>NC_140081.1:26729555-27329555 GCF_964194135.1 Talpa europaea
GAAATGCAAATCAAAACCACAAAGAGCTGCTACCACACAACATTGAAAAGGTATTGAACCTGTAAATTACTTTGGCAAATCCTAGACATTTGACTGTAGAATTGAGGTTATGAGGGTTGGGAGGGGAAGGCTGGAAAGCAAAGAGGAAGAGGGCACAATGTACTCTGGTGGAGACAGTGAGTGCCTTTGGGTGGATGTGATACAGCAACATACATTTGAAAAGTGTGAACCTATATCTCTGAATCATATATAATGTTGTAAATCAATTATTACTTAAATAAAAAAGAATGAAAAGTGGAAAGAAAAATTCTGATTTAACAGGCCAAAGCTGCTGCACATACACAACTTATATTTATAGACATTATGAAATGAATAGGAATACAACTAATTTTTGTATATTGGTTATTTTATCCCGCAAGCTTACTGAATTTGTTGATTAGTTCTAACAAGTTTTTGGTGGATCATCTGCAAACAGATGATCTTACTCTTTCCTTTCCAATTTGGATGTCTTCTATTTCTTTTTCTTGCCTAACTGCTCAGACTAGGATATCTAATACCATGTTGAATAAAAGTGGTAATTGTGGGAATCCTTGTCTTGTTCCTATTCTGAAAAGATTCAGCTTTTCATTATTGAGTATGTTAACTATGGGCTTGTCACACATAGCTTCTTTAATGTTGAGCTATGGTCCTTTTATACCTAAGTTGTTGACAGTCTTTATTCTCAATTTTTTTTCAAATGCTTTCAATATACTTACTGAGATGACCATATAATTTTTATAATTCTGGAGCTATACCATGTGGTATATCACATTTATTGACTTACATATGTGGAACCATCCCTGCATTCTTGGAATAAGCCCAACATGGATCATGTTTTATGATACTTTAAATGAACACTGAATTTGGTTTGCCAGTATATTGTTGATAATTTTTGCAATTATATTCATTGGGATATTAACCTATAATTTCCTTTTCCTGTAGTATCCCGATCAGACTTCAGTATCAGGGTAATGCTTGCCTCATAAAATGATTTTGAAGTGTTCCCTCCTTTTCTATTCTTTGGAAAAGTTTAATTAGATTGGCATTAACTCTTCTTTAAATAGTGGAACTCACCAGAAGCCATCTAGTCCCTTTTCTTTGTTGGGAGGGTTTTTATTACTGATTTAATTTCCTTACTGATAATTGGTCTGCTCAGATTTTCTATTTCTTCATGATTCAATCTTAGTAGATATTACAAGTGCTTTAACAAAAGAAATGTCCTCTTAGTCTAGCTAAAATTTTGTCAATTTTATCTTTGAAACAACCAACTTTAATTTTGTTGATCTTATCTACTGCTTTTCTAGTTTCTATTTCATTTGTTTCTGCTCTAAACTTTGTTTCCTGCTGTTTGCTAACTTTGGCCTTAATTACTTTTTTTTTTCAAGTTCCCTGAAGTGTGAAACTAGGTTCATTGAGTTTTTTTTTTTTTTATGTAGGCACTTATTGCTATGAATTTCCGATTAACACCCCTCTTAGAGCTGCTTTTGCTGTGCCCTGTAAGATTTATTATGTTGTGTTTCTATTTTCATGTGTCTCAAGTTTTTTTTTTTTTCCTTTTGATTTCTTCTTTGACCCAATGATTGTTTGGAACTGTGGTTTAATTTCTATGTTTGTGAATTTCTCAAATTTCCTCCTGTTTCTAATTTCTTGTTAAGGCTTGTTTTGTGGCCTAACATATGATCTATACTGGAACATTTCATGTGTACTTAGGAGTGTGTTCCTTGTTGGTGCTGGATAGACTGTTCTGTATGTATGTTAGGTCCATTTTGTCTACAGTGTTATTAAAGTTCTACATTTCTTTATTGGTCTTCTGTCTGGATGTTCTATCCATTATTGAAAGTGGGGTACTGATACCCTGCTATTCTTGTGTTGCTATTTTTCCCTTGAGTTCTGTCATGTTTGCTTTATATATTTAGATGCACTGATACTGCACTGATTCTATATACATATATAATATATATATTATATATAATACAATATTATAGTTATACTGTTGTATTATATACAATGTTATGTTATATATAGGATGTTATATTTTATATATATATATATATATAATATACCGGTTAAATTATTATGCCTTCCTGGTGGATTGAACCTTTTATTATATTATGTTCTCCTTTCTTTATCTTTTGTGAGTTTTTGACTTAAAGAATATTTTGTGTGGGGGCCTCCCTGGTGGCACAAGGGGTTAAGCACTGCACTATGAAGTAATCCACAGCCTCTGCAGCATGAGTTCAATCCCCGGCCGCCTAGGGAGAAACCCACACGGTGCAGCAGACCTCTCCTGTTTCTCCCACTGCTCCTCTCAGTAGTGTATTTCAGTCAGTCTGCCTGTTCTGTTCCCTACTCTGTCTCTGGTGAACCCTCTCACCCCCCCATACCTCTGGCCTATACCCCAGCTCTTATATGCATAAATAAATAAATCTTTTTAAAAAAGAATATTTTGTGTAATATAAGTACAGCTATCCCTATTCTCTTGTTTACCATTTGCATGGAATATCTTTTCCAATTCCTTCACTAGCTTGTGCACATCCTTAAATTTCAAGTTTTGAGTTTCCTTTAGAAAGTAAATAGTTGACCCTTGTCTTTCTTTAATCCATGCAGCCACTCTTTTGATTGGAGAATGCAGTTCATTTGCATTTAAAATGATTGATAGATAAGGGCTTATTATTACCACCTTTTGGTTGTAAGGTTGTTTTTTCTTCTCTTGCTATCTTTGTGATTTGATAATTTGTTGAGAGTATGCTTTGGTTCCTTTCTCTTTCCTGTATCTAATACATTTCTTTGATTACCATGAGGTTTACGAAAAGTGCCTTATAGTTATAACAGCTTACTTTAAGCTGATAACAACTTAATTTTGACCATATACAAACCCTTATACTTTTACTCTCTTCTCATACTTCATGTCACTGGTGAAGCAATTTACTTTTTTTATATTGTGTATCCAATCATTCTAGATGTAGTTACTTGTAATACTTTGGTCTTTTAATTTTATTATACTAAAGTTAAAAGTGATGTATGGACTATCATTACAATATTAGAGTATTCTGAACTTGAGTATGTAGATACCTTTGCCAGTGAGCTTTATACTTTCATATGTTTTCTTGTTACTAATTAGTGTCTTTTCATTTTTACTTGAATTCTTTCCACATTTTTTGTAAGCAGGTTTAGTGACAATGAACTTCCTTAGCTATGTTTTATCTAGGAGAGTCTCTCTTTGGACTCCAGGAAAGTCTGAAGTACAGCTTTGTTAGATATAATATTCTTGGTTGACAGTCCCCCCCCCCCTTCAGTAGTTGGACTATCATCCCACTTTATCCAGTTCTACAAAGTTTCTGGCAAGAAAACATAACTTTCCTATTGGAAGCAGGGGTAAGGAAGGGGAGGAAGGAAAAGAAGGGGCAGAAGGGAGAGCCTATAGGTGCTGAATAGCTTTTCTCTTGCTTTTTTCTAAATTCTTTGTATTTGACTTTTGACAATTTGCTTATAATGTGTCTTGGTGAAAAGCTTTTGATGTTCAGTATATTTGAGATATTTTTTATATTATTGATTGGGACCTTCATCTCCCTTCCAAGATTTTGGATGTTTCCTAATACTATTAAAATAAGCTTTCTGTCTCTCTCATTTTCTGCTCCTTCTGGGACTCCCATAATGTATATATTATTTCCTGGATGATATCCCATAAGTCACATATACTTTCTTCATTCCTTCTCATTGTTTCGTTTGTTTCTCTAACTGGTAATTTCAAATGGCCCATTTTCAAATTTGCTGATTCTTCTGAATGATTGAGTCTGTTGCTAAAGCTCTGTATTAAAAATTTAAGTTTAGTCATTTTGCATTTTGGTTCCAAGATTTCAGTTGTATTTCTTAATGGTTTCTATTTCTTTGAAAAAACTATTCTTGTTCCTGTATTGTTTCCATATTTTGTTCAGTTATGTATCTTTCTTCTCTTGTAACTCATTGAACTTTAAGATGACTATTTTGCATTCTTTCTCAAAGACTCCACTTCTTCGTCTGCTGCACCTCCCCCTGCAGTGACCTTGTCCCTAGGTCCGGCTGGGCAACCAGCGCACAGGGGGAGAACAGCATAACACCCTGAAGCAGAGGAAGTACAGTGGAAGTTCCCTGAAAAGACAGAAGCTTATCAAAAGATAACGACCACCAGGAACCACTACAAGAATGCTAAAAATCTTATCCCGTCTTTTTAGAACTACAAACTTTAATCCCTTATTGTCTTTCTAAACTTCCTTCTTTCTTCTATAAAAGTCATTGCTTGTTATGTAGATCACCTCCCTGTTGGTGATAGGCTGAGCCCATGAGCAAGCTGATTTCATTGATATTCATTGTCCCTGTGCTTTTGGAAAACATATATATATATTGGTCACAAAATCAAAGAAAATTACACTCAGATTTTTACTCTTGAAGTGTGTCTGTTTGTCATTTCTTTCACCGACGCCCTGACCACCCTGCACGCTTCTCTCAACCCTGAGGTGGCCTCATCGTCTACTGCTGTGCTGGTCCGCGGCATTGGTCATTTACTGGAGCTTTATTAGTTTTGTTTGATATATCATGCTTGCCCAATTCTTTACAATTTGTGTAGCCTTATGTTGGTATCTGTGCATTTGAAGAAGCAGATACCCTTTTCAAATCTTTAGAGACTGGCTTTGGCAGGTAAAGACTTTCTCCAGCCAGGTACCCAAACTGGCATACTGCCCCTAAGATTGTGGCTCAACAGGGCTGCAGGCAAGTCTTATTGCTGCTGGATTTGCAGTGAGATCCACAGTTGATAGGCCTGTTGCCACGGGTGTGAGTGGGTGTGGCTTCTGACTGGTCTCTGAGTTGCTCCCCATCTTGTTACTGGGCTGCTCCCTGGTTGGACAGGAGTCCCTTCCAGACTTTAGTTCAACAGAACTGGAACTAGGTCACAGACTGCTGCAAGGATCATAGTCAAGTCCAAGTTTGACAAATCTGTTACCGGGGCACCCAAGGGCATGGTTCACACTAGGTCCCTAGATAGGCAGGACTGCCTTGGGACCAGAGTGGATTAGGGCTAGATCTGAATTATGGGAATGCTTCAGTGATTGTAGCTTAGTTCAAGGTCAGTAGGCCTGTTACCAGGAACATGGATAGATGTGACACCTCCCAGGTACCTTGACAGAAGGGGTTTTGTGGCAGGACTGCATATGGTGGGGCTAGAGCTAAATGCAGTGGAGATGGGGCTGCTTCTGGTCTGCAGCCAGGACTGCAGTTAGCAGGTCTGCTATTGATATGCACGTCTGCCTTCTCAAAGAAGCCTTTAGTATTGGGTTCCACAAGGGCTTTCAACCTCCTACCTGGATCCCAAAGCTCTGGCAAAGGCACTTTTGTTCATGGATGGCTGCCAAATATTTGTTTCTATTATAGGACACAGGCTAGGGATTGCCTATCCTGCCATCTTGCTCCAAATGGAGAATTTAACAGAGCGGAATCTTTTGATGATTAAATAAATATATGCAAAGTATTTACCATTGTGCCTGGTATTTAATAAGCACTCAAAAACTATTATTTACTATTATTAAACCTTAATATCTAATATATTAGGTGACATTTGGGGCTCAAATATCTATTGTTTGATCAATCTTCCCCTTATCTCCTAAGATTAAAGTATTTGAAATTTTTTAGCACATGAGATGCTAACAAAGGGTATTTGTTCTCTTCCTTGATAAATGATTTAAACACCAAGAAAAAGAAGGAATACCTTGAATAGACTTAATCAGAAAACCAGCAAGGCACAGAAGTGACGATACCACAACATACCACAGGGGAAAAATGCTCTATTAGAACTTGTCTTTTGAGACTTACTTTTGATTAATGGAGGATATTTATATGAAGGTAAATTTATTTTTTTTTTATTTTTTTTATTTATTTATTTTTTTTTTTTAGATTTTTTTTTTTAATAGAGGCATGTTTTATTTATTTGTTTATACAAGCACTGGGCACAGTCAGAAGCGCGGGAGGGTGAGAGAATTCACCAGAGCCAGAGAGGGGAGCAGAGCAGGCAGAAGGACCGAAGGACACTGCTGAGGGGAGCAGCGGGCGGCAGGAGAGGTCTGCGCGCCGTGTGGGACCCTCCTCCGGTGGCCGGGGAGCAGCCGGGGATCGAACCAGCGCCGCAGAGGCCGCGGGCAGCTTCGCAACCCAGCGCTCAACCGCTGCGCCACCGGGGAGGCCCTGAAGGTAAATTTAAACAAATATATGTTAAGTTCCAGAAAAAGCAGCCACAAAAGAATTTACTTTTCATTTAGAGTAGAAAATGGTTAGACACCATCCCAACAGTCATAACATTGGAGAACCTGTAGACTACTTATAGACTTGTTGTAAATTCTCTTTCAACTTAACCATGATACCTCTCACTGTGAATACGAACCAAGACTCTGATAAAATGCATCGCCTAATAACTGAAATAAGAAAATGACTAGCCTGGCAAAACATCTATCGTGCTTTAGTAGGGCCATAAAGACCACATCGCCCATTTTTCTTGACCATTTCTGTATCACTAATTAACTTCCCTCTTGGCAATTATATACACATATTTCTTCTCTAATATGTTTTTACTTGTTTTTTTTTCCCCAAATAGTTCTTTCCTTAGGAGAAAGCATTCCCCTAATCCTAATTTCTCCCAATTTATAAGTCTAAAATAGTAAATGCACCCCAAGTTTCCCATCAATTTTTGGAGCATACCTATATAAAGGAAAATTTAAATACTTTTTAGACAATTAGTCTTAAGAAATAACGCCAACAGTCTCTAACCAATTCAGATTTAGTGATGCTTAAAAGTTAGTTATTCTTATTAGGTGGTGGGCAAAATGTTTGATAATACCATATGCCAAATAAGAATATAGCTTAGGAAAATATAAGAAACCTTCAGAATATAGGAGTATAATGTCTTTTTCTTGCAGCTTTTGTATCCACTTTTATGAGAAACCATAGGACAACAACCTTCAGTCTTAGTAGACTGAGAGTCACATAATGTGAAGTTTTGCAGGGCTATAAATATCAACAGTCTCTGTACCTCAAATCGAGGTGATTATAAGCAGTAACTCAGAGAAGTCTTAGCAGGAGATAAGACCATAGCCCCGAGCTGTTTTAAGAGTTCTCTTCAGGACAAGGAAGAAAGCCAGCCAGTAAAAATCAGATTAAGGATGTTGCTTACCTAAGGGCAGCTGGTTATTAATTTAAAAGCTAAAAGAAAAGAACTGAGCACAGAGACAGTAAGCAGAAGAATTTTCAAGCTATGTTGAGATGTGGCTTCTCCCCCATGGAGTTCACTAAAAGCAAAAATATCAAAGCTGGGTAAGTTTTTGAGGAAATAATATCATAGAAACTCCAAGATCTCTCTGCAGTAGCCAGTAATATTAAATCTCTAAAATAATTCATGGTCCAAAACTCTCACCACCAGAACTTTGGTTGCATTCCCCAATGCAATGAGTACTTCAGATGGTTCCATGAAGAATAATGCACAATAATAAATCTCTAGAAAATAGTCAGAAGACTGTTCTGGAGCAAGGGAAATCCCCTTGTATTGTATATAGTATTCTTATTGCTTCTATCAGTTTCACCCTCTGCTCATTTCAATTACTATAACTACCTTGCCTTTGGTGATTTAGTGATACTTGGCGTCTGCCACCCCAGGCTCCAACTACCCCACTGCATTTAGGTTTGCCAACTCAGTGGCAACAAAACCCACTGTAATTTTGGACCTACAGGGAAGAGCAATCAAGATGCTCTTCAAGGATGCTAGGGTTCCCCTCACAAATTTATTTCCCAAGCAGAGGAAATCCCCCTAAGAGAACAGAACCAGAGACTGCCAGAGAAGCCATCCAAGAAACTTTCTCTACTGCCAGGGTAGGGAATCTTTGTTCTTCTTACTCAGTAGAATTTGGTCACTGCTATCTCTCCCATTCTCCACCCCCCCCCACCTTTTGTGTGTGCATGTGTGGGGGACTTTTACTATAGGTATTCTCTTTTTCTACCTATATAAACAATGGGGGGGGCAGTTTGTGGGACACCAGACCATAAAAAGCCATAACTAGACCTAATGGGAGACTGCACATCACCAAGAACTTGAGGACTTGGAAACCAGATACAATAACTAGATTCAGACTTTGGAGGGGTTTCCATTGAGGAGGGGGTAAGCATGTTCTTTGTATGGGAAAACTGAATGAGGATTAGATAGATAAATGGTATATTGTAGCAAAACTGTTAATAGTCCACACAATATCCACTATCCCCTTTTTTCTTGTTATCACGAGCCCAAAGTTATTCAGGTCTCTGATGTGCTCAAGTACATGTTCTAGCTTTGTGGTAAATGACGTAGCCATATGATACATATTAGTTTGGCCAAAGACAGAAAAGCAGAATTCACTGGATGTGCCTTATAAGAACATTTGGCAGGTTTCATATTGCTCCTCCTTATTCTCTAGCCTGCCTAGCACACAGATGGGTTCTCAAGCCATCCTGTGACCAAAAGCACACAATGAGGATGGATGAGAAGAAGAATGGAGGTCCTCTAGGTACCTTACAATAACTTGAAGACACTCAACCAGCATTTGGAATTCTTATTTTGCAAGTGAAAAATAAACTCAAATTTATTTAGGTCACCAATAGTTGGGCTTTTTGTTTCACATGATAAAATTTCTTGGTGATATACATAGAATAGCACAGGTTACTGAGAAATGAACCATATTTACTCTGAATTTATGTTAGAGGAAGGAGAATCTGCAACATCTATTCCAGTTACCTTAGGTTTGCTTAGACAGAGTACCACACATTTACTATCCATATGTGGCCCCCATACCCACTTCAGGCATGGCTAATAAAATAGGGTACTCTCTCCCCATTAGTTATATGCTTACAAAACTGATTCACTAAATCTTAAGAACTGTAATTGATCTATCAACTGGGTACCCAACATAGACCCTATTTTCCATTTCTATTAACTTCAGTTTCTCCCAGCGCTAAAATTCTAAGACAAAATTGTAGACATTACAATGAAGAAAATCTGTCAAGATTTCTACACATATCAAATAACTCACATCAAGTTATATAATGTAATTCTATAATGTTGGAGCAATCACATTTCTCAAAAACTTGATCTTTCATTTATAAGGTGGGAAAAATAGAAAAACTTACCTAACTCACAAGTTGATGTGAAGATCATATACTAAATGAGTATGAAACTATCCTGCAAGGTTACAGTAATCAAAATAATACAGTACTGGAATAAAAACTTATGCAAATATGAATGGACTAGAACTGAGAGCCCAAACATAAACTCAAGCTTATATGGACAGTTAATCTATTACAAATGAGTTAAGAGTATACAATGGACAAAGGAAAATCTCGTCAAATAATGGTGCTGGGAAAACTGCACAACCACATGCAAAAGAATGAAAGTAGACCATTTTCTCACATCATACACAAAAATTAACTCAGAATAAATTAAAGACTTGAATGTTAAAGACCTGAAATCACAAAATACATAGAAGAAAACATAGGTAGAACACTCCATGAAACTGGCTTCAGGGATGTCTTTGGGGATTCAATTCCAGCATCAAGGGAAACAAAAGCAAAAATAAACAAATGAGGCTACATCAAAATAAAATGCTTCTGCACAGTAAAAGAAACTATCATTAAAATGAAAAGACTTGCTACTAAATGGGAGAAAATATTTTCACATCATACATGTGACAAGGAGTTAATATCCAAGAGCTAAAAGAACTCACATAGCTCAACAAGAAATAATCAAAAAATGGGTACGAGAGCTAAATAGACACTTCTCCAAAGAAGACATATAGACAGCTAACAGGCACATGAAAAAAAAAATGTTCAACATCATTTATCATGAAGGAAATGCAAATCAAAACTACAATGAGCTACTACCTCAGACATTTTAAGAATGATCTATATCAGGCGAAACACTACATGACATGTACCTCAAAGACATCTTTACAGACACATCACCCAAAGCAGTGATAGTGAAGGCAATGATAAACAGCTGGGACTACATCAAATTAAAGAGCTTCTGCACAGCAAAAGAGACAACCAAAACAAAGAGAAACCCCCCTTACTGGGAGAAAATTTTTGCACACAACATTAATGATAAAGGACTGATCACAAAAATCTACAAAGAGCTGATGAGACGCAACAAAAACAAAGAAAATAGTCAAAAATGGGCAGAAGAGCTAAAAAGAAACTTCTCCAAAGAGGGAATGCAAATGGCCAACAGGCATATGAAAAAATGTTCAACATCACTTGTAATCAGGGAAATGCAAATCAAAACCACAATGAGATACCATCTTACACCAGTGAGAATGTCACATATTAAAAAAACTAGCAACAACAAATGTTGGCAAGGATGTGGAGAAAAAGGAACTCTCCTGCACTGCTGGTGGGAGTGCAAGCTGGTCCAACCACTATGGAGAGTGGTGTGGAGATTTCTTGACCTACTAAACATAGAGCTTCCATATGATCCAGCAATTCCACTCCTAGGTATTTATTTAAATGACACAGAAACATTAATTCCAAAGGGCACCTGCACGCCTATGTTTATAGCAGCACTGTTTACAATAGCTAAGCTTTGGAAACAACCCAAATGCCCCAAAATAGATGACTGGATCAAGAAGATGTGGCACATATACACAATGGAATATTACTCAGCAATCAAAAAAGATAAACACATGCAGTTTGCAGCAACATGGATGAAGCTGGATGGGATCATGCTCAGCGAAATAAGTCAGAAAGAAAAAGAAAAATACCAGATGGGGGCCTCCCCTGGTGGTGCAGCGGTTGAGCGCTGGGTTGCGAGGCTGCCCGCAGCCTCTGCACTGCCAGTTTGATCCCCGGCCACCAGCGAGGGTCCCAAAAAAAAACCCAAAAAACAAAAAACAAACAGATGGTCTCACTCATAGCAGGAATTTAGAAAACCTAAATAAGGGACCAGGAAAAAGACTAATTAATACAAAGTAAAAATCAAAATCAACAAGCAACTATTAACTAGAGACACACTATGGCGGGGGAGGGCAGGGTGAGGAAGGATTAGGGTCAAAATAAGGGAGGGGGTGTAATTTTATGGGGAATATAACCAAAATGAAAATGCATACATTGTGCAAAAATGAAAAATGATGTAAGAATTATATAAAATAAAATATTATAAAAAAGAATGATCTATATCAAAAAGACCAGAAATAAGTGTTGGCATGGGTGTGGGAAAAAAGGAATCCTTGTGTACTGTTGGTGGGAATGGTCCAGCCCTTATGGAATACTGTATGGCATTTTCTCAAAATACTTAAAAGATGGGGCCTCCCGGGTGGCACAAGGGGTCAAGACACAACCTATGAGGCTGTCCACAGCCTCTGCAGCATGAGTTAGATGCCCAGGTGGCCGGGGAGCAACCCTCATGGCGCAGCAGACCTCTCCTGGCTCACCCGCTGCTCCCCTCAGCAGTGTACTTCAGTTGGTCTGCCTGTTCTGTTCCCCACTCTGCCTCTGGTGAATCCTCTCACCCCCCACACCTCTGGCCTGTACCTCAGCTCTTGTATGCATAAAATAAATAAACCTTTAAAAAATACTTAAAAGACATCTGCCATTTGATCCAGCAATTCCACTCCTAGGTATAGGTATCTACCCAAAGAATGCAAAAACACTAATTTGAAGGTATGTATGCATTCCTATGTTCATTGCAGCACTATTTACAATAGCTAAGCTATGGGAGCAGTACAAATACCCAATGAACTAATTAAAAGAAAAATAAACTTTTGGACTACAAGATCATTTAGTGGTTATTAGAGGGTTATCAGGAGGATATATAAGTTCGAAAAAAAGGGAACAATAATATGGACTTTTAAGAATGAACTTAATATAGTGTACATATACATGTTGATTAACAATGAACACCTGAAATTTAAATGTTATAATGCAATGTTACTTTGATTTAAAAAAGAAATAAACAAGATAAATGTGGCTCTGGTGAATTCTCTCGCCCTCTTGTACTTCTGGCTGTACCCAGTGGTTGTATAAATAAATGGATAAATCTTTAAAAAAATAAAAAAATAAAGTCTCTACAGGAATCAGTTAAAAAAAAAGATAAATGTGTAATTGAAGTTTCAATGTTTAGAGAAGCTTCAGTAATATAAAAAATTTACTCATTAACATCTCACTATCAGTGATCTTTAAAATAGGTGTCACATACATATTTCCAGCTGAAGTTCATTAAATTTAAGGCTTACTTCAAATTTCCTTTTCAACACTTTTAAACCACTTAGAAGCATTTAGAAAGTATGAAAGGTAGGAACTGAGTAGACTTTACAAAGGAAACAGTAACAATGTAGAACTAGTTACAAAGATATCTTTAAGGTCAAGCTTGTACTGATCATTTTGGAATACCTTAACACACTGAATATAATACTGTTTCCCAACTACCAAAAAATAAAAGGCATATATGTGGATAACACAATTGACTGTTCTACAAGTGCTGTAAATTAATGTGTCTAAATGCTAAAGGACCTTAGTTTTTTAAATAAGGATATACCAGCAGAGTTAGGAAATGTCAAGTTAAAATAAAAAAAAAATCCAGCTAAACGAGTAGCTATAAGCTTCTTTCAAAAACATAGCTGCCAGTCAGAGATAAAAGCACTAGATATATCCTATTCTCTGATCCATCGTTTTACTTGGCTAATGGGGAAGAAAAAAGTCCCAGTAACTGTAGTGCAGGCAGGCAGAAAGGAACGGGGCAGGTTCTCTATGGATCCGGGCAGATGGGTAAAGGAGAGTCCCAGAGCCCTCAGTGTCTTTTTTCAGACTTTAATTAACTTTCTATGCCAAATGTAGTGAGGCAACCAGGCGCAGGGCAGGAAGGGAGGCTGGGGGACCGGGAGGCTGGCAGGTCTCCCAGCCCCCGGTAGGATCTTCACTCTCTCTGGGCTCACTCTGACATTCTCTTGTGGTCTCTTTCTCTTGCAGCTGTTCTGCCACAGATGTCCTTTGTGTGACGCCACCCTTATAATCTCAGTCTCTCAGCTCAGGTATGCCCACTTACGCATGTCCACCATACACTCCAGGTGTCCACCATCAGGCATGCGTACCCTGAGTCCGTGCTCCCAAGCATCTCCTGCATTCAAGGCTGCAGGTGATAGCCACAGGCCAATGGTGCAGAAGCTGGAGCATCTTCACTTATCCTACAGTAACTTTCTAAAAATCACTCTAAAGGTACCTTTGACATGGGGCATATACACAACAATCAGGAGGCATATGTTAGAAGTCATATTAACAGCTTTCATCCTTGCTATTACTATCGACAATGAGCACCATCTGGGATGATTCAGAGAATTATACAAGCAAAACAGAAGATTTAAAATACACTGCACATTCTCCTGTGCAAGTCTGTAATGCTGCTACCTAGTAAACTCTACCACATTTTGCCAAACTGCAAGTAGCAACTTCTGAAGAAAATGTTGAAGAAATAAAATTTGGTAGCAAAACATAAAAATGAAATACTGAACAACCTTCAAGATCAACCACATGAGAGAAAACCAGAGGATGCTACAGATTGAATGTTTGTGCCCCCCTAAAATTCATGTTGAAGCCTAATCCCCAATTGATGGTATTTAGAGGTGAGCCTTTGAGAAATGATTAGGCTAGGAAGGCAGAGCTCTGTCTGTCATGAGAGGACACAATGAGAAGCCAACCACAAGAAGTGTGTCGCTAGACACAATCTGCCAGCCCACTGATCTTGGACTTCCCAAACTCCAAAACTGTGAGAAATAACTACCTATTGTTTAAGCCACCTAGTTTATGATATTTTTGTCACAGCAGTATGAACAGACTATGACAGAGGGAAAATTCATCAAAAGTACATCTCGAGCCAGATTCTCATAAATTCCTTCCAGCTATCCCCACCCTGGCTTCTGACCAGAAGGCATTTATCTTTTTTCTAGGCTAGCTGAATTCATGTGTTTTTTGTACAAATATCAAATTCCTAACCAAATGCTCAAATATTTAATATTTCTGAAGTCTTTATCTGCTACCTAAGCAAATAAAACTGAGCATGACACATTTCCACAATAAATGCAATTAAATATTTTAGACATGTCCTAGCTATACAGTGAAATGTCAAGATTGAACATATCATAGTTGAGGAATCTCACCTTGGATTCAAAAGGAGTAGTAGGCAATGCAGGGTGTGTGGGTACAAGGGAATGGTTGAGATCAGGGTAATTTACTCTGTCAGCAAATCACAAGACTTTTTATTTCAATATATCAGACATAGCAGGCTCAACAGATATTGAATTAAGAGCTAACAGCACTCTTTTTAAGACTAACACAAAACAGGGATATCTTTCTAATTAGTTTAAACCATGTCTCTAAAGGCATTGAAAACAAAATCATATCAACCGTAACCATCAATCCACTATAAATGCCACTTTTACTTAGCTAATTCTAGGTGAAGAAATGTGATTCTAAAGAAAATAAAAAACCTAAAGTAGTAACGACATCCATCTATAGTTATTCTTCTGAGAAATATCAACATTCAAATTCATAGAAAACATCACAATCTTCAATATCTTCTTTTCTCTATTTCATTTTTCTCTTCTATATTGGAATGAAAAAGTCAGATAAAATAAAGCTCTGACACAAGGATTTCAATTTAGCCATCTGCCAATAGATCATAAAGCACCAAGGATTTAACCTACACAGCAGCCACAGGTAGCTCCAGATGGTCTGGAAAACTTGGGGACACTTACTGCATGTATTTCTGCTATGCTTTCTAGCAAGTACTCCCCCCATCTCACTTTAATAACCTAAAACTTGAGGAGGAAAAAAGGGCTTGCAATGGGTACTTTTCAGAGCAAGAGAAGAAAATACCTTGAAGACAAAAAAGTCCCCCAGCTGAAACAAACCTCCCATGTTGGCTGTTGGTTGTTTGCTTTAATGCAATACTGAAGAGTCACTTTGAAGTGACTTAAAATACAAATATATGCTGGGGAAATTAAATAGAACCTATCAACTCTAAGCAGTATTTTGAAAGCAAAAATTCACATAGCGGTAGTTTAAATGGAAACATTAAAACTTAAAACCAGAAAAAAAAAATGCCACAGTAAATAAAAATTTCCACTACTAGTATTTGCTTCATAATAGTTTCTCAATAGTAATCCCTTATTTTTTGTATAATACTTGGAAGTTGTTCACAGCCTTTAACAGTATTAGAATCAGTATTTCATTAATTGACCTAACATCATGGCCTAGGGGGAAAAAAAAACAATAATTCCACAAAGAGAAGTTGATTTATTCCAGAGAAAGGCTTGCATGATGAAACACCATAATTCAAAGGCCTGAGGAATTATCATAAAAAATTTCCCACTAGAAAGTGATAAAATAGATGGAGATAAACTATGCTTTCAAGTTTGACATTATCTGTAGAACTTTGCTTAATTCCTTCCTTGTTGGCATATTCTTTTTTTTTTTTAAGATTTATTTATTTATGCATACAAGAACTTGAGTACAGGCCAGAGGCACGGGGGCGTGAGTGGATTCACCAGAGACAGAGTGGGGAGCAGAACAGGCAGACTGAAATACACTGCTGAGGGGAGCAGCAGGCGAGACAGGAGAGGTCTGCTGCGCCATGTGGGTCACTTCCCTGGCTGGGGATCAAACTTGTGCTACAGTGGCTGCTGATAGCTTCACAGTGCTATGCTTAACCCCTTGAACCACCAGGGAGGCCGAATTGGCATACTCTTTATTAAGAAAACTATTGAAATTGGAGCCTGGTGCCAGGCCCCAGGCTCCAGAGCACTGCTTGTGGGCAGTGCAAGCAGCAGGTGGTGGGCAGTGTTGAGACTGCAGGCAGAGGCCAGCAGTGATGGATGGCGGCAGTGGTTCCTCTACCACGCTGCATCAAGACACAAAGCCCCTAGTTCAGGGATGTAGGGAGGAGCAGGGGACCCCACTGGGTCAGCTCCAAAGCTGTGGCTTCCTCCAGCTGTAGACAGTAGAGAGGCTGGTGGGTTTGGTGCCCGGATTGTAGAATGGACCCAACAGGTACAACCCACGAGCTGATCTGTGCTACAGCCCAATCAGCCAAATCAGACTTGTAGGTGGGGGAAGGGGGACCACTAAAAGAGGATATAAGGCAGGGCAGGCACCAGCTTTCGGCCTGCTCAAACTGGACCTACACACTCTGTTCCTGACCTCCAAGGGGAGAAGCTGAAGAGCTTTGCAGACATCTGGGGCCACTGTACCTGCCTCCAGTCTACCTCTGACATGGCCTGAAAGGAGCACTGAAGACCCCAGGCCTGATGTCTCAATTGCTATTTGTTGTCAGTGTGGGCCAACAATTCACAAAAAGCTGATAACATGGTGGTTCTGACACCGCTGCCTCCTAGTGGGCAGTGTTGACTGGCATTACTAGTCAGTGCTGCCTGGCACAGTTGATGGGGGTGACTGGCACTCTGGCCAAGTCCCCTCTGAGAGCTGTTGATCATCCAGCACCACCTCTGGTGCTGCTGTCTCTCTCGCTGTCTGGTCCAGTGTCCAGTGCTGTCCACTCCGACTTTCAGACTGGCTGTGGCTGCTGTGGCATGATCTCAGCAATGCCGCCTCTGAGCACCTCCGGTTGCGATGAGTTGGATCCTGGTCCACTGCTTGCCAGTGTGCCACAAGCTCCAGGCCCTTGTTGGTGGGAGTATCATCTTTGATGAGCAGCCTTTTGTTTAGGATTTCTGGACACTGGACACCAACTGGAGTGAGACAGCCAGCCACTTGTGGCCTTGAGAACTCCTTACTTCCCCTGTTTGTGAAATAAAACCCCATTGTTGTGTCCCGAGCCTGAGTGGTCTTACAATTGCATGCAGGTAAAGAACCACAGACAGCGACCTGTCCTCATCCGGCACTCTCCTTTGGAGGCTATAGCCCGCTATAACCCTTTGTATAGCACTGTTTAATTACTATGTTAAACTGCTTAATAAACTACTTTGCCTCACTATTATCCAAGTAGATACCAGCTGCCCTTTTAAATCATTAGGGGTGGGATCCAGGTTCTAAAAGGGTTTCTTGAGAAATAACCCCTTTTTGTTAGCACTATTGTTTACCAATTCTTTTCCTCCTTACACTATGTGTGTGTATGTATAACATTCCACTCCATTCTCTACCTGAATTGCCCCAACCCAAGAATCATACTGACCTTCCAATTCCAAGACTAGGCTAACTAGAAATGACACTTTTGATCAGCGGCTTTTAAGAAAACACTTGCTATAATGGGAAAAATGGCATTTTGAGGATGGAAAATATATTTAGAGCCTCACTTCACACAGAAAAAAATCAAAGAGTTAATGTAAGAAATCAAAACAGACAAATGTAGGTGAATTTCCACATGACTCCCAGGAAGGGAAGGACTTTACAAGCATCAAAACAACAATCACAAAGGGAAAGACTAACAGATTTTCACCATGCTTAAAGCTTTCATAATCAACCTCCACTTGACCAGTTTCACAGACTGACCTATTCACCAGCCCCTTTGCAGAAATTTAATGAATGCCCACAGCGTGCTGCTTGCTCAGTGCTAACAAGCTACTTGCCCATGAGTCCTACAAAGTAAGATGTCTACTTAACCCAGAGATATTTATATTTGTTCCCAAATTTGTTCTTTTTTTATGCTAGTTGTATAACTGTTAACTGTAATTCTTAATTATGTTATGGCAATTGAATGTGAGTGCAAAAAGAGAGGAGGTGGCTGAAAAGACCAGAAAAAGGTGACGTTGAATTAAATGTGAGTGGCAAACCTGAAGACTGGAGTTGAGGGGAACCTGAAAGGGTTCTGCCTCAATTAGGTCATTACATTGTCATCACTTCATTCTGAAGAAACCAAAACTAGAAATCATTGATGCATTTTGGGTGAAATGTAAAAAAACAATACATAGCAAATTTCTAATCAGTTGAAGGAAAGGGCAGTCCAAAATAAAAAGATTAGCTACCTAATGTATATTTGTATCTTTAAGTTAAAATGTTGAAGACACATATGTAGACTTTAGAATACCCCACTATTCAAAAGAACTGCTGTAAGATTTAATCATACCACATTAAGAAGTTTCTTCTGAATGATTTTTAGTTTCTGCATTATCCAAACTCATCAGAATAAGACCAAAAGATAAACTTGAAAGATATTTGAAACAAATGATTGACATATAAAGTTTACATAAATTAATAAGAAATACACTAGGCTACTAATGGGAAAATAGAAAAGAGTCCAAATGATCACATTATAGAAGGAATGAAAAAAATTGAAGATGAGAATGAATAATTTTACAAGTAATCAAAATAACAAAACAGTTTAATGAGAACATTTTTTCAATAAAACTTTAGCAATTAGCATGTTAACATTACCAAATGCACAGTGTCATAGACAGGGAGACCATTTGCTGCTGAAAGATGACATTTTGGCAGAACTTTTCTAGAAATCAACCTGGCAACTTATGTCAAGAGACATAAAAATGTCTATACACTTGACCAAGAAATTCCATTTCTGGAACACTATGCTTAGAAAAATAATTTGAAATCTGGATAAAGCTTTGGCAGTAAGTCACTCAAAATTTCATTTATGATATTTTTAAAACTGGGGGGAAACCTTTATTGAACAAGAATTTTGTTGAGTATTAAAGATGAAGTAGTAAACAAAAGTCCCAACACTGAGTTCAGAGCCTGTTAGGAAAGGGAGACAAATAAGTATCTGAAATCCAACAATAGAGAAATTATCAAATTCTGAGACACCCAAATGAGGTGATTCACAGCCATCAGAAATTACAGTGATCAAGGACATGAGCAAACATCTATATTAAATGAAAAGCTACCAAACTATAAATGGATATAAAAAATACATTAAAAATTTAAGGTGGGTGGGACTTTTGATAGCAGAGTGAGCATCTCAGCTAATAATCCTACGTAAAACAAGCAAAGTTAATGGTATTTTTACCTTGCGACTGCTTCTACCACACACACTACAATTCCCTAGTACTGTAGTTCTGTGAACACAGTCCCTTAAGGGAGCTAACCAGATCTGGAGCTCCAAGGGAAAGTCCCAAGCCCGGGGCATTGTTGAAAACAATAAGGATCAGCAGCAATCAAACACTGAACAAACAGCCAAAACTGTAAAAGGGGATCTAGGGAATGAGACAGCCTGGGGAAAGGGGGTACGGCCTTAAAGATCTGACATATTCTTAGGGTTCTGGAAGACTGGACAGATGTGATGCCCTGCATTAGATACATTGCAGAAAAGGAAAAGTATCAAGGAAAGAAGAGAACCTTCCAACCTATCAAAAGGATTTCACTTGAAATTTTTTTACTTGAAATTTCTGCACAAGCAAAAATGAAAGCCAAGGAAGACTTGTAAACTGCCTGAACTTTCAATGTGTGGGTTGAGATACACATTCAAAGTACAAACATTTAATGATGCTACCACAGTCCGGACATTATGCAAGTGTTAGAAATATAAAAACCCTGATTTATCCATGCCTTTGAAATGCTCATCGCCTAATGGTAGAAGCAAATTTCAAAAAGTAGCTAGAAACACAAGAAAAAGAATGCTTCAAGGGAGGGAAGGGCTTTTGATTAAACAGAGCTGACTGAATACAAGCATGTATCAACCTCTATAAAAATCATGAGAGTAAAGAATTAGAAAAGATAGAAACAAACAACTCAAAGAAAGTGGGAGAGAATCTGACAGCAAAGGTGAAATTTGAAAAGGAAAACTTTTGGAAAAGAGGTAGCTAGCTTGGTTGTATCCTTCTGCTTTCTGCCAAGTACGTGCAGTGGGGGAAATCCAAACTGAAGCAAGAGAGCTAGTTCATTCCTGAGGGCCCTGGAAAAATAAGCAGAAGGTGCAAGCTCAAGAATTATAGCTTCCCGGAACATTTGAAAGAAATAGGGATTTTTTTAAAGGGGGTGACTGAAAAACCCCTTAAAAGAGCAGGAAGACTCTCAGATTCTTTCTCTTTAACCAGAGCATCTGGCAAGTGCCTTTTATCCACACAGTAGATGACCTGAATTAATCTCTGAAGAAGTTAAACCAAAGAATCCCTAAACTCAGGAACACCAGCTACAACTGAGAACAGAAATGAGATGTCTTACTGAAAATAAGAAGTAAATGTCTGTATAGTCAATGGTTAAAGATCCAGTCCTTTCCAGACTGGGATCCTGAGAGATCAAGATGACTATGTAGAAAAACTGACTCAAGGAATAAAAAAAACCTGACAAATGCAGTTTCTCAACTTTTCCTTCATAGAAACCATTTGCTAAAGACACTTTGAGGAATACTTCTAACAGGAAGACAGGTACCACCACAAATAAGAAAAGATAAAGTCAGAGGGAACAGACAATAAAAGGAAAATGTCAAAATAATTATAATTCCACTTTCTTCTCTTTGAGGACAAAGAAAATCAAACAGGGCAAGGGAGGGGGAAACTCTTAGACATGAACTGTAAAAAAACCTAGAAATATAATTGCAGAATAGACATACTAGATGGTGGAGACTGGGGATGAAGCTGGGAGGGAATCCAATGATCTATGATAAAGGACTTTGGGTGCATTGGTGGCAAGTGTGGTGCAGTGATGTACATCTGAGGATGTGTGAGCCTGTTCTTCTAAATCATATACAGTGTATGAAACCAATGTTACCACAATAGAAGCGAGCAAGCAAACATCATCAAGCCAACATGGGTTTAAAAAAAGACAAAACATATGAGAGAGAGCTTCAAGAGTGTGATAACCTCTGGGGAGGAACAGGTAAAAACAAGGGGTTGTGGCTTGAACTGTACTGGAAATATTTTAGTTCTTTAAAAAGTGATATATGTGGGGGGTAGAAATGCTTGTTACTTTGATTGTGGTGATGGCTTTATTGATGCTTACATATGTCAACACTTAATAAATGGTATACTTTAAACATGTATAGTTATGTGTAATATAAGTCAACTATAACTCAATAAAGCTGTTTAAAAAAAGAGAAATTAATTATAGCATTGGAAAATAAGTTGAAGGGACCTCCCAGAAAATGAGAGAAAAAAATCTAATGTGTCAAAAATCCAATAGCAGTTCAAAGAAAAAAAAAAAACCAGAAAAATATAGAAGGGAAGAAATTATCAAAGACTATCATAAGGCAATTCTCCAGAACTGAAGAAAATGAGCCTTCAAATCGAAAGGCCCACTGAGTGCCCAATAGACTGAATAAAAAAAGACCCACTTTAAAGTACATTATCATGAAATTTGAGAACTGCCAAGAATAAAGAAAAAGTCTAAAAAGTTGGCAGAGTAAAATGAAAAAACTAAGCCACAAAACACAAGCAACTTTAGCGAGATTACTATGGGGACTAAAACAATGTGAAAGTATTCTTAATTAAAAAAATAAAAAGAACCATTGCTATATAACTTCTAGAGCATTGGTTCTAGTCTGTGGACCATGGACCACTAGAGGTCTAAATTTGTTTTAAGGGATCTACAAATCCACATGTATCCCAAACTTTAAAATTATATTTTGCTTTTTTATAAATTCGAAAAAAAATGTTATTTTGGCATATGTATTTTTATTTTTTCAAATTTGTGCACATTTGTAACACCTTATGATTTATAAATTAAATTATTATTGAATTATTAGTTTCTTGTTATATATGTTCTCAGTAAATGTATACCATTCAGAACTATCATAAAAAAACTTTAGTGAGATTATAGCGGTGTCTTCCAATTTCTGAAAACAAATTATTTCTAACCTAGAATTCTATATCCTATTACTTACATAAATGATAGTACATCTACATAAACTATCAATAAAATCAAAGGACATAATATTGTAAAGATATCTTCATACCTGGTGTATTCATAGTTTCCTATTGCTATTGTAAAAAAACAAACTTGGAGACCTAAAAGAACACAATTTTTTTTCTTACAGTTGAGGAGATCAGAAGTCTAAAATCAAGGTATTAGCTGCATTCCTTCTGAAGCCCAGTGAAGAACCTGTTTTCTTGCCTTTTCCAGATTCTAGAGGTAACTTCCATTCCTCAGCTCATGGTCCCTTTTCCACATCTTCAGCGTGTATCACTCCAACCTCTGGCTGGTCCCCTCATTTTACTCTCATGCTCCTACCACCTTCTTACAAGGGTTCTTGTGTTTATATTGGGTCCACCTGAATAATCCAGGCTAGTCTCCCATCTCAAACTCCTTAATTTAATGATATTTGCAAAGATCTTTTTATACCACGAGGTAATTTATTCACATGTTGTGGGAATTAGGATGTGGACATCTTATTCAGCATATCACACATAGTCTCAAAACTCACTTCACATTCAGTCTTTCTCTAGAAGTTACTGGAGGATATGTTCTACCAAACCAAAGAGTAAACTGATGCTAAAACAATGTTAAAACAAAGATAACCTCAGAATCAAACAAAACCATGAAAGAACTCCAGAATTCAATCAGGTACTTTTTATTAAGCAGCATAAGAGTCTTATGGATAGAAAAACATGACAATATGGCAGCATTTGATCAAGTTCAAAAACCCTAAGCAGAAAAATACATGAACAAAGTTTTGTCAAGCATAGAAGCAGCGAGCGTGGTGACTGCATACGTTCTGAGTGGAAAGGAGGTAATGTACAAAATGGATCCAAGGACTTGGATGAAAAGACCACTCCTTCTTTGTGCCACTAACACAGCAGCTCTAATTAGACTCAATGTGCCACTGTGTCACAAACAAGAATCCATTATGCAACCTCAACCAGGTGAGATGGCAGCCACCAAAGCTGCCTAACAATTGGTTCTTTGATATTTTTTTAACTTTGCAAATATTTATAAATTACAAAAACAGAACACAGAAAAAAAAGTTGCCAAACCTGGAAGGGTATAGGATAGCTTCACAAGGGAAGAGATATTTTGAGCTATGGTTTCAGGTAAGTGGGGTGGGTAAGTGTGCACACATATATACAATGGTGCTGGGTAAGGGCAAGAGGAGGAGGAAGGGTTGGCTAACAGAACTAGCATCTTCTAAGGCAAAAAAAAAAAAAAAGCACTGTGCAATTAGGGTTCTGTAAATAGCTCTATTGGGCTAGCAACAAAGTAGGAGTGGAGGAGGAATGGCAAGGAAGAAAAATACCATAAAAAGATAGAAACAATATATCATGGAAGTAAACCTTTGTAGAAATACAACATGAGTTAAAAATTTGTCTTTGCTCTCACTAGCCATACAAATCTCTTAACACTCAGTAAAGCCTCAATTAATTCATGTGTAAAATGCATAAAATAACAGTAGCTACCTTGTAGTTTTGTTTTGAAAATAAAATGAAAATAATTTTGGGATCCCCCAGTGGAACAACACAGAAGGAACATTTATTCAACATTTATTCAAAGCATAATCATATTATTCATCTTCCATTTTCTCAGTACTTTTTAGACTTTGGTTTTTCCTTTTTCAGCTCCAGACTGGGAAACTCTAGATCAGCACTGTCAAATAGAATTTTCTGTGGTGATGGAAATGTTCTAAATCTGCACTGTCCATTTAGTAGCCACTAGCCACATGTAGCCATTGAACACTTGAAATGTGGCTGATACAACTAAAGAACTGAATTTTTAAAAATAATCTTTATTGAGATATAATTGATGGACTATAGAGCTCACCTTTTAAAGTATATTCAATGTCTAATTCTAGAACATTTTAATAATCTCAGAAAGAAGCCCTATACCCATTAGCAATCCTCCCCATATTCTCCCACTCCGCACCCCCACCCCCGACCCTGGCAACCACTAATTTAGTTTTCTGTCCCAATAGATTTGCCTATTTTGGGTATTTCATATAAACAGAATCACACAATATGTGATCTCTTGTATGTGACTTCTTTCATTTAGCATGTTTTCAAGGTTCATCCATGTTGTTGCATGTGTCTATGCAGTAGGTCCTCAAATAACCTCACTTTGTTCAACAATTGATATGAGAAAAAAATTGATTCCTGAGGGCTGGGGCCATTGTCTGTGGAGTTTGTACTGCTCACATCTGCAAGGGTTTTCTCCCACCTCCCAAAGATAAGCAAGTACACATGAGGTTCACTGGAGTGTCTAAATTGTCCGAGTCTGACTGTGTGTGTGTGTGTGTGTGTGTGTGTGTGTGTGTGTGTGTGTAAGAGAATGAAACATGCAGTGGAATGGTGTTCCCGCCTTGCACCATGAACTGCCAGGATTGCCTCCTGCCACCTTTCAACCCTGAACCGGAATAAGTTGGTTGGAAAATGAATACAAATCATTGTCTAATATTACAAGTGTTTTGGGTCTTTATTTAGAAGTTTGGCAGTGTTTTGGTGACCAGAGATATGACATAGCATCTTTAATTCTATTTATATCAATTAGCACAAATTGGTTTTGTTATATGTTGTTTGGCTTAAAGTCCATTCTCAAGAACCTACTGACAGTGTTAAGTGAAGACTTACTGTATGTTATTTCTTTTATGGCTGAATAATATTCCATTATGTATAACTACAACACTGTGTTTATCCATTTAGCATCCAATGAATGGACATTTGAATTGTTCCACCTTTGGCTCTTGTGAATAATGCTGCTATGAACACTGATGAATAAGTTTTTATGTCAATTCATGTTTTCAATTCTTTGGAGAATGAATAGAGGAGTAAAACTGCTGGGCTGTACAGAAACTATATTTAACTTTTTTAGGAACTGCAAGTATTTTCCAAGGTGGCTGCAACATTGGACAACCCCACCACCAGTGTATGAGGCATCCAACTTGTCCACATCCTCAGCAGTATTTGTTATTGTCCATCTTTTTGATTACAGCCATCCTAGTGAGCCTGAAGTGGTATCTTACTGTGGTTTTGATTTTCATTTCTCTAATGACTAAAGATGTTGAGCTCCTTTTCATGTGTTTATTGGTCATTTGTAAATCTTCTTTGGAGAAGTGTCTATTCAATGAATTTTAAATTCTGTTTAATTTTAATTAACTTTAAATAGCCACATGTAGTTAGTGGTTTCAGTACTAGGCAGATGGCAAGATTTAGCATCTGGTCTCTTATGTTTCTTTGCTGAAGTGGGGCTGGCTAGGTGATTGAAGGTCAAGCCTGGCTTAATGACTCACCCCAGATGTCCCAGATGGAACCAGGAGTGAGGCAGCAAGGAGAAAGGAAAGGAAAATTGGTGCAACACCTGGAATGAGGAAGTACTTGGCACAGAGCCTGGCACTAAGGAACCTTTCAAAATTTACTGTTGATGATGAAAGCAACCTGTGTTTATCGAGCACTTGCAAGGTGCCAGGAACTGTGCTTTATACTCACTGTCTCTCTTTATTCTTATAACAATCCTATCAGGTAGATTCTAATTCCTCTATTTCACAAATGAGAAAGCTGTTTTAGACAAATCAGGTAAGCAAGTATTAGTAATTTTACTCACTACAGTGAGTAAATTCCCCATTCCATTTCAACCTTAGAAAGTTCTTCATCTAATTTAATTATAGTGAAGATCTCAACTAGGGATTCTGTGTTTGCTAACCCATCTCAAAAGGACACTATGAGAATTAGATGTTTTTGAAGCAGCAAAATATTAGTATTAAATAAAAATATTAACTCCTGAATTTGTGCATTAGAGGCTGGATTCTCTCTTTTCTAAAGTTTTTAGCTATTTCCTCCCTTTCTTTGAATTGGCTCAACAACAAGATAATGAACATCAACTATGCACCTAATGCTGTGCTAGGTATAGAGATAAAGCAATGACTAGAGCAGTCATGAATCCTGACCTAATGAAGCTTTAAATATATTAAAGGGATCTATGGTTTTAAAAGTACATAAATTCCAGTAAGTTTATGTCACATGGCGGCCCTGTGGCAGTGTCTATATAATAATGAACCTTAAACCAGCAGCATAATCACCCTTAAATGATACTCTCTGCTTACTAAGAAATTGAGTCTGAACATTACAGAATTTAAAATGGCTCAAAATCCACACATTTGGTAGAATTCATCTACAGCAGTTGTTCCTTGGGAAGCAGCACCCAAGTCCCAAGCAGTTGCCAATGAAGGGATTAAAGCTTACCTCCAGTTTGGTGGGGCTGTCCCAGACTCCTGTGTGCATGAAGGGAGGACAACATAGCAAGAGTCACCAGAACTTCTCTCTTGCCCAAAGCATTGTGTGGCTTCCCAAGATTTCATCACCACCCACTCCTGACCCCTATTTCAGGTAGATAAAACAGAAATGATGAAGTTGTTCAGATGATTTGTGTGGGTGGCTATTGTGCTGAGTAGGACAATAAGGCTATAGAATACCACTCTTTTTTAAAAAAGACTTCACATTTTATTCATTGCTATAAATAACAGTTTAGTTTTTAAAACACTGCATTGCCACACTATATTGTATAGAGCAGTAAACTTGAGTTCTCCTGTAGATGCTTTTGGCAATAGACCTAAGTAGCCACACTCTGAGTGTTGGCTTTTTCCTGACTCTTTCTTGTACCTCACCTCTGGGATGAGTAAGCAGGGCAAAAGGTATGAATTGCATTGATTGAGAAAGCCTAAAGGAAATGTCTAACTCAATCATTTCCAGTTTCCCATTCATCTCCCAGCATTTCCTACCAAAGTACTCAACCCAAATTTACTAAAAGAAATCATGGATCAAACTCACCAGTAATATAGTATCATAGCTCAGTCATGTAAGAAAAAAATGGCAAAAACACTTGTCTGATCTTGCCACTGGAACCAATGGAGACTATGAGAAGGCCTTTCTTACAAAAGTTATTTCATTCCCTTTAGCAATGTGGGTAGAGGGAAAGATTCTAAGTGCATCAATAAGAATATTAAAATTCAGGTCTTGCATTTTATATGATGCTGACCACAAATTACCTTAAAGGCTTAGAGCACAAAAAATATCATGAATGGGTCATGATATTCCAACTAAGGATAGAAATAGCCATCCTCACTTATGGGAAGGCTAATGAAAATTTGTCTGATAAACATTCTAAGATTACCCACAACATTCAGTATCTATGTGCTCACAAACATCCTTGTGAAGTACAACTGACTACAGTACTCCAGGCCAAGGATAAAAATTTTCCAGATGGGATGGCACTGTTTCAATGACTTAGAGTACACCAAATAGCTCTCATGCATTCCTAAACTTAGTAGTCACAAGGTAGGTTTTCTCTTGAGGAAATTGGAGTAAATTGCAGTAAAAATTGGAGAAATGAAAACTTAATAGATAATTAAGTTAGGTTACACTTACGTACAGAAAGACCAAGGACCCATCAGTGCAGAATCAGTGAGGAAATGTCACGAAATTATTGAACATGCTATCGCTATTACCAATATAGAAAGGGCTCAGTAAATTTGTATTTTTTTCATTTACAAGTCCTTAGTCACTGAGTAATAGTTTGATATCAGAAAGAAGAATGGGTTTATAGAAATAAAGTCAGGTATAAAGGAAGATAAAAATGAATACCTATTGATTTCAGATACTTGCAATTCACTATTATAGGCAAGAAAACAGTACCAAGTCTTCAATTTGAGCAGGGATTAGCAAACTTGTTTTTTGAAACAGCAAACTTTTTGTGTAAAAGGCCAGAAAATACTTTAGGCTTTGTTTTCCATATGTTCTCAGTTGTAACTACTCAATTCTGCCCTTGTGGTGTGAAAGCAACCACAGACAATATTTAAATGTATGGGCATAGAGGCAATTCCAAAATGAAAATAAAACTCTTTATTTACAAAAACAGAGATAGGCCATAGTTCACTGAGCCTTCATCTAGGGTTCTAAATCAGCAGTGCTCTCCTAATGCCTCATAATTCCCTTGGAGGCTCATTAAAACAGAGATTACTGCCCCCCTCCAAGTGTCTCATCTTTAGGGGAGGGGTAGGTCCAAACAATCTACTTTCAAATATAAAGGTAAATGATTATTGCAAAATCAAAAGAAAATTTAACAAAGCCCATTTCTTTCAGGAGTGCTTCATTTCAATAAAATAATAATATATGTAAGATAGTTTAAGGCATTTGAAGAACTGTGCCATTTTATGTTCATAAGACTCCCATGAAATAGGTTAATATAGTCTTTACTAACCTATTTACAAAATTAAGAAACTGAGAAAAACAAACCAAGTGATGGTCTATCACAATTACTATTTTCCCCTTGAAATACTATTTTTCCTAACAAGATTTAAGCTGCACTTATTAAATCCAATTTATACATCTTTTTAGGACTATATCTATGAATGTTACTTCATAGGTGGAAATATTATTCCAATAAAATTTCAAGTCCATATTTACATTTGTGACCTTCATTCTGAAGCTACCTAGGCAAGTCTAGCCAAGAAACCTGAACTTTAATCAGATAGCAATTCAAAGCACATTCAACATCTAGTGCAAGTGGGTCATAGATTATGAAGTATGGTGATCACTTCTAGCAGTACAATAAACACTCAGAAATAGAAGAAATAATATTAGTGGAGATAATTCAAAAAAATAGAGCAGTAAGCCTAGAATGTTCCCTCTCTCCCAGACTGTTTCTGCAATAATGAAAATGTTTTCATTTGAATAGGTATTTACACAAATTCATATTCATTATAAGAGTGAAGAAAAAATAGGGAGGGAGGGAGAGAAGGAGGCAGGCAGGCAGGCAGGATAAAGAAAAGAAGTATAGGGGCCTCCCCGGTGGCGCAGCGGTTGAGCGGTTGAGCGCTGGGTTGCAAAGCTACCCGCGGCCTCTGCAGCGCCGGTTCGATCCCCGGCTGCTCCCCGGCCACTGGAGGAAGGTCCCACATGGCGCGCAGACCTCTCCTGCCGCCCACTGCTCCCCTCAGCAGTGTACTTCGGTCCTTCTGCCTGCTCTGCTCCCCGCTCTGGCTCTGGTGAATTCTCTCACCCTCCTGCACTTCTGACTGTACCCAGTGCATTTATAAACAAAAACAAACAAAACAAACAAATAAATAAATAAATAAAAACATGCCTCTATTAAAAAAAAAGAAAAGAAAAGAAGTATAGCTGACAATTCCTATGGTCAGTAGAGTTTTTTCTTCATCTTATCACCAGGATTTGACAGTACTGTATATGTAGATTATAATGTGAGATAATTACATTCTGACTTTAACCTGTGATCTGAATAATCCAGTAACAATTTTTTAATTTATATGAAATATAATTAAAGTCCTCAGTGAGCAAGCCTTCTTGTTTTCTTTACAAGTATCTAATTATTTTACAAACTAAAGAAAAAATTGTTTATTAAAACGATAATCTCAAATTCAATGCCACATATTACTACTGAGACAAAAATCCAGTTAAGAGGGTATTAAATCTAAGAAGGCGGCCAGTAAAGATTCCGTAAAAATAAAGGTTGACCATTTTTGCTTTTAAACTAATGGCTTAGATAAAAGTCAGCAAAAAATTCTAGCCTAAATAATGCAATATAAACAATACTGTCCAAAGATTATCATAGGAAGCAATACCTTTTACTGTTCTCTGAAGCCAACCTAAGGAGTATTCTCATCAAAAGAAGTGTTCTAGGGCCTCCCCGGTGGCGCAGCGGTTGAGCGCTGGGTTGGGAAGCTGCCCGCAGCCTCTGAGGCGCCGGTTCGATCCCCGGCTGCTCGCCGGCCACCAGAGGAGGGTCCCACATGGTGCGCAGACCTCTCCTGCTGCCTGCTGCTCCCCTCAGCAGTGTACTTCGGTCCTTCTGCCTGCTCTGCTCCCCGCTCTGGCTCTGGTGAATTCTCTCACCCTCCCGCGCTTCTGACTGTACACAGTGCTTGTATAAACAAAAACAAACGAATAAATAAATTAAAAAAAAAAGAAGTGTTCTAAATAGATTCCAACATGACCGTTCTTCCACTGGACAATGTAATATGACCTAGCTGATGAAATGCTGCTCTACAAAATTTAAGTTTAATACCTAATCATACCAGAGACTATAACTTTAGTTATATATCATTCCACCTCATTTTATTTGTTATTAAAATGTGGATAGTGTTGCCATAATAAAAGTTGGGAAAGTTACATAAATGAATACTATAATACTCATAAATCTTGTATATGTCTGTTTCCTAAATATATATTCTGGTATCTTCCTTGTCTCAATTCTGAAATTTCATATTATGAACATTTAATTCATCTGTCAACTGTCCAAATGCAAAGGTGAAAGTTGTGATACAAAATCCCCACTTTAGGGCCTCCCCAGTGGCACAGCGGTTGAGCGCTGGGTTGCGAAGCTGCCCGCGGCCTCTGCGGCGCCGGTTTGATCCCCGGGTGCTCCCCGGCCACCAGAGGAGGGTCCTACATGGCGCGCAGAACTCTCCTGCCGCCCGCTGCTCCCCTCAGCAGTGTACTTCGGGCCTTCTGCCTGCTCTGCTCCCCGCTCTGGCTCTGGTGAATTCTCTCACCCTCCCGCGCTTCTGACTGTACCCAGTGCATGTATAAACAAAACAAACAAACAAACAAACAAACAAATAAATAAATAAATAAATAAAACATGCCTCTATTAAAAAAAAAAAAAAAACAAAATCCCCACTTTATAACATAATCTTTGGAGCTTTTCACAACACCAAAAAATTATAATCTAAAACAATCTTACAAACAAATTATGAATATCTATGAACTCAAAAATACTATCTTTTTATCTATCTATCTATCTATCTATCTATCTATCTATCTATCTATCTATCTATCTATCTTTCCTACCTATATATATCAGAGGCAATGACAGACAGGTTTTTAAAAGCCAAAAAGCACTCCATCTGAATTATTTCATTTATGATAACACACTCAAGGTTCAACTATGTTGTCCCAAATGTCAAGATTTTATCCTTTTTATGGCTGAGTAATATTCCATTATAAATACATCTCACATATTCCTTATCCATACATCTGTCGATGAACACTTGTGTTGTTTCATAACTTGTCTGTTGTGAGTAATGGTAAAGTGAACATAGGGTTGCATACATCAAGCTGTATGATTTCACTCATGTGGAACATAAAAAAACAAACAAAACAAAAACAAATTCACAAAGAACAGACCAGTGGTTACTATGGACAGATGGGAAAGGGGTGGGGTGGGGATGGTGAAAGGGGTTAAGGCAGACAGTTGTATGGTGATAGATGGAAACTAGTTTTTCAGCGGTGAGCACACTATAAAGTATAAAGATGTTGAATTACAATGCTTTATAACTGAAACTTATATAATGGTACAAACTAATGTTGCTGCAATTAAAAAAAAAAAAGTGCAGAGCCTCCCCGGTGGCGCAGAGGGTTGAGTGCAGCGCTGTGAAGCTGTCTGTAGCCTCTGAAGCACTGGTTCAATTCCCGGCCGGCCAGGGAGATTCCCACATGACGGGGCAGACCTCTCCTGCCTTGCCCGCTGCTCCCTTCAGCAGTGTACTTCGGTCCTTCTGCCTGTTCTGCTCCCTGCTCTGCCTCTGGTGAATTCTCTCATTCTCCTGCACCTCTGACTTGTACCCCAGAGCTTGTATAAATAAATAAATCTTAAAAATAAATAAAGTGCATATCTTCAACCACGAAATATATTTAGTAAAATGGATTTCATACACAAAATAGAATTTGAATAAGTTTTATTTACATTACATACATACTCTAATCCCCAAAAATGACTCTATCAGAGGCTCTTGGTGAAATCACAAAATACATATAAATGACATTACAAATCTCCAATTAGGAATGAAGATTTAGCTAGTGATTTTCCTTAAATTTATTAAAACTAATATTTTAAACAATTTTCCATTTCTGGTCATCTCAAGTATGTTCTTGGCTCTATTCTCATCCATTCTACAGGAAATAAACTAGAATGGAGGGAATAATTTTTTTCAGGAACTCAACATTGACATTGCCTTAAGGGGACAGGTTGTGGCCAGGTTGAATGAAAAAACTACAAAGAATTTAACAGCAGCATATAATAAGCATTCAAGCCATACAATTTGAGACAAAAAGGGAAAAAATACTTTATGCTTATTGTTTGAATTTCTTATACATGTGTCACCTGTGTCACTAAAACTAAAATAGGAGCTGTGAAGCTAAAATTGCTCTAAAAATAAGGCTTACTAATTAAAAAATTAAAATGGGGGAAATACCTTTTTTTAAAAAAAGATTTTATGCATACAAGAACTGGGATACAAGCCAGAGGAGCAAGGGGTGAGAGGATTCACCAGAGATAAAGTGGGAAGCAGAACAGGCAGACTGACTGAAATACACTGCTGAGGGGAGCAGCGGGTGAGTCAGGAAAGGTCTGCTGCGCCATGTGGGTAGCTCCCTGGCTGGGGATCGAACTTTGTGCTGCAGTGCCTACGGATAGCTTCACAGGTTGCATCTTAACCCCTTGCGTCACCAGGAAGGCTCTGGAGAATTATTTTTTTTAAGTTTTTAAAGATTCCTTTAATTTTCCCTACCCTGTAATCCTCTACTCCTTAGGAAACAGGCCTCAAAAGATTTAACAAGTTACTGAGGAAGATCAAGAAATCAAGTCTCCCTCCACTATAAAGATTTCCCCAACTTCCTTCTCCTACTAGGTGGCCACAGTCTCTGGATCACTCACTTAACACACTTGCTACTTTAACAACTCCTGACTGAGTGCTTACTAAGTGTCAGCTACCCAGTTATGCTGAGGATGCCAAGTGAGCAAATCACATGTGACCCCCGTCCTTAATAGGTCTTAAGGTCTAGATAGATTTTAACTATTGAAAGAGAGCTTCTTGAAGTTAGGGAACTCAAGAATTTGGCGACTGAGAATAATGTCAATTAAAATAACAACCCTTAGACTTTTTATATAGATCATATTCTTCAATTCTCACAACAACCTTGCAAGGTATATACTGTCTGTAATTTTATAGACAAAGAAACTGAGATTCAGAAAGGTTAGCTAACTAGTGCCCAGGGTCACACAGCTAGAAATGAATGGGTAAAATGAACAAATGAATAAATGTTAGCACCACTAACAATTTTACACACATGGTAGAATAGAATGTTCATTTCACCATATTATTTATGTAATAGAGCCTGTGTTTAGCACTGAAAAAGTGCACATTTGGAAATTCTTGAAACTTATCTACATAACTGCCAAAAGCAATTTGAGTATCTTAGAGACATTCTAGAAATAAAAAATACTTATGCTGCACTTTGCAATCACTAATCCATGCAAATGGCTTGTAAAGCAGTTGACATTTCTGCTATAAATAATAGAAAATAGTCATATTGTGTCCAAAGGTTAACAGATCATATCTTGGGGGTTGCCTTCCAAGCTACAAAGCAATGTCAATCCATATGTTTGGGAAAAGCCTATGCCATGGGTAAGCAGAAAGCCTGAAAATTGTTATTTCCTAAAAACATAAATTAGATTCTGTAAAATATCAGTGGGATAATGGTGATCTGCATACCATAGCAGGGCTAGAGACTTCTGTAACTGAATTAATAACGTCAAGAAACTTTAATAAAACATTAAAATTTGCATATGCTTAAATGGTAATACTTCTATCCTGGATTTAAATATATCAAGATTCTCCAAACTCAGTATTAAAATTAAAAGCTCAAAATACAGACTCAACATAGTACATTTCATATCTTACTAAACTACACCAAAAGAGAAGGCAGGGGGACGCGAGCACATATGAGTAGAATGTGCAAGTACAATCATCATTCCTACCTTCTTACCAATAAATGATTCAAATATTCAAAACAATGGTAAAAAGCAAAAAAAAAAGTATTAAAAGAAATTTAAAAGATTGGAAAAAACGTGCAACAGCCTTGTAATAGAACTCAAGACGATAAAATAATATGCACTTAGATATAAAAAACTGGCCTAGCTGCAATAAAATAACCGTTTATTATTGTGATTGGATGTGGACAACTGAGAAAAGTCAATGAACAAATTTAGTTAGGGAGTAGAGGAAGAGGAATACAAAAGGGAAGGAGCGTACTCTACTTAATCTATTTAACGGAAAGTTGTACATCAAAAGCTTGGAATGAAAAAGACTCAATCTTAGAAAAAAACAAATGGTTTTACCTAAAAGCCAGCCATCTTCTGATCTACAAAACACAACTACAGTGTTAGGGGAATCTACTCCATTTTTTGCTCTAAATATGTTGGTTGTGAGAAAGCTACATATAGTGTAATATTACCAACATCCATCCATAGAAATATAGTCAGAATCTTGAACTGTCACACCATGAACTGAATATTAAAGAGTACATTCATTTTGATAGATGCTTTAAATTGCCCCTCTGTTATAGATAAGCCTTTTCTCAGTCCTCAGTCACATGTTGGCATTTTACATTATTGATTCTCCAATCATAAGCTTTGAAACTTATGTATCCAGCTATCCTGAATCTTCTGACTCCATGAGTAACATCCATTCAAAGCCACACACTCCTAGCTCAGTCAACCTATAAGAACTCATTCACTCATAGTTTCACTTTCTTCCACATAGATGATTTCCCAAATCTTCCAGATGTTCACCCAAACTCCAGCCTGGAAATTTCAGTTATGTTCACTTAGAAATAGCTTATATATGATTCAAAGCCAAAGTATCAATTCAAATTGATACTTTGATCAATTCAAAGTATCAAGCCAAAGTGTCAATCCATAATAGGGAACACTTGGCAACAGTTTAAGAGACACAGTTAGATACATAGGCAGATATGGAAAGATCAGCTATGCTAGTTTTCAATGGAAAATGAGTATTTCCGTATAGTCCACAAATATGATCCTAGCCAGTGTTTTAAATGAAAAACTTCCCGGAAGCAATACAAGAACTCAACAGTGGTTACCTCTGGAGAATAGGGCTATGGAGGGAAGAGAATGGGGAATCGCTATCTTTGTACCATCTATATTTTAAAATTTATTTTATAATCTATCTTATAATAACTAGCTAATAAAGAGAAAGAAATATAAAATTATTAAGTCTCAAAATTGGAAAAAGATACTGATTTCCTTTAAGTCAGACTAGCTTCAAAAATTAAATATTCCCGGTGCAGAAAGTCAGAGACTCTCCCTATACTGACTTGGACTCTATAACCAATCATATTTTAATATCACAATGATCATCAGAATACTACATTGCACTTTACTCAGTTAAAAGAGGGAATGCCAAGATATTTGGTGGTCCAGAGAAAGAAAGGAGTGCAGGTCCTATAGCAACTTGAATTCTGTAGCATAAAGCCATATTTGGTAATTTTTGAATCTGCATTTTCAGTTGCAGCTAAAAAATAAAACCAAAAATATGAGAGCTATACACCCCATTACTTTGTTGGCTGGGGTCAGGTACCTGCTTTGTAGCAGTAACTGAGTCGCTTGATTATTTAGGTGTGTAATACTGACAGACAACTGTGACGCAGCTGTGGCTCAGTACATGGATTTCAGAGTCAAAAAGAACTCATTTAGTATTTATCACAGGATATAGAAATAACTACCCTATAGAAACCAACCCACTCCTAACAAACCCTTATCTAAAAACTTACTACTCTTGGTTTGACAAGAAGGGAGTAACTAATCAACTCTTCTGTCTGTTGGTGTAGGGGCTTTGGAAGGAAAACCTTGAAGATAAAATGGGTAGAGAAAGTTCCAAAACAATAATTATATTTTGAATGAATGGTAAATATTATATATTTCTACTGCTAAAGGATGCATAATCAGTTTAAGACAAATGCTGATATTTGATTCAAGAGAAAGACAAAAAAATGAAATAGATGAAACAATGAACATACATATGGAACCTTTACTGAGGAGGTAAGAAATTCAACTAGAAAGTTGAACAGTTACAGCTGCAGTAAATAAACTTTGTAAAAAAAAGACATATGCCTTACTTTAAGGAAACCCAAATGCAGCATTTTTACAACTGGGATCAGCAACAAAATGCACCATGAAATGAATAGACTTTAGAACCAGTTGGAATCCCAAGTGATCTTGGGCAAGTCACTTACTCCCTCTGAATCTCAGTGTTTTCTGTAAAATGGGTAAAAAGGAGATAATAAATGCAAAGTGCCTAAGATTATAAGGCATAAATGCTAATTCCCCTTATGAAGAGGGAATTAAACTATAAAAGCTTTTTTAAACTTTTAAATGATATTTAATCAAAGCTCCTTTAAACAGTGTTTCTACAACATCTAAAATATGAAACACTTACAGAAATGCAATAAATCAAGAACAATTTCAAAAAGTGAGGTATATTTGCTTAATTTATTGAGTAAAGCTACAACTGGATTTTCAATTTATAAGAATTTTCAATTTATAAGAAATATCCAGTAGACAATTTAAGGGACATTAGGTAATTTCTCAGGTGAAACTGTTACACGTGCAAAGGAAAAATGGTGGGGGTGAGTGAACTTTGTACGTCAAGGACATAGAAGCAAGTCATAGTCAAGAAAGGTAGGGGAGGGCTTCCCCTGGTGGTGCAGCGGTTGAGTGCTGGGCTGCGAAGCTGCCTGCAGCCTCTACAGTGCCAGTTCGATCCCTGGCTGAGGGTCCCACATGGCACCACAGACCTCTCCTGTCGCGCCCGCTGCTCCCCTCAGCAGTGTATTTCGTCAGTCTGCCTGTACTGTTCCCCGCTCTGGCTCTGGTGAATTCTCTCACCCTCCTGTGCTTCTGACTGTACCCAGTGCTTGTATAAATAAATAAATAAATCTTAAAAAAAAAGAAAGAAAGGTAGGGGAGTCACAGGAAGTATTTATGATGACAACATGCAAAAAAGAACACTTCAGAAACTCCCAAGTTCTAAAGCTGTGTGTAAAGGGGCACCGAGGGTCATGAGGAAACTCAGAGAAGGTCATACACAGTTGCAGAATGGCAACTGAGTAATTCAATTCCCTCCAAAATGGCCCCCAAATTAAATTCCATCATCAGGAATTAATACTATTGTTTACCTATTCCCAATAAGACCTGATTTGTGTAGAAATCCACATCCTCTATGTAACAGGTTTTTCCTCTATAAAACTTCAGTAAAACACCCATGGCTTGGATGTCCGGGTTACCAGCAGGTTGACTAGTGATTGTTTCTTTTACCTTGTTACATGATTGTCACTTTAATCAAGCATTTCTTTCATGGATTGTGTGATATATATATATATATATATATAAAATTTCTGGAAAATCTTGGTTCCTTCAGGCTCACCTTTAACCTTTTCCTAACATTAAAAACTAGTTTTCTTACAGTGTCTAGTTAAAATTTTCAGGAAAGATGTTCCAACATGATGTAACATTTCCCCTGTGGTATTAGAAACCCAAATCACATTACAAATCAATATATGTGAAAGCCACCATAATGAATACAAATAGTAAAGATGAATTTTTCTCTATGATAAATTATGTATTTTACATATTATCAACCAAGTAGTTATATAAAGGCTACATTTAACTCTATTTTCTGGCAAACAGCGTTACTGGAATACCAAGTATGGAATTTAAAGTACATAAACAACCTAAACATATTCTTAATAGAGCATATGTGCAAACCCAATCCATACTAAACTTACACATTTCTTAATATTAAATTATTATGTGGATAGCCACTACCAGCTGTTATTGAAGCACTGCTTGTTCTGTTGTTCCAAACATCAGACAATCACCATGTTAGCATTAGATGAGTGTCATAAATCAATGTGAATCTTAAATGACCCAAGAAATCAAAGTGAAACAGAGGCTGAAATAAATGAAATCAAATTCTTACACAACAAGGCTCAGAAACACAATATATAGAAAGTAAAATTCATGTTTTGGTCTTTTGGTTTCAATATCCCCCCCCAAAAAAAAACCCATTTATTCTAGACTTTTTAAAAACTGTTACCCTCTGAAAATCCAGTCTCAAAATATTATATACAGAGCCTAAATTTTAAACCAATGACAATCATAGCTGCACATTATAGTCACTTGGAGAAGTTTTTTTAAAAATACCAGGACCAAGACCCACTCCCAGAGATTCTCACTTCATTGCTCTGACACAAGGCCCCGGCTTTCCTTTTTTTAAAGCTCCTCTGGTGACTCTAACATGCAGCCAGGTGGAGAACCACTAATTTAAACTGTCTTTTGGGACAGTAACTGCCTTGAGGTCGATAAACATATTTTTTTGCCTTTTAATGAAGTTTTATTAAAACTACACCATTCATTCCCCAGTTAATGAGGTTCTGTTACATTGCAGGCACTGTGTTAAATAGTGGAGAAAGATGTGTAAGATATGTTCCCTGCCTTCAAGAAGCTCCCTTTTAGCTACTAGAGACCCATAAATAAGTAAATGTAATTAAATATGTTAAGCGCTCTTGAAGTGTAAGTGAATACAGTAAGCCTAGCAAATTTGCATGTCATCCTTGAGCAGGGGTTATACTGCATCATTCCAATTTTAGTATAAGTCTTACCAAAGTAGGAAAGGCAGAAGTTACAAGTTATTCAATACCTTACATACAAGTGCAGTTAACTATTCAGCTTACACAAGGTGAAAATGCTATGTATTTTGCTATTGTTTTTCACAGAAACTGCTGTGCTATGAAGGTAGGTATTGCTGTTTTAATTTGAACGAATCATCTTCAAATATACTTCAAGTTATACTACTGATTGTATACTTATCCTAAAACTATAAATTTACAAAAGATACAGTAAATAATCATGACACAAAAATTAACCCATTATCTTCATATATTTCCATAATACCTTTCCTTTTCAGTAACTGCTACATTTGCGAAGACAAGAAGTTTTAGAACTAGGATGAGGTCCCATCACTAGAGATTTGTTTCAGTTGGTTGAAAGATGTTACATGGAGAAATGCTATGAAAACAAACAGCATTCAATGGAGCTTTTGTAAGACTTTCAAAAATAAGAAACATGGGTAAAGAGTTTCATTAAATTTTTTTTTTTAAAGATATGGCATCCCCCCAATACTCATAGTGAATCAGGCAAACAATTCTCTCCAAGATAATTTTAACAAGGGCAAAGATTGCAGCCACTGGAAAGAAAACATTGTAATGATCTTATATGTTAAAATCCCATTAACTCTATTAGTTGTCTTTTTCAATCAGGTATAAAAATACACTGAAGGATGTAAATTACACTGGAACTTTCAGTTATGGCCAAGAAATACATAGTGGGTGCATGAATGAGTAGATAAGTAGTAAGGTAGGAGACTGATTTTGAAAAGTGAAATCTACCTGAAAAGTACCTAAGTGAAAATATAAACCTGGTGGTCAAAAACAACTTAAGATACTAATTTGGTATAAAAGAAAATCACAGTTCCTGAGAAATTGAAGAGCAATTGACAAAAGGATTTTCAGTGCAAGTGAACATCTTTAAGGCCTTTCTGTTTAAACCCAGAGTTGAACAAATTCTAAGTTAAAATGTATGCTGTCAAGGTCCCTGCAAGAAAATCTCAAGTGAATTTCAATTTCCAGATCAATATATGCTGAGACAATTTACCAGAGAAACCTTCAACCTTTACACAGGGTGAGGAACACTATCATTACATTCTTTACTACGAAGGCTACCTTGAATTCATTATTTTGTGGAATGACATAAATGGCACTGACCAAATCAGATTTTGTAGGATATGAATGAGATTTCACAGTTCACATTATTTGAGGTAGCCATAGAGAACTTCAAAAATAGCTTGCACTTCCCTCCTCTTGCAATTCTGAAGCAACAGAAGAGATGAATTTAGTTCTACCAGAGGTGTTTCCTGAAAATATTCTATCAATTATAAATTTACAGAGCACTAATTGTGCTAATGTAATGCTGACAACTTCTTTTCAATTTCCAAAGAGATCACATCATCACTCTTCCAGATTTTATGGTATCACAACTAGTTACTAACATTCATTCAATAATGGTGGCTATACTCCATCATCATAATAAACATCTTAATCTCACATTTTCCAATTATGATTTTGCTGGCCCATTTAAATAAAAGACACATAACAAATATCACACACACACATGCACATACACAGAGTCATGTGGGGCGCTTTGGGAAACACCTAATTTACCTCCACTGGGTGCTAAGAATAAAGAAACCAAGATTTTTAAAAAACATATTTGTCTCTCCAGTACTGTATACTCATATATGGCTACTGAGCACTTGAAATGTGATTATCCAATTGAGGAACTGAATCTTGAATTATATTAAATTTTAATTAATTTCAATTTAGAAAGATATTCAATACAGTTATTGGAAAACTTTTAGGTATGTTTAGAACTTGGGCATGTGAATTGACTTTTGCAAGCAAATTCTGTGAAACCTAAATACAGACAGGTATTTCCAATGAAAATTTAGCTTACTGTCAGAACTGAGATGTGTTGTTAGAGTAAAATACACATTGGATTTCAAAGACTCAGTATGAAAGAAAGAATGTAAAGCATCTCATTAATAATTTCTGCATTCATTACATGCTGAAATGTAACAGTTTGAACCTACTGTGTTAAATATTTTATTAAAATTGATTGCACTTATATGTTTGTAATCTTTTTAATGTGGCCATTAGAACATTTACATATGTAAATTTCACATATGGAGAATTACATATGAGGCTCACTTTATATATCTTTTGGATAGCGTTGCTGCTTCCACCACCACTTTATCAGGGCACATGTGAATATCCTTCTAGGAGACAAGCTGGTCTTACAACAATAGGAACAAGGAGTAACATATCCCTGTATCAAATGGGTCTGAGGAAAGTGTGTAGCAAGCTCTACCCACAGTTTCACCATGTGAGGCAACAATGTAACACTCAACATGGAAGGGGAAAAAATGAGTTATCAGCACTTAAACAAACTGAAATCCAGTACTGCAGACAACTTAAAAGATAGGAGACAACTGCTCTAAGGTGTTGGTTTCATTTCCCAAATGTGGATTCTTAAATTAGACAATAATACACCACTTCCAAAAAGAGGTAAAACATTTCAATGTTAGCTATCTAGCAAGCCTTAATAAATAAGCAAAAACTGCTCTTAAATCTTATCGCCTCAACTTCTAAAGCCAGAGAATACACGCTGAACTAGGAAATCAACTTCAGATCGCCGGCATTTCCCTCACAAGCAAATTAGCAGGATTGTGCACTTGGAATACTGTTTGACAAGAATGAAAAGGAAACTATTCAAAACAGATTTAAGGAATGGACAATTAGATGAGGAACTGCAGATTTAATTCTCAACAGCACTGTGATTAATCTGATTCCCTGCTTTTCCCTGGTGTAATTATACAACACAGATGAAAGGATGAGCATTTGGACTGTCAGTTCTATATTCTAGACCAGCCCGGTGACTCAAAGCAGACGACTCGACCACGCTAACCACCATCCCGACAACAGTCGAAGGGAGCCTCGAACACTGATTTAACAGTCGTTGCATAACGAGGCATTAAAAATTCGGATGCCCCCAACTCTTTCCACGATCGTCCACACCAGGTGAAGAATTTGCTGAAACTGAACGCACCCCGTCTTAAATGACCCCCTCCAATCCGGGCAGGGGGTGAACACAAAGGCATCTATCTAATATCCTGCACAATAGACACACACCCCACAATTAAAAACCCTGGACGTTCTTTCTCTCTCTCTCCATGCTGGCAAGGAAATGCAAACTGCTCTTTTCGTTAATGGTCTGTGGTACACGCAAGGTAACAATAACCTCAACTGTTCGCAGAAGCAACTATAAATTCGGTTCTGCCACGTCCCTGTGCAACCGTCAGACAAAATGCAGACAGCCGATTTCAGCCGGCCCCACGCCTCAGGGGGTGGGCGACCTCGGCGGCTCGGCCTCCACCGATCGCTCAGAACCCCCAGACCCCCGCCCCTCAGGAGGTCCAGGTACACGTCTATAAATACTCCTGGGGAGGAGAACCGGGGAGGCGGAGGGGAAGGAGGGCAGGGGGCAGGCCCGGAGTGGGTGCGGGTGCGGGAGGACCCGGGCATCACTGAAATGCATTTTCCACACTCCCGCTCCCTCGCGTGGAGACTCACTTGCCGATCACCTCGCACAGCTCGTACACATCCTCGAACAGCACGTCGTCGTCGGCCATGGTCCGGAGGGGACAGCGGCCGCAGCGTGGAGGGCTCCGAAAACGGGGGTGGGGGCGCCAAAGAGCTCAGAGCCCGGCCCCGGGTTCGCCTCCTCCCCTCAGGACCCGCGAGCCCTCGGTGCTGAGGGCGCTCGAGTGGGGCTGCGAGGCCCCGAGACTGCGGCGCTTTCCTCTGCGGGCGACCGCCCCGGCGCGGGCGGCGGGGCCGGGGCGCGGGATCGAGGGCGGCCCGGGCCCGGCGCCGCCCGCCCGCCCGCGGCTCCTCACGCTGCTCGGGCCGCGCTGCCCGGCGTGCGGATCCTCGGGGACCGCGCGGCGCCGCGCTCTCCGCTCGTCAGCCCGCGCGGGCCGCGAGGCCGCGACCGCTCCCTCGGCCGAGGGTGGCTCCGGCGCGGCGCGGGGCAGCTCGGGCTACAGGGGGGGCCGCGGCAGGACCATGGAGGGAGGACCGCCGCGGAGGGAGGTGGCGGCGGCAGATCGGCGCTGGGGACCAGGAGGCGGCGGCAGAGACGCTTCCTCCTCCTTCTCCTCCCGCCGCCGCCCGCCTGGGAGTGGGAGGGGGCTTCGCGGGACTGGCTCTCCGTGCGGGCGGGAGCCGCGGCCACCGCCTTCAGCTCCTCCTCCTCAGCCTCCGACCGGCTCGCGAGCCCCGCGCACCCGCCTCGCGCACACACGCCCTCCTCCCTCCACCGCCGCGCGGCTGCCAGGACCGCACGCCCCGCCCACTCCAGCCCGGCGGGGGGCGGAGGCCGAGGGAACCGGCACGGGGCTGAGCGGCGCATGCGCGCGCCGCCGGCCACGTCACGGCGAACCGGCGGGCGCCGGGAATCTGGAAGGGGCGGGGGATTGGCCCGCGGGGCGCGCGGGCTGCAGCTGCTGAGGCGGGGGCCGGTCGGGGTCGCCACCTCCGCCACCGAGCCGCAGAAGGGGTCGGGACAAAAGATCCACGACCGAAGGCACGTTCTTGGCTATCTAGGGCGAGGGGTTCGGAGCCCCTGCCGCTCCCCGCCCCCTTCTTTTGTAACCGCGGAAAGGCTTTCCCGGTTTTTGCTGGGGAAAGAGGTCGCGACTGCGTCCTAATGAATGGCAAAGCGAGAAGTGGAGAGGTTGTCATTCAACACCCTGCGAGGCGGCTTATTCTTTTGGTGCCACGCTGTCATTCCTTAATGGGAAGGAGGGCTGGGGACGGGGAGTCGTCCACCTACAGGCAAAAGACCAAACAAAAACTGTCCAAGGAGATGCGCGACAACAAATGGTCTTTTATAAAGACAGCTTCTCCACATCCTGCCCCAAACTCGACAAATGTCTATCTAGCCAGCGTCTACCCCCACTCGATATAGCCTAGAGACAGTTCGGGAAGGCAGGGACAAATTTGAGACTTTAAGCCCTTTTGTACATTACCCCCTCCCCCGAAGTCCGCAGCCCCTACTCTGCTCCCTATACTCCCTAGAAATGTTAGACTTGTCCGGATAAAAATGCAACTAGAGGGAGTGGATGCACAGGGTCAGTCAGGGAGTGAGTTTCTGGGTGTTGCCCCTATGCTAGGTTGTATTCAATATGAAGATTTCTGTTCCACTGAGCATGTGCAGAATGAGCCAACGCCATCAGACAGGTATATGCCTCAGTTGAGGACCAATAAAAAAAGTCTTTGTTCCTCTGCACAGTAGAAGTGCCCAATTAGTTCATAAGTCAGTTTCTAGAAATCAACTGGTAAAATTCTCAGCACGATTTAAAAAAAATAAGAAACGATAGTATTTACCAAAGTAGGTGGGAGGGACCAGGAGGGTGGAGTCCCACAGCCTGTTTTCTCTTCAAATACGTTTTGTGCTGATCTTTGACCACTCCCTCAAGAGACTGAGAGATTTGCCAGTGTTAAGGATTTGTGTACTAACCCTTTCTTAAAAATGTAAATCAGAGGGAAAATATAATTCTGAGATTTTCCTCCTTTCCCGAAGAGCTGTGCATTCTCTGGAAAAGGAAGCTTTAGAGCCTGCGAAACATCTCCTTCACCGAGGGACCAACAGTTCTGAGTCATTCACCCCAAACTGGCATGTTCACCTGGTGACTGTATGAATAAGGCATCATTTCATTCTGCCTAAACTGAACAGAGAGAAACCTTCACAAGTCACTTTGTCGTGGCCCTCGGGAGTCACCTTTTCAACATCACTTCCTCTGCTAGCCCCAATTTGAGCTTTGCAGAGGCTTGTTGGTTTCATATTGGGGGTTATCTTCTATAAGGGCCCGTGCTGGCAGGGGTAGCAAAGGACAATTATAACATAAAACAACACTAAACATGGTGTTGAATTAAAAAAGACGACTACAGAGATAGATTTGCTCTCTGCTCACAAAATCACAGCTGGTTTAGATCTGGAAAGCGTTTTAGAGGTTAGCCAGCTCAACTTCATCATTTACAGATGTGGGGGGATGTGTTGCTTCTCCTCCCAAGAGCCATTCCTCTCTTTCACCATAGGGTGGTAGCTCTGGGTTTGAGGTGGGATCATCAACACCTCCCTAGGAGAGGTGGGCTCCGATTCATCAAACCACCAAATGTAGCCCCTTCACCACAAAGATTGGTCTGACTTAGTTGGCCCTTGACATTCCCTGGTCACTGACTTTGAATGGTTTCAAGTTTTCTAAACACTGCAAAGCTCGTGACTTACCCCAGTGGAGGGGAGATACTCTCCCCGATCAACCCCCTAACCACCATACTGACCTTTAGTAAAGAGGTGTGCAGCCTCAGTAGCTGCCATTAAACATCTTGTTCCTGTGAAGGTAGTCAAACATCACGTGAAAGTGGTAGGAAGGGCCGCAGGGTAGAGATGACTACACTTTCCAGTCCCATAAAGCAATGAATTTCCTTACTGTCTAAGCCATTTGGGTTTGAGTTTTCTGTTCCTTTCAAAGAAAGAATCCTACAAATAGTACAATGGACAAGAAAATAAATTCGGGGACCAAATATATGTCCATGGTCACATATTTAGCTAAACATCCAGTTTGAACCTAGATCTCCCACCTTTCTGTGTGGTCATCAGTCAATACAGAAGTTCTCTGAAATATAACATCCCTCAATACTTGTACGATGCATTGTGGCTAGACATAGCTCCACTACTTCTATAACTAAAATGGCCAAACCTTTTAAATGTAGCTAATTCTTCTTTAGTTCCCCCCCCCACATTCAACACTCCTCCAACAAAATAATCACAAGTATAAATGGCCAGGTGTCAATAATTCAGTTCTGTTCTAGTTTCCACAAATAAAATGTTAAGGTAACTATGAGCATCTGTTAGATTGTAGTCAGATGTTAATAACTGAATATCCTAACAGTGGTTTAGACAAAAGGGGGGGGGGCTTATGTATCTCATAGAGCAAGGAGTCTGGAGGTGGGTGATTACTAAGGTTGAATCAGCTTTTGACGATGTCCTCAGTGATTAGGTTCTTTTCTGTCTACTCTGTCATCCTTGGCATGTTAGCTTTTCATCCTCAGACTTGTTTCATCATCACAAGATGGCTATGGCAATTTGCAATATCAAACTTCATTCAAAGGCAGGAAGCAAGATGGCAGCAAGGTTAGACAAGGCTGTTTTGCACTCTGGTCTCTTACTAGGGAAAGTATTCTTTTCCCATCTGACTGGCCAGAACAGAATCACAGGGCAACCCTCACTGGCAAGAAACTGAGGACACAAGTATCTAGCTTTTCTTGCCTCCTCTATAAAGGTGGGGAATGGAGCAGCAGGTGGGGAATGAGCTTTATCAGCCAATCAGTGGTATTTCTAAAACTAGGAAAATTATCAATGAAATTATTCTACATCTTCAGGGGGTCTCCCCGGTGGCACAGTAGGGTTGAGCGCAGCACTGTGAAGCTGTCGGCAGCCTCTGCAGCACAGGTTCGATTCCCTGCCGTCCAAAGAGATTTCCACATGGCGCGGCGGACCTCTCCTGTCTTGCCCACTGCGCCCCTCAGCAGTGCTTTCAGTCCATCTGTCAGTTCTGCTCCCTGCTCTGTCTTTGGTAAATTCTCTCACCCTCCCAAGCCTTTGGCCTCTACCCCAGTTCTTGTATAAATAAATAAATCTTTAAAAAAAGAAATTATTCTACATCTTCAACATAATGTAGACATACCTTGATAGACCTTTAAAAAATATGGAAACTTGCAAAAAAAAAAAAACACCTCAAAAGGATACACTTGATACGAGACAAATTTGATGCTTAGATGTCAGTGAAAATCTTGAATGATTTTGAGGTAATGGATTTCCTCAAAATTGCATTAGACATTCTCAGGTTGTTGGGCTCCCACATAATTTCAATGAGACAAGGATATAAAAGGAGAAACACACGCTGCAGAAATAGCATGAGTACAACCAGAGGTCAGTGTGGCACAGTGTTAATTCAGGCAATTCAGGGTTCAGCCTCATTCTGCGGTTATGATTGTCTAAGCATTGAAATTATTACTGAATTAATGAATAAAATTAAAAATGACACTGCCCTAAACTGGAATCGTTATTACCTGATGTTCTAAGCAGGAAGCTCTAAGCTCAAATGAAAGACACCATAGTCTCTCCAGAAAAGGCTACATATACTGGACTTATACTCTGATAGCATGTTGTAATCATTTATTTTATATTAATTCAGTAAATGTCTATGCTAGTCACTGAGGTCACTACAGCTACAAGTGAGACAGGCATGGTTCCTGCCCTCTTAGAGTTTTATTCTAGAAGAAAACAAGTACTGAGCAAATAATCGCAATGAGAAGTAACAGTGGTTAGGGAATAGGGAGCACTGGGAGAAAATAACTAGGGGATCTATGGGTCAGGGAAGACCCAACTGAAGATATGTTTGAACTAAGACTGAAGAAAGTATAGAAATTAGCAAGTGAAAGGACTGGTGGGAGGTGTGGTGGTGGGGGGAGGCAGTTAGGGGGGGGATCAGTTGATCCTAGCTAGACAGAATAGGCTTTGTGAAGTCCTGAAGGTGAACACAAATATGTTTTTTGAAAGAAGAACATGCTCTTTTGGAGAAGTAGGTCATGACTAAATCATAGAGTGTAGGAAAAAAGAGGCCAGAGGAGGTTAGAGAAATAGAGAGGGGCTGGATAGAGAAGGCATCAAATGATTTTTTAAAGAGTTACTCATTAAAAGCCTGCAGGTTTCAGTAGCACCAGAATCTTATATGTAGACTGAGATTCCCAAAGCACCATGCATGAACAGAATTCTCCTTTCAAGTCACTGTTCCCTTCCCACTTGGTGCACACTGCTCTCTCCCTTAGTTACTTTTAAAATGCACATACTCTGATGCTAACACATGCAATCCATTAAATGGTTTGAGCCAACACTGTAGAAGTTCCCCTCAAATCCTCTCCTGATCGCTTTTACCATTTCCCTGTGCCCCGTTCCAGTTATGACATGGTTTTGTTCCCAGTCTACCCTGTGACTTCAGAGGACATCCCACAAGCTACTGGAGTCATTTTACCCACATAGAAGTGCCTGGGAGATCAGATCGACTCTCCTATCTGGGGGTTAGTGAAGAAAGTGCAGCCCAGCTCCATTGCTTTGGGGAGAGGGGACAACTCCCAGGGGTTATATACAGTCCCAGCTCCCCTGTGGCACAAGGCTGCAGTTCCCCTCCACCGGAATTTGCCTGAAATTACCCTCTTGTCAGGTGCCCTTCTAATCCTCCTGTTTTTCTAATACCCTCACAGGCTTCTCCTGGGAGTACTTCCTTAATAAATCACTTGCTCATGAATTCCTTATCAGGATCTGCTTTGCGAGAACCCAACCTAAGATGATGTTTCTCAAGGTGACAGACAACTGCCATCTGGGAACTTATGGAAAATATTTAAAATGTTGACTCCTTTAACATGTAGTCTCAATTGTTTTTTTATTTTTTCTCTTGGGATGGAGTCTCCAAAGACATCTCTATCACTGTTTTCATAGAACATATCACCTATGTCTTGTTTTATTTTTTATGGTTTCAGATCTTATATTCAAGTTTTTAATCCATTTTGAATTCATTTTGTGTGTGGGTTAGGGAGTGATCCAGTTTCACTTTTTATATGTGACTGTCCAGTTTTTCCAAAACCACATATTCAAGAGATTTTCCTTTTTCCATTGTATGGTTGTGACCCCTTGGTCATAAATTAGGTTCTGTTAGATAGGTGGATTTTTATCTGGACCCTTGATTCTGTTTTGGCATAGCAAAAATGATTATCTGTAAATTAAGAAGACAACATACTGAATGTGAAGAAATATTTGCTTATCACACATTCGATAAAGGGTAAATATCCAGGTATTTAAAGAAGTCAAACAAAATAATTAAGAGAAATAATTTAGGGCCTCCTGGTGGTGCAATGAGTTAAGTCTCAGCACTATGAAGCTGTCTGCAGCCACTGCAGCAAGAGTTCAATCCCTGCCCGGGAAGCTTCCCACATGGAACAGCAGACCTCTCCTGACTTGCCCGCTGCTCCCCTCAGCAGTGTATTTCAGTCAATCTGCCTGTTCTGTTCCCCACTCTGTCTCTGGTGAATCTTCTCACCCCTCGCACCTATGGACTACACCTCAGTTCTTGTATGCATAAATAAATAAATCTTTTAAAAAAGAAATAATTTTTAATGACCAATAAACAAACAAGCCAATTAAAAATAACTCACAAACCAATTAAAAAATGGGCAGAAAGTGTGAATGAACACTTTTCCAAAGAGGATCTACAACAGATGGTCAGAAACATATGAAAAAATGTCCATCACTTATTATTAGGGAAATACAAATCAAAACCACAACAAGCTATCATCTCATACCTATAAGAATAGCTTACATAAAAAAGACAAGTGTTGATGAGGAAGTGGAGAAAGAGGAACCCTTATACACTGTTGGTGGAAATGTAAGTTGGTGGAAGCATTATGGAACTTCTTCAAGCAACTCTGGTGAGGATTACACCAGAGAGGAAAAATCAAATATTATACACAAATGAACAATGGTTTAAAAATATGTATATTTAAATAAACATATTTAATAATAAAAAATAATAATAAAAACCCTAAAAGTAGAACTACTGTATGACCCAACAATCCTCCTTCTGGGTATCTAGCCGAAGAATATGAAACCATCATCCTGAAGAGTTATATGCACCACAATGTTTATTGCAGCAGTGTTTATAATAACTAAGACACAGAAGCAACCTAAGTTACCATTGATTAATAAAGAGGATGTGGTACATATGCACAGTGGAACACTACTCAGCTATAAGGAAAGAAGAAATTTCACCATTTACAGCAAAATGTAAGGAACTCAAGAGGATTATGTGAATGTAAATAAGTGAGAAAGATAAAAATAAACACTGGATAATTTTCTTCTATGTGCAATATAAAGGAACTGAGTGATGACTGAACAAACCAAAATAAAAATAAATTAGTAGACATTGAAAACTGAAATAAATTTACCACAGGTGAAGAGGGTGGAGGTTGGGAGTAAGGGTGGAGGTGTTATAATGGGTGAGGGGAAAAAAGTCGGTTCCTGGGCCCTACCCAAGACCTGCTGAATCTGATCTCCTGGAGCATGTCATAGGGATCTGTATTTTTATAAGCTTTCCGTTTCCAAAGGAGTCTTGTGCACCTAAAAATTAAGAACCACTAGCTATGCATAAGCTCTCTGAACAAATAAGTAACCACGGCTGACTTCATCATTGGGGTAGAGAAACTGTAAGAAACGCAAAAGAACACATCAAGAGGGAGAAGAAGAAGATCTGAATGCAAATGTGTTTCCTTCTGTAAACCTCAGGCTGAAGATTCGTTTTACCCTTCTTCCTTTAATGTCAATGAACAAGTCACTGGAAACTTTTGTTTGACACTGGAAACAAGATTGTTTTCAGACACAGTACATTGAAGGTATACAGTGAACAGTACTAATGGGGATTGCAATAGTTGGGATTCTTTTGATTGCAGGTGACTGTAAACTCAAACTAGCTTAAACAATACAGATAATTTATTTGCTCACATGACTGAAAAGTTGAGAAGTTTGCTAATTTCATGTGAGGCTTGCTCCAAGACTCAAATTATGTCACTGAAGATCCACTTTCTCCTGGTCTCATCATCGTGCATTCTGTGGTACTGACTCCATCCTTAGGTCCACAAAGTGATCCCTAGAGTTCTAAGATCTCCCCTTGAAATAACAAAATGTCTGCCACTGTGCCATCCTCACTTCTCTATATATCAGCATCCAGAATAAGAGGAGTCTTATCCAGTAAGTCCTGCCCATATTCCAGGACTCAGTCTTTCTCTCATTGGCCTTATATTGAGGCACATGACCATGCACGAACCAGTCACAAAGCCAGGGCATGAGGGCAACTGAATAATTTAAGCAATCAGGGCCCACCCTTGAGCTTGGTGTGGGAATCGATTTCATGGCTGAGAGTGGAGGGAAAGGAAAAGGACCAGATGAAAATTAAGGCATTTTTGACAGGAGGAGGGAATAAATGGTGGGAAGTTTCCCTGACCTTCTGTGGCATTGGCTTTGTCTCAGCACACTAATGTCGTATTGAACTAGTCATGACATTTTTATCAATTTTTTCTTTTAAAATTCCTTTTAGCACTCCCTTTTTTGTTTCTTCAATCTCCAGTCTACTACCCCATAAACCCATACTTAAAATGTTAACTTTATTTTACTCACTGGAACAACATCCTGCTCACCTCCACGAGGCCCAATTCAGGAGGTAAAGTGGGAATTCTCACCATCTATTACAGTATCTCGTGTATGGGGCATTTAAAAGGTATTTGTTGAATGCTGAATGATTGAGTGACTTCATAGCATTATCACTTCCTGGAATTCTTTTTAACTAGCCTTTCTCCTTCAACCTTTGAACCTAGAAAGTGTCTGGAACACAAAAAATGTTCCATATATGTTTGTTAAATAAACAAATGACTATATGTTTCTTAAATTGAATTAGTGAATCACTGGTAAGGAAGAGATTAAGGAGTCAACAGAAACAGTTAAAGGGTTTGGAAAGAAAATGCATAACAAAAGTAACAAGATTATTACAGAGGAGGGGAGAGTCAATAGCATTAGAACTAAAGAAGAATGAAAGACTGCAGGGACAGAGAAAGGACCATTGGATTTATTTCTACTTATTGAAAATAGTTCTACTAGCTATTTTTTGAGTAGAAAAACATGAGAATCTCAAACAGCATGTGAAATTTTTCCTTCTGTCCTAACTACGAGAGGTTTTGGAAGTAAAGTGGGAAATAAAATTGTTATGTCTTCCTTAATTTCCTTTTCTGCTTTTCCTGATGCTTTCTTTCTAGGTTGCCACTAAACCATCTACTACATGGTAAAAATGTGCAATCAGCAGCAATATGTCCAAGGGGTGACTTATATTGAGCCCATCTTTGCCCAAGTTGCAAAGAGTCATATAAGTTACCAAAGCCTCAATAGAAAGGAGTATAATTTACTATGTTAAGTGCACTGTGGAAAAGGTCAAGTGATTAATAAGTCACCAATATGAAATATAAGCCTAACAGCACTGATAGGTTTAATCATTTACCCTACTTGGGCCCAAATGGAGCAGCTCCTCTCAGGGGGTCTTTTCTGGCAGTATGAGTCTCCAAACTCTCAAGGAGATATTTCTTTCTTAACATACTTTCTGCTAAATGATGTTTTAAAAAAAGGGGAGACTCTTTCCTGAACATCTTTGTTCTCATAGAGATAATCTATGTCAGGCTCTGTTCTGATAAGATGTTTTCCATTTTGGTCAAGAGAAAAAATAACTATTAGTTTTTCCAGGCAGTAATAATTCCCGGATCTGATAGTAGTTCTTCAAAGATAGTTTGCTTTACATATTCTGATCAAATGTTTCCCATTCAAGTTTATTTTTTCTTATTATCTGTTTTAAATTGTCTTGTAAATGAAGACAATAGCTAAGAAAGTAACCTTTGAAAAGACAATAGCTAATCCAAGCTAGGGGAAAAGAGAGATTCAAATAATCTGTAAAGAAATAATGGAAGGGGCCTTTATTGAAGACTTATTATAAATGCGAGGCACTATGCAAAGATGCTATTCTTATTTCATTTAATCCATATAACACCTTTATGAAGCGGGTATTAATGTCCTCATTTTACATGTGAGGAAACTGGACTTGGCAGAAGGTTAAGTAATGGCCCAAGGGTTACACAACTAAAAAGATTTGGACCTATGTTTGAACCAGTCTGTCAGATCCCAAAACCTGAATCATCATGCATCCTGATATCGGTTTTCTTGGAGGAAGTTTTAATTTTTTACTTTTTTGCAGATTAAGCAATGTGGGTCTTAGGCAAAGGTTATCATGGGTTGAGTAACAACAGCAATGAGAATCATATTTCTTGCTTATTGAAATTTTATTTAGTAGCAGGCACTGTACTAAATATTTTTCAAGCATTTATTTGCTCATTCAATAAAATTTTATTGATCTTTCATTATATACTAGGCCCTAATGGTATTATAGTGAGCAGAATCAACATGATTCTTGCCCTCTTGGAGCTTATAAGTTAGTGAGGGAGGCAGACAGAAATGAGATAATCACAAAACAAATGTATAATTATTTCCGCAAGGGTACCAAAACTATTCAATGGGGAAAAGACAGTCTTTTTTAAAAAATGGTGTTGGGCCTCCCCTGGGGGCGAAGGTTGAGCGTTGGGTTGCAAGGCTGCCTGCAGCCTCTGCAGCGCCAGTTTGATCCCCAGCCACTGGTGAGGGTCCCACACACACACAAAAAATGGTGTTGAGAAAACTGGATATCTAGAATCAAAAGAATAAAGTGGGACCTTTAACTTACAGTGTATAAAAAAAATAACTTAAATTGGATGAAAGCCCTAAGTATAAGGCCCAAAACTCTAAAATCTTAGAAGAAAACACAGGGGATAAATTCATGACATTGGATTTGAAAATGACTTTTTGGATATGACACCAAATGTACAGGCAACAAATGTATAAATAGATAAATTGGACAACATCAAAAGTTAAAACTTCTGTGCTTCAAAGAACACAATTAATAAAGTGAAAAAGGATCCTAGAGAATGGGAGAAAATATTTGCAAATCATGGATCTGTTAAGGGGTCAAGATCCAAAATATGCAAAGAGTTCCTACAATTCTACAACAATAAGAAAATCACCCAATTTAAAAAATGACCAAAGGACTTGAATAGACACATCTCCAAAGAAGATACACAAGCATACGAAAAGGTGCTCAACCTCACTAATAATTAGGGAAATGCAAATCAGAACCACAATGAGCTATCAGTTTCTCACTCACTAGGATAGCTGCTATCAGGGAAACAAAACAGAAGATAAATATTTGTGAGAATGTGGAGAAATTGCAAGTCTTATGTACTGTTGGTTTGAATGTAAAATCATGTGGTCACTATGGAAAACAGTATGGCAGTTCCTCAAAACATTAAAAATAGAACTACCACATGATCTAGCAATGCCACTTCTGGGTATATATTAACAGCACTGAAACCTGTGTGTCAAAGATATTTTACGCCCCTGTTTATAGCATCACTATTAACAATAGCCCAAAGATGGAAGCAACTCAAGTGTTCAACCATAGATGAATGAATATACAAAATTTGACCTATACATATGGGGAATAGTATTCAACATTAAAAAGTAGGGAGACTCTTGTCACATGCTACAACATGGGTGAACCTTATGGACATTATGCTAAGTGAAATATGCTAGTCACAAGAAGACAAATACTGTGATATTTCACAAATATTCTGTATCAAGAGTTGTTAAACTCACAGAAACAGAAAGTAGAAAAATGGTTTCCAGGGATTGGAGAGAGGTGGGGTGGGAGTTATTATTTAATGGGTATAGGGTTTCAGTTTTGAGGATGAGAAAGTTCTGGAGACTGCTCAAGAGTGGGAATATGGGGCCTCCCCGGTGGCGCAGCAGTTAAGCGCTGGGTTGTGAAGCTGCCCCCAGCCTCTGCAGCGCCAGTTCGATCCCCGGCTGCTCCCCGGCCACCAGAGGAGGGTCCCACATGGCGAGCAGACCTCTCCTGCCGCCTGCTGCTCCCCTCAGCAGTGTACTTCCATCCTTCTGCCTGTTCTGCTCCCTGCTCTGGCTCTGGTGAATTCTCTCACCCTCCCACTCTTCTGACTGTAGCCAGTGCTTGTATAAATAACAAATAAATAAATTAATTAAAAAAAAAGAGTGGGAATATACTTAACACCATACACTTAAAAATGCTTAAAATGGTAATTTTATATGTTTTTATATTATATATTTTATCATAATTAGAAATTAAAAAAACATTAAATGTATAATTAAAACATTTATCTCCATTAATCTTTCTGACAACTCAACAAGAGAGTTTTTTTATTGTGCTTGTTTTATAGCACAAACTCAGTTTTAGAGAGTCAAATCACTTTCCCAAGGTGTTGCTGTTAGTCATGGGTGGAGATGGAATTTGAACCCATTTCCTGGGCCTAAAGTTCATACTCTTAACTATCACCTGACTTAGCTAGCCAGGTCTTCAAACGAATGAATCAAGCTCTGTCTTGGCAGGTTTGGTCACTGTGGTTGGAAAAGTCACAGAGCACCCACAGGAGAGGGGCTAGCAGTGAGCGTTAAGAGTGTTGATGGAAAGGCCTCATAATTATGCTGCTTCCTGACCTCTCCCCCACCCACCAAATGAGAACCACATCTAAGTGTGGAATCAAGATTGCAGTTTGGTTTCCTTTATTCCTCTGCTCCATAAACTTTCTATGTCTTTCTTTCTCCACTGAAGAAAATACCTTAAAGCCCAGTGGAGATAGACCCTAGACATTTTGCATTGAGTAGCTGCCTTAAAATCCTGTTGGCCGGGCAGAGTGGTGCCGCAGGGCATGAGTTCCTAATATAAAGCCCTTGGTTACATCCCAGAGTTCCAGTTAAGCCACAGATTGCTTTACCCTAAATAAGGCAGATGTTAGCCAGGGAGTACTTTTTCCAGAGTAAGGAGGAAAAAACTAATGATAGGTGCTCTGGCTGGATATGGGGGAGGGGAATGGGAGAGGAGGCGGGTTATGACCTGTTGAAGATTCTGAGGAACTTCAGAGAGAAGCTAGTGTAACATTAAAGAAAGAGATCTGCATGGAATGTTTGAGCAGGGCAAGTCTGATACCATTGTGAGGATTGTGTCATAGGTCAAAGGAGAAATACAGACAGCAGGTGACAAAAAAGGACTTGAGGGTAGATTAAAGTACTACCTGCTTAAGTGGGACCAAACAGGGACAGAACTTTGGTCAAGTGAAGGAATGTAGTTCTGCCACAAGCTCAGAAACACTCAGATAACATGGAGGGGGTACACATAACTCAGAGATGCATAAGCAAATTATAGCTTCATTCCCAGAAGGCCTAAAAACTCTGGAGATACTTTATAGCCATGAACTTGAGAATATAAAAATGGCTGGAAAAGGATTCTGGGTATTTTGATAATGCTGTTCTCTGCCCAAAGTGATGCCTTTCAACAAGAAGAAAAACCTGGGCAAACTGCCTCTCCCTTTAGCCCATGAGCCATTTTTCTTTCAATTACTTTTTCTGAAAGCAATATAACAAACATTAAAAGAACACTAGGATTCATGATGGTCTGGAATGAATGTTTTTAGGGGACAAGGAGTATCATTTGAGTAGATTTATTGCATAAAAGATCACATAGACTATTGGAATAGTAAGTTGAGGCGTTCAGGCTGAACTGAAAGACACTTATTCCTTATGAATAGTTCAATTAAAGAATCTAAATTAGTAGTAAGCTTGTGGAAAAACCTGCTAAACTTGAATATTTAGAATTCAGTGAATTTTAAGACATAGGAGTAATTTTTTTTTTGCCTGAGGTTATTTGAAATCATAAAACTTGCCACTAAAAGTCACTGCATGTCAACAACACACAAACAATTTTACCACTACGATCTCTTCCACATCTGACTTTGACTGCGAGGAAAGAACACTGCAGCTGGTTTCTAAACTGAAATTTCCTGAGTCATGAATCCTTTTTCTTCATGACCTGGGAGGTAGGACAAATGCTGAGGAGGGAGATGGGGAAAGGCTTACAGTTAAGTCATCATTTATGTCTGGAACACTGAGGCAGTTTTATTGTACCTTGCCAGGCACTTCTGGGAAGCGTTGCTTCCACTGGGAGACCAGGCACCGAGGCTGTGCTGGAGAAAACAGTTACAGAAGAACGATGGAAGGGAATCACAGTTTTTAGAAATGAAGGGCTGGAACACATTTTGGCAAGGAAAACAGAACTTTCTTTAGCAAGTTCCTGGATAGCTGGCTTTTAAAGTTAATTTTCTTTCACATATCCACTTTAGCTTCTGCTTGAATTCAAGGAAATAAATTCAATTTTAAAGTCATTTGTTAATATTAACCATTCAGTCATTTTTTCTTTTAGTGCCTACTAAATGCCTTGGCACAGTGCTCAGGATGAGGCACCATGGAGAACAAAGCAGAAAGACAGATTCATCAAAGGGTCCCTAGCAATAGCTAGAGAACTGTTAACAAAACTATGTGCTCTCAGGGAAGACATCCTTGTGCATCAAGTGGGAACTTAATCTAGACTGGAGGTCTGATAAGGGGATAAGTTTTCCCCAGCAGTGGTGGACTAGGTTCAAGGGTTGGCCCAGGGGTGGAACAGTCCTTGCAGAAGAAAGAGTATGCAAAGGCTTTGTGGCTTATTTTACGAACTGAAAGAAGGTCTATATGACAAGAACAAAGGGTGTGAGGGGGAGAGTGACCCAAGATGAGATTGGAGCATGGTAGGGATTTTGATCCCTTGTGGAAGCAATTGGTGAGTGTAAGCAGGGATTTGCTATAATATATATTGCAATGTTGAAAAGATCACTTCTACTGCAGTTTGGTTAATATATTGGAGGGGAGCAAGAATGGATGGTGAGAAACTACTGAGGCCTTGGTTTACTAGAGAGATGATTCTCGATTGTATAGAGGGTGGTGTGCTGGATGTTCTCTACCTTGTTTTATATTCAGGGAAAGTGAACTGCATAAGGTACAAAAATAGGATCCTATGGCCTCTGGATTTTGGTTGAGTTTGGCCACTGGGGAGCCCATAAAGGAGCCCATGAAGGAAACAGGAAGTTTGGTGGAGAATGAGGTCAGGGTATTAATCTTCCAAATTCCCTTCCTTTCAGGTTGCTCTTGCTGTTTGTGACCCTTTAGAGAAGAGATATGCCTCTCAAATTGACCTTGGTACCACGTCTCTCTTTCCAGATAATTGCTCCCTTCCCGGGTCTCCTCAGGCCTAGTGGGGATGATAGCTTAGCTCATACTGTCAGGGGTTTCTCTATTTCCTATTGCATGTGATTTCTCTGCACTTATCCCTTTGTAAATAACCCCTCCTCCAATTACCCTAATTTGAGTATGTCACATGTTTCCTGTAGGTACTTTTACCAACATAGGTGGTAGCAGGATATGAGGAGAGATGAATAGTTTAGAGATGTATCTGGGGGTTAAATTACCAGGATCAGAGACTACAAAAAGCATAATGCAAAGACATAAAAACATTGTACATAAAAAAATAGTACTTCTCTACCACTAATGAAATAGATTCCATGGACTATTAGCTGAGAACAATATTTGTGTTCATCCTCATTTGCAGGAATTGTGATTATCAAAAGCAGCGAGAGTCCAATAGTGAAGGGGAGATGACAGTGATGTCAAAGTAATATTTGGTCATTCCAGTTTTACCCTCCCTTTCTCTTCTGAATCTGCCTCTTTTCCCCTGCCATAAATCTGTTGTTGAATATCATAACAGGAAAGCTAGCCATGTAACTCCAGATGCAAGCTCTAGGCAAAGGTTTTCTCCAATTGTCCTGCCTGCCTTTCTAACGTGTACTTCCGGGTAACATCCCCTGGGCTTTTTTCCTAAACCCATTCCAATCATGGAGAAACAAAAAAAAAAATCTATCAAAATGTCAATTATTATCTATGCAACTCATAAAGGTTTAGTGTTGGCTTTGCTTTTTTCTGAGATTGCACCTAAAGCACACACCAGAGTGGAAATAAAACTCTTCCAGTTTTAAGTTCCCCTCTGAAGAAGATAACTGTACCTTCTTTAATGAATTAAAATGCTTAATGATGCTAAAGTCTATACCTTTCCTGATTTCTGTGGGTTTAAGCTTAACTCACCATTATACTTCGAACAAAAGATATTCATTTACTTGAAAACGTCCTCTTTCCAGAATTAGCACTCCTATTTCTGAAGTTAACCTTTAGCTGCTGTATTAGTTTCCTATTGCTGCAATAACAAATCACCACAAACTTAGTGACTTATAGCTACATGCCCTTCTCCTCTCATAGTACTGAAGGTCAGAACTCTTAAAATGAGCTGGCAAACTGACAAGAATTGTATTCCTCTTGGAAGCTTTTAGGAAAAATCTATTTCTTTGCTTTTCTAGAGGCCACTTGCCTTTTTTGGCTCACGGCCCCATCATCTGTTTTCAAAGTCAACATCATAGCATCTGTTTTCAAAGTCAACATCTCTCTTTGTCTGTCTGTCTGTCTGTCTGTCTGTCTCTGTCTGTGTGTGTGTGCACATTTGGCCCACCAGGATAATCTCCTTATTGCAAGACACTTAATTACATCTGCCAAGTCCCTTTTGCCATGTAAAGTAACATATAGGATTAAGGCATGGACACCTATGAGGGGCCATTATTCAGCATACCATAGTGTTATGCTTGTTCCAAATATACATTTCTTTTTTTTTTTTTAAAGATTTATTTGTTTATTTATTTATACAAGCACTGGCTACAGTCAGAAGCGCGGGAGGGTGAGAGAATTCACCAGAGCCAGAGCGGGAAGCAGAGCAGGCAGAAGGACCGAAGTACACTGCTGAGGGGAGCAGCAGGCGGCAGGAGAGGTCTGTGTGCCATGCGGGACCCTCCTCCGGTGGCCAGAGAGCAGCCGGGGATTGAACTGGCACAGCAGAGGCTGCGGGCAGCTTCGCAATCCAGCGCTCAACCGCTGCGCCACCAGGGAGTCCCCCAAATATACGTTTCTTTCCCAACCTCAGTCTCTTTTTATTGCCTCATAGTAGCAGAACTATCTCTCTGCATATTAAAATCTTCCTCCAATTTAATGGCAATTGAATAAATATTTTTTGAGTATTGTGCCAGACTTGGAGTTAAAATGGTGAACAGGGTAAGACACTGCTTCCTCTGAATCCTCCCCACTATGCTTATACTTGAAGGAGGGGAGCCTTGAGTAACAGAGTTGAGTTCTGGATTTTTACTAACTGCTTGGAATTGTGTTGAAAACACACACCTCATCTTTAAATTTCTGTAGCCCTAATTCTTTCTCACCACTTTCCACCCCCAAATTTTCTTAATGGATCTCCTCTTTGTCCTCTCCACATAGTTTGAGGGTCTGGTATGAAGCACATTTCTTTATTAATATGTTAAATGTTACAGGAAGTAATCAAAAGAAGATTAATCAAAGATATTATTAATAATATCTTTTCAATCATAGAGGGCACATGAGGGAAGAATATTGCTGGGTGATTTTCTTTATTCTTTATATACTTACCAAATGTTCTACAATGAAAGTGTAGTTTTCTAATTGAATAAAAATACCAGAAAAAGGCAAAATATTTCTAGTTTCCAGATCTTCTAATTCAAATTCCATAGTAATAGTAGATTTTGCATAGACCGGAAAATAAACCTACTTTTTAATTTAAGCAATTGTTTATATTCAGGTCTGACTACATAATTTGTGAGACTCTATTTTAGATGAAAACATAGGTCCCTTGTTCTAAAGTTATTAAGAATTCCAGAACAGTAGCAACTGTAGAAGCACTAAATAGCATGTGAGACCCCTTCTAAGCACAGCGGCCTAAGTGACTGTGTCATTTGTACATCACGAAGCTAGCCCCAGTTGTCATTAGTGTCACACAGACATGCAATGGCCTTTTCACTGTTAAGCAAAATCTGAGAATTGGAACTAGATTCTGCAAATTTCAGTGATAAGAAACAAGCCTCCTATTTAGTAATAACTACCTTTGCCATTTTTTTGTTCTTTTCTTCTTTGCACAGTGTACAGTGTTGATATAATTATTAGTTTGTCTGTGTCTACCATACTACATTTTATAAAAAATGTGAAATATTCAGTTACCTGGCTGTTTCCCCAAAGGCAGGTATTTCATATTATGCAACAATGAGAGGGCAACCCTCATTGACTTGTTGACTTAGTGTGCGGCCTCACCCTACCGAGTCTGTCCTTAGCAGATATTTTAATCAATTGACCAATGATTTGAGTCTGACCCTTGAGTTAGTGGTTAAAATACAGGCCCTAAAACTTGTAAAGCATCTTCCTGACTCTGTGTTTAAATTACCTTGAACAGTTTTATTTTTTTCATAGTGTTGTGAAAGGGAAATAATAAAATTCTTCTTCCTCCCAATCCAGGGAGGTACCAAATGACGCCAACGTTTAGAGAGCCTCTGATAAAATATGTTCGGAAAATGCAAATCTTTTCCCACTTCTTCAGCTGCTAGCTTCTGTTTAGTTGAGGGATTACCTCTTTCTAGAAGTGCTTTTTGGTATCCTCCCTGGTCCAGTTCTTGCAGCAGGCTTCCATAGCAACCTATACACACATCTATCAGAGCTTTCCCCACATTGTGATAAATTATCTTTGGGTATGCTCTTCCCACCAGACAGTGGAGACATGAAGATATGCTGCCCCTCAAGGAAGGACTTGCTACCCAGCTGCAGAAGGTGTGGTCAGCCCGTCAGGGTCTGCTTTCACAACAGACAGTCCTCTGGCCCAGCTCATGCCACTTCCTGGGCATTCTATAATCAGGGGCTGATCAAGCTGGGGATATGGAGTTCCCCAGGTCAGCCATATATGGGGTAACTCTGAAGGATAATTCTTGCTCCAAAGCTCCCTCTAGTTTGGAAAGACACTGTCAGACTTGCACTGCAGTTGAATTTCTCTTTCTGTCCAATCCTGCTCCTCTCACCCCCACACTCCCATTATAGGTGTTGATCCCTAATAACCATCGTGTACATCAAATACCATCCCACTGTCTTCTTTTGGAGAATAAAATCTATGACATAAGCAATACCTTTGTATTCATGAATCTTAGCACCTTGCCAAGGCCATGTACGTAATCAATCCATCCACCCAATTTAGTTGAACTGAACAGTTTACCATGGGCTTAAAAGTGTGCAATTGTTTGTGGTTTTCCTCTCTCCCTTTCACTGACAGTCTTATGATGAAAATCATGCTGAAGCTTTTTAATGTTATTAAGCATAACATCAATAAAGACAAATGTAATAAAGTAGTGCTGAAATATCTTTAAACACATCATTCAACCAATATAATCTTTATATGTTATCTGCATAATTTTTAACGTGTCAACATCAGTGTTTTAATATAGTAGCAGATTTTGCCAGTCTCTTTACAGACTATTAAAGTGGTGCCTTTGCTTAAGCCTTGGGAAAATATTTATTTATTGGTAGAAATGAAGGTGATCCCCAAAGTCCTTTTTAATATGAAGAATTCAGCATGGATTCTTAGTCATGGGTTTTCCTTATAATACATTTTTTTGTTTGTTTGTTTTTGAACAAGATGCATTAGAAGAGAAATCAGGTAGGAGGGAACTGAAGGAAGAAACGAAGAGAAGAAATAAGTTGCTATCAATGCCAAGAGGTTGTGAGTGATGTTACAGCCGCTAAATCAGTTCCCACTGCAATTAGGATCAAGAATAAAATTGGAAGAAAAATCAAAAGAAAACAAGTGCCAAATGACATGCCCCTTCCACCACCCTCCTGAAACCCCCCTCCAGCCACAAAGACCTACCTATGCAATAATTTAACATCATGCCAAGTACAGCACTTTGATTTCCAATTAAGAGGCACTAAATTAATCCTAAATGCAATGGCTTAAAAGATGCCAGAACTCCAGGGAGAGGGGCATTCAAGTGCAGAAGGGTGAGAAGAAGCAAATTGGAGTAAGACAATTTGTAAGAACATAGGAGGACTTGATATAAAAGACTATTCAAAAGGCAAGTTTATCAGCTTGTAAAATAGTATCCATGTTGTCTTCTAAACATGACAGAAATTTTGCGAAATGTTATAATATTTAAATCCTTTGCAAGTATTTGTTCAAAAGCAATGTTTTAGTTAAAACTTTGAGACAGTGAAAAGATCAGGGATTGGGGGGAGGGAGGAAAGGAGGGTTGAATAGGTGAAGCACAAGAGATGCTTAGGGCAGTGAAATTGTTCCCTAACAGGCTGTCGTGGTGGATATGTGTTATCACCTATTTGGCAAAACCCACGAGACTGGGCAACATGAGGAGTGAACCCTAATGTTAGCCATGGACTTTAGTCAATAGTACATACCAATATTGGTTTGTCAACTGTAACCAATGTACCACACTAATGCCACAATATGCCACACTAGTAGCTGGTAAGGGAAACTGAGTTTGGGGGCGGGATAAAAGGCATAGAATTTTCTATAATTTTTGTTCAATTTTCTTATAAAGCTGAAACTGCTAAAAATATTAATTAAAAACCCCTATATCGAGCCTCCCCTGGTGGCACAGCTGTTGAGTGCTGGGTTGTGAAGCTGCCTGCAGCCTCTGTAGTGCCGGTTTGATCCCCGGCCACCGCAGAGGGTCCCACAGGACGCTCAGACCTCTCCTGCCAGTGCTTGTATAAATAAATAAATAAATCTTTAAAAAAAAAACACCCTATGTCTATCTATGTTAATGATTGCTAAAATTGAAAAGAACAGCTTTGATTTTTGTCTGCCAAAAGTCCCTTTTCCATACTTCCGCTGGTAGCAAGTCTCCTCTTTCCCATCACAATAAATGAGTAAATGACCCAGGCTAGGCCACTCCCTTTGGCCACTGGAATTAGTCCAGAGCCTGTGAACAAAGAAAGACCCCTGGAGACCTTCCTTGGGAGGAGCTCCCTTTCCGCCAGTGGTTAACTGCAGCCATATGTTCTGACCCCTGAAGAACATATCAAAGAATGGAAGAGAGAAGTGGTATGATGGGTAAAAAGGAGGTATCCAGAGTTCCTGGATCCAGTCACCCTAGGCTAGCTTCCCCATACTCTGTGAACTCACGACGCAGCACAAGCCCTTTTCTGCATGTTTCTATCCACTGCAACCAGAAGAAAACCAAAATTTTTGTGTTTTTTTTTTTTCCATCTTGAGCAGTAACCCTTTATTGGGGCCTTACTATGTGGCAGGCACTTGCCACACCATGTCTCATATAATTTTCTTTTTCTTTTTTTTAAAAAGATTTATTTATTTATTTATGCATACAAGAGCTGGGGTACAGGCCAGAGATGTAGGGGGGTGAGCAGATTCACCAGAGACAGAGCAGGGAACAGAACAGGCAGACTGACTGAAATGCACTGCTGAGGGGAGCTGCAGGCAAGACAGGAGAGGTCTGCTTCGCCATGTGGGTTTCTCTCTGGCTGGCTGGGGATCGAACTCGTGCTGCCGAGGCTGCGGATTGCTTCATAGTGCGGTGCTTAACCCCTTGCGCCACCAGGGAAGCCCTGTCTCATAATTTTCACAGGAAATTACATGTGAATATCGGGGGCACTGAGAGGTTAGGTAATTGACTCAACATTGCACACAAATAGGAAGCAGGATTTGAACCCAGTTCAGACTTGATCCAAAGCCCAGTGTGCAGAATGTATACAACATATCTTTATCATCCACTGAGATGCAATTTGTTCTACCCTGGGTCATACCTATTAGGATTATTTTTGAAAGTATACACTTTGTTTTCAATCTGGATTCAGAACTGTGCCCGAACACTTACTATTGGGTTCAGCCTCATGAAATTGCTGCTATTTGACGATTTATGACTTGCAAGAATGGCATTTTCATATAATGCAACTTAGTCTCTATGTGGTCTGCTATATGCTACCTCGCCTGTTAAGAATCTCAGTTTCTTAACCTATTAAATGCTGACATAGTCTAAGCGCATGTGAGACAAACATTTGGCCAACAGGCTCCCAGATGAGGATTTAGGTGCAATGACTCATCTGGAAGGATCTTACAGAAAGCCCAGTGGAGTGGGAAAATTGAGAGAAGGTGAAAACCAGCAAAGGGCATGTAGATGAGCACGTCACTGCTGTGGACAATGACACAATCCTGCTGGCAAGCTTCAGAGACACTGTGTAGACCACATCTTGCAAACGTTACAGATGAGAGCCAAGGGAACAGGGCTCTTTCTCCACCCACCTGTCACTTATTACATGAGGGTTGTTCTCTGGCACTTCCGGCCCACAATTCATGCCTGGTGAGTTGACACCTGCTCCCAGAGCAAAGAGATGCAGGAAGGAGGGCCTGTAGGATGTGGGTGTGGGTCACAGGATACGAATAGGACACTTACAGTGACTACTACAGAGGATGTTACCACCAACTTTATAGAATTTTGGATAAGGATGAAATGTTTGTAATATCCAGTAGCCAAAAAGTTAATCAATTCAGCTGGAAGGGAAGGGCCAGGTTAAATAAGAAGACTGCCTGATGTCTCAGAGACTTGGAGACTCAGGTATTTGACTTATAGGGATTTTTTCTGACCAAAACTTTTCTTGCTATGTTGGAAACATCTGACTTACCCATCACTTTAGACATATTGGAGCATATTGAACATGCTCTTTTACAATTTGGGGTTTTTCTCTGTCAGCCCATATGGATATACCTCATTCATTTTAATACCTGCAGGATATGCACAGCATTGCATTGTATGGATTTACTATCATTTATTTAACCTTTATGCTGTGGATGACAGTTAACTTATTTTCAGTTTTCACTATTACAAGGAGAGCTGCAAAGGACATCTTTTTTTTTTCTTTATTTTTATTTTTTTTTCCTTTTTATTGTGGTAACATTTGTTTACAACACTGTGTAGGCTTCAGGTGTATGATTTCTCACCTCAGCAACTGTATATGTTACCCCATACTCACCACCAAATGTCCAGTCACCATCCACCATCACCTAATCGACCCCTTCTACCACTCCCTCTCCCTCCCCACCCAAACACCATCCTGTTGTCAGAATCTAAGGGTTTGTTTTAGTTTTGTTTGTTCATTTGCTCTTTTTCTTTATGTTCAGTGACATCTTCTACACACACGAGTGTACCTATATGCAAGTTGTGTCTCTAAGATAAATTCTAGCTAGTGTAGTCATCAGGTTCAAAAATATACACCTTTAACATTTTGATAATTATTGATAAATTGGTGTCCAGGAAGTCTGCCCCGATTTAAACATTCATAAACAGTGTACAGATTGCTATTTCTTCACTCCCTTGACAATTCTGCTTCGTTTTTTTAGATGCTCTTTTGAGAGGTAATGCCATTCAGAAACAGTTTGCAAATTGTGTGATGAGATTTTGCTTCTTTTAAATTATAATCGTCATCATCATCATCATAGAAGGAAGAAATCATTTGTTGATTAAGAAATCAATTAATATGTTTTAGGAGATACCATGTGACAACATTAGATGACAGGTCAGCAATGATGTGGCTAAGGCTTTATAAATACAATTATAGTCTTGCTCCATGGAGAGATACAGTGCAAAATGAGAGAGGAGAGCAGCTGCTAATGGCGTCCTGCCCACATCTCTTCCCCTTACCACTTCTGAGGTTTTCTCTGACCATCAGAATCTGCTTTGCCTACAGAGGCTGCTGTGGCATTTAATATATCCAGACAGGTGTGAAATGTTGGAAAAAGATTTCTTCCTTGGGACTATTGCTTAGCCAATAAGTGACAGAAATAGGTTGTATAAATAACCCAGTTCCCTGACTTCTGGGCAGAATAACACCAAGGTCTCTCCCCCATTGGCTCACAGAATTCCACAGTGGAGCTGAGTTCAGGTCACACACAGTGAAAACACTTCCCTTCCCTGCCTCACTTATCCACACTGCCACTGGGTGTTTTATCACTTTCCAAATAAACTACTTATACTCTGTCCTTGTTTCAAGGTCTGTTTTTGGGAACCTGTCCTAAATTTTATTTTCATGAGTTGTCCTGCAATCCTTACTACTATATGTACCTTCCATGGTCTCTGCAATTCATGCAACCATCCAGAAAACAAGAGAAAACAGAGTCCTGAGAGCTTTCAAAATATCGCTAAAATTCAGAGAGTATAATGATAAGCACTGGAGGCTTTAGTTTCAAAAGATAAAAGGAAACTTCAAATACAATACTATTTATTCTTCCATAGCTCGTAATCATCTTCCTCTGAAGGATAGAAGTCATTGTTCTCATTTGAAAGTTGTGTTTTCTCCCTCTGGCATCCTAGCTGTGAAAAATGCAAGGTACCTTGTCCTCTGGGATTTTTAAATATGCAACAGTTGGCACTCGTGGACTCCAGGTTTAATTTTTTACAACACTCCATGGCCTTACCTCATTGCTGTGTTTAAAAAACCTAGTGGTTTTGTCTCATTTACCTAATTTTGCCCAAATAATGTGAGTGCAAATATTTAGGGTTTGTTTGCATTCTCCAAACTTAAATCCATCAAATAAGTGTCATTGATCAAACTGCAAAGGTTTCTTTTCCGCAGTGGGTTGATAAAACTTGGGATTCTATAAAGCTACTACCGACCTGTGACCTGCAAGACTACAAAGCATTGAGTTCATTTGTTTGAACAAAACTTTACCACTCCCATTCATTAGATATAACTTTTAGATATATTGCAATGGCAATTTCTGCAGCAAAATAATTTTGTCTCAAAGCTGGAATGCAGATTAGTTTTTCCAGACTCTAACCTACAGAACTGTGAGGTAATAATAGTGGATTGTTCTATGATACTAAGTTTGTGTAATTTGTCACACAGCACTGGAAAAATGAATATGCTATAAGAATCTCATATCCAGTGAGATAAACCAGTGATGGGATTGTACGGAGGCCATAGGAAAAACAAACAAACTAATATTTGCTCTTTTTTTTTTTAACACTAACATCATTTATTTTGCCTTTCAGTTGATTCAATGTTTCTTTTATTTCTTGGAGCCAATTTCCTCCACACAGAACATACATGGCACCTTAACATTCCTTTTGTATTTTCAGGACCTTGCATTCATTAAAAGACCATTGCCTGCTTTTTAGGAATACATTTTTATTTTTCTTAAAACATTATTGATTAATTTGTGAGTAACTTAACTTTTTATGTATTCAATGACAAAATCTGATTTAAAGAGGATTTCTGTGACTTTTGAAGTTTCATTCTATTACAGAACTAGTAGGACTATCTCACATTCGAAGATTTGACTGAGGATTCCATGCTCTTATTTGGTTATTGTTATTGATTATCCATCCTCTTTGCATGTGTTTAGTTCATTTTCGATTGCTTATAAGGATAATTACTCATTCTAAGAAAGATAAGCAGCTTGCAATGAGTTTCCTAAAGAGAAAGCCATTAGATGACTTGACTTTAACTGATATCAGTGGTGCCCATAAGACAAAATTATGAATCAGAAGAGCATGTAGAAACTTAATTTGAAACTTTATGAGGGGTTTAAGATCAGCTATTATATGGTAACAATGATCTGAGAGATAAAACAGATAGATCCTATAAATGTTTCAAGTGTGCTGGCGAAGTCTTCTTAACTTTTCATATTATTGCCTTAGTCTAGTTTCTTTAAACCCTGAACATTAAAACCATTATTATTCATTAAAAATATATTTCCTAAGAAAAATATAATGATCAGATGTTGCCTGTCTAATTTTACAATTTAGTCATGTTTTAGGGCACAACATTTGTTTGAGATTTTAAATTTACAATTTTGCATTCTGATTGCATATGGTAACATGGGATCTTACAACTGAGCTATTTGTATGACTGAAAAAAGAATTTGGTATACATGTGTTCATGGATGGTATAGGGTTCAAAAAAGGGGGCACAAATTTCTAGATGGTGCTTCTGCTCTTGTTTGTTGACTTGATGGATTAACTGACTAGGAGCTTCTAATGTAGTGATAAAAGGATACAGGCTGTTTATATTTATTTCTCTTATCCTGAAGCTACTGGTTGTTTAAAAATTTAATTTTGAAGGCTTAACTTTCCTAAATAGGGGAATGAAAGTATCAGCGTGCAAGCAGCCTGTTCCTAGAGTGGTCTATTAAATAGTGTCTTGTTAGGAGACTTCGATGCTGCTTACATACCTCAATTTCTCCTTTGGTGCTCAAGGGATTGTACAATTAATCCTCCTAACATCCATTTACACTTGATTAAGAACAGGTGGAGGGATCTTCATTTCACAAATAAGACTCTTACACATAAAGAGGTTAATGATTTGCTGACAAGCCAGCAACAAAACTGGGCCAGCAGCCCTCATGGCTGCTGTCTTTGCTTGGAATTTTTTACTCTGTAACATCACACTTCTGTCTTCATAGTCATACTCTCAGTGAGATTGGTTTTCATTAAAAACCACATGCTTGCTTTTGGGATGAAGTAAAGAACTAGACAAAACAGGTCTTCTATCATACTGTTTTTCTCATTTTATTTAAGTAAGCACAAACCAATGTTTGTATTTACAAAACAATTTCTGTTCAGTGCTTCCTCCCTTTTGTCCCTCTACGTGATACTATTGGGAAGAAATGATATGATCTATGATATTTTTGGCAAATGTCTTTGGAATGCTGTTATAATACAGGATACAATTTTAACATAAAGGATTAACATGGGATCCTTTTCCTAAAGGCATCAATACAGCTGAAGACCAAAATAATATTATTCATTTCATGAGTATTTCATGGAAGTGAGCATTCTTTGGAACCCTGTAAGTAGGTCTTTTAAGCCAGTTTTTATGCAGTCATGACTATAGAACAAGTCTCACAACTTAGGAGAAATATCAAAATATCTTAGGTCCATATTGTAGAATCTGAGTAGGTCCATTGTACTATAAAATTTAAAATGAAGGAAGTGATTACAGGCCCCACTTTGAAGATCTCCAACATGAGAATTTTATTCAAGCTGCCTCCCCTTTCTCCAGCTGGCAGCATCACCACCAGAATCACAAACAACAGCAGGTAATTTTAGCAGAATGTGTCTCATCCAAAAGAAAAAAAAAGTTTAGTTGTACCAACAGACAAGAAAATTCAACAATTAAGAAACAATTAACAAATAATGTGGCATCAACTCTGTAAAGAATTGTGACTGAACTTGAAAAATGCAAATTCACTTTGCTGGGAAAAATTGATCCAAACTGCAGAAAATTCATAGTTGTCTAATGTGGTTAGGATATGGAATGTTCTTATAAATGAACATGCTGATTTGTAAAGGCAGTGTGGTAATACATAGAGAATTTTATGCAATTATGGGTCAGAACATCAACTCTGTTAGCTGTGTGACTTTTGTTCATTTATTTGACCTTTCTTAATTACTTTCTTCACCTGTAAAATGGGATGGTGTTGGGGTAATACATATTCTTTCTATCTCACAAGGTACAAATGTGATTTTAAAAGACAAGGTTTTGTAAACACCATCTGTGGAATCCAGTTTTAAATTATTAGGTTAGAATAAACTGCAATGGTATAGGATTCTTTTTTCATATTTTAATTAATTTATTTTTTTCTTACATTATTGTAGTCCTCATAGTTTTCCTTCCACCGTATCACCTGTGAACCATCTCCATATTTCTTTGTGAGTAGGACTGAATCTCATTCCACAAACCCATGGGCACACACAAAAAAGAACTTTGCATTTTTCTAGAATGTTCCTTTAGTCATTGTTGGGTTTCCTTTCCCTCAAGGCTGTTATCCATGTTGGGATCCTACCCAGGGTCAAATTACTATTTGCACATACGAGTGTGTGTGTGTGTGTGTGTGTGTGTGTATTGTCTATCTGATCTTCTGTGAGTGGGCTACACTGAGATATATGCTGATCCTAACCATGAGGCACCCATCACTCTCTTAGGTCTTTCTCATTTTCCAAGGTCATTGTTGAGAAGTAGGGCACAGGTGCTCTGGAGTCCCATCAACACATGTTTCTGCCAGTCTGGGGAAATTTTCTTTCAAGTCTGAAGGAAATCCTTTTCCATATATGTTTCTTCAAGAACCTCTATGTAGATCTAGGAATCCTCTCTAAAAGACTCTGACTTTTAGAAAACAAAAATCAGGAATATTTGTAGCATTTTAAAAATTTTCGACCCTGAGCACTGAGCTGACTAACTGAAGGTTGGTATGAGAAAGGAAGGAAGAAGACTAGATTACCGTTGCAAAATATCCATAGTCACTTATTAATTTAACACATAGTTGCTGAGCACCTACTATGTACTAGACCCTGTTCTGTGCCCTAGGACTAACCATGAACAAGATAGAACCCTGTTCTGGTGCTTATATTCAAGAGGAGATAGACAGTTAAAATGTGACTTAAATGGTAAATAGCACAATTGTGCTTGTGTAAGTGCTATAAGGACATGCAGAGGGTGTTAAGAGCAGATATAAAGGGGAACTGCTGGAATCTAGGGTTAGGAAAGATTTCTTTGAGGAAGGGCCATTTAAATTGATATCTGACTGGTAAACAGCAATCTGTTTAGGTGGGAAGGGAGCATTTAGTCAGAGAGAAAGGTTTGTCCAGATGGAAGGGTAATGGCCCATAGAGCCAAGTTGATATCACATACCATGATGCAGATGTACAAAGAAATATAATATTATTTTCTGTGATCAAACTCAGCTTTATATCAAGAAAATTATCTAGCTAAAATAATTTATTCCATTCTTTTCCATATACTTATTCCAAATTATTAATTTCCCTCCAATTCAATGACCATTATTTGTCAGTTTCCAATTCACAAGTGTGTCAGTTATTATATGCCACTATCAACACCATTCCTGATATAATGGATTCTTATACATCTATCTGTGAGTTTCTAACCTTCCATATATACTATTTTAAGCACAAGTGCCATCAGAGGGTGAGATCCTGGGCATTCCTTTGCAAACTTGTTTGTTAACTTTGCCTTTCTCTGTGGAGTCAAGAATAGATGGGAGGCAAGAGAATATAGGAGGCTGGTGTTGTGGTTCAGATGAACAATGGTTGTACTTGGACTAGAGGGATAGCAGTGATGATAGCAAGACACACAGAGGAGGAAGAAGAAATAGAACTGAGATCTGCGTGGTGGGGCACTTATGAAGAGGGCAGTAACTTCTGGGTTTCAGGTTATACAATCTTGTCACTTATTGAGATGTGGAAGATTGGAGAAAAACTGGGGAGGATTTTCATGGGGTAGGGCAGGGGGAAGATGTATCATCAAAATAGTTTCCTGCTGGCAAGGGTTGACATCCTTCCAACTAAATCCTAGTAATTGCTCAATAGACAGTCTGCTGGGTTGATTTGAGTCAAGAAAAGATCCTTGGAATTTTCTGATGACACAAATGCCTCCACAACATGTCCACCTGAGTGAGTGTGTAATTGGCATCGTACACTTTTCATGTCCTAGATGGAGTTTCTGTTTTTCCTTCTAAACTTGCTGTTTCTATAATGTCCATTTTCTCAGAAAGGAATAACTTTGTTGTTGTCGCTACTCTGGCCAAACCTCTGGAATCATCCTTAATTCTTCTCTTTATACTCAATCACCAAATCCTATTGTTTCTACTTCAAAATAAATCCTGAATCCAACCAATTATTTTTACCCCCACTGTTATTCCATTTGCTCTAAGCCATTATCTTTTCATCATTTTCCTCCTGGATTGTTGCAATAGCTTTTCACTGGCATCCCTGCTTGCACTCAAGCTCTCCTATAGTCAGTCCTCCACACAGCAGATAGAACAAAGCTGTTCAAATAAACCACATCATGTCTCTCTTCTGATCAAAGTCCTCCACTGGCGCCTCACTCTTATTGAAGTCAAAGACATAGCAGTGACCTCCAAGGCCCTACATGATCTGACTTTAGGTACCTCTCTGACATGTTCTACTACCACTTTGCCTCTTGAACACTCCTCTCAAAGCACACTGGCCCTGGATGTTTTGTGAATAGGCTAACATCTTCCTGTCTCAAGGTCTTTTCATATTCTATTCTTTCTGCCTGTAGTGCTATTCCTTTTTACATACACCGGCGTCATTTCCTTGCCTCCAGCTCAAATGATGCCTTATCACTGAGACCTTCCCTGACATTGTATTTAAAATTGTAGCCCTGCACCTCCCAGCCCTCCAGACCACTGGAACCAGGCCCAGGACTATCCTGGGCAGGGTGAGGTCTCAGAGACTCTGCTCTCGACCCAGAACCCTTCCAACCCTCCTGACCACCAGAACCAGGCCCAGAAGTGCTTCAGCTATGCACACCAATAGGCAAATGCCCAGAACAGTGCGAGAGAAGGATCCACACACAGAAGCCCCAACTACAGTGGAGCACGCTGAAAGAAAACAGACAGATGGCCAACAGGCATCTGAGAAAATGTTCATCATCACATATCATTAGGGAAATGCAAATCAAAACCAACTCACACCTGTGAGAATGGCCCACATTAAAAATAAGACAAAACCCAGAAACAACAAATGCTGGCAAGTGTGCGGATAAAAAGGAATCCTCTTGCACTATTGATAGGAATATAGACTAGTCCAGCCCCTGTTGAACGCAATGTGGAGATTTCTCAAAAGTCTAAAAATAGATCTACAACATGACTCATTAATTCCACTCCTAGGAATCTACCCAAAGAACACAAAACACTAATTCAAAAGGAAACCTGCACTCCTATGTTTATAGCAGCACTATTCACAATAGTCAAGATATGCAAACAATCCAAATGCCCCCAAACAGATGAATGGATCAAGAAGCTGTGCTATATACACACAATGAAATACTACTCAGTGATCAAAAAAGATAAACTCATGCATTTGTGGCAGCATGGATGAATCTGGAAAGGATTATCCTAAGTGAAGTGAGCCAGAAGGAGAAAGGTAAATACCGGATGGTGTCACTTGTAGGTGGAATGTGGAGGAACCAAACAAAGGACCAGACAAAGACAAACTTTAAAACTGATCCTTGAATGCTAACCATAGATCTGAGACATCCTGGAGGAGGGGAGGGCCAGTGGCAGGGAAGGGGAGAAAACAGGTGAGGAGGAGAGCACAATGGACTATGGTGGAGGACTGTGGGTGCTTTGCTGGTGGCAAAACTATGGTGACCACACGTGAGGGGCAAAAACCAGTATTTGAAAAACAAACAAGGATTTAAGATAATGGCATGCAAATAAACAGTGAGATAAAATAAAATTGTAGCCCTCTTGCCACAGTCAAGCTTCGTTCTCTGCTTAATATTTGCCATAGCATTAATAATCTTTTAGCATGCAATCTACCTTGCCTTTTTATTGTCTGTCTCTTCCCTTCCTCATGCTCACTCCATAAGGCTAGTGTTTTTTTTCTCCTTGATGTGTGTCTTTTGCGCCCTGCTTGGTACCTAACACATATGAGAAGCTTCAGTGGTCTTTGCATGTAACAAAGTCCTGCTGCATCTCAGGTTTGGCCCTATGTTTGGAGGGATTATCACATTTGCTCAGCTGGGAGGACTCAGGGCTTTGGAGGAGTCCCAAGGTTCTCAGTATTTCAATTCCTTTGGCTTCTCCATGACATTACCATTTCAATGACCAAGATTTGAGTCCTTTTCCTTTAGGGCTTAATTTTAACCCAAGGAGCCCAGCACAGCATAGAAACCCAATAGTGCTGTTCAGCTATGCTCACAGCTGCTTCCAGCTAGGCCCTCCACTGTCTCCTTATTTTGGTCTAAATAGACTTAGCTCTCTAGCACATTGGGTCAGTTATGGCTTAAAATCAATAGTGGAAGATTTTATGAATCTTTTGTATCTAAGTTCTTTTCCTATCTAGCAACACCTTATAAAAATAGTGTTGATCTTGAGTCAGGGATGGCAGTGGCCAGAAATGAAATGGGTTGTGTCAGTTGGGTCCTCTGCAATACTGAGTTAGGAGTGCACTATGTTTATTGAAGGGTAAAACTTGTGAAAGAGAAAAAGGAGCTGAAACAGGATTGGACAGGGAAAGTCTGCAGATTGAGATGCAGATCTACAAAGTCTTCCCAATCTAACCATGAGCACTGGAAAAGTGACTACCATTAGGGGGCCCTACATTGGGTAGAAATGGCCAGTCCCTGAGATGTGTCATTGGCTGAAGGCTGCCTGTCTAGAACTTGGTCTCAGCTCCAAAGCTGAGGTGCCTTCTGAGTGCTGTATAGTTGGAGCCTGGCTGTTATTTGATTGGCAAGTTCTGAATGGCAAGTTCTTTCTTGAGCACACCTCCATGACTGCCACACAGAATCGCTTAAATGTTATTTTTTTTAAAGATTTATTTATTTATGCATACAAGAGATGGGGTGTAGGCCAGAAGTGCAGGAGGGTGAGAGGATCCACCAAAGACAGAGTAGGGGAGCAGCGGGCGAGACAGGAGAGGTCAGCTGTGCCATGTGGGTTAGCTCCTAGGCCAGGGATCAAACTTGTGCTGCAGTGGCTGCAGATAGCTTCATAGTGCTGAGACTTAACCCCTTAGGCCACCAGGGGGTCCCATTAAATGTTATTTTGACTTCTGCTTCTCCAGGTTGGGGTCATGTTCAGTGTGGGAGGTCGCAACATGGAAGGCAGGTGTATGTAATGGTTTATTCTATCTGGGAGATGTTGGAAATCATATGGTGACTCCACAGGTTGACAGTGCCCCCTTCAGTGCCTGAGATGGCAGCTACCATTCCTATGTGGCCTGGCCATCATCCAGCTCTTATCCTCAAGTGCCTATGGGGAATTGACATTACAATAAATCCTGCTACACTTTGAGCCACCCTGAGTAGATTTCTATATCTTGCCATCAAACATGCCTAAACAGATGTGAAGGTGCATACAGTAGATCTTGAAAGAAGATCTGGAGTAGGGGTAGCATCAGTGGGAAATCAGTGCACCCAATTCTAGGATAGAAAAATGATGGTCCTTGTGGTGGTGGCACAGCAAAATAACTGCTGAAGTTATATTCTGCTGTCCCAAGTCTATATGAATGGACTCCCATGAAGGGGACTTGGAGGACTGGGTAGGTAAACATAAAGATATCTGAGCGTGGTTATATATGGTAGCTTATGTAAAGAGCATTGAGTGCCCAACCAGAGAAAGATAAGTAAAAGTAAGGAAGTTAGGTAATTTTCATGGGCTGCTCTTCCTGTCCATAGTAATTAGTCCCAGAAACTCCCCAAGGTTTGAAATGGCTTCAAGAAGAAACTTTATCAGATTCTATTGACTGATGATTCGGAAAGTTGTTAGTAGGTCTGACAGTCATAAATAAATCATCTTGCAGAGATTATTTAAATTATACATCATTGGTAATGATTATTCAGGTGTAATGAGTTTAATTGATTACAAGAGTGGGTTTTTTTTTTTAAAGATGATGTAATAACTGGCAGTGTTAGTTTCTTGCTTGAAGTGCACACTAGTGGGAATAATTTAAAACTTTAAAGATTTTGATTGGCACTAGTTGTGAGAGATGTTTTAAAATAAGTAAACAGAATTTGTGTTCTCCCATAGACCCGGATCACCCCATCTGTCACTGAAAGAAATGACTTCGGTTAATGCTGAAAAGCTCCTATTTTGAAGGCAGCTATTTCAAAGAAATTCCTGAAAAACAGTTAGTTATTTGTTCTTGTCTCCCTCAACCAAACGGGAAAAGAAGAAGCAAGAAATCTTAACCACCATCAGTTTTCGATCCTAGAATTGGGGACTCTGATTTCCTCACTCCAGATGTTCTTTCAAGATATATTGTATGCGGGCCTCCCTGGTGGCGCAGTGGTTGAGCGCTGGGTTGCGAAGCTGCCCGCGGCCTCTGCGGCGCCGGTTCAATCCCCGGCTGCTCCCCGGCCACCAGAGGAGGGTCCCACATGGCGCGCAGACCTCTCCTGCCGCCCGCTGCTCCCCTCAGCAGTGTACTTCGGTCCTTCTGCCTGCTCTGCTCCCCGCTCTGGCTCTGGTGAGTTCTCTCACCCTCCCGCGCTTCTCACTGTACCCAGTGCATGTATAAACAAAAAACAAAACAAACAAAACCAGCAAACAAATAAATAAAGCATGCCTCTATAAAAAAAATAAAAAAAAAAAAGATATATTGTATGCACCTTCACATCTGTTTAGGCATGTTTGATGGCAAGACATAGAAATCTACTCTCCTGCACTGCTGGTGGGAATGCAAACTGGTCCAACCACTATGGAGAGCTGTGTGGAGATTCCTCAACCTACTAAAGATAGAGCTTCCATATGATCCAGCAATTCCACTCCTAGGTATTTACCCAAATGACACAGAAACATTAATTCCTAAGGGCACCTGCACCCCTATGTTTATAGCAGCACTATTTACAATAGCTAAGCTTTGGAAACAACCCAAATACCGAAAAATAGATGACTGGATCAAGAAGATGTGGTACATATACACCATGGAATATTACTCAGCATTCAAAAAAGATAAACACATGCAATTTGCAGCAACATGGATGGAGCTGGAAGGGATCATGCTCAGCGAAATAAGTCAGAAAGAAAAAGAAAAATACCAGATGGTCTCACTCATAGCAGGAATTTAGAAAACCTAAATAAGGGGCCAGGAAAAAGACTAATCAATACAAAGAAAAAATCAAAATCAACAAGCAACTATAAACTAGAGACACACTATGGTGGGGGGGAGGGGCAGAGGGGAGAGGAAGGATTAGGGTCAAAGTAAGGGAGGGGGTGCAATTGTATGGGGAATATAACCAAAATGAAAATGCATACATTGTGCAAAAACGAAAAATGATGTAAGAATTATATAAAATAAAATATTTTTAAAAATCCTAACTCAGGAAAAAAAAAAGAAATCTACTCAGGGTAGCTCTTAGTAGGATTTATTGTAAAATAAAATCCCCATGGGCACTTGAGGATAAGAGCTGGAGGATGGCCAGGCCATAAAGACTGACAGCTGCCATCTCAGGCACTGAAGGGGGTGTGTCAAGTCTTTGGAGTCATGGTATGATTTCTTTTCTTGGCAGGGCTACTTGGACCTATCTCTTGTGGATTTTGCACATCTCTGGAACTTAAGCTCATGTGTAGCTTTGGCTTGCCATAATTCCTGCCCTGTCTCTACTTGAATTTATTTTCAAGATTCAGTTTCTCAGTACCCTGATTTTTGAATTAAGTTTCATTGTATTCCAATTATGAAATCCTAGGAGAAACTCAGGTGTAACTACCCTGTCCAATCAACTGTGACTTCTATGGTAGAAGATGAAGCAGGTTTTCTAAGAAAAGAATATGGGTGAAAAGGTGATGATTGGCATGTCAACTAAAAGTTAGGACTTTAGTTACTGGAGTTCTAATAAGCAGTTAGGATAATACATACTTATTCTATTTATCCATGCATATACAATTACAATAATTTTATTATCAAGAGGTAGCATAATGATTGAGGTAGCATAATTTTATTATCAAGAGGTAGTATAATGATTGAGAGAATAGACTCTGGAGTCATCTATAATCTATGTGATGTTGGTTAGCTATTTAACTTCTCTGTATCTCAGTTCCCCTATGAGTAGTATGAGATAATGGTACCTCCTATAGGGTTCTGTCACTTAGTATGTGTTAAATACTTGAATAGTGCCTGGATTGTATTAAATGATAAATAAACATCAGTTATTATGTTTGTAATTACATTCTTACTAGAATTCCTTACTGAGTAACAGTAGAAATTTTATTTATATTTTATTGCTTAAATTCTATTTATATAAAAATAAATATTATTTGTGTTATCTTTTTGGCTTTAAATGGTTGACAAATGATATGTGTAGACAGGTAAGTTCAGTAGCTATTTGGGTTACTTGCATTATTATTCAGCACAATGAGGTATTTGATATTTTAGTCATGAGGGTAATGATTTTTGTTGTATTTTTATAGCAGTTGTCCTACTAGTTAATATTTTTCTTTAAATTAACACATGAAAGTGAAGAAAGGCCTTAACTACCTTTTCTTAAAAGAGACAATACTTCATCATTACAATAAATGAATACCCTGTATCACTTGCCTTAAATAGAAATTAACCATCGGTAGAAATAAAATGAAAGCACAATGGTATTAAAGTCTAACTAGATAACACTTGCCTGTTCAGGGCATGAGGTTGGCTTTCTGTAAAAACAGAAAAAAAAGATCAGCAAGTGTTAGAGGGTGTGAAAGACCAGCACTGAGCTGAGACGTTGGTAGTGATGTAATCAGAGGATTAAAAAGAATTGAACAGTGAATAATGCTTTCACTCTGTGGCTTACTGTTATTTAATGGTGGGTGTGAGACCTGCCAAAGCCATCCCTGAAATTATCTCTCCTACCTCCAGCAGTACAAGTTCTACACAATTAAAAACCACTGTTCAATAGGGACTAAAAGCCTATAAACAGGTAGAAGTTTAGGAACCCTGCTTTTTCTCCTTTTTACTCCATTTTCTCTACAGGAGAATTATACCCCCAGGAAAGTAGGGGGTGTGGAGTTCAAATCCTTTTCCTAACACTTACTAGTCTTGGAAGTTACTTATCCTCTCTCATTTCCTCACCTGTAATGTGTGTATATGGGGGAGAAAATAATATCTAACTTGCAGAGTTACTAGAAGATTATATATGACCACATATGAGGAGTGCTCAGTACAGGTCTTGACTATAGTAAACCTTAATAGCCCAGATGTTTTCTATTGTAAATGAGAGCATGTATATGCTGACTTGCGTTTTACTCAATAATAATGCACAGTTATCACTTCATGTAAGTTCATATGAACCTGTGGATTTTAAAGATGCATACATAATACCCCAAAGTATGTATATTTCATATTTTCTTTAACCAGGCTTTTGTTGGGGGGGGTAATTGAAGTTGCTTGTTTGTGTGTGTGTGTATACATATGTGTGTATTCCTTCTATAAGTGAGGACATGGAGGCCCAAAGAGATTAAGGCAGCCTGATGATGCCACAGACACCATGTTGTGTGCCCCCATATTCTGAAACACCATCAGCAACACCGTCATTCCCATTGATGGCAGTGCCCTATCTACATATATCAGAAACATCAGCTGTCCCAGAGTGTTAGATTCCTGAACTGGAGTGAAGGTGGTTTGATTCACATTGTAAAGGGGAAATTATATAACTCATGGGGGAATGTAATAGAACCCCTGCCTGTGGAATGGACATAAGTGTGGGGGCTGGAAGTGAAAGTGGCTAGTAGGGGGCAAACAGGGCTGGGAAGACTGGAAGGATACATAGGGGCTGGGGAGTTTGGAGCAGGGAGGGAAACCACACCACGACTCACTTCTTCTAGTGTGAATAGACAGGAAACCTTTACAGGCTTACTCTGTCCCCCTCTCAATTTTGTACCCTCTTTTGTCACCTGGTCATGGTGTAGAAGAAATAACAAATTACATTTCAGTGCCTGTCTAGCACAATGCCTTATCCTGCAAATGCTCAATAAATATTTATGGAGTGACTGAACAGATTTACATCTCTGATTACCTAAGACCCAGGGAATCTTGAGCAAGGCATCTAGGCATGACAGGAACACCATCTGGGAGTGAAGGTACCATCTGACTTGGCCCCACACAGACAGGCCGAGTCAGGCCAGTGGGCAGAGGCAAATACAATTCACAGCACTGTTTCAGTTACTAATGGCCGGGGAGAAGTCTTAAAAGAACTGTTATAAGACTTCACATGTCCCTGTACAGCTTCATAAAAGCAGGCCATCTTGCCCAAGTTTACAATTCCATTAGAAAAGAAAAATAAGACTATTAGCAAATCTAAGAAAAGATATTGACTACACATCTCTTTGGCTAAGTCAGTTTACAGGATATATTTAATCGGGCTATGTGGTCCCAAGAGCAAAATCCATGAGTTATATTTAGTGGAGCTAGAGCAAGTCTAAGTACAAGGCTGTCTATGTTGAGTTGCTCTCTGTGGTGTGAGTACCATCCCCTTTACACTGGCATCTGCATTGTAGGTTGAAAAGCTGTGAACTCAGTACTTTTAGAGCAGTGACTCAAACTAATTTGAAGTGGTTCAAATCTAACGTGGTGCATGCAGTTAGAATTCTGGTTGTGCCTCATTCTGAGCTGTGTATATGGGTCATAATTTTGCTGAAATAACCTGTATAACAACTAACAATCAAATCACCCTTATTTTTCTCACTTGCAGCTCTGTTGGGTTCAACTGTGATCAATTGGGTTTGGCTCCAGGCTATAGGTTGGGTTCAGGTCTTTTCCACTTATTTCCTCATTCTGGAAAAGGTAACAAGGGTCTGTTCTCTCATGGTTGGATGGAAGAAGTTCAAGAAAGCAAACTTCTATTTCTGTCAGGCCAACTAACAATCTATTGACCAAAACCTATGTTAATGGATCAGAGAAGTATACTTCTCCCATGGACAGGGGTCACAAGAAGAAGGAAAAATTGTGCCTCAGTTTTCATCACCTAAAAATGGGCACCATAATGTCATCTGTTTCATAGGGCTTTTGGGAAATGTAAATGAATGAATATGTATAAATTAGTGGGAACGGTGCACGACCCACAGTAAGCACTCACTCAATAGCAACTATTTTCTAAGGAAAAAAAGTAAAAAGTTCTTGATTTGTAGGAATTCAAATTGCAACAAATTCTGACATCATTATATTGTTCACCCAGATGGGCCTATTTGCACATATTCAGAGAGATGATGAAATACAGCTGAGGTAAGTAGAACCTTGATGACTCAGCCTGGTTCTAAGAATTTTTGATTGTGAGCGTCGTCACACACTTGGCGGCTGGACCAGAGGAGATGGCGGCTCCAGGAGAGAGCGGGGCCTCCAGCTGCGGCGACAGCACAGAAGAAGCATTTCGAACCTTCTATAGCGAAGTGAAAGAAATAGAGAAGAGAGATTCGGTTCTAACATCCAAAAATCAGATTGAAAGATTGACCCGTTCCGGTTCTTCCTACTTCAATCTGAACCCATTTGAGGTTCTTCAACTAGATCCTGAAGCAATGGATGAAGAAATAAAAAGGCGGTTCCGGCAGTTATCCATACTGGTGCATCCTGACAAAAATCAAGATGATGCCGAGAGAGCTCAAAGGGCTTTTGAAGCTGTGGACAAAGCTTATAAATTGCTCCTAGATCAAGAGCAAAAGAAGAGGGCTCTGAATGTCGTCCAGGCAGGAAAAGAATACGTAGAACACACCATGAAAGAGCGAAAGAAGCAATTAAAGAAGGAAGGAAAACCTACCCATGTGGCGGAGGATGATCCCGAGCTGTTCAAACAAGCTGTGTACAAACAGACCATGAAACTGTTTGCTGATCTAGAAATTAAAAGGAAAGAGCGAGAAGCCAGGGAGCTGCACGAAAGGAAGAGACAAAGGGAAGAGGAGATCGAAGCGCAAGAAAAAGCTGACCGAGAACGCGAGTGGCGGAAAAACTTTGAGGAAAGTCGAGATGAGCGCGTGGAAAGCTGGCGAATCTTCCAAGCAAATACCAAGGGGAAGAAAGAGAAGAAAAACCGAAGCTTCCTGAGACCACCAAAAGTGAAAATGGAGCAGCGTGAGTGACCACAGCCACACGACCTGCCCCCCCATATCCCCCAGTGACCCCCACCCCGTAATTTGAAGGACTCCTTCTTCCCTCTCATTTCCACCGCAATAGGGCAGTATTTGCTTTTTATTTCATCTTGTTGTCAATACAACTTAATATCGATCAGAGAAATTCTTTTGTATACTGAGATGAGGACCTGGTTTAAAAAAAAAACAAACGACAACGTTCCTCTTTCCTCTCCCCCCCCCGCCCCCCAAGACCAACCAGGACTGGAAGGTGCCATCATGGGTCCTGCCTTCTCTTCCCACAGCTCGCTTTGTACTTCACGAAATTGCGGTGGTTAGAAACTTCAGTAGAGTTGGTGGAAATGATCCAATTAAACATGTTGCTTTAAAATGGTGTTGTGGTGACTTCAGAGACAAGCTGTGCCACCTTAGGAAGCCACTTGGTTTCAGTTGTTTGTTTCTGGGTATGGTTCCTTCGAAACTCCAGGTTAGACAGGGAAGGCAGTGGGCACACACGGTGCCCACTCGGTGCCCCAATGTCCCCTGGTCTTTGGCAAGTGCTCTCCCCTCTGACCAATCCTCCTGGCTTGAGGCTGCAAGCCATTCAAGCCTGTTCACTTTCCAGAGAGCTAGCTGTTCTTCCACAAGCAGTATTATGTCCTGCCTGGCCTGAATGTATTTGTTAATGGTAATACTAGGTTATGTAAGAAAATTTTTATACTCTTAAAAAAAAAGAATTTTAGATTGCTAGAATTGCAGGGGACCCTGGGGAGCTTTTCACCTCTGAAAAAGCAGGGGACGCTGGGGAGCTTTTCACCACTGGTGTCTGAAGAGAAAGGCTAGGATTTAGTTTGTATTACCTGCCGTTATTTCTGAACCAAATTTGAAATAAACAGAAAATTGACATCATGAGGTGGTTGATATGACCAAGTCAGATTACAAAACTATTGCATTAAAAAAGTGTAAACCACTATGCAAACAAAGAGTATTGCTCTTCATCCAATCTCTTTCACTTTACCCAAAGCAGAACAGAGACCCAGTTGCACAAGTTCATCTAACTCATTGTAGTGGAGTTAAGGCCTGAATACTCGACTCACTTAGGGTGCATTTGCTTACACTTGAACAGATTTATTTCAGCATTACCCTTTTTGGAAAAAGACAAAAGATAAAATAGGTTTATATGAAGTATGAAATAAAAATTTAAGAATTATCTTTCAGCACATGTCCTCGGTCAGTGAATTTTAAACCCAATTTATTCCCTTTTTTCCCTCTGTAGTGTAACACTTAGAATTTATAGTGGTATTTAGAAAAATAGCCTTTCTATAAACCAGAGACACACTAGGGGGGTGGGGAAAGGAAGGATTGGGGTCAAAATAAGGGGGGGGGTGCAATTGTATGGGGAATATAAAAATTAAAAAAAATTAAAAAAAGAATTAATTTGAAACCAGTAAAAATTTCTAGTTTACCTACAGATTTTGTACTGTAACATGCATTTTGCAGTTACCATTCATCAAGGTTTTAATAGATTTGTAAACTGTGAGTTTTGGTGTTCAGAAATTTTGTTGGAAAATGTGAGTTACTCACTGGTAGCTTGATTCAGTAGAAAGAGTATAAATGTCAGGATCAGGGAATTATGTTCAAATTCCTACTCTGCCACTTAATAGCTGTGTGGTTTTGGGCAGGTTTCTTCTCTGTATTAGAGAACATAAGCTCTTTTCAGGCAGGAGCTTTGTCTTGTTCACTATTGTATCCACAGTTGCAAGGGGGGCAAAGTGAGGAGTTACTGTTTAACATTACAGAGTTTGTGTACAGATGATCAAAGGAGTTTGGAAATGGATATGATGATAGTTGCACAATATTGTGAATATCATTAACATCACTGAACTGCACACTTAAAATGCCAAATTTTATGAAAAGTATATATTTCATACATACATCACAATAGTAAAAAAAAAGACGTAAGAAAAATGTTGTTCTTATCTGGGTTCATTGTGGTATATAATGCTACCCACCACTCATGACATCCACACCCTAGTCTCTGGTATTATGCCTTCATATTCTATATTATCTACCAAAAAAGAAGTTTACATAGATTAAGTCTGTGGATTTTAAATAAGTAGGTTATCATGGATTATCTGGGTTGCCTAAATATACAATAGCACATGGGCCTTACAGATTGAAGAGGAAGGCAGAAGACAGAGCCAGTGAAATACTATGGAAGAAGAGACAGGAGAGAATTGAAGTGTAAGAAGGTTTTGAATCATCTACCATTGCTGGCTTTGAAGATGAGGATCTGTGAGCCAAAGAGTTAAGGAAACACCTGCAACTATAAATAGCTCTCCGTTGACATTCAGCAAGGAAATGGTACCTCAGTCCTACAACCACAAGAAATTGGATTCTGCCAGCAACCCAAATAAGCAAACAAATAGATTCCTTTAGAACCTGCAGAAAAGAACACAGGCTTAGGGCCTCCCCGGTGGCGCAGCGGTTGAGCGCTGGGTTGCGAAGCTGCCCACAGCCTCTGCAGCGCTGGTTCGATCCCCAGCTGCTCCCCGGCCACCAGAGGAGGGTCCCACATGGCGCGCAGACCTCTCCTGCCGCCCGCTGCTCCCCTCAGCAGTGTACTTCGGTCCTTCTGCCTGCTCTGCTCCCCGCTCTGGCTCTGGTGAATTCTCTCACCCTCCCGCGCTTCTGACTGTACCCACTGCATGTATAAACGAAACAAACGAACAAACAAATAAATAAATAAAACATGCCTCTATAAAAGAAAAAAAAATTAATAAAGAACACAGGCTTATAGATACCCTGATTTTAGCCTAGTGAGAACTATGTTAGACTTACAGAACTGTAAAATAATAAATTTGCATTTTAAAAAAAGGAAATAGAAAAGCTGTTGGAGAGGTAGCTTTTGCTCTGTGACTGGAAGACAATCAGAGCCAAGACAAGGGGTTTTGCTGAGTATTCAGAAAACAGAGAGAAAAAATGACCACTGAAAGTATTGTAGCATATTATTTTTTTCAAATATGGCTACAACACTATCTCTCATCCCATGTGCTCTTCTATTAAGATAACCACTCTCCCATCAAGAAATCCCTGCCCTTGAATCTGGGCTGGCCTTTGTAACTTGTAATGTAATGAAAACGATCCTGCATGATATCTGAATTTATGTCAAAGAGGCCATGGTCTCCTTGAAATACTTGTTCCCCAAATGCTACTTCTCAGAACATTGCTTCTTGAAACCCAGGCTCCATGTTGTGAGGAAGCCAGAGTCACAGAGAAAGCCCACATTTAGGCACTGTAGTTGACATTCCCAACCAAGGCTAACCTTTGAGTTGTCCCCACCCAGATGCCAGATGAGTGAATAAAGAAGACTCCAGATAATTCCAATCTATACTCTTTAGTCACCTCCAGCTGAATCTGAATCGATGTGCCCTCCAATTGCAGCACATTGACAAACCATCCCTGGTCACAGACTATGTGAGCATTAAGTGGCTCTTGTTTTATGACATGGAATTTAGGGTGTTTTATGACAGACCAATGGATAACTAGAATAAGTGTGAAAGGAAAAGAAACAGAGTTTAGTAATACCCATAGGGTGGCAAGAGGCATAGATTGTTCCAGAGTCTCTAGCTTGAGGGCTAGGGGAATGGTTGTCATCATTCCTCATGGAACAACAACTGCCAGGGATAGAGAGAAATCAGAAAAAGAAAGAAGCGAGATCATCTTTTTATGGAGCAGCATCAAAATGAAAGATCCCTTCTATTTTTATGAAAGATTTGGGTTTGGGCTCCCAACAGCCAGTCTCAGCACTGTAAGGTAAGCAACTGTCATTCTTAAAAGTACTGAAGTTGAAATTATTGCAGCCAGATTAACCCTGAGTAACGGTTGACCAGCCCACAAATATTATTTTCAGTTTGCTAAAGTAGAGTACAGATCTGCATATTGAAGTGCCGATGAAAAATGTGTCCCAATGTATTGAATTCTTATGAAAAATGGTTAAATAATGAAAACCACCACCAATGCTTGCTACAGGCCTTTTCAAATGACCTAAATTGTGACTGCTCAATACATAGAAAACTGAAGATATTTTGAGAATAAAGAATTATATCCAGAATCAAGTCATCCTAAGAGGATCCTCTAAAAATGCTTTCATAAAAAACAACCTTACTATTTTACAAAAATAACTATACAAACAAAACAAACAGTGATGCAAATTAAAATGGGAGAAGGTCTTGATGAATCAGTCGTCACAGTTGGTACCCATAATCCATAACAAGGAAAATTAATGGGAAAAAGCAGACCAGAGGTAACAGTGAGGTTTAGAAAAGCTTCCTCAACAACAACAAAAGAGCAATTTGTTTTGCTTTTGTTTTTCAGTTTTTTTAATTAGTAAAGATTCCAACAGGTGGCCACACTTATCTTCTTTTAGTACCCTCTAAAATATGTATCATCATTCACTAGAACTGTGTCATTTAAGAGCACCATAAGATCATTTGCTAAAGTCTGTGCTACTAATTCAACCTGCATGCTTAACAACTCAGCTGTATTAGAGTAAGTACCATGGACTCTTTAAATCTCTTTTCTCTCTTATATTCCGGTAAACTACTTTGGTTCATTTTTTTTTTTTTGTTAACTGTTTGATTCGACTGTATCTTTGTTAACTTTTTTTCACATTAACTGCAGTTGACTTCTAAACCCCAGTCTGCACTTTTCATTCTGAACTTCATTCTTTTCTAAGAGCTTATTCACCTATACAAGGGAAAGTTACTCCTTTTTCAGGAACTCCTGACTGATTCTTAAATCTGTATCTTCCTGTTGTTCTTCCTCCTAACCTACTCTTTAGTTCCACCACTCCATTTAGGTGTTTTTCCCCATTTTTTTTTTTAAATGAGAACCCATTATCTAAAGTGATTGGAATGAATTTTAATTGGGAATGGTCATCAGACTTTTTCATTTCAATCTAATTAATTTGCTTTGTGAATCCCATTTTCAGTAGTAGCATTCAAGTAATCACCCAGTCACTCTGAATTAGTACTATTCAAATTATGAGGCCTTTCAAAAAGAAAGTAAAAGTCAGTATTAGGTAATGTGGTTATTATTGTGTAGATTTTTTGGGGGGAAATAAAAATTCTCTCTCCATTAATTCGAGAAAGTTGGACTAGATCGCTGTTTTTCAAAATGGTCTGTATATACTGTACATATTCTGTGACCCCTCTTTGGGGATGCCAGTGGGATGAGAGGGCACTCGATAGGCAAAGTTTCTCCAATGTTTGTCCCTCACAAGTGCCAGCAAGAGTAGCTCCACTTTAATATGTTTTTCATTTTGTAAGATTTTGTTAGCACAAAAGTTTCTGAATATAATTTTTTTTGAAAACTTGCAGGCTAGCTGATCTCTAAGTTCTTATATTCTGTGTTTCTGTCAAGTCATTGAAAAAGGCTACAAGAGCAGGACTATAAACAAAATAGTTTGAATATATCTTACTAGCTTGCCTTCTTGCATTAGATGTGTTCAGACAGCAAGAGCACAGGGAGCTTTATTGTATTGTGTAACTCTGCTGATGCTTTTATTTTGCAAAGGCAACAGTGTCCCTGCTTCATCACAATGTTTTTTAAAAGGTACCCACATTGCCTAATCTTTCATGCCTCTTAAGGCACCTTTGGGCTTTGAATAGCTAGACCTTGAAGACTTAACAATAAGGGTAGTGGGTGCTGTCGGTGTCTGTGCTTACTCTTACCTTCACCATGCATGCCCATTTATGCCCATAGCTTCTTTTTTTTTTTTTATAAATTTTATTGTTATATTCCCCATACAATTGCAGCCCCCCCCCATTCTGACCCCAATCCCTCCCCTCCCGCCCCCGCCCCCCCTAAAAGTGTCTCTGGTTCATAGTTTTTGTTGATTTTGATTTTCACTTTCTTATAGTTATTCATTTTCCTGGTCCCTTATTTAAGTTTTCTAGATTCCTGCTATGAGTGAGACCATCCGGTATTTTTCTTTTTCTTTTTGGCTTATTTCGCTGAGCATGATCCCTTCCAGCGCCATCCATGTTGCTGCAAATTGCATGTGTTTATCTTTTTTGAATGCTGAGTAATATTCCATGGTGTATATGTACCACATCTTCTTGATCCAGTCATCTATTTTTGGGCATTTGGGTTGTTTCCAAAGCTTAGCTATTGTAAACAGTGCTGCTATAAACATAGGGGTGCAGGTGTTCTTTGGAATTGATGTTTCTGTGTCCTTTGGGTAAATACCTAGGAGTGGAATTGCTGGATCATATGGAAGCTCTATCTTTAGTAGGTCCAGAAATCTCCACACAGCTCTCCACAGTGGTTGGACCAGTTTGCACTCCCACCAACAGTGCAGAAGAGTTCCTTTTTCTCCACACCCTCGCCAGCATTTGTTGTTGCTAGTTTTTTTAATATGTGCCATTCTCACTGGTGTAAGATGGTATCTCATGGTAGTTTTGATTTGCATTTCCCTGATGGCAAGTGATGTTGAACATTTTTTCATATGCCTGTTGGCCATTTGCATTTCCTCTTCAGAGAAGTTTCTTTTTAGCTCTTCTGTCTGTGCTTACTCTTACCTTCACCATGCATGCCCATTTATGCCCATAGCTTCTTGTCATAAGCGCCTGTGACTCTGTGGCTAAATACACCAACATGATCACCCATTGGTGGGATAATTGTGAGGCATCTTCTATAGAGGCACCCATAGGTCCCCAGTAGTATTAAGGCTCAATTGCCTACAGCAGTGACTTCATTAACCACCCTCAATTGCCTTCCTTCTCTTCCCTGTCTCTTCTACCAGTTATTCTTGGTGCCACCTCCAAAATAATCTACTCCCAAATAAACTGCTAGCATTCAAATCTTTTTTTTTGTCACAATCTTTATTCTTTCTTGTTTTTATTATTGAGGTAACGCTATATATGATTCAGAATGGGATCACACCTCCTCAGATGTACAGCACTACATCCACCAGCAGAACACCTATATCCCTTTATCATAGACCATTTACCCCCACCCCCCACTCCTTTGTTCCCATGCTCCTGCTCCCTAGTAGCCTCAATTCTGTAGTTCATATTTCCAGACTCTGTTTTGGGTTAGTTTTGTCAATTCCTTTGCTTTGTTTCTCAATACTCCACATATGAGTGAAATCATATGGTATTTGTCTTTCTCCCTCTGGTTTGTTTCACTTAGCATAATCCCCTCCAGCTCCATTCATGTTGTTGCAAATTCCAAAAATTCATCTTTTCTAAAATTGCTGAATAGTGTTCCACTGTGTTAATGTACCACATCTTAATCCACTCATGTTTTGCTGGACACTTAGGTGATTTTCATAATTTGGCTACTGTAAATAATGCTGCAATGGACACAGAAGTGCATATATCCCTTCAAGTTGGTGTTTTTGCATTCTTTGTCTAAGTGCCAAGAACTGGTATTGCTGGATCATATGATAGATCTATTTTTAATCTTTTGAGAAACCTCCATATTGTTTTCCATAGGATATGGACCATTCTAAATTCCTACCAGCAGTGCACAAGGGTTCTTTTTTCTCTACATCCTTGTCAACATTTGTTGTTTTTCCTGTTTTTTTTTTTTGTTGTTGTTGTTGTTTTTTTTTTTTCCCCCTGGGCAATTCTCACGGGAGTGAGATGGTATCTCACTGTGGTTTTGATTTCATTTTCCTGACGATATGTGATGTTGAATATTTTCTGATATGCCTGTGGGGCATTTGTACATCTTCCTTGGAGAAGTGTCCTTTTCATTCTTCTGCCCGTTTATTGAATAAGTTCCTTGTTTTCTTTTTATTGAGTTGTAGGAGTTCTCTGTAGATCTTGGATATTAGCACATTGTCAGATGTATGATGTGCAAATATTTTCTCCTACTTGGTGGGATGTTTTCTCATTTTAACGACAGTTTCTTTTGCTGTGCAGAAGCCTTTAATTTGATGTAGTTCCCTTTGTTTATTTTTGTTTTCCTTGCCATTGGAGTTGCATCCCCAAAGACACCACGAAGTCAATGTCATGGAGTGTTTTGTTCAATGTATTTTATGGCTTTGGGTCTTACATTCAAGTATTTATCCATTTTGAGTTAATTTTTGTAAAGAATGGGTCTAATTCAACATGGGTGCTTGATTAATGGCAGTTAATGAGGCAGAATCTGAGTGAGAAAGAAATACCTATATAGAGGTGTGGTTATAAAGTAATATGATTGAATTTTTAACAACATACTAGAACTTCAGCACACAAATGAGAACTATTCTCTTCAATGTGGTTTCCCGGGAATTTTTCAACTCATTCTTTCAGTATGGCTATGGCTCAGGGGATCTTTGGAACTCCTCTGTGGAAGCCTCTGGACTTCATTTTGATTCAGTCCATGTTGCCAATACTTTGTCTTTTGAGGACAAATTAACTTTTTGGAAACAATTTAACATCATCCCTGGCTAAATTTGGTGAATAGATAGGCATAGCACTAGACTTGATTCTATTGTTTCTTATGACAGTTTGTGAAGAGGGGTTTTGTAGGTAGTGTGTCACAATCACAGTGTAATTTCTGTCTCCAGGTGGTATCTGGCTGGTGGTCTCTGGGGCTATAATTTTCAACTTGTCATTAAAATGATTATGAATACAGAAAAAGATGAAGGCGCACACTAACAAAGAAAATCAAGATTAACATTTTGTCATTTGCCAACTCTATTTAGAATTTCATCTAATTACAAGAGTAATATACTTGTTAGAAAAATACAATTGTGTTCTACAGGTAATTTGCTCTCAGAAATAGAAAAAAGTCCATCAATGTAATAAAGGAGGATATTTCATGCTTCCTTTATGAAATGGAGGATTTGTGTGATTCAGAATCAAGTGTGGGCCTAATAGAAAACATGGCTACTCTCTGCTTCCTAGTGGGGTGTTTTTATGAGACAGCCAGAATACTCTTCCTTGCTATCTCCTTTTCTGTTGGTATATCTCACATATTTAGGGGAACAGGAATCTCCAGAAACTATTTGCAAGGAAATAGAGTTGTACTTGAAGAGACTAGAAAAACCCTTGTCATAGTAAATGCTGCTGATTATGGTTTTTCATGTTCTTTTTTGATGTAAACCATCATAAAACCAAACTATTGAGGTGGGAGAACTTTCCAATTTAGTACATCCGAGCATCTCAAAATGAATATCTTCTGGGCACTGAAAATTGAATGGAGAGCAATGTACATCAACAAAATTGAACTCTTGGAAGGTGAAGTGAACAATGCCCCGGGGAAAATGAGGACAACCCAGGTCTGTTTTTTAGCAAGAATAGGGTCAGGGTATAAATCTCTCTTCATTTTGAGTGTGAGTAAATAGATAAAACTTACATAGAGGTCTGTGGAAAAAATGTTGACCAAGAGCAATACCACCTTGAATACTCTGAGAGGAATGCAACTGTGAAAATGATTTACTATTGAAAGCAGTAGAAAATGGTATCTTTGAGCCTCCCCAGTGGCGCGGCAGGTTGAGCTCTGCACTGTGAAGATGTCTGCAGCCTCTGCAGCGCCGGTTCAATTCCTGTCCGGGTAGGGAGAAACCCACATGGCGTGGCAGACCTCTTCTGTCCTGACTGCTGCTCCCCTCAGCAGTGTATTTCGGTAGTCTGCCTGTTCTGCTCCCCCCTCTCTTTGGTGAATTCTCTCACCCTCCCGCGCCTCTGACCCATACACCAGTTATTGTATATACAAATAAATCTTTAAAAGATTAAAAAAGAAAAGAAAATGATATCTTTATGTTTATGAGAAGATACTATATTCATGACATAATGTGAAATATTAGGTAAGTCATAGCAGAACTAAAGACAGCTGTAAGAGAAGAACAGGAAAATGGTGGGCATAGGGGGGAAACAATAAAAAAGAAACCACAAGGGCCTCCCCTGGTGGCGCAGTGGTTGAGCGCTGGGTTGCCAGGCTGCCCGCAGTCTCTGCAGTGCCAGTTCAATCCCTGGCCACTGGCGAGGGTCCCACAAAAAATAAACAAACAAACAAACAAACAAACAAATAAATAAATAAATAAAATAAAAAAGAAACCACAAAAGAACTAGCTGAATCAAAAAATCGTTCTGGGAACAGAAAAGAGGAGAATTGACCCTAAAAAACTGAATTGGTAATGCAATAAATAAACATGAAAACTTCCCCCAGAATATAAGGAATAAATAAAAAAAGATGACAAGTCATGCAAAAGGCAATGATCAAATCTAAAAATTATTGATATACCAGAAAAGGAAATCAGTATGACTAGAACATAAGTTATTACTATAATCAGATATAATGGAAGAAAATGTCCATGAGTCAATAAAAGATCTGACTGATGTCTAAAATCTTCCAGGTACAAACAATAAAAAGAAATTCTCATGTTGATTTATTTTGAATCATAAGGATTTAACACATCCTAAAAATATCTAGTAGTTTAATTCATTTATTTATAAAGGAAGAGAAAAATCAGACTAACTCTAGTGTTTTCAACTAAAGCAATTGATAAAAAACTACAGAGCAAATCTAAACTATTTGGGGAGAAAAAGATTTGTTTCAAGTAGTCAATATTCATTTATGATTGAAGGCAGCAGAAAGACATGAGTATTAAGGTCAGAAGAGATATCATCCATGTTGATGCTAGAAAGAAAAATAACTTAGGGCCTCCCTGGTGGCGCAGCGGTTGAGCGCTGGGTTTCGAAGCTGCCCACAGCCTCTGCAGCACCAGGTCGATCCCTGGCTGCCGGGCGAGGGTCCCACATGGCGCGCAGACCTCTCCTGCTGCCCGCTGCTCCCCTCAGCAGTGTACTTCGGTCCTTCTGCCTGTTCTGCTCCCCGCTCTGGCTCTGGTGAATTCTCTCACCCTCCCGTGCCTCTGACTGTACCCAGTGCTTGTATAAATAAATAAATAGGTAAATCTTTTAAAAAAAAAAAGAAAAAGAACTTAAAGAACTACTCCATCCATGTAAGCATTTACTATATGGATTGCGAAAGCTTATAAAGTTTATATTTTCTAAATGACAAAATGGGATAAGCTGAAACAGTGCACAGAATATATGTGACTTTAAAAGAATAATAAGAACACACAAAAGTGCTATAAATGTAATGAAACATCAGTTATAACATTAAGCATAAGTTATTAAATTTCATAAAATAGAAACACTGATTAGATTATTATATACACTATACCTATGTGTTGCTTATAAAAGATAAAAGACTAAAGTCTATCTTATATAAGATAAAAGTCTGAATCTTAAAAATAAAAACAATGGGTAAAAATTTATCTTTTCAAGTACAAATAAAAGGAATGCAGTGGGGTGAATTTCAATTTCAGGCAAAGCAGAATTCAAGGCAAAAGGTATTATGCAAAGCAAAGATATAATATGAACTTTATATACCAAATAACTTAGTATCAATATTTATAAAACAGAAACTTTTTCACATGCCCACATGAATCTAATAGCTTTTTTAGAGACTTTAATAAAACTCTATGTGATAAAACATAAAAAAGTGTGGGATTTGAATAATAAAATGAATGAATGAATTTTGTAAAATACAGTGAACTTTTTTTGTTAATGAGGTATCATTGTTTGACATCTTTGTTAATATTTTGACAATATAGGATTTCTCCCCTTAGGTGTGGTCACCATATCTCTCCAACCACCAAAGCACCCAGAGTCCTCCACCATAATCCATTGTACTCTCCCCTACTTATGCCTCCCTCTCTTCCTCCCCTCTTGGATGCCTAAGACCTATGGTCAGTTTTTAAACATTGGTTTTATAGTTTCTTTCTTTGACCCTTTGCTTGGTTTCTCTAGATTGTGCATGTAAGTGACACCATCTGAAATACTTTGAACTTTATACTTTACAGAGTATTTATTTTCTTTCCAATTAGCCACACCATAATCACAATAAATGAATTTTACTTTGCCTCAAAGAAAACTTCAGTTTCTTTCAAATAGCAGAAGCCGTGCAAGCCACGTACTTATGCATGATACAATAAAATAGAAAATAATTGCAATAGTTTAAGCAGCCCTCCCCAAACATTTGGAATTTAAAGCTATTATATTAAATTAGTATTGTTTCAAAGGAAAGACAGTTATAATTTAGGGATTAAAAACAACCCAGATTATGCAATGTAGCTATAACTATACTCATAGGCAAATGTATAATTTTAAATGTTTTGGATGAAAAAGGCACAATGAAAGTATATACATGAACAATTAACACAAGAACTTAAGAGTCTCTGCTAGAATAAATCTCCTGACTTCTCCACCCATCACTCAATCTTTCTCAGAGGAGGATAATGACATGATTGGTGAGTTTCGGAGAGGAAATTGAAAATACTTTACTGGCCCTTCAAGGGTTCTCTCTTGTGGAGCTATCCTGGCCACGGGATGCTCATAATTTCTGCTAATCATTATCTTTTTTTTTAACAAAAAGATTTATTTATTTTACATACAAGAGCTGGGGTACAGGCCAGAGATGTGGGGAGGTGAAAGCATTCACCAGAGAGTGTGGGGAATAGAACAGGAAGACTGAGTGAAATACACTGCTGAGGGGAGCAGCGGGTGAGTCAGGAGAGGTCTTCTACGCCATGTGGGTTGCTCCCTGGCCAGCCGGGGATTGAACTCGTGCTGCAGAGGCTGCAGATTGCTTCATAGTACGGTGCTTAACCCATTGCGCCACCAGGGAGGCCCCGCTACTAGTCATTATCTTGATGATGGAGACCTGCTATGGCCAAGTTAGGGAATAAATCTGTCCAATTTAGCCCATTTGGTTGCACTTCTGAGGATAGTTTCTTAAGTCAGCTTTGTCAGTAATAAAAATGACATTCAGGGCCTCCCCGGTGGCGCAGCGGTTGAGCGCTGGGTTGCGAGACTGCCTGCAGCCTCTGCAGTTCCAGTTCAATCCCCGGCCACCGGGTGAGGGTCCCACATGGCGCGCAGTCCTCTCCTGCCATGCCCTCTGCTCCCCTCACCAGTGTACTTGGTCACTCTGCCTGTTCTGCTCTCCGTTCTGGCTCTGGTGAATTCTCTCACCCTCCCGTGCTTCTGACTGTACCCAGTGCTTGTATAAATAAATAAATAAGCCTTTAAAAAAATGACATTCACTTCCATCTATTTCTTTTATTTTATTTCTTAGTTTAAGTCATGGGAGGGGAAGGTGGATTCTCTAGCACCCTAACAAAATTAATGGGAAAAGTAGATAGGGAAATCCCAAATCAGTTTCTTTGGCAGAATAAATAGTGAATTCATTAACCGTCTGGAAAACCACACCACTAATTCACTTAACAAATGTTTGTTGAACACCTACTACATACCAGACACTGTACATGAGCTGGGGATAAAATGGTGAACAAGATAAGCCACAGTTCTTCTCATGGAGCTGATCATCTGTTGAAGAGATACGTATGTTTGTACAAGTAGATAGTTCCACAACATAGAGGAACTGAAAGAAGTTCAGTATTGCTAGAGCATAGGGTTTAAAGGATTGGCTAGTGAGAAATGAATTGGAAAGAGTTCAGTGGGGGCCCAATCTTGCAGAATGTTTTAACTCCAAGTAATCTGAAATGCACTTGCTGTTGCAATGGGAATTCATGAAAAGGTTTCAAACAGGGGAGGCTTAGAATTAGATCATTATTTGGGGTTAATTACTTGGTTATCATATGGAGAATGGTTTGAAGAGGGCAAAATTGGTGTGGTAGTAATTATTTTGGGAATATATTTCCCAAATCTACCTACCTTCTTCCATCCCCACTGTCAATTCCCCAAACTTGCCTGTTCTAGGAACTTGACAGTGGGGATGAAAAAAGTGGGTGAATTTTAGGAAATATGGAAGAGGCAGAAATGACAGGGTTTTGTCACTATACAGATGTGGGGAGTGATGGGGAGAAGAGTCACGAATTCTGCTAAGCTTTCTGGCTTGGACAGCTGAGTAGATGGCGATGACTTTCTCTGAAAGGGGAACACGGGAGGAGTAGGATTCAAGAAGAGCATCACAAATTCAGGTTTGGATGTGTGTAGCTTGAGAGAACTGTGGGTCTTCCTGGTAGAAATGTCATCTAGACAAATGATTATATGAGTCTGATGCTCAGGAAAGAGATCTGCGCTGTAGCTGTGGGTAATTGCCAGCACATAAAGATGGCAATCAAAGCTATGGATATGCATGAGAGTGCCCTGGGAATATATAAAGAGTGAACGTGAGACTTGCTGTTCTGCTATTCAAAAGACATACAGCAGCCAGTCTGTCTTTAAAATTAGCAAATTACACCAGTATATGACTGTCATATGAAATAAATATTTTTTCAACTCCAGCATGGTTCAAATATACACTGATCTTGTCACTATTTCAACTGCCTTCACTCATAAGAGAATGCTGAATCCTTTCCTGGAAATATTTGGGGCAATAACTTGGACACTCACATGCTTCAAGGACCTCAAATGGCTATTTCACGTGTGTTAATAGATTCTCAAGGTTGCTGATATGGAAAGGACCAGGTACCTATGTTCTTCAGAAATTAAGCCAAGATTTTGTTCAACTTTTCAGAGCTGACCAGATTAAAGCAGCTAGAACCAAAACAAAGTTTTTAATGAAGGTCTCCTTTGCTTTTGTTAATTGTCAAATTAACAGTGGGATCTTTGATTACAATATATACCTTACTTCATAATGTTTAAAACCCAATATATACATATTTTATAATCTTTGGATTTTCATTTAAAAAATAGCCTTTGGAAATTGATAAGGAATTTTCAGTAACTATGGAAGAAAACACTTTTTCCTAAATAATTTGTATGTGGAGAGAAAGATGTGGGATAAAGATAAATCCGAATCATTAGGCAAAGTGACCATTTTCCCCTGACTGTTTTTGACAAAAATTGAAATGAAAAAAAAGCTGGAAAAATATAACAATGGACACCCATATACATCCACCTAGAATCATCAATTGTTAACACTTTGTCACATTTGGTTTTCTGTCTCTCTCTTTCATCAATAAGACAATTATTTCTCCAGGTTATAAAAGATCACATATATTTATATATAATTATGTATGTGTATATAATTGTGTTCATACTTATATAGACATACAATTATATACTTATGTACAATATGTATATATGTATATATGTATATATAACTCCCTCCACTCTCCTCGCCCCCAGTCACCATGTTCGAGTTGCCCTTATCTTGTTTGTTTCTCTTCCAGCTTTAATTCATTGCTTCCAACTTGCATCCAAGATGTTTGCTTCAGTTCTCACTATTATGCCACCATTCTAGTCAATAGGAAAGAAGTCAAATACAAGGTGAGGGCAGGCCTTTGTTCTACAGGAGCACAACCTGGAAGTTGAACTTCTGTCCACATTCAATTCACCAGAACTGGATCATTTGTCATACCTACATGCAAAGGAATGTGGGTAATATACTCTGGGTGGTCATGTGCCATTGCTGTCACTATGGCCATCAAGGAGAATGGAATTAGGAGGACAATTAACAATCTCAATCATAGCATCTTAATATGGCAATAACTTTATTTAATTGTGGTTTGCTCTTTATTTAGTATTCATTAAAATTTTAAATTGAAGGCCTCCCCGGTGGCGCAGCAGTTGAGCGCTGGGTTGTGAAGCTGCCTGCAGCCTCCCCGGCGCTGGTTCGATTGCCGGCTGCTCCCTGGCCACGGAGGAGGGTCCCACATGGCGCACAGACCTCTCCGGCCGCCCGCTGCTACCCTCAGCAGTGTACTTTTGTCCTTTTGCCTGCTCTGCTCCCTGCTCTGGCTCTGATGAATTCTCTCACCCTCCCGCACTTCTGACTGTACCCAGTGCTTGTAGAAATAAATAAATAAATAAATAAATAAATAAATAAAATCTTAAAAAATAAATAAATGAAAACTTTAAAAAAATTTAAATTGAGGTAATATTGGTTTACAACACAGCATATGTTTTAGGAGTACAGGTACTGTTTCAAATGTATGTGACCACACCACACCTACCAACAACGTGCCAATAACACTCTACCACAGTCCATTGGACCCCGTCTACCCTTTGCTCACATCCCACCACCTCTGGTAACCTCAGTTCTGCAGTTAGATTCCAAAGATTTGTTTTGTTTCTTTATATTCCACATGAGTGAGAAAATTCTTATTTCCACTTAACCCAACCCCTCCAGTTCCATTTCTGTTGTTACAAATGGAAAGATTTCAAAATTTTTAAAAATAGCTAGTAGTATGTAATTGTGTATATTTGTCACATCTTTATTCAGTCGCCTGTCAATGAACACTTTAGTTGTTTCCATAGCTTGGTTATGGTAAATAGTGATACAGGAATAATTTTTTTTTAAATAATAAATTTTATTTTTATATTCCCCATACAATTGCGACCCCCCCATTCTGATCCCAATCCCACCCCTCCCGCCCCCCACCCCCCAAAAAGTGTCTCTGGTTCATAGTTTTTTGTTGATTCTGATTTTCACTTTCTTATAGTTATTCTTTTTCCTGGTCCCTTATTTAAGTTTTCTAGATTCCTGCTATGGGTGAGACCATCCGGTATTTTTCTTTTTCTTTCTGGCTTATTTCGCTGGGCATGAACCCTTCCAGTGCCATCCATGTTGCTGCAAATTGCATGTGTTTATCTTTTTTGAATGCTGAGTAATATTCCATGGTGTATATGTACCACATCTTCTTGATCCAGTCATCTATTTTTGGGCATTTGGGTTGTTTCCAAAGCTTAGCTATTGTAAACAGTGCTGCTATAAACATAGGGGTGCAGGTGCTCTTTGGAATTGATGTTTCTGTGTCCTTTGGGTAAATACCTAGGAGTGGAATTGCTGGATCATATGGAAGCTCTATGTTTAGTAGGTCCAGAAATCTCCACACAGCTTTCCACAGTGGTTGGACCAGTTTGCACTCCCACCAACAGTGCAGAAGAGTTCCTTTTTCTCCACACCCTCGCCAACATTTGTTGTTGCTAGTTTTTTTAATATGTGCCATTCTCACTGGTGTAAGATGGTATCTCATGGTAGTTTTGATTTGCATTTCCCTGATTACAAGTGATGTTGAACATTTTTTCATATGCCTGAGTCAGTAGCCTTCCTATACACAAACAATAAATCTGAAGAAGAAGAAATCAAAAAAACCATCCCTTTTATTATTGAAACAAAAAAAATCAAATATTTGGGAATAAATCTAACAAAAGAGGTAAAGGACCTATACAAAGAAAACTACAAAACACTGTTAAAAGAAATAGAAGAAGACACAAAGAAATGGAAAGACATCCCCTGCTCATGGATTGGAAGAATAAACATTATTAAAATGGCCATCCTTCCAAAAGCAATATACAGATTCAATGCTATTCCAATGAAAATTTCAATGTCATTCTTCAAAGAAATAGAACAATTATTGATGAAATTCATATGGAATCACAAAAAACCCCGAATAGCCAAAGCTCTCCTGAAAAAAAAGAAGGGAATGGAGGCATCACACTCCCAGACTTCAAACTATACTACAAAGCCATAATCATCAAAACTGCATGGTATTGGAACAAGAACAGACATACAGACCAATGGAATCGAATAGAAAATCCAGAAATAAACCCACAGATTTATGGTCAACTAATCTTTGACAAAGGAGCAAAGACTATGCATTGGAGCAAAGAAAGTTTGTTCAATAAATGGTGCTGGGAAAACTGGGTCGCTACATGCAAAAGAATGAAGCTTGACCACTACCTCACACCATACACAAAAATCAACTCAAAATGGATTAAAGAACTAGACATAAGACCTGAAACCATAGAATATATAGAAGGAAATATAGGCGAAACACTACGTGATTTGCACATCAAAGACATCTTTACAGACACATCACCCAAAGCAGTGATAGTGAAGGCAAAGATAAACAGCTGGGACTACATCAAATTAAAGAGCTTCTGCACAGCAAAAGAGACAATAACAAAAACAAAGAGAAACCCCACCAACTGGGAGAACATTTTTGCACACAACACTAATGATAAAGGACTGATCACAAAAATCTGCAAAGAGCTGATGAGACTCAACAACAACAAAGAAAACAATCCAATCAAAAAATGGGCAGAAGAGCTAAAAAGAAACTTCTCTGAAGAAGAGATACAGGAATAATTTAATCATGGAAAAATCAGTGTCAATTTTTAGTTGAGTTTTACAATCTCCCATTCAAGCCCATATTAGGAGGATGCAAGAGGCAAAGTCTCAGATGGCATTAATGGCTTCTGTTCTGATTTTTTCTGTTTCCTACCTAGAGGGGCTGTACGTGCTGAAGCTCAGTAAAGAAATCTATTTGGAAGAATTAGATTAAACACACCTGGAGATATAAGGTCCACTGACATAGTATCGCATCTTTAGAGATGCGTGAACCTAGTTCCTTTAGGTTTTTTCAGTAGTTTGGATTTCACAGACAGAAATGACTGAGTCATAGATGATGCAGATGACCACAGCTATCTTGCTGTAAATCATTTTTTTTTTTTGCTGGAAAACAAGTGGGTGGGAGCCTAATTAGTGTACACTGAGTAGGAGTGAGTCATGATCACTTAAAACCTTTTCCTTTTCCTTGGGCCACATACCCACCTAATATTCAGGCTGATATAGACACATTACTTCAAACAAAATATCTGGGCAGCCTCCTTCTTCCTTTCCTCAAAATCAGAAAGCCACTTCCTTTTTCTCTCTCTCAACTTCCATTTCTTTTAGCTCTTTGTTTTACTGAGGGCATTCGAGTTGGAGCTGGTGGTTGAAACTGTAAATAAGTTGTTAGATGAAAGAAACAGTCTCTTGGGCCTCCCTGGTGGTGCAAAGGGTTAAGACGCAACCTATGAAGCTGTCTGCAGCTTCTCAGCACAAGTTTGATCCCTGGCCGGCCAGGGAGCTACCCACATGGCGCAACAGACCTCTCCTGTCTCGCCCACTGTTCCCCTCAGCAGTGTACTTCAGTCAATTTGCCTGTTCTGTTCCCCACTCTCTCTCTGGGGAATCCTCTCACCCCCCACACCTCTGGCCTGTACCCCAGCTCTTGTATGCATAAATAAATAAATCTTTAAAAAAAAAGAGAAAGAAACAGTCTCAAGGCAGTTCTCTGGATTGATGACAATACTAGGAACAAATCTCATGTGCCCCACCCCATCACCAAGGACCTTGTTCAGCAGTACATTATGCCTACCAGGAGCAACAGTTGTGATTCTACTGAAAGCAGGTGGGAGGAGAGAACCTATGTCCACTTTCAGTAAATACCTGAGGTTAAGGATTTTACAGAAAGTTCTTTGGACAAATTAAATTCAATAGAAGACTTACATTTTAGAGATGTTGTTCAAAGCACTGTGTCCTAGAACAGTGAACTCTAATCATAAGTAGTAGTCATGAAATGACTCCAATTACAAAAAACAAAACAAAACAAACAAACAAAAAACAACGAACTAGCATGATTATGAGAATACTTACAGATCTAAGAGATGACTTTCTTTAAATAAAGATGGAAAGCTAGTCAGTGAAATTGTTGCTCTAGGTTAAAAAATCTACTGTGACCCATAGACCTTTGCACGAAGATGGTGCATTTAATAAATATAACCCTCAAACTCAGATTTCAGGGACTAAGTGGAGTGGCTAAATGCTATCCAAATAAACAACAACCTTAGTAAGTTTATAATGGCTTAGTTAGCCAACTGATGAAAGGTGACTAACAGTCTGGTTCCAACAACACAGGACAAATATGTGCCAGACCCAACTGCACCTATGTACCATTCTGATCTCTGGTTGGGCATGTGGTCAACACATGGAAAGAACTCAGATGTTAGGAATATAGAAGTAGAAAGAAGCATGGATATATGTCCACTCAGTTGTTTTCTCATAAAATATGTGTTGAACCCTTAATGGTAGTAAGATATTGTGCTAGGCTGTGGGGAAAGACTAAAGACTTAGGGTTTTTTAGTCTAGTCAGGGGAGACACATATACAATCAAATATAATACCCACAGTAAATGCTTGGCCAGTGCTTCTCAAACTTCAGTATGCATAGGAATGAACCTGAATAGCTTTATTAAAACACATGCCAACATGGAAGCACATGCACGGCATGACAGGTACATGAAGGAGTTATTTGTTTTGCCTAAAGGTGATGAGCTTGAGTTGAGTTTCAAAAAAAATAAGTAGATATTTATTCACTATAAGAAAAATGGGAAGTGGATAGAATTCAGAAACAGGTCACAGTATTTGGGGCCCAATGTATGACAAATAAGGATATAGAGATGAGTGTGGGCCACATTACAAAAGGTCTTAAGTGCTACATATAGGGGTTTTATTTTATATGCAATGGAGAGCCATTAAGTGTTTTGAGCAAAGGAATAAGTCATACAGGTATTTGGCAACAAAAATTTCAGTGAGAGGCAACAGTGAGGGTAAAAACCTTAAAGTTGGCAGGAGGGCAAATGTGGCTAGAATATGAAGGGCACAATAATACCAGTTGGTAAAGTCAGAGACGTAGGCAAGGGTCAGACCATGTAGGATCTCATGAACTAGGAAGAACACTGGATTTTATTTTAAGTCCATTGAGCATGGGTATGACATGATATGACTTAAGGTTGAAAGTATCACTCTGGTTATCATATGTACCATAGGGGGAAAGAGTGGAAGCAACAAAGTAGTTAGAAGACTACTGTAGGAGTCTAGGGGGAGTTGATGGTGTTTTGAACCAGGGGATTTTTTTTGAAAATTTATAGATCCATATATCTACCACCATAGTCTTGATATAGAACAGTTTCATTATTCTGAAAATTGCTTAATGCTATCTTTTTATAGTAATACCATCTCCCTAAATCCCAACTGCTGGCAACTACTAATCTTAATTCTGTCCATATAGTCTTTTATTCTTCCAGACTTTCACATAAATGAAATCATACAGTAGATAACCATTTGGAAACAGCTTCTTCTTCTTTTTTTTTTTTTTTTAAGAAAATGCATTTGACATTCATTCCTGATGTTGTATGAATCAACAATTCATTCCTTTTTAATACTGAGTAGAATTCCATTTCTTGGATGTAACCACAATTTGTTTCTCCATTCACCATGTGAAGGGCATTTAGTTTTTTTCCAGGATTTTGGTCATTATAAATAAATCTGCTGTATACATTTGTGTATGGGTTGCTGTATGAGCATAAAGTTTTCACTTATTTCTGGTAAATATCTGGAAATAAAGCTAGTATTTATATTTATGTTTAACTTTCTAAATTGCCAAACTGTTTTTGTTGCTGGTGTATCATTTTGCATTCTTGCCAGCAATACACGAGAGTTCCAGTTCTGCAAGCTTGTCAGCATTTGGTATTATCGGCATTTTTTATTGTAGCTATTCTAGTGGTTATGGAGTGGTATCTCATTGTGGTTTTAATTCACACTTTCCTAGTGACTAATGTTGTTGATCAAAGCAGAAACCAACGGATTTATTGGAATGAGTGTGGGATGTAAAGAGTGAAGAGTAAGGGTGATTTCAGTTCTCTGGCTTTAGCAGAATAACATCAAAAGAGGTGTAGGAAATTTAGAAAGATAGTTAATGTGTCATGTTTCAGTGGCTCGGGAAAAGCTCAAAAATAATCATTAGGTAAGAGAAAATCATTGTTGTTATTGGCAAAAAAAAAAAAAAAAAAAAGCAATCGTATACTCCTACTCCACATTCTCATCAGGAATGGAGAATGAGATTTATTCAGAGCAAATAGAACTGAAGATGATTAAAGAACTTTTATGGGTGGTGTGTGGGTGGAAAATGAAAGGTGTCACCCTCAAGGAAAGGCATGTCAGTCTGGGAAAAGCAGGCTCCTGTTAACATCTCAGGGAAGTGATTGTGATTCACTGTGAAAACCTGAAACCTGTTTTATAGCCTGGATAGGCGGTGGCTGGAGCAGAGTTGTTTTTACTGACACAAAGAACACAGAAAAGTTGATGGACTGGATAATGAAACCTTGTACCTAAGCATAATGGGCCATGATGTCATTTTGAATCAGCAAATCTAAGGAAAGAATTACACTAGTCCACATCAAGAAGAACTATAGGAAATTTAGGGGGCCTGCCAGAAACATTATGTCCTAGGTTTTCCACTTGGCTTCTCAGAGCTACCCAGGATGATTATTCATGTGTAGATTGCTAAACATCTCTGGTCCAGATATAGGTGATGATGATTAAAGGAAAAATAGAGAAAAGAGTATCTGGCAACCTTGTGATTCTGGTGCCATGGGGACAGGTTCTAAAAACGAAGACAGACAACTTCTTCCTATGATATTGCTAGGTTGCTTCATGGATTGATTTCTAACTGTACTTTGGCTTCTTGATCATGTCCTTCTTTTCAACTTTCTACCTTTAAATAAACTATGTTTTGGTTTGCTTTGAAAAAAGTTCTAACAATTTAGAAAAACATGCTATAAAAAGTGAAAGTTTTCTGAAATCTGACCACGACAGATCCTCACTATTAATGTTTTGGGAGACCATCCTTTCATGTTTGGGCATATATGTTCACAGTTGTACTTTTAATTAAATTGGAAAATGTCATTCATGCTATTTACTTGAAATCAGGGAAAACTTTTGAAAGAATTATATTTGTTTAATTTTTTATTGACACCTTTCACTTCCCACTAACACTTCTAATAACAAAAGTGAATAATTTGGTGTTTACTTTTCCAGACTTTTCTCCATGATCATAAAATTTTACACAAAGACACACATACCACTGTTAAGAACTATTGAACAAAACCAGGATCTTTGTATTGTATTTCTCTGCATCTTCTTTTTCTCACTGTACTTCCATAATTTTTTTCTACGGCTGCTTAATATTCTGTGCTCCAGTTGATTGATGGTAAGTTGGCTTCCTCCTCCTTTTGGCCTCTACAAACATTGCTGCAGTAAATATTTTGGTATATATTTGTTACATATCAGGGATTTGTTTATCATACTGGTGTTTTATTTCTATATGATGGAGTCCAAGAACTAGGATTTCTGAGTTGGCATGTATAATTATAGTTTTAATAAATATTACCAAATTATTTTCAAAAAAGATTATTGTTTAATCTTTATGATTAAAATTCAAAGATTATGGCATTGTTTTACATTTTTCACCTTTTTTGAGGTATAATTGACAAATAAAAATTGTATATATTTCATGTTTTGATTTATGTATACATTATAAAATAACTACCACAATGAAAGTAATTATTACCCAGTGATTCCATTCCTAGGTATATACCCAAAGCATACAAAATTGAAGGGATATATGTACTCCTACATTCATTGCAGCCCTGTTTATAATGGTTAAACTATGAAAACAGCCTAAGTGCACATGGACAGAAGAGTGGAGCAGAAAAATGTGTGTGGTGTGTGTGTGTGTGTGTGTATACATATGTATGTATAGATATACTATATAATATATAAAGTATATTATAATTATATATACCACATGTATAGTCTATTTGTAATGGAATACTACTCAGCTATATAAAAGGATGAACTCTTGACATTTGTGACAACATGGATGGAGCTGGAGAGGATAATGCTAAGTTAATTAATTCAGAAGGGAAAGACAAATACCAGATGGTGTCACATGTGTTTTGTGTGGAATATAGAGAAATATAACTAAGGGTCAATCAAAACCAAACCAATAATAAACTCTTAACATCTGACTGAAAAACTGAGGCAACCAGAGGGGAGGCTGGTGGAGTGGGATTGTGAGGAGGGAAGGTGTCCAAGGCAACATGTGGAGGATTATTGGGGTACTGGTGGTGGGCATGGTGTGAAAATAAACATTTATAGAGGTTTAATCCTACAACCCCCAAAGACGCAATGATATAAACCAACTTTACTGCCAATAGACATAATTTGAAAAAATATTCCTTGTATTCCTTGTATGTTATTATAGTTAAATGAGCTTTCCTTTGGTTAATATTTTCCCTTACTTTTACTTTTAAACATTGTGCATTGTTATCTAAGAGGTATGTCTCTTGTCAGTTGATAAAAAAAGTCCAATCTGATAATTTTGTCTTTTGAGCATTTAGCTCATCTATATTTAATGTAATTAATGATACAGTTGATTTACATCTACCATAGTACTATATATATTTGTTCAATTTGTTCTTCTTTTTCTTCTTTATGTCTTCTTTTATATTACTCAAGCTTTTCATTATTTTGTCTTTTCTTTATGTTAACTTGTTAGTTATATAAGTTTACAATTTTATTTATTTATAATTTTTTTTTAAGATTTATTTATTTATTTATGCATCCAAGCACTGGGAACAGTCAGAAGCGCGGGAGGGTGAGAGAATTCACCAGAGCCAGAGCGGGGAGCAGAGGAGGCAGAAGGACCGAAGTACACTGCTGAGGGGAGCAGCGGGCGGCAGGAGAGGTCTGCGCGCCATGTGGGACCCTCCTCTGGTGGCCGGGGAGCAGCCGGGGATGGAACCGGCGCTGCAGAGGCTGCGGGCAGCTTCGTAACCCAGCGCTCAACCGCTGCACCACCGGGGAGGCCCAATTTTATTTTTGTAGTTTCACTTCTAGTATGACAATGCAATGAACTCCACAACTCACATCCCAGTAAAACTTTATGAAAATTATAATAATAACCAAACCATTTAAAGGCTCAGGAAATGACCCTGTGGACACACAGCAAATAAAGAAACATATAAGGAAATCTTTCCAAACTTGTTAAGAATGGCAAGAGTTTGTGGCACTTGAGCCTGTGTCATCCTTCTCCCTCTCCCACCTTAGCAAGATGGAAACTCTACTCCTAACTCATAAGCCCAGAACCCATGGCTCCCTCTCCCCTCAACTCCCAGTTAGAGGGTTATCTTCCAAGGAGGAGCAGGAGGTTGACACTTCTTATTCTTCCCCCAGCAACCTGTTCCTGAGACTAAATTTTCCAAGAATGGGTCTGAGAGGTGGGGTTCCCTTCTTCTGCTATTCCTCATTCATGGGACGGAGACTTTATTTTGGTTATGGTGCTGCTCAGAATATTGGGGTCCAGATCTACATTGTACTGGCTTATGGAGCAGGGGTTCCCTGCTTAGGGATGTAAGCAGATGCTTTCCCACCCCCAGTCTTCATTGAGTGCTTAACTCCTAAAGCAGTGGTGTCGCTGAGAAAGAAGAACATTCTTTCAGCTTTCAGCACCAGAGCCTTGGTTCAGAGTTTTGGGCACAGGAGGGAAACAGACTGCAGAACAGAGAGCTCTAAATCTCCACCCAAAGGAACTTTTTTAATTTGCAACAGATGTGGAGAAATTAAAGCCTCAGAGGCTTATATACACACAAAAAAAGCAGTAGAAGTTGTAGTGCAATTCAATTGGGGGAAGATTGATAGATTCATTGGGGATATAGGCTAACCTGTAGGCCAGCTAATTTTCCAGAGAGAAACAGGGAATTAGATAGCTGTCTCTCCTATAGATTACAACATACATAATTAATATGCTGCAATTTACCTTAAACAAATGCTTCCATCATTTCCTGGACATCATAAAGACTTTATAATTCTTAAATACCATTTGTTCTCTTCACCTTTTTATGTTAATGATGTCAATATTTAGTTCTTCATACATTGAAAAAAATTCTTCATATATTTTAAATTTAAAATATTTTAAGTCCTAAAAAAAGCATTTCCATTTATGTTTAGTCATATATTTGCTTTTCCCCAGTGCTTTTCATTTCTTTTTGTACTATTCTTCCATCTGGGATCATTTTCTTTTGTCTGAAGAACATACTGTAATATTTCTTTTAGTGAGTTTTGCTGGAATCATATCATTTTTATTTGTCAGAACAATTTATTTTGCTTTACTTTATGAAATAGTTTCATGGATTATAGAATTATGTGGTGTTGTTTTTATTTTTAAGCATTTAAAGATGTCATTCCATTGTCGTCTGGCTTCCATGGTTTCTCTGAAACGAGACTTGCTGGTGTTATTGCTATCTTGATGACAAAGTCTTTTTTCTCCTCTGGAAGCCTTTAATATCCTCTTTCTGTTTTGGGTTTCTAGAACCCCATTATGAAGTTCCTTTGCATTTATCCTGCTAAGAGTCCATAGTGCTTCTTGAATTGATATTTTCATTTTTTTTTAATTTTAGAAAATCTTGGTTAGCAATTCTGTAATCACTGTTTTTGTTTGTTCTTTTGAATATTTTTCTTTATTTCTTTGTGTGTGTGCACGCATGCGTGTGTGTGTGCATGCGTGTGTGTGTGTGTGTGAAAGAATTCACCAGAGACAGAGTGGAGAACAGAAAAGTCAGATTTATTGAAATACCCTGCAAGGGAGCAGGGGCTGAGACATGAGAGGTCTGCTGCTCTCTTTTCTTAAAGACCCAATTACCATCTGAGGGGAGAAACCAATTACTGTACAAAAGTGAACAACGGTGTAAGAAAATAAATAAATAAAAGAATAAACACATATTAAAAAACATGAAGACCCAATTACACATGTTAGATCCTTTAATCTTATCTTGTATGCTTATTTTCTGCATTTTCATCTTTTTATTTTCTTTCAATTATATATTTTTTATTGACTTGTATTTCAGTTCACCAGTTCTCGCTTCTACTATTAATTTATTTCTTAATTTCAAAGAATGTATTTTTCAGTTCTGTAATTCCATTTGACCCTTTTGAAATATATATAGATTTCAGTTTTTTGGTCAAATTCTTCCTTTCCTCTTCTTTCTTAAACATATTGTTCATAGTTGTGTTAATGTTCCCTGTCTGAGAACTTCAAAATTTGAATTACTTATTCATCTATTTTTTTAAAAGATTTATTTATTAATACAAGAGCTGGGGTACAGACTAGAGGAGCGGGAGGGTGAGTGAGTTCACCAGAGTCAGAGCAGGGAGCAGAACAGGCAGATGGAGCAGCGGGCGTGACAGGAGAGGTCTGCCACGCCATGCGGGAATCTCCCTGGCAGGCCAGGAATTGAACCCGCACTGCAGAGGCTGCGGACAGCTTCACAGTGCTGCGCTCAACCTGCTGCGCCACTGGGGAGGCCCCCTTATTCATCTACTGTTATTGTCTAGTTTTTCTTTTTATTTGTAGACATTTATTTATGTTTCTTGACATGTCTAAGAATTTTTTTAATTGGATGGAGGATATTGTATATGAAAAACTAAAAACATTTCAAATCATTTAACTTTTTTCTGGTAGAAGATTACTTTGATTCAGTTGATGGCAGGTATTAGCCTTTGTCATAGCTGGTCTGTTTCTAGTTTATTCTTACTGGTAGCGTGTCACCTCATCTTAAGGATACTCCCTCATGGTATCTTTATTTAAAGCCTTATATGTTTAAAAGGACCACCCTCCATTGTTGAGCCTCAACTCCCTACCACTATCAGAATTCTTGTGTATTTCATTAGGTCATCAGCTCCCCAGATGTTGCTTCCTTTCTGTTTTTCTGACACTAGCATCTTGAGTGTGCATACCACTTAAGAATCAGGAAACATTTAAAGTAAGCTTGATTATAGAATTTGTTTGGTTCACATCCCTCCTCCTATTTGAGTCTGGTCTCCTGGGCAACACCAAACTTTGACTTTAACTTTTTCCTCTGTAATCCCAATGCATTTCCATAAACCCCAACAACTGCTGCCTGCTAGGTCTCTATTCCCAGTGCACTGAACTGGCAAATGTGCTGAAGGGAAAGTCAAAGGGCCTCAACTCAATGTACCTCTCAACAATTTGAAATTTTGACCTTTGGAGTCTTACCTATCTTGTTATTCTCCAATGACTTCATATATGCTTTGCATATTTGCACCACCATTTATGATGGTTCTTGATAAGAAGATTATTCCAAGACAAGAATGTCCTTTGTGGCTGGATGTGGACTACATTGTTTTGTGTGTCATTATATTTTTCCTTGTTCCTATTTCAGGCTATTAATATGGATCTAAAAAGTGACCATCTTCTCTTTCATTTAATTCACTGATTGTTAAAAAGTGAAAAAAATCATGTTCCGTGATTAACCATCACTAAGTGCTCCTTCTTTTCCTTTATGTTGTTGTCTGTGTCCTTTAGTAATTCTGTTTCAGTATTGCAGTTCCTCTCTGGTATGCGGTCTTCCCTCTCTAAAGGCACTGGAATGAAGCCACTCTGCTCACTCTCTTTCCAGAATAAAAGACCAAATACCTGTGGGCAGAGAGGACTCCCCTACGGGTCTTCCCTGGATCATTGTTATTGTACTACCCTTTCCCTGCAGTGAGATAAATTCCAAGATTTTCTTAGAACTGAGAAGCTCTGGTTCTCACCTTCAGATTTTTTGCTACAGAATTTCCTCAACTCTAAATAGATCTGAAGGGGAACAGCTCCTGTCTCAGCACTCTAACAGTCTCTGAGCAGGCTTTCCCCACTCTCTTCAACCCCCACCACCCCCCCCTTCTACTTGTGGAGGGCAGGTGAAGTGCCTGTCCAGGGGAGGTAAGAGGCAGTAGGCATTGAGAAGCACAGAGCACCAGGGATACACATTTCTGTTGACATCATCCCAGAATCCTTTCTTTCTTTCCCCCCTCTGAATGTAGGTGGTGCCCACAGGAAATTAGTGTTCCTATACATACTGGTGTATAGGAAAACATGAGAGCTGAGAAAAAAGAAAATTTGGCCTCAAACTAAATATTTTTATGTCAGCAACATGCTTTAATTGACCCTGGGTCCCTATGAAAGAAGAATAAATAAGATTTCACAAAAGTTAGGAATGTGTCAGTATCAATTCTAGCACTTTCCAAACTAGATTTACCTGGGTGGTTAATAAGAGTGTCAAAAAGGTTTAACTCTTAAACAATGTTAAATGGGGTTCCATTTTGCTAGTGGACTTTTCAATGCTGTTCTTATCCTAATGTGTATTGTAAATCTTCACGAATGGGAAATCAGTGGTCACAGATAGCCTAGTTATTGTTGTTCAGGGAACTACTGCTCCCTTTCAGTGACCTGTGAAACAACAGATCATTCGGCCATCATCAATAGCATCCCCACTTGGCTGAGCTATTGTGTTTAAATTTGGGTCCTCCCCAAAGCATATTTTATGAGTAGGTTTGGGTGGAAAATTTTATTTGAGAGGTACTATCAGGAAGCACTACTAGGGACATAGGAAAGTGAGACAGGGAAGAGAATAGACAATACAGAGTGGGGTATTGGGGGTAACTGGGGATCAGACTTGCTGCGGACCTCTAGAAAAGGGAATAGAGCATTCTGCTTAAGAGCTAAGGAACTTATCAACCATCTCCCATGCCTCTCTATGTGAAGGTAGTGTGTAGAGAACAGTGAGTTCCAAGGGGATATAGGCTGGGTGCCAACAGTTTCTGCTACATACATAATGTAAACAATTTTGCAAAAGGTCACACATATCACATTTACACTGTATATTTCCTGTTTTTGTTCCTTTGTCCCTCATGCTGCTGCCTCTTGACATCCTTACTAACCTTCACATTCTATGTCAAGAACTTTTTCTTCCAGCTCCCAGAGATTCTTCCTCACTATTCCCAGCTATAAACAATACTGCTCTGTTTACTATCATAGCATTACTTTTAAACTCTTACTTGAATATCTTGCTCTTGTGCAATTTTCTGATATTGAATTACAGTTATGAGTAAATAAGTTATCTCTTTCTTACTAAGATTTTACCCTCGAAGAAAAGGATATCTTTTAGTCACCTCTTGTTCTTGCAGCATTTAGCACAGTGGCTTGTGCAGGAGAGGAGTTCAATCAATGTTTGTTGAGTGACTGAAGATCTTCAAATTCTAGAACGACAGCATTAGTACAGTCTGATTTAATACACAAAGAATTCAGTTGTTAATTCTACAAGTAAAGGGATAACTTGAACCACTTATTTTTGGAACAGTCATTCTCATTTGTTGGATGAAGTTTGTAACTGGATGGCCAAACATTTAAATAAATGCCAGGAGGGGCTAGGAAACTTCATCGTTCCATCTGGACTGCAAGACATGTGGATGGGTGGGTCTGTTCCGAAGGCATGTTTAGAAGAAGTTAAGTATGTTCTTGGGAATTTTCTGACTTTATTCAGACAGATGTTTTCTCTAGCTAGTATTGGCCTTTGTTTAAATAAATGTAAAATCAGGATAGTTCTATTGTGTTTTTTTTAATAGAAAAAATGCTGTTCTGTTTTCATAATGAATATTTGTAGTCATTTTTATATATTAAAGCCTATTAATCAAGAGAAGTAATCTACATTAAGCTATTACCCTAAATAAGTAAAAATTGGGGGTAAAATTGGAAATGGCTTCCTCTCTTCTACTTTTGTGCTGTTCTACTTAATATTTGGCAGATGGGATATGAGTAGAAATGTTTAAGTTGGAATGCTTTATAGGATTTAAACTGGTGTTAATTAGTCATGAAATAATTTTAATTAGTTAAAAATTCCATTATGACAGTGCTTCAGATATGTGTCATATATTAGAGACCATCATTTTGTAAGTCACTTTGCTTACATTTGTATTGATGGGAGAAAAATAAGGTGAATATATTTATAAAGAAGAGATTTGACTGAGTAAAGAAAAACGGTTTAAGTCAAATTGGACTATACAATTCCTGGAGAACTTTGGGTTTTTATCAGTGGTTCAAGCAATTGCTTTTTTTTAAATAAAGGAAAAAGTCGTTTGAAGAAAAGAGCAAAGACCAATTGAGTATGAGACCCTTCTTCCAAACTCCTCTTTTTATTATTTGCATTTCTTTATCTTGGCTATTTGCATTTTTGCTCTAGCCAGAAGAAGACAGTTATGACTATCAAAAGTAGCCTTTTAATAACTCTGGGAAAATTGGCTTACGATGTTACATTTAAGGCACTGGCAGGTAAAGTGAGATCCATTTCTTTGTTCATTTGATCGTTCAAGTATTTGCTGAATGAATGTACAAAAGATTAGGAAGTTACAGTTTTCAACTTCAAGGGATTTTTAATTTAGTAGGAGACATGTAGTCCGATGACTACTATAAAATATAACTTGGATTGAATAGAAAATGTCCTGGATTCACTGCTTAGGTTGGGGAAGTTAATTCAATTCAGAATGGTATCAGATTTGACTAAGAGAGAAAAAATGTTCCCACAGCATGTCTAGAATCCAATGCCTTTTAACACACTGGCTCTGGTCCACCTGGCTATCCAGCCTGGTTTTAATGTGATATTCTCCCCCCACCCAACACAGAGATTAATTTTTCAATTGTCCTTCCAAACATTTCTCAGATCTGCTCACTTCTCTGTTCCCACTGCTGTTTTCACAGTTTTTCTCTCATTATTTCTTATCCATTTGAGTGTGATACCCTCCCAGTTGTTCTCCCTGACACCCATCTGGCCTCTTCTCATTCCAGAATAACGTTTCCAAAACAAAATCTGATCATGATATTCCAAAGCCCCAACTTCTGTCCATGCCCCGTCATAATGAACATGTCAGAGCTTCTTAAGAATAGTAGTACTTTTTGGGCCTCCCCGGTGGCGCAGTGGTTGAGCGCTGGGTTGCAAAGCTTCCCGCAGCCTCTGCAGCGCTGGTTCGATCCCCGGCCTCCGGGCGAGGGTCCCACATGGCACGCAGACCTCTTCTTCAGCCTGCTGCTCCCCTCAGCAGTATATTTCGTCAGTCTACCTGTTCTGTTCCCTGCTCTGGTTCTGGTGAATTCTCTCACCCTCCCGCGCCTCTGACTGTACCCAGTGCTTGTATAAATACATAAATAAATCTTAAAAAAAAAAAAAGAATAGCAGTACTTTTTAACTTTACCCACCATGACTCTTTGCTTATAACCATTGTGTCTTCTCTGTCTCCTGCTTATGACCCAGGCCTTCCCCAGAGCATGAGTATTTGGGACCCCTCTCCCCAATTTTCAATCAACAGAGATTACAGAGGGACTGATGCATTGGTCTCTTGCAACACTAGGTAGTAATGCAGTGGTGAACACTACGCAGCAGCGTGCCAGCTAGCCTTGGGAGGTGTTTTAGAAATAATAAGCTAAGCTCTCTATTCAGGTTCTTGCCCCAATTTTTGTGACGCTAACAGTGGGTATGGGCAGGATCATTAGAGGCCAGTCTGCCCATTAACCATACTCAACATAGTCAGCGCTTAGGATCTAAAGGGACATGGGATTGTACCACAGTCAAGGGATTTGCAGCAAGACCGGGGGTGCAAGGAGTTAATGGCTGTGGGTGCTATTGTGTCTCTTATCCTCCGGTTTTGTCTTCCCCAGCCCCCTCCCAAATGTGGCTGATGTAAAATTATCTCGATGCTTAAGGGATATATTTTGCATTATTTTTGAATCTCCTTATGAAATTTAATAACAAATGCTTCCAGGTTTTGAAAGTTTATGTTTTGAGAAACTTTTCCAGCAATATTCATTTCTAAATAAAATTTGTTCTATAGGTAGAGAGGGTTAATTGATTAATTCATAAGAACGAGCATTTAGAATAATTCCTGTTTTACCTCATGCTGTGTGGAATTTTAAGTAAGTGCCAGATAAATTAGTTCTGCCTTTGTGGTGTTTTCCATAGCTAATGTTTTACAACTGTTCAAAAACATAATCAGTTATTATAGGACAGCAGTTTTTGCAGCTGCATTAGAAAGAAAGTTGCATGGTCTGGATTTGCCATCTTCACCAATCTTAACGTGGGTGGTGTTACACTCTCATCAATAAAGATTAAATAAATTCATTTATTGAGTAGTATAAACAACACATCCTGTTAGGCACTGGCAGGGATACAAGTATGTAAAAGACCCGTTGTAACTCTCAGGCAGATAATCTGGTAGGGAATATAAACTATATAGAGAAAAAATTGAATTATACTATATATACTACTATATGTAGTTAAAATTGAAGAAAAGATGTGATATGTATCATTAAGGAGATAAAATGCAGTAGTTAACCTACCAGAACAATTCTTTGAGTATATGTAGGGGGCAGAGGTGGAGGGGGTAGGAAAGGAATGTCAAGGCCTAAATAATTTCATGACCAAAAACTCAAAGGGTAATAAGACAGAAGACTTGCTCAGGAAAGTGATGAGGGAGTATTTCGTATCCGGAAGATTATCCAAGGCTTTTCAAACATGCTAACATCAATTTTTTTGGCCATTATTTCTTAAAATGAGATCTACATGCTAGTGTGAACACTTTTTTGTTGTTGTTTACCAGCTCTTCTATTTTTCTTTTTCTTTTCCATTAATTTATAGATGAGATCTGATTTACAAATAAAATATAAGTTCAGATATGCAATATAATGATTTAGTATTTGTATGCATTGCAGAATGATCACCGCTATAACTATAGTTAACATCATTGTCCTTTAATTAGCATGTCCAAATGACTTATGAAATTGATCATCTTTTCATGTGCTTATTGGCTACTTGTGTTTTCTTGACGTATCTTTATGTTTTGCCCACTTCTTTTTAATTGAGGTAACTTTGGTTTACACAGCTGTTTGTGTTTTAGAGCTCTAGGATCTTCCCCTTAGGGTGTTGATACACCACACCCACCACCAAAGCACCCTTAATCCTTCATCATATTCCATTGTGCTCCTTAAACTATTTTGTTCTCATCCCTCCCACTCTGGTAGCCTCAGTTCTACCATCAGATTTCTAGGGTTTGTTATTAATTTGACTTTATCTGACCCTTTGTTTTATTTCTCTATATTCCACATATAAGTGACACAATCTGATATTTGTCTTTCTCCTTCTGACTTATTTCATTTAAGCTCCATCCACGTTGTTCCAAATGGCAAGAGTTTATCTTTTTTAATAGCTGAGTAATATTCTGTAGTGTATATATACCACATCTTCATGGTCCACTCATCTGTTTTGGGGCACTTAAGTAGTTTCCATAATTTGGTTATGGTAAAGAGTGCTGCAATGTAGGAGTGCATATTTCCTTTCAGATTAGTGTTCTTGTATTCTTCAGCTAGATACTTAGGAGTGGAATGCTGATTTATATAGTAGATCCATTTTAAATATTTTTTGGAACATTCATACTGTTTTCTATAGTGGTTGGACCAATCTACAACCCCACCAGCAGTGTATGAGGGTTCCTTTTTCGTAACATCCTCACCAACACTTGCTGTTTCTGGTCTTTTTAATGTGGGCCATTCTCATAGGTGTGCTGACCACATTTCTTAAAATGAGCTCTACAGCCCTATTCTAAAAGAACCATATCATTTATTTCAGACTTTTTTTTTTTTTTTACAACAAGGGGTTATTTCTCATTCACAATATATCTACATTTTGAGCCGGCTCTGATTCTGCTTCACTCCAGGATTCAAGCTGTTGCTACAGCATCTGTAGGGTAAGGAAAAAATGTCAGGCTTTTCTGCCCTCCCGCCATCAGGCTAGATGATGGATCCTTGCAGTCCTGAATGCATGCCTGATGGCGGGCACCTGGAATAAGGTGTGGGCATAGGTAGATGGGATTCACCTGGGATAAGACTGGGCTTTTAAGGGCAGCGTCACGGAGACGCGAGTAGAAGCAGAGAAGCCAAGCCAAAGCCAAGAACGAATGGAAGCTAAGAGAAGAAGAGAAGCAGAGAGAATGCTGGAGAGCCCAGATAGAGTGAAGACTGGCTGGGGGCTGGGAGGGCTGCCAGCCTCCCTGCCCCCCAGCACCCCTGCCTGCTGTGTACCGGGTAAACCTAAATAAAAGAACTGTAAAAGCCACTGAGGACTCTGACTCCTCCTTTACCCAGTCTGTTGGATCAGAAAACCTGCCCTGTGCCCATTCCTGACCCTACAGCATCTCTGGGGAATATTTCTGATTGGCAGGGCAGAAGAAAAGAAGATTATGGAAAGTTATGCCTTGTAATTTAAAGCTTTTATTTGAAAGTGGTATATCTCATTGGCCAAATAAGGTCTATGAGGCTAAGAAAGCTTTATGTTTTCATTTAGATGATAATCTAAAAAAAGTCAATGTATTTTGTTTGACCTGAGCATTTTCTTTTAAACTTTGAATTGTCATAAGATTTCAGAATTGTGTTGGCTTCAGTGATTAGACAGCATTAAACGGTACCACTGGGTTGTTTTATTAGCACTCCCTAGGTAATCAGAGGCAATTGGAGACTGGAAATGCCACAGCTGAAGCCAAATGACATCACCAGTATACAATGAAGATGTCCCAGGGCTTTGAGTAAATGAAGTGGGAGGATTTAGTCATCACAGGTGCGTTGCAGTAGAGGTATGCCAAAAAAACAATAGCAGCAACAACAAACAAACAAATCTGTGCTGTAGCGTTAAGCGTCATACTTGTGTTTAAGTTGGCAGTTTTAAGTTGATTATCTGTCACATTAAATTATTGTTGCTAACTTTTTATTTATTCCATCAAATTTTTATTTATTTTCTAACATCACTGTTCATTTTTGTACAATATTTGATTTCTCCCCTCAGGTGTATGCCCCATAATTCTCCCACCACCGTGACCATCACCATAGTTCCTTGTGCTCTTCCCTCCCCTGTTTTGAACCCTCTCCCTCCCCCAACCCCGCTGGGTGCCTCAGCTCCATGGTTTGCCTGCTAGTTTTTTTTCTTGATCCTTTGTTCAGTTCTCCTATATCCCCCCCTATAAGTGAGACCATTTGATATTTTTCTTTTTCCCTTCTGACTTATTTCACTGAGCATAATCCCAGCTCCATCCATGTTGCTGCATATGGCTTGATTTTATCTTTTTGATTGCTGAGTAGTATTCCATTGTGTATATATATGACAACTTCTTGAGCAATTTGTCTGGGGTCATTTAAGTTGTTTCCATATCTTACCTATTGTAAAGAGTGCTGCAATAAACAGAATTACACGTTTCCTTTTGAATTAGTGTTTCTGTATTCTTTGGATAGATTCCTAGGAGTGGAATAACTGGGTCATATGGTAGATCCATTTTTAGTGTTTTAAGGATCCTCCACGCAGCTTTCTATAGTGGTCAGACCAGTTTGCATTCCCACCAGCAGTGTAGGAGGGTGTTGTTAACTTTTTTAAAAAAAATCTAATTTTATTTTATTTCCACATCTTTCAAGTTCTACATTAGTTTAAATTGCCTGGGAAGATTAAAAATCTAGTAAAGGAAACTCTTACCTAAAATATGACTCATACAGCCTAAGTGATGGTGGCTTGTAAAGAAAAACCTTATATACCTTCCTCTTTCATATTTAACTGTCCTTTTCTCTTCGATTTGAACATTCTGGGAAGTGATTTTTTCCAAAGTACCTTCTCTTATGAAAATCTATTCAGATGTTTCTGGGTTTTCTATTTTGACACCCAAACCATTAATTTCTGCTGAGGAAAGTAATACAACCTTGGGAAAAATGTCCCATAATAATGGCCTCTAACTTTAGCTGGCCTGCACTGCCCACACCAGTCACCCCGCTCCTCCCCTCTACTGTCAACAATGAAATGAACCTACAACTTCGCAGAGCAAAAGAGATACACGCTAGGCAATGAAGTCCCTCAGTTTTATATTCTATCTCTGTAAATTTATGACTTTCTAGTTCTTAGCTTACCGTAGTTCCCTGTAGTATTCAACAATACAGAGTATGCTGGATACAGGTAACTTCAATGCAGTTGAGCAAGTTTAAGATTATAGGGAAGGTGAGTTCTGGGTGAACTGAATAGCTGATTTTTTTGCTGTGTGGGAATGTGCACTGAGGTCAGAATGAAAAAAAAAAATCCCAAATATTGGACATTCACATAGCAGAGAATTTGACAATGTATAACAATGTGTAATAAATGTATAATAAAAAAATCCCAATGGACATCAATAAAGGCTCTGAGGTTAAGAGGTGGGGGGAGGGAGAGGGACAAGGGGATTCAAGGGATGGTGGTGGGGGTAAAAAGGTTCCTCAACAACCATGGCACAGCTCTTCTGTTAATGAATAAGAAATGGAAAAGGGGAAAAAAAGACACAGGATCTAACATTTGGAACTGTCTGTTGAATATAAGTTACTTTCCTTAGATGTGAATCAGCCTCAAAGTGAATGTTTCTAAGGGACTGCACTTTTAAAAATCTTGTTTAGGGCCTCCCTGCTGGTGCAGCTGGTCGAGCACAGCGCTGTGAAGCTGTCCGCAGCCTCTGCAGTGTGGGTTCAATTCCCAGCCGGCCAGGAGATTCCCACATGGCGCCACAGACCTCTCCTGTCGTGCCTGCTGCTCCCTGTTCTGCTCCCCACTCTGTCTCTGGTGAATCCTCTCACCCTCCCGCGCCGCTGGCCTATACCCCAGCTATTGTATAAATAAAAAATAAATCTTAAAAAAGATTTGTTTATATAGTTTTCATATAAAATACATGAGAAAATGCAAAATATTTGAAAAGCAGGGAAAACATGAACACAAATTGCAATCTCTAAAACAACCATTATTAGCCTTTTCAAAACAGGCTTTTTAAAAAATTACTGTCTATTTTCTCAAATTCCAAATGCCTGTTCTTGGTACATTTCCTTGCCTTTTATTTATTAAAATTTACATTCCTCCTATTGCTTCTATACCTCACCTACAGAAAGCAAATAAAGTGATGTGATAAAAATGTCGTTCTTGACTAGTGGTAGTGGTGGGGAATGGTTAGGTGCAGGAAGAGCAGGAGCTGACTAAGTGGTCAGGGTTAGGATTGGGTTCTAGAATAGTAGCAAGACTGTGCAATTTTAAGTCATTATTTTTTTTTAGTGCAAACACCTTTCTACACTCTGCTTAAAAAGATATGAACTGACATCTTGTAGACTTTCAAAAGAAACTGGAACAATGGATGTTAACTAGCCACAGAAACTCAAAAATGTATCTCTCGTGACTTCCTCTATGACAGAAACTTCACCTCTTTCTTCCTTGCTGAATTCTGACGTGTTAAGGAATATGAAGCTGCTTCAGCCACAACTGAACTACAGTATGACCCTGCTCTTCATCTGTTCTTCTTTTTGCTGGAATGGTGGGAGCAGTTTCTGAGTTGGAGACCAGATGTATTTTCTTGTAGAAATGTGGTGCACAGTTGCCAGTAAAATAGAACTGTTAGGTTAGAACAATCCTTTAGCTACATTATGGGTTAAGTATATAGACAGCTCAGCTTTTGTTTGAGACAGTTCTGCTTTTGTTTGAGACAGCTCTGCTTTTGTTTGCGAATTGAAACAAACTTTTATGACATTGCTTCTAAGAAAAAATGTATCTTGAGTTCCAAATAATGGACAAACAAAAAAATATATCCAATGCTGGTGTTGGGAATGAACTGTTCTGGGAGGTAAGCATTTAATCTTTAAAAAACATCTTCTCCTTTTCTTTCTTAGGTCAGCCATATTGTTCAAATTTTGTGTCAGTCAGGTGCTTTATTATATCAATTAAAGAATTTTATTCTGAAATTATGCCAGAACATTTGTTGATCCATTCATCTCTTTGAATAATATACTCATGTTTAAATGCCCTATTGATTCAGTATTTTTAAAGCATCTTTACATTTGAACTGTCCTCCTATTTGCTGAGAACTTTTTGTCTGCCTTGATTATATATAGTTTTAACATGTCAAAGCTAGATGGAAATTTTCATTGGTCCATAATCTTCTCTACTGGACAGTAAGTTCCTCCAGGGAAGGGTTAATTTCATTTACCTTTGTACTGTTTGTGCTTATCGTAGGTCTTGGGTAGTCAGTGCTGAAAAATTCTTTATTGCACTGAAATGAAACACTATAGTTGTGATCCATTCTGAAATATGTTAGCAAGGCACTTGACAAAGAGGATCTTACCTCACTAATAGTGTAACAGGGCGGTCCCCAGGAAAGAGGGAGCTTCCAGATTTCCTGCCCCACCCAAGGGAGGGTGGAGCTGAGCAGGGAGAGAAGAAGCTGAAGAGGAGACTGAGGAAGGGAGCAGGATGGAGCCAGAAGGAGACCTGGAGGAGGCACATGGAGCCTAGAGACACGTGAAGAAACTGCACTTGTCTTTTGGTCGTGTACAGGGTGACACAGATGTGGGTGAGACCCGTGGGGAGGTGACCATGGCAGCTTTTATCTTGATTTTGATTTTGCTCTTTTCCTTCCGGGCTTGTCTGGTTGTTTCTGACCCTTTTCTGTGGGTCCCCACTGGAAGATGCTTTGGACTTGTGGCAGGCTTTGGGGCCTTGCTCTGGGCCGATCCCATTTGGATGGAGTTTTACCCACGAGGGGACGGGTAACTTTGGGTGCTTCATTTAGAAACTAGATTCTTTGCCTTTCCTGTATTGTTTCCTAATTGTATTAAAGTTCCTTCCCATTAAAGTCTCATGTTTTGTGTTAATGCGGCAGATGGCAGGTTTGCAGGGTTTGGGCTGCCCCTCTCCCTGCCCTGTAACAATAGCTGCCTTTCTTGTCTACTGAGGTTAATCAGGGTAAAATTATGTGATTAATATTTTCAGGAATACAGACATTATTTTATATCCTTGTGGTAGAGACTGGTTTGTTTTCCATTTCTCCCTTTTGGGGCTCAGAGTTAGAGCACATTTCCCAAGATCCTTTATAGTGAAATGTGGCCCAAGTTCCAGGCTAAGAAGTGTGAATGGAAGTGAGAGCACCACTTCCAGGGCTGTTCATATATATGCCCCACATACAACTTCCCATGCTCTTTCCCTCTGCAGGATGAATGGGGAGGATTCGAGGGCCAGGAGGAAGGAGGTGGAGACACAGGATGGATGCAACCTGGGTTCTTGAATGATGATGTGGAAGCTCACTCAATCAGGAACACCCATTTTGGACTTCATTTGAGCACGAAATAAACTTCATTTTATTAAACCACTGAGATCAGGGGATTTATTAGCTCTTTTCAGAAGCTAACATCACCCCAATTAATAGGATTATCCTTAAACATATTTGAGAACTGCTTTATCTTTTGTATGTATATGATGATTGCATATCATCTATGTATTGTCTGACACAGCAATTGTCTGACACCAGCTGGGTGCTCTGCAATTCAATTCTGATGCCCTGTGGAGTGGGCCCATAACCAATGCAGTTAGCCCATAACTGACAGGTTAAGAACTGAGTCCCACAAGGATTCTTCCAATTCAGATGGCAGCCACTAGTCCTGGATATTCACAGGATATCTACACTTCTTCCTGACCAGCTACACTTGTGGGGGTCCCTATAACCAATTTTACTTTCAGGTTCAATAATTTGCTGGAACAACTCATTGAACTCACTGAATGTGCTATACATATTACAGTTTTATGACAGAGGATACGACTCAGGAACAGCCAAGTGGAAGAGATGAATAGGACAAGGTCTAGGGGGCAGGTGGCATAGAGCTTCTAGACCTTCTCCTCCTGTCAGGGCATGCTACTTGCCAAGAACATCTGTGTGTTCACCAACCTGGCAACTCTACTGAGCCTCAAAATTTTATTTTATTTTATTTTTATTTATTTATTTTAACATTTATCATTTTTTAAATTTTTTAGGCAATATTTGCTTCCCCCTACCCCCTCAGATTGAGTCCCCACAGAATTTCCTTCCCCATGGCATGCATACACCATCACCACAGTCCCCTGTGCTCCTCCCTCTCTCCCTCCCTCTGATCCCTCTCCCTCCTCCTCCCCTGCAGGATGTCTCTGGTTTACAATTGTCTGTTTTTGCTTTGTTGTGTTTTGTACAGTTATTATTATTTTTTAATACTGATGTCTTATTTGGGTCCCCTATATTCCTGTTATAAGTGAGACCATGTGATATTTTTCTTTTTCCTTCTGGCTTATTTCACTGAGCATAATTCCTTCTAGCTCCATCCACGTTGCTGCAAATGTGAGCCTCAAATTTTTAAATCAAGATTTTACTATGTAGTGTGATGGATTAAATCATTGGTCACATGGTTGAAGCCGATCTCCAGCACCCCCTTCCTTCCCTAGAGGTGGAATGGGGTAGGGCAGGAAGTTCCAACCCTCTAATCATGTGCTTGGTCTTTTCGACAAACAGCTTTTAGCTCTAGCTATCCAGGGACCCACCATGAGTCACTTCACATAAACTCAAGTATGAATGAAAGGGGTTCTTTAAATCAACCTAGACACACCCTAGAAGTAATTAATTTAACAATAGATAACAATTCAGCAAAGAAATGAACCCCTCCCAAAGAGAAGACCATTACAATTTTTGCACTGGCAAAACCAGCTCTCCAGACCACCTGTGACAGCGCAGGCATTGCTTTTCCAAAGCAGCAGCAGCAACTCGTCCCGAGACTGCCTGTCTCTATGCAGGCATTTGTTTTACCAAACCCGTCCCTGTCAGGGGCACCTCTTGCTGCCTGCTTGTGTCTGTGCAAGCGTCCTTTCCTTTCCTCTCCTCGTTTTATGTAATAAACCTGTCTGTTTGTATATTAAAAAAAAAAAGAAAGGAATTTTTTAGGTATAACTCCTATCTGGAAGTTCCAAGGAGTTTTGAACCTCTGTACCAGGAATGGGGGACAAACACCAGATATGTTCTTTAATATATGGTACATGACAAAGGTAAACTGCTGAGTAGAAAAAATTATTTGAACTTATTGATGAAAGAAAGTCTCTAGACTTACCCATTAGTCTCATTAGACCCATTAGTTCCGAAATTTTGTCTTATATCCCAGATCTTCGTAGTTCCTCATTCCTATTACAGTTCCAACATGCATACACTTTCAACTTAAATTATAAGGAAAGTTCACACTCAAATTTGCCTGACCAACAACCTGCTTCACTATGATAACTTCACAATTGCTTTGTATCATTTTGTGACTCGAGTCCCACTATGTTGATAATTTATTTTTTGAAATAACATTTTTTGCTATTTCTGATTGTAAAATGCATACATATTGATAAAAACATCATACTGACACATAACTATGATTAACCTTATAGTATATTTGTTTACCCTCTTTTGTATAGATACATATTTGTAGATAATCATATTATCTTTACACAATTAGAATTATACTGCATATCAAATTTGGCAATGTGTTTTCCACTTGCTTTTATAAGAACTTCTTATGCCATTCAATATTCTTTGAAGACATCATTGTATAGCAATTGCGAGCTTACAATTATACATTATCTATAGCTATATTATAATTTATTTAGACATACTTCAATGGTCACTATTTTGGTTTTCTTGGTGTTTTCAGTATTACAAACAGTGTTAAGATAATCACTTTATAACATAGATCATTGTGTGTATCTTTGATTATTTCTTTAGGAAAGATTTATAGATGTTTCCCATTTTTGTTAAAGACATTTAATATATTTGGATTATTTGCATTCTCAAAAAGATGTGAGAAGAATTTGGCCCCAACTAATAAGCAAGAAAGTTATATCTCCTAACCTGGCTCCCTACACACCCCTTTGGGTAGAAATCCCATGAAATCTAAAAAAAAATTGTTCACAGTTGTTTATAGAACTATTTATTTATAATAGTGAATCACAGAAAAGTACCCAAATATGACAAACTAGACATATGAACACATGGCCATGACACATAGATGGAAAAATGATGTAGGTTGCTACTTGAAAATATGTACAAAATAATGTTAAGTGAAAATAGGATGAAGAATAAGATGTCCGTACTAGTTACAGCTAAGTAAAAATATGTATTCTTGCATAGTGATAAAAATTGGAAGGGAATTTAGAGCAACGTTAGTATTGCTGATTAAGTGTACGGGAGCCTTTTTTGTAAGCTTGTTTAAATGTTTTGCCAGTTTGATTTTTAAACTCACTTCCTCAAGTTACCTCAAGAAAAGGGGAATTTATTGCTTGGTTATAATAGAATCCAAATAGAAATTAATAGAAATGAAGAGCATAAGGCACCAGAAATTGATGTGATTCTAGGACTGTCTCTCTCAGTTCGCTCCTCTCTGTGCATCTCCTTTGCTTTACACGAGGAGCTGCTGTGAATTGGTCCTGACCCGTTCTTGCCCTCCCTTTGACTTTTGCTTCCTGTGACCCTGTCAGCCATTTATAGTTTTCTAAGCCATTTTGTGCAGTGGGGTACTTTGATTTTCTCCAAGAATTTTGACTTGAAGGCTAAAGGTCTTGAGGGAACAGACCAGCCTGAGGTCCTCTGCCTGGCCCTACCCAAGCCACTGTACCAATAAACAGTATAGTACAGGGCCACTAGGCCACCTCCTCTGTGGAACTGAGGGGATGTGGTCTTCTCAGATGTTAGGGCAGACACAGTCATTTTCAGCCTATGAAAACCTGTGCGTATGTGTCCATGTGTGTCTCTCTGTGTGTGTATTTGTGTTTTAAGTAAGTGACTCTCATTTAGTAGTTGAACTAATGACCCTGAACAAAACCTTTAAAAATTCTCAAGAGCATGGAAAGGTCTGTGTTCCCATCTTATAGCCTTTATATATATATATATTAATATATGTTAATACATTTATATATTATATATATTAATTTTTATGTAGAAGAACTGGGGTGTAAGCCAGAAGTGTCAGGGCTGGGTGAGAGGATTCACCAGAGACAGAGTGGGGGAGCAGAACAGGCGGATCTACTGAAATACACTGAATACACTGCGGAGGGGAGCAATGGGCGAGACAGGGGAGGTCTGTTGTGCCCTATGTGGGTAGCTCCCTGGCCGGGGATTGAACTCAGCCTGTAGCAGTGATAGCACTGAGACTTAAGCCCTAGGCCACCAGGAAGACACACCCCACCCCCATCTTATGACTTTACCACCTTGTGGTTTCAAAACATTTTTTAATTTGAGGTAACATGTGGCTTCAAGTTTGTCCTGGTGTCAAGGGTTTGGCAGAGAGTGGGAAAGGAAAGCACGGAGTGTCATGCACACAGAACTACCTTAATCTGAAAGTGATGAGCATCAGTTTCACTGATACTCCATTGGTGAGAAGCAAGCACATGGTCCTAACTACATGCCGGATTAGGGGTGCCGATTAATTTAAGTCCATCTGGAGGGCCACTCTCAAGCACCAGCTGTATACCATAAAGGTATGGCTAGATTTCTATTGGTCAGGTAGTTGTCTCTATTATGCTTCTTAATTTGTTTTCCAGTTTCCTTTATCTCCTTAATTAAATCTTTCCCTTGCATTGATAATGAAGTAAGTAGCTCTAATTATATTAGTTAATTGCACAGAGACAAACAAAACCCCCTCATCTTCTATGACTCCCCATTGTCTGTCAAATTAAGAACTCCTCACCTTGATACTCAAGTCCCCAAAGAACCCAACCTCATCCTAGTTTTGGGACTCAAATTCCAATAATTCCTTACCATTTTCAAATATTTCAGCCAAATAGGCCTCTTGTTATTCTTACAGCACTGGTCTTTGTCTCATACTATGTTCCCAACTCATGCTCAATCCACCTCAAAATTCTGCCTATCATACATTCTATACATTCAGCATAGGTTTCTTATTTTATGTCGTCTGTGTCCACTAGTGAGGTCAGCCACTGAATTTCAAACTGTCAGGGTCAAAAACCATGTCCCTGTTGAATATTACAGCACTTGGCAGTAGCAGGAGGCTCAGCCTGCCAGCCTCAGGAACCAGGTCTTTCATTGACATGTTACAATTAATACCCACAGAGACAGCAGCTTACGCACATTTCACTGTGAATAACTACTAGTTTAGAGTGTTGCAATGAAGTAATTTCCTAAAGTATAGTGCCTACTAGAAGTCAGAATTTTATCTTCTTTATAAAGCAAAATTTAGGGCATTTGCTAATGAATACAAAAGTTCATGAGAATAACAGAACAAGCAAATTCAAAGCAAGAGGCCATATATAGAATACAAAAGGCAACATGGAGAGCAGTGAAATAAGGAAGGAGAACATGAGGTGAGCGCCTTCTGAAAAGATCTCTCTAAATTTATTAACCCAAGATTCCCAGTGCCAGACAGCTAATCCAGCTGTGAACACTTGGTTACCTTCCTGCTTATTAACCCAATTTACCAGGTTTTGTCTGAGGCTTCTGGTTTTAAATATTCTGTAGCATTGCCTCCAGGCATGCAACCTAACTTCTCATGCTATGCAGATCAGTCTTTGCTGAAGTCACCATTTCCTCACTGGACCTCTCTATTCCTCTCTTTGTCCTTAAGGGTTATCTTTATAATCAAGATGAATATGCATACATAGAGCAAAAATGAAAAATGATGTAAAAACTGAATAAAATAAAATAAATAAAATGAATCTTAGAGAACATCTAGAATAGTGTTATGCACAATTAGGTTTGCAATAAATGTGTGTTGGTTTGATTAGGCAATGTTCAGTCACTCGAAGTCTGCAAAGAGGGGAGCACATAGCCTAGGAAGAAAGGAGAGATAATAAAGGTTAACTAGAAAACTATTGTTATAACTGATTGGTAAAGAACATTTGGGCCTCAACTGGGGTGGTAGATATGAATGTCCATGCAAAGTATGAATTACAGGAGAAGGAAAATAGAGGAATAGAAATAACATCAAAAACTGGAGCTTGGGTGACTGGGAGAATGCTGGTATCATGAATAAAAGCAAAGTAGTAGGGACAGGTGGGAGATAATGAATTCAGTGTTTTATGTGGTGAGTCTGCATTGCAGACTTGAAGGGCCACCAACTTGGAGGTGATGGTTGGAACTGGAAGAACAGATTTTTTTTTTTTTTTTTGTGGGACCCTTGCCAGTGGCCGGGGATCAAACTGGTGCTGCAGAGGCTGCGGGCAGCCTCGCAACCCAGCGCTCAACCACTGCACCACCAGGGGAGGCCCTGGAAGAACGGATTTTTAAAAAAATGACACCCATAGAGTCAGGGCAGAGGGCTGAGTGATTTCAGTGATGTCCCTTTGTAGAGAGCATTGTCAAATAGGACTCAGTTTTGTGACAATATTTGTTGACATAGGTCACACTCAGTACTTAACGCTTTCATTTTAGCAGTTAAGATGATTTGCTGCTTGTGAGTTTTGTCTCCTCCATGTAGACCTTAAACTAGAGGCCAAGAAGCTGTTTTCAAAAGTCTTCCGATCTTGCCTTTTAGAAAGCAAAGATAAAGTAGTTACTTTTTAACTGGAGATCAAGACAAAATGTGCAAATATTAGAGATAATGAACTGAATCCTGCATATCAGAGCTAAGTGTACTTTGAACTTGGAGTGCAGAGCAAGGAGAAATAAACGTGTAAGAGGGATGAGAAATACATAGCTAAGATGGGAGGTGGAAAAATAGTCCTTGGGAATTTATGTTAAGGTGGAGCCAGTCCAAAAACTCTGAGCCTTTTAGGAGAAACTTGGGAAGACCTTCTAAACAGACATTAAGAAATATTTATTAAGTATCTATTATGTTCCAGGCCGTGTGGTCAGTTTTTTTTTTAAATCACATTTATTTTTCTCCCAAACCTGTGAAATAGGTATTCTGGGCATGCTTTAGATTGTGAAACCTCTGTTGGCACTATGCCAGGACCACTGGATATGGCTCTCAGTGCTCCCACCAAATGGCAGCCTCCATTATAACATATGTCTCAAATTGCTGGCTCAGTCCCAGGAGGGAATCTCTGATTGGCTCAGCCTGGTCAGTACCCATGCCCTAACTTCCAGGGCTGGGTATTGTGGCTTTTGTAGTTGCTTTCTCCAAGGTTCACACAATGGGATCCTTTATCTTCTGTCAACTGTGGAAGGGAATTAAATACTGGGAAGTCTCTAAATCATCAATGAAAAATGTACTACAGTGAGGGAAGTAGAATGTATATTTTCAGTGACACTGGTAAGCACTGGAGTTGAACTCAAACCCGGTTCTTCCATTGGACTCTGTCTTGTTACAACTATTTGAAAGGGAACAAAATTCCCCATATTAACACATTTTTTTGGGTACTTTTTATGTATAATCATTGCACTAGGTACACATACATTGTTTAATCTTCATAAAAACTTTTGGGGATAGATATATTTAGGAGAAATTAGTACTCCCATTTTAAAGACTAGGTAAACTGAGGCTTAGAGAAGTTATGTGATTGGTACAAGATGACAAATAAGACAGTCTATCTGATTACAAAGTTGGTGGTCTCATTACAGCATCATGGTGCCTCCACAGGCTGGAGTTGGGTGAGCTTTGAACCCTATTCATTGTTGCTTTTTCTCCTACTTCTAGCTCCGAAATTAATGACTGGCACACAGCAAGCTCTCCACCAACGTCTGTTAAATGAATGGGCAGGTATGACCGAGCTAAGTACAGGGTGTAGGAAAGTTTTAGAGTGATAGTGAGGATAAACAAGGGTGAGTTTGGATGTGGAGGTGAGAGGAAATCATGCAATGAGGTAGAATTTTCTCTCACTACTTTAAAAAGGAAGTCTAGTAGTTTAAGAGTTAGGACACCATTATCTGTTCAAAATCCTGATTGCAATTCCTTTGACTATATAATAGGAAGTGGGATTGTGGGATCATATGGTGGTTCTATTTTTGTTTTATTGAGGAGAAAGTTTTTAGGTGATGGATAGATTTGTGGCATAGATTGTGGTGATGGTTTCATAGGTGTTTACTTATTTCCAAAATTATCAAGTTGTTTACATCAGTTATGCATAGCTTTTTTTGTTTGCCATAAAATATATTTAATTCCAGCTCTGGGAAATTAAGAAATGGGTGGAACACATCTTTCTACATGCTACTATAATTTAGCTGACATTATTCAGGAAAGCTAAGCATATTGATATATGTATCAATATGTGTATGTGCATATATATATATTTTCAGATTTTCGTCTTATTGGTGTTTATGTATTTACTCAATTTTTTAAACTAAACTCTTTTAAAAGTCATCAGATCATCCTAATCACTTCTGTCCTCTTCATCAATCATTTAATATTGTTTGGATTGTACGCCGTTTGTGTTTTAATCACTTATGTGATTAAACTGTCCATTAGAAGATATATAGGAAAAGACTTGGTTTAAGTTACACTATAGGTATCACAGCTACTCCTTACATAATTTCTTCATTGTTATTTGCAACTTCACACATCCTGTAGTTCTCTATGAAGATGATTTCACCTTTTAGTGCTACATGTATCTTTATCTTCCGAACAGACTGCCCGTGGTCCATGAGCTTGGGGTCAGCAATAAACCATGTAGCACCTAAGATGAATTCTGGTTTGGCCTGTTGCAAAGCTGAGTTCTGCTGGCAAAGGCCCTATTTAAGGGCATGAGCTGTCTTTTACAGGTATTTGTATTTCAGTGGAGCTTCCTGGCTTGGGTTTTTCTTTAGGTTCAGGAAGTGAGTGTTGTTGTTCTGTGCACCATGATAAACAGCCTTATGAATTTGCTGACTTGTAACATATGCCTTTTCCCCAGTGACCTTTGTGAATTATCACTGACTGAACTGGGCAGTAAACGGTTGTTTCTAACATGTTCAGTTCAAATGGGTGAGCAATTTTCTTAAACCTAGAACCTTTTCTCCCTGAAGCCATGCCTGCCAATCTTGAAACTATAATCATTTCAATTTTTGGAAGAAAATTTTGAGGTGGATTCCTCAGACATGCATCTTTTCCAAATTGTACTATATCCATTATCCCATTTTCCACAAAGACACACATGCCCTTGCACCAGGCAATATAATGACTAGTAGTAGTGCAGATGGATGTGAAGTTCACTTGTAAATGAACAGGCAGCTCTTCAACATATTAAGATCACATGATTAATTCTTCCTCATTGTTTAAGCCTAGGCTCAATGTACTGGGGATCTTTGCTGGGGTTTCTGGTGCTACACGGGGTGTCTGCTTGTGGTTTCCCAGTCTCTCTCCATTGAGTTACTCCCAAAGTCAGGGGTCAGGTTCCATTCTAGACTCAGAGATGCCTTCTCCTTTGATTTAGCTGCTTCTACTCTTGGAACCCCCAACCCCAACACAATGGGCTTGCCCCTTTCTCCTCCTTTCTAATTGAATGGCCTTAATAATTGGAAGGTTTTGAAAACAAAAGCCAAAATGTATACTTCCCTTCCACTCTGCTTCCTGCCATGTAACAGTAAAGCCATCTTTTCTGCACAATCTCCCCAGTGCCCCAGACAAAGGAATACAAAGGCTTTCCTACCTTCTTTGGAAAAGGGAAAATACAGTAAAAAATCGTATTAGTCTATCAGTAAACAATCCTTCCACGGTTACTATTAGCCCATGTGGACTACTTTCTCCTACTTGCCTGCCTTCTCTCTAGTGGAGTTTTTTAGTAAGATGGTTAAAGGAAGAGAGAAAGAAGCCGAGAACAAGTTTAAGGAAATAAGATAGTTAATAAGATAGTTTAAACTGCTAGATGAATGCTGGGTTCCTTAATTAGTAGTTGACATCAAGCTAGATGTGCAATGATGCCAGGTGTGAATAACATTTAGTAATACTTCAATGTCTTTTCTTCCCCCTCTTCCTCTCACCTCTGACGACCATGCTGGCCCCTACCTCCCTTCAAGTGTTTGATCTTTGCCTTAAGATCACAGTACACTTTAAGGGTGACTGCTTGCAGGCCCTGTGACTATTTGTAGGGGCAGGACAGGCCACAGTGCAGGTTTCCTGATCCAGCAAACGGGGTAAAGGAGGAGTCAGAGTCCTCAGTGGCTTTTGCAGGCTTTTATTGGGATTTACCAGTGATACAGCAGGCAGGGTGCTGGGGGGCTGGGAGGCCTGTCCCAACCCCCAGCGAGTCTTCACTTTGGGCTCTGCGGCTTTCTCTCACATTCTCTCTGCTCATCTCATGGCTCTGCTTCTCTCTCAGCTTCTCATTCGGCTTCTACTCTTGGCTTCTACTGGCGTCCCTGGGACGCCGCCCTTAAAAGCCCAGTCTTAGCCCAGGTGAATCCCATCTACCTATGCCCACACCCTACTCCAGGTGCCCGCCATCAGGCATGCATTCAGGACTGCAAGGATCCGTCATCTATCCTGATGGCGGGAGGGCAAAAAACCTGATTTTTTACCTTACCCTACACTATTCAAGAGTCTTTACCACCAATGGACTGATTCCTGCAATTCCATCACCAGAGCTCCATGTCTTTTAAGTATAAATGACTTAAGAAGTTTGTGTTAGTTTTCCAGAGATGCTGTAGGAATGTGCCACAAATTTGTTGGCTTCAGATAAGAGAACATTTTTTTTCTTACATTTCTTACATTTATTTCTTACATTTTCTTACATAATCAAAGTGTATGGAGGGCCATGCTCTCTCCAAAATCTCTGCAGGAAACTCTGTTCAATGCTTTCTCCCTTGCTCCTGGGAGTTTTCTGCAATTCTTGGCATTCCTTGGCTTGCAGCTGCATCCCTCTAATCTCTCTATCCTGGCCACATGAACTTGTTCCCTGTCTGTCTCTGTCTCGCCAATCCTCTGTCCTTATAAGGAAAATAGTCATGGAATTTAGAGTCTACTATAATCTGGTATGACCTCATTTTGACTTGATTATATCTGCAAAGACCTAATTTTCAAATAAAGTCACATACACGGACATTGAGGCTTAAGGTTTGGACGTATATTTTGGGGGATATAATTGAATCCACAACAAGGATTAGCGCTAAATTATTGCCAGTTACTTACAGATTAATATAAAGGAAGCATTTTTAGCAGGCTTTTGTTGAGAAGGAATTTTCATAATCTCAGGGACAGAATGTGGGGAGTGGGTGTAGGGGCAGGAATGGACACGGTGCAGGTTTCCTGATCCAGCAGACCGGGTAAAGGAGGAGTCAGAGTTCTCAGTGTTTTTTTGCAGGCTTTTATTGGGATTTACCAGGCATATGGCAGGCAGCGGTGCTGGGGGGCCGGGAGGCTGGCAGGCCTCCCAGCCCCCAGCAAATCCGCACTCTCTCTGGGCTCTCTGGTGTTCTCTCTGCTTCTCTGCTTTCGGCTTCCTTGCAGCTTCTTGTCTTTTGCTGGCGTCCCGTGACACCAACATTAAAAGCCCAGTCTTAGCCCAGGTGAATCCCATCTACCTATGCCCACACCCTACTCCAGGTGCCCGCCATCAGGCATGCATTCAGGACCGCAAGGATCTATCATCTATCCTGATGGCGGGAGGGCAGAAAAGCCTGACATTTTTCCTTAACCCTACAGTGGGGCAGAAAGAAAAGCCCTTTGCTCTGCTGCTCACTGCTGCTCTCTGCCCCTTTGATCATAACAAGAGGAAGCTGAGAAAACAGGAGCTGCAGAAGGACAAGGAAACAGGAATTAAGTGCCTGTCAAAATTCTAGAGGAGTCCGGGGGGAAGAAGTCTTGGCACAATGGGCCATGATTTGAGTAAAATGCTTCTCTAATTTGAATAGTTTTGAGAGGTGATTGAAATCTCACAGTCAGAAGTTTAAAGAATTTGCCATATTTTTCTTCATCTTTGATTGTTTCATTGTTGAACTACTAAAAGTGTGGCTTTTAATTTCCTTTAATAGAATTTATTTTATAATCCTAAGGAACCACTGGGTTTTTACTTCTCAATTTTACCATCTTAAGTATTTGAAGATTAGAAAAACTGTCAAAATAAAGTACCATTGCCAAAACTAAGTCTAAGGCAAAAGTAACAAAGGCTGTGTATTCAGAAATTTGCAGCAAGAGAGCGCTTCTGCTTCTGCAGGTCACTTCAGTTTCAGCAGAATTTCAAAAGTGTCAGAGAGGAGAGTCAGTTTTATAGTAGAAAGTGAGGTAATACTGAGACAGCTTCTACCTGACAAATATTCTACCAAGATGGGATTTGTGGAAGTAGCGAAGACTTTCTAAATGTCTTTAGACACATTTAGTCATCTGTAGGGTAAAGAAAATGTCAGGCTTTTCTGCCCTCCCGCCATCAGGATAGATGATGGATCCTTGTGGTCCCGAATGCATGCCTGATGGCGGGCACCTGGAGCAGGGTGTGGGCATAGGTAGATGTGATTCACCTGGGCTAAGACTGGGCTTTTAAGGGCGGCGTCACGGGGACGCCAGCAGCAGCAGTAGAAGCAGCAGTAGAAGCAGCAGTAGAAGCAGCAGTAGAAGCAGCAGTAGAAGCAGCAGTAGAAGCAGCAGTAGAAGCAGCAGTAGAAGCAGCAGTAGAAGCAGCAGTAGAAGCCGAAAGAGAAGCCGAGAAGCAGCAGAACGAACTCCAGAGAGCTCAGATAGAGTGAAGACTTGCTGGGGGCTGGGAGGCCTGCCAGCCTCCCAGCCCCCCAGCCAGCACCCCTGCCTGCCATATGCCTGGTGAACCCCAATAAAAACCTGCAAAACCACTGAGGACTCTGACTCCTTTACCCGGTCCGCATGGGATCAGGAAACCTGCTCAGTGGTCCATTCCGGCCCCTACATCATCCCTGGTTGGTTACAAAGGTGCAAACCAGAAGTTTGGGATATTTCAAATGAGGAAAGAATATTTAGCGTTGGGGTAGAGGGTTTTATCTGTGGGTGACCATTTCCTGGAATCAGTGGGGGCCAAGAGGGTCCTTTTTTTTTTTTTTTGCAGTCAAATTATCATTATAATCCTTCGTGGGGGAGAAAGAGCTCCCAGATCAGAGTTTCCCAAATGTAGTGAGAGATATAGATATTAAGTGAGAAATTTAGAAAATACACTGAAAGGTAAGATAGATTACTAAACAGCATTTTCAAACAAAACTGAATTTAATTGATTGCTTTGCAACACTCAAATATAAGCTAAGCAGGACTCTCTTAGCAGAAATAAAGATCTAAGACATAGAGTGAAAAAGAAAAGTGCATCAAATGAAGGAAGATTCTGAGTTCAGGTCTCTGGTTGGCTCAAAATGTAGATTGTAAACTCTATGTGAGTGGCATAAAACTTTTAGGTTTTTCACTACAAAGTGCCAGAAAGCCTAATTTCAAAAAAGTCTAGATGGGGTGTATTAAATTCCAGTGGGTCTGGATTTAGTGGAAAGCTCATATGCATGTGCAAGAAGCTCAGCTGTTATAGGGCAGCCCCGATATTGAACGGGTTCCTGGCTGTGGGTCCTCACCCGCGTGCTTACAAGGGACTTATGAATATTCCACTACAGGCACACACAAAAGGTTAATAAAAGGTTTATTTACAAGGGAAAAGGAAATAAGGAAAATGTACAACTCAGGGAGAAAATAGGGAAATAAAGTCTTTAATGCGTCCTACCAAATCCGCCGACCTGGAAACCCAAAGGCACTCTCAGAGCTGTCCAGATGCTGTGAGCTGGTGGAGAGCCAAAATGGGGGACCCCTCCAAAGCCCTCGTGTCTGGCTTTATACCCACCTGGCTGCTTAACCCCACTCTCAGGTCCCAGCCACCTTCTCTTTGGTGGTGATGGGATTTGGAGTTCCCAGTGTCTTTGGTTTTGGCCTGGGGTGGGGGTGGAGTCCACAAAGCCTGTATGGAATTAGCTTTAGGACATCCTTTTCCCCCTAACACAACCAGTATTTTTTCTTTAATAAGGAAATCTTAATATGTCAACATAAAGAAAATTGAAGCGCCCCCCCCCCCCCAGTCCATAATCTCATAACCCCTACCACCTCATACCATGCTTTATTTTGGGGTATAGATTTAGAGGTTTATCCAGTGAAAGCATATTTAATAGATATAAATATACTGTACATACTGTTTTGTATTTTGCTCTGTCTTGACAAAATTATAAAATATTTTCCCAAGTTACTGCATGGTCATTACTAGGATTTCAGTGGCTACAGAACAGTCTCCCAAATCAATATAACATCATTTATTTACTCATGTCTCCCAGCTTTGAACATTTGGTTCCTTCTATGTCTACATGTACATATAGAGTAGCAGTGAACATCTTTTTGACTCAACAACATCTTTCTTCTCTTGAATTATTTCCTTAAGATTAATTTCTCCAAAGTGAGCATCTATGACAAAGGGAAGTAATATCTTCTGACTTAATATGAGGGGCTAAATTGGTTTCTAATTTCTAGTGGTATTACCTTTACCACTAGCCCACTCTAGAGCAATAGATGTGGGCCAGTTTTATACTTTTGTTCTTGCCATTAAAAAATCCTGCTAACATAATAGTATAAGATGACACTGAGTTTACTTTAAATTGTATTTATTTAGGAGGATAAGCATTTTCTTATATCTTTATTTATTAATGTTAATTATCTGTCTCTTGCTCATTTGGTGTATCTGATTTTTGTAATTTTTTTTTTATAGAAGCATGTTATTTATTTATTTGTTTGTTTGTTTTGTTTATACATGCACTGGGTACAGTCAGAAGCGCGGGAGGGTGAGAGGATTCACCAGAGCCAGAGCGGGGAGCAGAGCAGGCAGAAGGACCGAAGTACACTGCTGAGGGGAGCAGTGGGCGGCAAGGAGAGGTCTGCGCGCCATGTGGGACCCTCCTCGGGTGGCCGGGGAGCAGCCGGGGATCGAACCGGCGCCGCAGAGGCCGTGGGCAGCTTCGCAACCCAGCGCTCAACCGCTGCGCCACCAGGGAGGCCCTGGTGCATCTGATTTTTGAACAAAAATAACATACTGCCCTCCTCTCAACCTCTTCCAATCAAGACTTAATGAAAAGGAATGCTCTTTTTTCTTTACCTTCATATGGTGTGGCTGCTTATAGCAAAAAAGACTCTACATTTTTAAAATCTTCCTCTTGCTCTTCAGCTCCTACAATATAAAGAGTTCTTCAGTACATTTGTCCTTGATGAAAAGACATACCCGCTATCAAAAGAAACTTCTACGAATGAATCAAATGACTTTAGCTCCTGATTTTTTTCTCATCCAATTTAAATGTCAGATTTTAACATCTATGATTTATTTATTCAGGATATGTGTCTTCTAGCAATGCCTTATACTAAAGTGTTCCTCTTGAACTTTCTTTGATTTGCTACCAATTGTAGCCAATTGATCCCTTTGTACTCTCTACCCAGCATCCTCATCGACCTACTTTCTGCATTTGGAAGGAATATATCAGTGATTAACCACAGGCACACTTCCCAAATATTTTCACATTTCCATAAGCACTTTGTTTTAGTGGAAACTGATTATCTGGTATTTCCAGATAATCAGGAATAAATGTGTACAGAGTCTTGCACATTTAGCCCTATTTTGCAATTTCATATAAATACCATCATTCTATCATTTCTACGATGTCCCAAAGTTAATATATAATTTTACTATCAGGCAGTTTTTTTTTTTTCAGTAAATGTCCAGAGTAAATATTTTAGGTCTGCCAGTCATATAAGATTTCTGTTGAATATTCTTTTTCATCATCATCATTGTCATCTAACCCTTTAAAAATGTAAAACCATCCTTAGGCCTACCTCTTACAAAGACCAGCTATAGCTGGCCATTCCTGATTCAGCAGAATTCAGAAAAAAGTTAAGATTTAATTTTTTTATGAGTGAAATAGAGTACGAATAGGATTAGTTTTAGTTTTTTTCTTCTTAAACAATAATAAAAAAGCATGTTCATGGTAGTAAGAAGGGCACCATCTGAATGGTTAATATCATTTATCTTAAAAGCTATTTTTGAATAGTTGGTAGTACTTTCTTTAAAAGTAAAAAACCAAAATTGCCAGACAATATTCAGAACTTGGGTTTATTTTCTGTACTTTTGCAGGGAGGCCTTGCAATGAGAACCCAAAAGATTAAGTCTTCTGATTGTGCATTGGGAAAACCAGTGGTGATTGTAAGAATGTATTTAGGGTACTAAGTTTCATATCAACATATTGTTTTCCTGCGTAGATTTTTATCATCAGAGTGCTAATCAGATATGCTTTATATTGTCCAAAAAAGCTTATTATACAAAGTGTGCAGATGATAATCAATTGTGGTAATGGAATCCTAATTTATAAATAGATTTTTCAATAGGTCATATCATGGAGTGTCTCCATTAAATTTTCTTTCATATTACTTTATTTGAATTTTGTAAAGAAACTTCTCCAGCCGCTCTATTCTAAATAACACAGGCAGGATCCTGAAAGTTGGCCAAAATAAACAAAGAAGAGATAAAAAAGCTCCTTATGCAGTCTGTATTAAAATGCTCAGATTATCATAACAGAATACCATAGAGTGGGTGGCTTAAACAACAGAAATTTATTTTCTCACAGTTGCAGAGACTGCAAGTTCAAGATCAAGGTGGTTTCTTGTGGTGTATCTTCCTGGCTTGCAGCCTCCCCCTGTCCTTACATAGCCTTACCTCTGTGTGTGCTTAGGGAAAGAGGGAGCTCTCTTCCTCTTCCTATAAGACCACAGTCCTGTCAGATTAGGCCCCCACACAATGACCTCACTTAATCTTAATTACTTCCTACATCCCTGTCTCCAAATAGTTACTTGTGGGTTAGGGTTTCAATATGTGAATTTATGGGAGGGTCATAATTTAACACACTGAAAACAGATATTACCAAGTTCATTACTAGATCTGTTAGTTCCTCACTCAGAATCTTTTCACTTCATTTCATAAAAAATTCCAAGAATTTTTTATTTTATTTCCAAGCCCATACAAAGTGTGTAAAAACAAATTAGAGTGAAGAAAAGGAGCAGCTGTAGGAATCTCTGGCCATAATGGCTGAGGCAGGAAGAGACATTGGACAAGAGACTGCCTGGGATCAGGGGACAAAAGAAAAAATATGAAAAGAAGATTCGAGCATGAATTAGCACAGTAATCTGGGGCCATAGAATGCAGATAAAGGGCCCTACAGATTGTGGAAGAAGGGGAAGACAATACTCTCCAGAGCTGCATGGCTGTGAAAGTGCCTAAGACTGAGCCAGTAAGAAAAGTTTCCTTGTTTTAAGAAGGAAAGAATGTAACACATCTTAGGGTAGTTTAGGGCAAGGAGTGTGATTGCTTAGAACGACTAACACTCAGCTCCTTGGGAAGGTCTTGGCCCCTCTCTACAGTCTTCTCAGGAAACAGGGTTCGGGCCCACATTACCAAATAATCCTGTGGCTCTGCTCCTTCCCTCCTTTTCCTCTCTTCTCTGAAGGAAACTTGCACTGCAAATACTTTCCTTCCTTCATTTTTCTCCCTAAACTTTTGTTCTAAATTCCAGATGCTCTCTTTTCTCTTAGCTCCCAGGGGATTAAACTTTTGGAAACCAAAGTGAAGAAACCCGTAAGTTATTTTAGCTTTCAATCCAGTCCCTCTCCCTACCTCTCCTGTAGGTCTGGAACTTAAAGTGGACTCTGAACTTAAATGGCATGGGGAGGAAATGTTTCCCAGGGAAACTAAACACACACACATTGTCTCCCAGACTCTTCATAACAATCTTTGAGGTAAATACTGTTATCATCTTTTTCCCAGAGGGGGTAATCTAGACTCAAAGAGATTAAGTTGCCCAAGGTCAAACAGCTAAACAGTGATGAAGTCTTAAAACCAGGGTTCAAACTCAGTTTTGTCAAACTCATATGCCTGTAGACCCTTCTGGGCATTTTCTAAACAATGTGATGAATTCTGAAGAAATTATGCACTAACTTTATGAGATATGTACTTTCCAGCAGCAAACCTGGGCCAGCAACATGGATGGCGCTGGAAGGGATCATGCTCAGCGAAATAAGCCAAAAAGAAAAAGAAAAATACCGGATGGTCTCACTCATAGCAGGAATCTAGAAAACTTAAATAAGGGACCAGGAAAATGAATATAAGAAAGTGAAAATCAAAATCAACAAAAAACTATGAACCAGAGACACTTTTAGGGGGGCGGGGGCGGGAGGGGAGGGTTTGGGGTCAGAATGGGGGGGCTGCAATTGTATGGGGAATATAACAATAAAATTTATAAAAAAAAAAAAATACTTAAGTGTGAAAGCAAAAAAAAAAAAAAATTAAAAAATGGGGCTTGGTACCTGGAGCCAACCACAGGAAAAACCAATGTCAAAGCATGCAAAACATGCGGCCCAAATGGTTGGGCCTCATTGGGCATTAAATAGTACGGCACATATACTAAAGATAACTTCTAATTGTACAAGTCCGGATCCGTTTATTTTCTGTAGAAAACTTAAAGTAGTCTACATAATGAGAAATCAACTCTGAATTTGGAATTCTAGAAAAAGCACAACAGGAGGAAAACATGAAGCAAAAAAAGGTAAAAACTCTTGTCAGCATTACTTTTCCTTAACCTGAGTCTTCCAGGTTGACTTTTGCTGAGTGCTTTTCTCTCCTTCCTGTCAGTGGCCTTCTCCATGTGGAAGTTGTTGGTCTGGATCCCAGGCTCAAGAGCTGGAAGTTTTGCTCTGCTGAAAAGTTTAGGCTGGCATCAATGGCAGCCCCTCAGCCATATGTCAATAAATAAATGCTAAAATAGGGAACAAATGCAGAAAATGAGTCATCAGCTCCCTTTTTCTTCCTTAGGAAAGTTGCATTAGTCACACAATGAAGGAACCCCCTCCTTTTGCTTCACCTTTATATGAATCCTTCTTGCTCTGAGTTTTGAAGGCTACTGCAAGCTCAGCTGGAAGCAACAAGAGCTTGCAATGAATTAGATGTGGCCACCCCAGACAAGGACAGCATGGAAACAAGCTGCCACACAGCTGATTGGAGGATTCAGAGGCCACCCTCTCCGAGCCTGGATTTTAGAATACTCCTAAGAGTGAAGCAATCATAAAATCAACCAGTGGTGGAAATGAAAAAAGCCTTTTTTTGTTTCTACTTTTGCAGCTGTGAAAAACATGCAGCATGAAGGTGAGTAAGCTCTGAGCACCTGTTGCTAATTAAAGCAGGACCCTTGAGGATTGAAACCCATTATATTTTAGAGAAGTGCTGATTATCCCACTACTTCTCCATTCAACAGATCAATTTGGCCTATTCTTAAACCAAGAAATAATGGCTGGCACCTCACAATGGATTATTACAACCATAATTCCGTGGTCTCATGGGCACCAATACTAAATATCATTGACTCACTTGCTTGATCTAGTCAGAAACTGGTAAATATTTGCAGTCATGGATTTGGCTGATATGTTTAGTTCAGGGCTTTTTCCCAAGCCTCTGAGCTACCATTTGCTTTCACCTCTGAAGGGTAATTTACCTTTACAAGACTACCCATGAGGTATCTGAATTGTCTTGCAGTCATACACAGCCTTGCAGGCCTGGGCTTAAGCATATCAGACCTCTAAGATCATAGATATGACATCAGAGAGGTGACATCATTCTCTGAGGAGATTATTTTGACACATTTATTCAGAACATACAATCACTCACAAATGAGCTCACATTAAAGGAACAAGCCATTGCCTCACACGCAGTGCAATGTCCTGCCGCCTCACTCAAAATATTGACAGTGTCAAGAAAAAGCTACCGACATAGGGGCTATGGTAATGGCTCATGGGTGCTGTGGTAGTGGGAGAATTATGGGACTATATATGAGGGGAGAAATCTAATATTGTACAAAAATGAACAATGATATAAGAAAACAAGTTAATAAAATGAGCAAGGAGAAAAAAAAATAGCTACTGACTCAGCACCTACAATGTTAAGACAAGCCCAGCATCTCTAAGGCTTTTAGGGTTGCGGTGGCAATGTATTCCTCATTTACAAATTTTAATTAAGCCTATTTATGCTGTTACTTTCAAAGCGACCTGCTTTGAATGGGCTCACCTACCCAAAAGACTTCAGAATCGACCTATATTGCAAAAAAACAGGCACTTCTATTAATGTCCCCCAGAGAGTCTATCACTGTAGAGGCTGTAGCAGCCTCCTTTTATGCCTCCTGGGGTCTCTGGACCACCTATGATGGTCATTAATTCCAAGTGCACTCTGGTACAAGAAACTCCCCCACAGTGGCCATGCTATACACCATCAGAGGGAAAAGTACCAGCTGCCTACTAAAAGACATGTTACCCTCCAACCCTTATGCTTTTGGTTATGAAAGCAGCACCCTGCGAGCTCTTTGTCATAGTCACGGTGACTCTCTTGTTCTCAGTGGGTCCAAATCTGATTCTTCCTCTCTATCCCATCTGCAGGAGGGGTGGCCTCCCCTGCCCTCAATTCCCTGGCAGTTGCCATGGTATTGAAGGAGCTCACCTCTCTCCAAGACCCTATTGACTACCTGGGAAGCTCCTTGGTATCAAATGAATGGACAACAGTGGAAATTCATACACTCTCTGTGTGGCATTGCCACCATCAGTGTGGATGGAGCCTGTGGAATAGTTGCTGCTTTTTATCCATTTGCTAGATATTAGCTGATCAAGGATTATGTTGCACCACAATTGACTGAAATTCAGAAAATCATCTCAGCAGCGCGTGCCCTGACCAGCAGTTGACCCCATTTGCACATTTTACACACTCTAGGCCATTGGTTTCACTCTCTGACCTAGTGAATGACAGCAACAACTCTTTGTTCTAGGGTACCATCTTTGGGGTAAAAAACTCTGGAAGTTCCTGCCTCCCACATGTAAAAATGAATGTCATACATGTCTCTGCACATACTAAAGTCACAACACAAGACCTCACCAAGACATTTTTTTCCTTTTCAGGATTCCAGACATTATTGAGACACCAAGGACTCATTTTACTTCTCAAAATATACAACACTGGGCTCTTGGACAAGACCTTCAAAAAACTTTTACTTTTCTCTTCGGTTTTAGGGTACGGCCTCATAGAGCAATATAAAGGCCTACTTACACAAGTTCATTTAATTAAATGAAACAGCATATTCCAGTAATCAAACATCAAAGGTAAATGTAATGAACAGTCTGACTCAATTTTTGATGTGTGACTGCTGACAGCTTTCAAGCCCCCACTTTCCCTTCCCCTTCTATATCTGGGCAAGCCAGTAAGAAAACCTGGGTATTCTCTCCTTTGTTACTGGTGGGAAGATCAAAATAATTAAGCAGTGATCCATGTGCTGGAACTTCAACCTAGCCCCACCCCCCTAACCACCATTAAACTCCAAACCAGTTGCCCATTCTACTCTTTTTTTTTTCATTTTATATATTTTTACATCATTTTTCATTTTTGCACAATGTATGCATTTTCATCTTGGTTATAGTCCCCATAAAATTCCCACTCCCCTTATTTTGATCCTACTCCCTCCACTCTGCCTCCCTTAGTGTGTCTCTGGTTTATAGTTGCTTGTTGATTTTGATTTTTACTTTATTATAATAAGTTTTTTTTCCTGGCCCCTTATTTAGGTTTTCTAAATTCCTGCTATGAGTGAACCTACACCCCTATGTTTGCAGCAGCACTATTTACAATAGGTAAAGCCTGGAAACAACTCAAATGCCCCAAAATAGATGACTGGATCAAGAAGATGTGGGACATACACACAATGGAATATTACCCGGCAATCAAAAAAGATAAACTCATGCAATTTTCAGCAACGTGGATGAAGCTGGAAGGGATCATGCTCAGCGAAATAAGCCAGAAAGAAAAAGAAAAATACCATTCTGCTCTCTTAAGGTCTTTTGGGACTTCCTTTGGCGCCTGCTCTGCTCTCCCTAGAGAGCCTCATTACATGAATAATTTTTTCAGATGCTCATGGTGTATGTGTGGCATCATCAGTCTTGACATCCAAATCAAATTTTGGGTCGAGTTCCATCCAGCTTCTCTGAGATGACCACAATATAGATGGTGATCCTAACACATAGAAGTTTATACTTGCTCAAATAGCATTCCAATTGAGTATTTCTCATCCGTGATTGGGTTTCTTCCATATGCTGATTCAGGGATCCATAGTCCTCTCATTTATGGTTCCACTATTCTCTAGGACCTTATCTTCAGTATCTGCATCTACCCATTGGAAGGGAAAGGGAGCGTGGAGAAGGTATGCCTGTTTCTTAAAAGTCTTGGTCCAGAAAGACATATATTACGTCTGTGTTCTGTTAGTAACAACTAGTCATACCTAAATAATGGGGGGGGGGAGGGTGATGGAAAATGTAGTTCCATTGTCTTGGTAACAAGTCTATATAATGAAGGGGGATAAGAATTTGAGTGGCTAGCTAAGCATGTTTGCCACAGAGAAATAATCCCTATCCACAGATGTCTGAGAACCTGAATGAATATGGCCCTACCTTGGCATGGGAGAGAATGAGCATATGACAGGATGATCTCCAAACCATGGAATGACTGTTTTTAGGGTAAAGTTGTTGGAAAGAGATATTTCAGGTATTTTGGTAGCTTTATCTTTGCTTTCCCTTGAATGCTTTCTTCCTGCTGCTTCATTTTTCCTTCTTTTCTCCTCCCCTTTCACACTCATAAAGGTCAAAGTGACAGGGGAGGATGATTTTGGAAAAGACAGGCACGGATCAATCTTGTTAACATTAACAGGGGTGCGGGTGAGGAGAGGAGTCTGATCCATTTCCCTTTCTCTCTTTGTAAGCCCTGAGTCAAATTCTAATGAGATCTATATGTGCAAGCTTTGGTTTCTGTTCATCAGGTCTTGAACTTCTCCGCTACTTTAATTCCAAGCAATTAATTTTGAAATTAATTTTGGAACACATATGCATTCTATTGAGAAAAGAACCCAAAGAAATAATGATTTCTATTTAGCTGCCCCATATGGACTCACCTAGCTCCCACATTTCCCTAGCTCCCCCCTCTTCCATTTCTCTATTTAATTCCCTAGAGTTTATTTATTTATTTTTAAATTTTATTTTTTTATTATTTAAATTTTATTTTTATAGTCCCCTTATAATTACAACCCCCTTATTTTCACCCAAGCCCTCCTTTCCCCGCCCCCACCCCCCATAGAGTGTCTCTGGTTCATAGTTGTTTGCTGATTTTGACATTTTCTTTCTTATAGTTATTCTTTTTCCTGGTCCCTTATTTAAGTTTTCTAGATTCCTGCTATGAGTGAGACCATCCGGTATTTTTCTGTTTCTTTCTGGCCTATTTCACTGAGCATGATCCCTTCCAGCTCCATCCATGTTGCTGCAAATTGCATGTGTTTATCTTTTTTGAATGCTGAGTAATATTCCATGGTGTATATGTACCACATAGAGACACCCCACCGACTGGGAGAACATTTTTGCACACAACACTAATGATAAAGGACTGATCACTAAAATCTACAAAGAGCTGATGAGACTCAACAAAAACAAAGAAAATAATCCAGTCAAAAAATGGGCAGAAGAGCTAAAAAGAAACTTTTCTGAAGAGGAAATGCAAATGGCCAATAGGCATATGAAAAAATATTCAACATCACTTGTAATCAGGGTAATGTAAATCAAAACTACCATGAGATACCATCTTACACCAGTGAGAATGGCACATAGTAAAAAAAACTAGCAACAACAAATGTTGGTGAGGTTGTGGAGAAAAAGGAACTGTTCTGCACTGTTGGTGGGAGTGCAAACTGGTCCAACCACTATGGAGAGCTGTGTGGAGATTTCTGGACCTACTAAACATAGAACTTCCATATGATCCAGCAATTCCACTCCTAGGTATTTACCCAAAGGACACAGAAACATCAATTCCAAAGAGCACCTGCACCCCTATGTTTATAGCAGCACTGTTTACAATAGCTAAGCTTTGGAAACAACCCAAATGCCCAAAAATAGATGACTGGATTAATTCCCTAGAGTTTAAATGAAATATTATGATGGTCTAAGAGATTTGATGATGTCACCCAAATTATCCTTATATTATGGTGATTTTTTTTGGTTGTTGTTCAAATAATCACTTCTACTGTGTTCATGCTTGTGTACTGAATTTTAACACTGCTCCATGAATCAAAATATCAATAACAAGCTAATAAAATAATATTGAGCTGGGGTTGAATGAGGGGAATCAGTGAGCCACAGGTCTTTCATGCTCTCCCTTGGCATATAGATTTAACATCACATCTGATCTAAATCCATACAGTAGCTAAGCCTACCATGGGCTGTTTTCTTTTCTTTTCTTTTTTTTTAAACCCTCCTTAGAAACATCTTTCTAGGTCTCTTTTCTCACTTTAATACCCTTTACATGATTGAAAATCAGATTTTCCCACTGGCTATGGCTTTTGTCCCAAATGATAAATGATGGTTTCTGTCTCCTCCCCTCTCTGTCTGGTTCTGAACGGTGTTCAAAATAAGCCGGCTCTTTGCACTGAGTTTTTGCTGCTGTCAGGGGATTTATGTAGGATGTGAGCTGAGCTATGGCAACTGCAGTGATTGGATAACGGTTCCTTCAGAGCTATGTGCAGAACACAAACCATGGTGAGTTATTTTATTTTTTTTTTTTTGGTTCCTCCCCAAATAGCTGTGGTTCTTGTGTGGGGACTTAAAATGTTCATGTATTTCCAAGTAAGAGGAGGAATGAAAAAAATCTTGTGAGTTCAGGATTGGCAAATAAACCTTACTTCATTACATTGGATATGTGACTTTGGGCAACATATTGAACTTTTCTGAGCTTCAGATTATTTGTATATAAAATGAGAAACTAATGGTGCATGGACTTTAAGGTCCTTTCCATGTGTGCCATTCCATGTTCCATATTTGGGACCTTAAATTCTTTGACTCAGATTGCCTTTCAGAGCTTTTTTCCTTTTCTCAAATCAAAAACCCAAAAGCAGGTTACTATTTTTTTTTTACTCCCTGTACTAAGACTGACTAAATAACATTCTTCCATGCTTAAGGCATCCAATACTGAACTCATTATATTTTTCCCAAGTCACCTTCTCCAGCATTCCCCATCTTGGGTAACAGCACCACATCCACCCAGTTTCCCAATCTAGAAACTTCTGAGTCATCTCCACTCCTCTACTCCTCCTCATCAGCTCCTCCCCTTCCCCTGACCTTGCCTTTTGCTGTTCTCAATCACTGCATTTGTGGAATGAGTTCCTTGGGGACTAGGGCCCACCCAGTTGCTGAGGCTGGTTGCTGAAGACAGTAATTCTTAGTGGAAAATGCAGCATCAGGCCAGGCAGCCTGGGCTCCCAGCCCAGCTCCACCCCTTGCTCTGTGTGACTTGACCCAGGCTGGACTTTTTGCAGCTTTTAGGAAGCTTTGAAAGCTTCTTGAAAGAGTGACTTCCAGAAAGTAAGACAGGATGAGTCCACTTATGAGCTGTGATACTACAACTTCCTAGCCTTATGACCTTTCTGAACCATATGATTTTTTTCTGAAAAATGCTTATAATAATAGTACCAGCTCTCAGGGATTTAATGTGTGTGAAGTGCTTTGTCCAGTGCCTTGATGCATCCTAAGTGCTCAATAATTGTTAGTAGTTGTCATTACTATCATTACGATGGGAGCTTCATCAGCAGCCTCAGCAGCCGTATGCAGTGTGTTGGAGAATAAAACATCGTCAGAAATCATCTCTCAGTTGGCACAGGTGAAGGCTTAGCTTACTGCTGCTACCTTTCACTGCTTGTGATCGTTTTGGTGAATCAATAGATTTCTCTACCTTAAAACTCCTCTCACTGGATGAGGCAGGTAGTCAGTGGAGGATAGATGAGTTGCTTTCCTTGGGGAGACTCACCCACTATGTTCTGTGTACTGTGTCTGTACCCCTGTTAACGTTTGTCTCGCCCACCTTTGATATTGTTATAGTTTTGTTTTTTGGACCTTGTTCACTGAAGTTCTGTTTTCCTCAGCCCTCTTCTGCTTGGCTCTAACTTCTTCCCCTTCACCCTCTTTATTTTATTTTTTAAGATTTATTTTTTATTTACACAATAACTGGGGTACAGACCAGAGGCGCGGGAGGGTGAGAGGATTCACCAGAGACAGAGCAGGGAGCAGAACAGGCAGAAGAACCGAAATACACTGCTGAGGGGAGCAGCAAGCGCGACAGGGGAGCTCTGCTGCGCCATGTGGGAATCTCCCTGGCTGGCGGGGAATTGAACCCGCACTGCAAAAGCTGCGGACATCTTCATAGTGCTGTGCTCAACCCGCTGTGCCACTGGGGAGGCCCTCTTTTCATGGTTCAGTTGTCTTTTTCCAGAGATGGATGACGCAAAGCCTCCATTCCACAGGTTCTGCAAAGATGAGGCTTTTGTCTATGTAAAGCCTGAGCTCTCACACATTTCGTAGGAAAGTTAAGGGCAAAGCAAGAGTGCAAACCTGAACAAGTCTCTGCCTAACAACTTCTGTCTTAGTGTCAGGAAGGAAATTAAACCCCCTGAGTTCAGCCTTGATGGAAGACAAGCCAGGTTTTCAAAGGAAAAAAACAGCCAGGTTTCCAAGGCTCCTTATTGTTTGGATACCATGGTCACATTTCCCTTAGTGAAATGTTAAATTAGATGACCCAAAAATTGGACTTCATAGGTATTTTTTCTTTCATATCTTGGGAAAATATGGAGAAATGTTTTTATTAGGTGTGTGGTTTATATACCAGTCAGGTATTTACTTTGACTGGTTGAATTGGTTTTTTGTTTGTTTGCTTAAAATAAGAAGAAACAAGCCACTTTTAAACATTTATGGATATAAAATCTATGACCTTATTTTGCATTTTGCATGTTTAGTTTGATTTCACTTTTGCATGCCTTTTTTTTCTGGTTATAAAAAGTCGTATGACCCATATTTCCCAATTCACATACATGCATACACCCAGGGTTCTTCAGTATCTATATACTCATATACACATGTACACATATTATAGCTTAGATCAAATATTTTAAAGATTTATAATTTTTCTTTTTTAAAGGATTGAAATTCTAGTTATGAAAAAAAGCTGATGTACATATATTTTCATTTTACAGTATCACAAAGTGTTTTCTCATCTCATTAAATATTCTTTGAGGTAAGAGTTTTCAGTAATGTAGCACAATTTATTTATTTTCCCACTGTTGAGTAGTTTTTAACTACTGTAAATAATGTTCCAAAATATTTTCATGTGCATAAATATTTGTGTTTATCACCATATTCTTGGGTGATAGCCATTGGGTTTGTAATGGCTGATTACTGGGTCAAGGAACATGCAACATGTACAGGCCTCTTGCTCTGTATCATACATTGCCCTTCAGAAAGGTTGTAGCAACATACAATCTCTCAAATAGTGTGGGCAAATCAATTTATATGCACTTTTTTTGTTGTATTGGTAATTTCATTAAAACTCACTTTGCCGGGCCTCCCCTGGTGGCCCAGCAATTGAGCGCTGGGCTGCAAAGCTGCCCGCAGCCTTTGCAGTGCCAGTTCGATCCATGGCCGCCAGGCGAGGGTCCCACATGGTGCTACAAATCTCTCCTGCGGTGCCAGCTGCTCCCCTCAGCAGTTTATTTCGTCAGTCTGCCTGTTCTGCTCCCCGCTCTGGCTCTGGTGAATCCTCTCACCCTCCCGTGCTTCTGACTGTACCCAGTGCTTGTATAAATAAATAAATAAATCTTAAAAAAAAAAACCAAACTCATCTTTGCCAAACTGATCATGACAATGGCATGCTGTTGTTTTTAATTTGTCTTTTTTTGGTATATATATTTTTAAAAATATTTATTTATTTATTTATTTATACAAGCACTGGGTATAGTCAGAAGCGTGGGAGGGTGAGAGAATTCACCAGAGCCAGAGCTGGGAGCAGAACAGGCAGAAGGACCGAGGTACACGGCTGAGGGGAGCAGCGGGCGGCAGGAGGGGTCTGTCGCACCATGTGGGACCCTCTCCCGGGGCCAGGTAGCAGCCGGGATCGAACCAGCGCTGCAGAGGCTGTGGGCAGCTTCGAAACCCAGCGCTCAACCGCTGTGCCACCGGGGAAGCCCCTTTTTTGGTATATTGACGTAGCATCTCTTTCAATAAATTGTGGGCTTCACCCTTAGAACCTTACAACTAGAGAGGTGCATTACATCTCTCCTTGGAAACTTAAAGTTCATGTTACCATTTCTGGAACTAAAACTTGAATCTTTTTTCATTGAAATGAATTCCGGGTACCATATATCTCCCCAGCAACCTCTCTGGGTTGTTATTGTTATAGATTTCCCAAGGGAAATCTACTCATACAAAGTAAATGGTGTCCAATTCACTGAAGACATTGCAGAGACCACAGAGGAGATAGTTGATATCACACATTTCCCTCAAATAACTTAAAATCTTGGGATATTTCACTTATCTCCAAGTTTCTGTCTCTTCCTCTCTGTTGCAACAAAGTTCAGGGTTTTTCGTTCTTCTTACACATAGCACTCTAGCTCACCAAGTTCTCGCCAGTCCTTGTATTTCCTTCTACTATCTCAGCCAAGTAGTGACCCAATTTCTCAATCTTTGAAGCTCTCACCCCCACACCCCCCAAAGAACTGAGAGGGAGTGATTGCTATGTAGCAGCTCCTAAGAGAACATTTTCTTCACATTGTTACAGAAGCATTATATAAAAATTTTGGTAAAATTAAAATTAATGTACTTTGTAGGTCAGGTTCCCAGTTTTTTCTCAGGCTTGGGGTACCCTCAGGAGCAGCACTTATTACAGGAGTGAGGAAAGCAGAATTGGGCAGAGGGAGGAGTTGAACCATGGTGTAGTTGCACAGAGAACTCAGTTGACCTTGAGGGGAGATCTGAAATTGATATGGTCCTTCAGCATTGTCCCAAGTTGAGGTAAGAGGACTAGACCTTTGTGCCACACACCCAAGAACCAGTCCCTTGCATATGCGTACCCTTGAGGGTGTGGAAAGGACTCTAAGCACTTACTGTGTATCAAGGGCTAGTCCTGGGGATGGACTCATTTGGGAATTTTTTACAACCAATAGTCTTGGCAATGGGAGGGGGGATATATGTCTTGGTGCTAAAGGGGCATCTGGGTTATTTTCTCAGGTACTCTATTCTTTTTGAAAAATGTTTACATTGAAACTCTTTTTGAGTCTAAGGTATGCTTAAGAATTAGGCAGGAGCTGTGTTAGCTATATAAACACAAAGTAAAGTCTTCAGAATTGGAAAAAGGTGAGGTCAGAACACTGGGGACGGTCATTTTGTCTGTATAGTCTTATGCAAGTCACAGTCACTGAGCCTTTGGTTTAGCATTTGTAAAATGGTGTAAATGATGCTTTGTCCCTGTAGGAGTAGAAAAAAGAATTTAAATAAGATGACTAATGTTGGATATTCAGCACTCTACCTCTTGATACTTTTTAGATGTTCAATATATGTTACTCTCCTTTTTCTTCCTCCTTTCTCATCCTCTACACTTGTCTCAAGAAGTTTTTTCCCTTTTGATAATGTGGATCGTGTGTACACTTTGTATTCTTGAGTTGTCCTGCAAGTATATGGAAGCTTGGGTTGTAAAATTGGAAATGTGGCCCATTTGATTTTCAAGTTTGTTTCCAATGTTTAAAAGTTCTAACTTTCTGTGATTCAATGCATTGGGGCACACCATACAATTAATTCTTTTCTCATTAGTATTCTCACTATCATCACCTAGGTTTTAATGAGCTACATTGGCTATCTTGGTGCCCTGTGTATTCAGATGTTTCTGGTAATTAGAAGAATTACATGAAGAAGGTCTTTGGGGAGAGTTTCAGGACCAATTGAACCGAATGATAAAATTGGTTGCCAGCTTCTTGTGAAGAACCTTGCACAGAGAATCAACTGTCTGAAGACAAGTGAGAATAATTGTTTTATACACATTAGTTTTCTCTATTCTTTTAAGGATTTATTTATTTATGCACACAAGAGCTGGGGTACAGGCCAGAGGTGTGGAGGGTGAGAGGATTCACCAGAGACAGAGTGGGGAACAGAACAGGCCTATTGACTGAAATACACTGCTGAGGGAAGCAGCGGGCGAGTCAGGAGAGGTCTGCTGCACCATGTGGGTATTTCGTGGCCGGGGATCAAACTCGTGCTGCAGTGGCTGCAGATAGCTTCATAGGTTGCATCTTTTTCTTTTTTTTTTAAAGGTTTATTTTATTTATACAAGAGCTGGGGTACAGGCCAGATGCATGGGATGGAGAGAGTATTCACCAGAGACAGAGTGGGGAACAGAACAGGCAGACTGTCGAAATACACTGCTGAGGGGAGCAGCGGGTGAGACAGGAGAGGTCTGCTGTGCCATGTGGGATTCTCGCCAGTAGGCCGGGATCGAACCCACACTGCAGAGGCTGCATTGGGAACAGCTACACAGTGCAGCGCTCAACTGCCTGTGCCACCAGGGAGGCCCAGCTTTCTCTTCCTAACTAGATGGTGAGGTTTTAGTTGACAGGATTGGTGTCCCCTATTTCTTTCAGAGGCAACTTCTTTTGACTGATTAAGCCTAAAACCCCTGTGACTGGTCATCACCATTAGAATCACATGTGTGTGCACATGTGCCCTGTGTTTGTGCGCACACACACACACACACACACACTTATCATTCACCATAATAATAGCAGATCAATGAGCTGCTGCTCTGTGTTCTAATTGACCTTAAACCCCAAAGACAGTTTGGGAATCTCCTTGTACACTGTGGACTTTCAAAATATGTTGGCATAACAAGGGACCACAGATGGGTGGGTTAAACAACAGAAATTTGTTTCTCATAATTCTGGAGCCTGGAAGTCCAAATTCAAAGTGTCAATCATGACTTTTTTGGTGAGGGTCCCTCTTCTTGCTTTAGAGGTGACTTTTCCTCTGTGCACATGGTCAGGAAGCAAGAGCTCTCTGGTACCTCCTTCTTTATGAACATACCAGGCTTGGATGTGAGCTTCACCCTTATTAACTCATTTAACCTAAATTACCTCCTATTAGGACTTATTGCCAAATGTAGTCACACCGGGGGTTAGGAATTCAATATATGGACTTTGGGAGGGCACACAATTCAGTCCATTATAATTTAATCTCTAAATATGACTTTGACTTTTTTTAATTATCCAAGTACCAGGTCATCAATTAGATAAATTAATTACTACTATATTTCATTAGCTATTTGAATGAGCTATACAGAACTGTGGATGCACAAAAATGATGTTGATTTGCTCTTGACTTTGTGAGGTCTGTAAAATGAGAACCTGTTAAATTTGGTTATTCTCGGTTGGATATTTTTTTCTTATAATTGTATCTTTTGTTGAGATAACAGTGATTTACAACACTGGTTTAGGGGTACAAGAGACTTCTTTTTAGTGGTCACTTGTAGGGAAATTAAATCTTTGTCTTTTATTCTCTATTTTCTGCTAAAATTTTCCTTTGTATTTTGAACTTTTTTTCTGAGCACTGATTTGCTATGTTATGACTGGTTTTCAGAGATGAAGCTTTTCTGTTTCATTTAGGTTGAAAAGTTGCTGTTTGAAGCTGTTTTATATGAATTTTGCCTCCTTTTTCAGAGCAAATAAGTTTTGTTTATTTATTTTCAAGGGAACTGTTTCTCAGAAAAATGATTCCCTACAGGTTTGTGATGGTTTTAATACATCTATAAATAAGGCCGTTTCCCCAGAACTGCCATTGTTACTTAAGAGAATTCTTTTATTTGCCTCCCTTTAAACCTATATTTAAAAATAATTGATTTTTGTTTTACCTATTTAAATTTCACTTTAAGCTCTGTTTACCCATTTCCAAGGCCCTTGGAAAGTTTGATGATAGTTCTCTTAGCTGCATGAAAATACCTGTTCTAAATTTTATTTGGTGTTTTCACTTCTGTTTATATGGGGCTGGGTGGTACAACAAAGTAGGACAGATGTCTGTACTTGATCTCCCATTTTTTCCCAACATAAGAGCCTCTTGAAATCCTTAGTTTGGTTATACCCTGAAGCAAGGGTTCTTAAGAAACCATGCCCATTATGGCTTCAGTTATTTTTCCTATTGCTTGCTATATATGAGTCAGAATTGAACTTTCTGAATCAAATATTGTCTATTCTATGTGGTTGGTGAGCTATTCACTACTGGTCCATGATGAGATGAGTTGAAAATTAAGAGTAAGCCTTTAAAAACTTTTATGGTAATTTGACATTGCAAGGATAGCCAAGTGCATGTTTATTTTTTTAAGGTTTATTTAGTTTTGCATAGAAGTACTGGGGTGTAGGCCAGATGTGCAGGGCAGGCAGGTGAGAGGATTCACCAGAGACAGAGTGAGGAGCAGAACAGGTGGATTTACTGAAATACACTGTTGAGGGGAGCAGTGGGCAAGACAGGAGAGGCCTGCTGTGCCATTAGTGGGTTAGCTCCCTGGCGAGGGGTCAAACTCACGACTTAGTGGTGATAATGCTGAGACTTAACCCCTATGCCATCAGGGAGGCCCCCAAGTGAATGTTTACTGAACCTATCTCCTGAACAGGTTATTGACCTGAACTGTTCTTTCTGGTGGTCATTGATGCCTGTGACTAATTAGCACCTATAATGTGGCTATTATGAATTGAGATGCCTGGAAGTACATTACAAATTGTATTTCAAAGGCTTAGTGAAGTAAACAATATTAAAATATCTCATTAGCAATGTTTTTATATGTTGCAACTATAGTATTTTGTATATATCAGGTTAAATAAAACATTATAAAATTAGGATCACTTATTTATTTTTACTTTTCTATAGACTTTACTTTTTAGAGTAGTTTTAGGTTCACAGCAAAATCAAACAGTAAGCACAGAAAGTTTAAATATGCCCCTGTCCCTATACTTGCAGAACCTCCCCCAACTATAAACATCCCCTACAGAATGGTACATTGGTGGCAATTGATGAATCACATTGACACACGATTATGACCCAAAGACTATAGTTTACATTATAGGTCACTCTTGGGCTTGTATGTTATTTGGGTTTGAACAGACTTATAATGACATGCATCCACAATTATAGTATCATAGAATAGTTTCACTGGCCCCCAAATCTTCTGTGTGGCACGTATTCATCCCTTTTTCCATCCTAACCCCTAAAAACCAGTACTGTCTCTACAGTTTTACCTTTCCTAGAATTTAATATCGTTGGAATCATACAGTATATAGCCTTTTTGATGGGTTTCTTTCACTTGGTAGCACACATTTAAGGCTCCTCCTTGTATTTTGTAGACTGATAGCTAATTTCTTTTTGGTGCTGAATAATATTCCATTGTCTGGAAGCACCACAGTTTGTTCATTCATCTATGGAAGGACATCTTAGTTGCTTCCACAATTATGAATAAGCTGCTGTAAACATCCATGTGCAGGGTTTTGTATAGACCTAAGGTTTAAACACTTTTAGGTAAATACCAAGGAGTGTGGTTACTGGATTATATGGTTAAAATTTGCTTAGATTTTTATAATTGCAATATGATTTATTAGGGGAAATACATGTAAAGTATATTTCATTTTGTAAAAAGCACCAAACTATTTTTCCAAAGTGGCTGTATTATTTTGCATTCTCAGCACCAATGAATGAGAATTGTTGGAGAATGTTGCTCCATATTCTCACCAGCATTTGGTACCATCATCGTTCTGAATTTTAGCCATTCTATGCAGTGGTAGCACATTGTTTTAGTTTGCATTTCTCTGATGATATATGCTATAGAGCATACGTTCCTATACTTATTTGTGTGTGTCTTCTTTGGTAAGGTATCTCATCAGATCTTCTACCTAATTTTTAATTGGGTTATTTGTTTTCTTATCGTTGAGTTTTTAGTTCTTTGTGTATTTTGGATAACAGTCCATTATCAACTATCTTTTGCAGATAGTTTCTCCCAAGCTGTGGTTTGGCTTCTCAGTCTCTTGACAGTACCTGTTGCAGAGCAGAAGTTTGTAATTTTACTAAAGTCCTGTTTATCAATTACTGCTTTCATGCATTGTGCTTTTTTGTGTTGTATCTAAGATGTCATTGCCATCCCCATGTTCATCTACATTTTTTTTTGTATGTTATATTCTAGGAGTTTTATAGTTTTGTGTGTTACCTTTAGGTCTATGATGCATTTTCATTTAATTTCTGTAAAGGGTGTGAGTTGTCTATGTCGACTCATTTTTGTGCATGTGGATGTCCAATTGTTCCAGCACCATTTGTTGAAAGGATTGTCTTTTCCGCTATAATATTGCTTTTGCTCCTTTGCCATAGATCAGTTGGCCATATTCATGTGGGCCTGGGCCTATTTCTGAACTCTTTATTTTGTTCTATTGATCCATTTATTTACTTGATTGCCAATGCCACACTTTCTTGATTATCGTAGCTTTATAGTAAGTCTTGAATTTGGGTATTGCCAATCATCCAGGTTTGTTTTTCTCCTTTATATTGCGTTGGCTATTTTAGGTCTTTTGCTTCTCCATATACACTTTAGAATCAGTTTGTCGACATCCACAAAGTAACTTGCTGGGACTGGGACTGCAATGAATTGCAATGAATATGTAGAGCAAGTTCAGAAGAACTGACATCTTGACAATATTGACTCTTATTTTTACTTTTTTAATGTGACTACAAGAAAATAAAAAATTACACAAGTGGCTCTCATATTTTTATTGAAATCTTTGGGCATAGATGTCCTTGGGTATTGTTTACAGTTAGATTGAGAAGCACTGCTTTCTACACCCTTGTGCTTTGACCTTGTTTAATGAAGTGAAGCAAGGACTGGGCATTTCAGGTAGTTTGTCTTGTTCCTGAGTAATCTAAATAATTCTAGGGTCATTGTCACCTTCTTGGAATTTGTCCCCAAGTCACACATCACAGCAGAGTTAGCACATTCCACTGAACTTCATTTGCATTAATTGAGTGTTACTTACCCTGGAGGACATTAAGTATATGTGTGTGCGTGTGCGCTTGTGTGCATGCGCGTGTGCGTGTGTATGTGTGTGTGTGTGTGTGTTTACCAAAAACATTCCTTTCCCCAGTTTCCACTAAGTCACTTACCCTTCACTAAGGACATCTCTCCTCTAGATAAGGTTCCCTAAATTCATCTTGTGTGACCAGTTCATCATCACCTCTGGCAAATCCACTCTCTGTTTTCAAACTGAGCACCAGTATTGTTTCCCTGTGAAGCCACCCCACCTCTACCTCAAGCTAGATCCTTTCTTATCTGATTTCCCATAGTACTTTCTTCTTTTTCTACATCTGAAAAATAACCTGATTGCCTTGTAAATGTTCCTAGTAGGTCTTTCTTACTTGAAACCCCTGTAATTCAGAGATTTTGCTTTATTCATCTTTGTAATGTTGGCATTTAGGTAAGTGAATATACACTATAACTCTTTAAAATATTCCCCAGATAGGGGGGCCTCCCTGGTGGCACAAGGGGTTAAGACACAACCTATGAAGCTGTCTGCAGTCACTGCAGCACAAGTTCGATCCCCAGTCGGCCAGAGAACTACCCACATGGCTCAGCAGACCTCTCCTGACTCTCCAACTGCTCCCCTAGGCAGTGTATTTCAGTCAATCTACCTGTTCTGCTTCCCACTCTGTCTCTGGTGAGTCCTCTCACCACCCCACCCCCCGCACCTCTGGCCAGTACCCCAGTTCTTGTATGCATAAATAAATAAATCTTTAAAAAAATATTCCCCAGATAGGAACTCAATGAGTTTTTATTTTTTATTTTTTAGAATATAAACCTTTTTTTCTTTAAACTCTTTATACTTTTGTGGCTTTCTTTTTTTAAAAAAAGATTTTATTTATACAAGAACTGGGGTATAGGTCAGAGGCACAGGAGGGTGAGAGAATTCACCAGAGACAGAACGGGGAGCAGAATAGGCAGACAGACCAAAGACTGCTGAGGGGAACAGTGGGCGAGGCAAGAGAGGTCTGCCATACCATGTGGGTTTCTCCCTGGCAGGCAGGGAATTGAACCCGTGCTGCAGAGGCTGTGGACAGCTTCACAGTGCAGTGCTCAACCTGCTGGGCCACTGGGGAGGCCCTGCAATGAGTTTTTTATAAGTTGACAACACATTTTGATTGGCTAGTATTATTTATCCAGTGGACAAATATTTCTTGGCTAATTCCTTTGCAAAATGCTGTCCTTGGGATATGGTCTGTTTTCTCTAAAGCAGCTTTATCATTTATCCTTTTCTGATACTTTGAATCAGAATCCCCTTCTTCTTTTTTTAAAGATTTATTTATTTATGCTTACAAGAGCTGGGGTACAGGTCAGAGGTGCAGGGTTTAAGAGGATTCATCAGAGACAGAATGGGAGCAGAACAGGTGGAGCTACTGAAATACACTGCTGAGGGGAGCAGAGGGCAAGACAGGAGAGGTCTGCTGTGCCATGTGGGTAGCTCCCTGGCAGTCCGGGGTATTGAACTCATGCTGCAGAGGCTGCTTATAGCTTCACAGTGCTGTGCTTAACCCCTTGAGTCACCAGGGAGGCCCAGAATCCCCTTCTTTTTTATAGAAAAATTCCCACTTTGAGTCTTGGTGGTAGGTAAGGCCCACCTCCCACTAGAAAAGTTAAGTGCCCAATCTATATTTTCCCAGCTTCCCTTGTAACTAGGGCATGTGCACATAACTGAGATGTAATTGTGGCTTTTTGGAGTCTGTGGGTTTGGAGTGCAGGGTCCTTGGGTTTACTCTGGGAAAGGTTTTGTTACGGAGCAGCCCCGATATAAAACGGGTTGCCTGGCTGTGGGTCCTCACCCGCACACTTAAAAGGGACTTATGAATACTCCACTACAGGCACACACAAAAGGTTAATAAAAGGTTTATTTACAAGGGAAAAGGAAATAAGGAAAATGTACAACTCAGGGAGAAAATAGGGAAATAAAGTCTTTAATGCGTCCTACCCGATCCACCCACCTGGAAACCCAAAGGCACTCTCAGAGCTGTCCAGATGCTGTGAGCTGGCGGGGAGCCAAAAAGGGAATTCCCCAAAGCCCACGTGTCTGGCTTTATACCACACCTGGCTGCTTAACCCCACCCTCAGGCCCCAGCCACCTTCCCTTTGGTGGTGATGGGATTTGGAGTGCCCAGTGTCTTTGGCTTTGGCCTGGGGTGGGGGGTGGAGTCCACAAAGCCTGCATGGAATTAGCTTTAGGACATCCTTTTCCCCCTAACAGTTTCATCAGAGCTCCCATTTCAGTGGCTTGTGGCGAGTTCCCAGGCGAGTTTCTCTGCGAGGCAGAAACGTTAATTGTATTTAAAGAGCAGGTTTATTAGGAAAAGGGACAGAGGAATAAAGGACACTTGCATTGACACCAGCGGGCAGGAAGAGCTGCCCGAAAGGGCCAGGTTTGCTGAGAGAGGCCTGCATGGTTGCAGGCCGGCAGCCTTGAGGTGAGCTGCTTCCGCTGAGGGGGGTCAGTGAGGAGAAGCCCTGGCATGGTACAGGTCACAGGTAGGCAGGGGGCTGCTGCCCTGTGAAGGGAGAGAGTTGGTGAAAAGAGGCACCTGCATAGCCACAGGTGGGTAGAGGGTTGCTGTCCCTAGTCTGTGCAGAGACTGCACTGATACAAAGTCTTCTGTTTGGGAGGGGCCACTCCCTGGGAGCTGTCAGTTGGTTGCTAATTTTTGGGTAACTATGTAGAATTTGAAAGGGACCAGAGATTCCACAATGGACTCAATTTCCATATCTTTACCTTTGGATGTGACCTGGGATAACTGCCCGGATGTCATGCTTTGTAATCTAGGCGTGCCTAAGGATACTAGTTTCTGAAACTGTGTGTCTGCGCCCAAGGATCTTGGTTTCCATAGTTGTGTCAATGGCTATGCTAATCCCTTCTACTCCCACCTCCTTGAGAGCCAGGTTTCTGGTCTTGTGGTGCACCTCCTTTTCAGATTTTTTTCAATTCTTGTTCTCCATCATTATGACAAGGACACACTCTTTCCACATAGGACCTGGGAGTTGTGACTCAAAATCTCAGGCACTGGGGACCAGTGGGGGGAACACTTGGCTTCCCAGGGAACAGTGTGAGTAGGACAGCAGCAGTGTCCCATGCTTAAGGCTGGTAGCAGCAGAATCCTCTCTGCTTTGGGGATGGATTTAGGATGTTATAGTCAAGTTCTCCAGACCTCTGGGCATTTCTGCAAGTCACCTAATATCCTTTTGATAAGTCCCATTTAAATCAGTTAAGAGTTGGTTTCTGTCGCTGACAACTAAATAATACTGACTGATTTAGGATTATAAGAAATAAGTACATGAAAAGCAAACTCACAATTTGACATCCCAGTAGAGAAAAGTCATAAAAGCAACAGATTTGCTGCAAAATGAACCATGTGGGAAATAATGCTCTTATTGAAGAGGTAATGGTCTCAGCAGGTTGCTGCACTAACCTGAGAGCCTTTAGAGGAGGTGGCTTTGCCTCAGGCCTGGAGAGTGGGCTGGGCACAAAGACAGACTTGCTGCTGGAGAAAATATGAAAGAAGTAAAAGATAAGCTTTCAGTCATGAAGCTGACTTGAACCTAAAAGGTTTCCAGAAAATATCAAAATAGAAAAGGCCAATATATATAATTGGAAGGAGACCTTTAGGATTTAGCAAATAAAAATAAGGACATCCAGTTACATTTGAATTTCAGATAATGTATACTTTCCTAATGTTACTGGGTCCCAAATACACGATGTAATTTTATGTATTTTATAATTTAGAAACTTATAATAGTATAATTCTTTTTGAGCAAAAGTCAATAATATTTGTTTTATCCGAAAGGGGACAGAGAATTACCAAGTTAAGGTTTCCAAGACTAGTGAGCTTTGAATTCAGTTTTAAAGGAGGTTGTGATATGGGGGGAAAGATGATGAAAGTAATAAAGAAGAAAAATAATTTAACTGTGGCTCTTTTTCTGAAGCCTCTGCTAGGTACTTTAATGTATGTTAACACATTCTAAACTTCAGAACAATGCGAGAATAGTTAAGATATGGAAATAACCTGTGTCTGTTAATGAATGAATGAATGAATGAAGAAAATGTGGCATATAAACATACAATAGATTATTATTCAGCCTTAACAAAGCAGGAGATCCTGCCCTTTGAAACAACATGGATGAACCTGCAGGACATTATAAGTAAAATAAGTCAGACCCAGAAATATAAATACTGCATGAGCCCACTTATATGTGGGATGTAACATCAAACTCAGAAGCAGAGAGTAGAATTATGGTTGCCAGGGGCTTGTGGGTGAGGGAAATGGGGAGATTTTGGTCAGAGGTTACAAACTTCTGTAACAGGGTGGTCCCCAGGAAAGGGGGAGGTTCCAGGTTCCCTGCCCCACCGAAGGGAGGGTGGAGCTGAGCAGGAAGAGAAGCTGCAGAGGAGACTGAGGAAGGAAGGAAGCAGGATGGAGATCCAGAAGGAGACCTGGAGGACGCACATGGAGCCAAGAGACACGTGAAGAAGCTGCGCTTGCCTTTTGGTCGTGGACTGGGTGACACAGATGTGGGTGAGAGACCCGTGGGGAGGTGACCATGGTGGTTTTTGTCTTGATATTGATTTTGCTCTTTTCCTTTCAGACTTGTGTGGTTGTTTCTGATCCTTTTCTGTGGGTCCCCACTGGAAGGTGCTTTAGACTTGGGCAAGATTTGGGGCCTTGCTTTGGGCCAATCCTGCTTGGGTGGACTTTTACCCTCGAGGGGACGGGTAACTCTGGGTGCTTGATTTAGAAACTAGATTCTTTGCATTTCTTGTATTGTTTCCTAATTGTATTAAAGTTCCTTCCCATTAAAGTCTCTTATGCTTTGTGTTGATGTGGTGGGTGGCAGACCCTATTTAGAGCAGGCAGGTTTGTGGGGCCTGGGTGCCCCTCTCCCTGTCCTGTAACAGTAGGAGTCCTTGTGTGAAGTATGACAACCTGCTTTGCTTGTGTGCAATAAGGGTTAGTCTACGTATTGGGTATGAAAGAAAGGTTAGCTCTGGAAACCAAGATGTGTTTGGATTTGATTCAGTGTAGAAGAATAGGTTAGTTTTTTTGGACATAAGATGCACAGTTTAGTTTCAGATGGATAAGTGGGAAGGATGTAGCGACAGGCAAATGGATCGGAAGGGTTTTATCCCCCCCAGAAATTCATGTTCATGTGGACTTATCCAGAGTTCGGAAAGAATAGGGAGAGACATGCGTAGCTGAAAATCTTAGTCCTGATAATGGGGAACCTAAAAAGAGAGAAGTTGAGGTGTTAGAGTTATGAACTTACTTTTAGATACTTTATTTGTAGGATACTGTAGGGCAGATGTACTAAAATAACTAGCAATGTGGGCTCAAAAGAAGTCTGGGAGACATCTGTTACTAGGTGAAGATTGAAGATAAATGACCCTGGAAGAAGAGGAAGATAAAAGAGAGGAAGACCAAGGTCCAGATCTTGAGGGGGAGATGGTATAGGCAGGTCAACAGGGAGCAAAGGAAAGAGGTTGAAAGCCAAGTCAGGGAGGTAACAGAAATGGGCGAGCAGAGAGGAGCAGGGCTAACTGCCCTATCTGGGCATCAAATCTGTGACTGGGGCTCATTAGTCTGTGTGAGTCAATGAGTCACAGGCATTGTCCATTCCAAAAGGAATGACAAATCCCTATTCCATATTATGGAGTTGCTTTAATTGGAGGGTTAGTATATTTGAAAATAATGAGGCATCAGTTTAGAACTCTATCCCAAATTATGAGCATATGAGCTTTAGGGTGTGCTCCTTTTAAAATAAGGTGATATAATTATGCACCTTTAGAGTTTACAGCTGTGCCTTTACAATCACACTGTGTGCTGTATACCCCAGCTTGCTCATTATGCCTTAAATGATTTTTTAAAAGATTTATTTATTTATACATACAAGAGCTGGGGTACAGGCCAGAGATGCAGGGGGTGAGAGGATTCACCAGAGACAGAGTGAGGAACAGAACAGGCAGACTGACTGAAATACACTGCTGAGGGGAGCAGTGGGCGAGTTAGGAGAGGTCTGCTGCGCCATGTGGGTTGCTCCCTGGCCAGGGATCGAACTTGTGCTGCAGAAGCTACAGATTGCTTCACAGTGCGGTGCTCAACCCCTTGCACCACCAGGGAGGCCCCTTAAATAATTTTTGGTTGTGGTCTTGTTTTCACTGCATCAAATTCCATAGTAACTGTCTATTTTAGTCACTGGTATTATGGTCATCTTTGGAAGAAAGGAAACAAGTAGCCACTTACACACCATGTGTAGATGGAAAATTATCTAAACTTCCTGCTTCTTTTCTGGTAATCTGTGTGGGAAATTCTTGTGTTCATTGTCTAAATATTTTGCTTCATTACTTCTATTCGATCTTCTTGTCTCCTGAGGGGTGTGGTCAAAATTAAAGATGTGGAATTTGTCCCTCGATTTACTATTCAACAAACGTGCTCTGGTTTGTTTTTTCAAAGACTATGGGCAACAATGGCTTAGAGATTCAGTGTATTGGAATACTGCCTTCTCAATAGGAAAATACACCACATTCTTTTGTTGGCAGTTGAAATGTACTAAATGTTGTATTTGGGCAGTAAAATCCAATTGAACACCACAAGAGACAGCAAAAATCAGGGACACATGCTAGGCCTGTAGCTTTTAGACCAAAAGGAGAGGAGGCCCCACATGAACATGTGTGCTATTAGTCATTTAAAGGGATATCTAGTTTCCCTGCTTCAGAACTGTTGCCAAGAGAGGACTTAGATGGACGTTTCAGCACTGTCCAGCTTAATGCAATTTAGGGAAGTTACCTTCTAAGTGGTAATGAAATATTTCCCTTACCTATTGAACTTGTGGAGAACTTGACAGTAATTCTGGATGAGAACAAGGGCTTGACTTAAAACTCCTCTTAATCCACCGAGGTGCTGAATTCCCTTTCTGAGGGGCTTCTCTTGATGACAAGTTCCTACTTTACAAGCAGAGTCATTTGATGTTCCACACACACTTTGATTCCCTCTGTCTGTTTCCTCAATCCATGGTAGCGCAGCTCTTTGGGAAGTTTCTATAAAAGGCCTTGGGGAAACTCAAGATATATGAGAGTGGCAATTTAGGAGGGATGAGAGTATGGGAACCTAATTGCTAGTTTCCATATCCTTCTTTGGCTATGCCTATCACATGTGGCGGCCATGAGCATAGATGAAAGATTCAGCCTGTTGATTCGTCGTGGCTCACTGACTGAGAGTTAGTCCAGGCAGATCTGGTGTTCCAAGCCTTGGGGAGGGGTTTCTCCTTGCCAAACAACCCCACACCAAGCCTAGTATCATCTGGGTCTCCCTATTTTTGGTGGTAGAAACTTACCCAACTTGAAGAAGCCAAGATTACCCGTGTTTTAGTTTGGTTCCCCAGAAGTAGAACCCCAAACAAGTACCTGAGGGCAAATAGTTTATTTGAAAAGTGATCCTAGGAAACAGTAGCAGGGGTGCGGGGAAGTAGGACAGGAAAGAGAAGGCAACAAATAGAGGTGCAGTATCCAGTAGGTTATAACTATGGGCAACTGGGTCTCTGGGCCACTGCAGGTCTCTGAGAGAGTGTGGCTCATGCCATGGAATTGCCTCAGCAAGGGAGCTTAGGTAATTGTCTTCCAACTCTCACCCTTCATCTGCTGAGGGTTGATCTCTGGAAAATTCACGCCCTGGACCATTTGCTTCACTCAGCTTTGTGAAACATACCAAGAAAGAATAAGAATTGTTGGTTTAGATGAAAAATGAAAAACACTAGAACATTGCGGAAGAAAGCTGTGCAGCGTTATTATTGTGCCCGAGTTCTCTGGGCCAGTCGTGGAGTCTGGGAGCACACTTGCATCTCGCCTGTCACAATCTCCTCCATAGGGATTACTCTGCCTTCTCCTTAATTCTAGGTTCATCTTGCTCTTGGTTTCCAAATAACCCTTTCCTAGATGCTGTTCTTTTCTTCTGCCCATTTCCTTAACTTGTGTTCTAAGATGCCTTTCCCTAATTTGATTCTAGCCTACTTACCCAGCATCCTTGCTGTCTGCACACTAGACTTCATCCAAATGAGTTGATCCTGGGACATATTTAGGGTTTCTCTCTTTTGGACTTCTATGTATCTTTGAATACCCTCCATGAACCCTCTTCTTATCTTGTTTGGTTTGTTGAAATCCCACCAAATCTTTAATGTCACACCCACAGTCCTCTCTTTCTCAAAGCCATTTCTTGGCCTTTTAACTCTCTGCGACACTTTTACTACTGTCTTCTATTATTGTTTCTGGGTCGTGTTCTCTCTCCTATTAGTTCTTAAATGTCTTGGGGGCAGGGACCATGTTTTATTCATCTCTACATCAGTCCACATTCATCCAGTTAATTTAACAAAGATTTTACTGGGATCCAGAGTGTACTCAGCACCAGGGCTCCAAAGGTGAATGAAACCCATGACCCTTGCTTTCAAGAGCACTCGCAAGCTAGGCACAGAGGTGTGACTGGTTTTAAATGTGTGTGTGTGTGTGTTTCTGTGTGTTCATCTCAATGCCTCAAGTATCAGCAAGTAGTCAAAAAATCACGCGTGAACAGAATGAATGAAAGTACAGGGAGATTTATCTCCAGTCTATTTCCTACAAATGCTTAGAAATTAGTTTTGGGGGTGGGGGGATTGAACATAATTGGATTATGGTGGAAAGCATTTCTGTGTATCTCTTAGGAGTGATGGAATGGTTTAAGAAAGGGCAGAGAAGTTTTAGAATCAGCTTGTGTTGAGTTTGAATTTGTGCTTGTTACTTGCTTACTTTCTTGTATATGAAATTGACAATACCTAATTAATAGTGTGGCTGTGGGATTAAATGACATGGATAATGCCTATCACTCATGTATTTGAAGTTTGCAACTAATAGGTCTTACCTGATACTCACTTTTAAGAAACATATTTTGGATTTTCTCTGTCAATACTATAACCATCTGTATAGAGAGTGTTTTCTATGCTTTTCTTTGTCTAGCTGAAAATTTTTAACCTGTGCTTATTTTTCATTTTGACGTTTCATTTTGGGTTGATTTAGATTTGTGGGTGAAAGGTGATAATGAGGCAAAGGAGATGGAGTGGCCCTGGGCCTACCAGAGGAAGGGAATGATGTGTGGGTGGACGTAAATGCTGGCATGGTGTCACCTGACCTTAGCATGGGAAGGAAAGCAGGAAATGGGACAAATGAGATTGGGGAGGGCAGATTCTGTGAAGCCTGGTGACCATGGAAAGCCATTGTTTTCTTCCTTTCCCTTCCCTTCCCTTCCCTTCCCTTCCCTTCCCTTCCCTTCCCTTCCCTTCCCTTCCCTTCCCTTCCCTTCCCTTCCCTTCCCTTCCCTTCCCTTCCCTTCCCTTCCCTTCCCTTCCCTTCCCTTCCCTTCCCTTCCCTTCCCTTCCCTTCCCTTCCCTTCCCTTCCCTTCCCTTCCCTTCCCTTCCCTTCCCTTCCCTTCCCTTCCCTTCCCTTCCCTTCCCTTCCCTTCCCTTCCCTTCCCTTCCCTTCCCTTCCCTTCCCTTCCCTTCCCTTCCCTTCCCTTCCCTTCCCTTCCTTTCTTTCCTTCCTTTCTTTCTTTCTTTCTTTCGTCAGAAGCGCGGGAGGGTGAGAGAATTCACCAGAGCCAGAGCAGGGAACAGAGCAGGCAAAAGGACCGAAATACACTGCTGAGGGGAGCAGCGGGCGGCAGAAGAGGAGAGGTCTGCGAGCCATGTGGGACCCTCACCCGGTGGCCGGGGATGAAACCGGTGCTGCCAAGGCTGTGGGCAGCTTTGCAACCCAGCGCTCAAGCGCTGCGCCACCGGGGAGTCCCCTATTTTTTTCTTCTTATGGGAAATCCTTGAGCAAATTTAAGCAGGTAAATGTGGTAAGAGTTGCATTTTGATAAAGCTCTGCTGGCTATGGCATGGAGAACAGATCGGAGGGGCTAAGAATTGAAGCTAGGAGAGCAGTTAGGGTAGAACAGGTGAGGGAGGGTGGAAGTTTAGGTTTTGGGGCTTGGCTATGTGGGTGAAGTGAAGGGAATGGATCTCCAGAGAGATTTAAGAAATAAACTTAATAGCACTAGGTGATGGATTGACTAGGAGGGTTGGAGACGGACTCATCACCTCTGATTTTAATCAATAAAACCCTGAGAACCACACAAATGCTGATGAGTATTCTAGAAGTTGCCTGCAACCTCAGATGAGTTCAAGGGTGCTCAGGGGGCCTGTGAGAGCAGTAGACTGGGTCTAAGGACCTTTCTAGGCAACGGCTTTGCATTTTCGAAACTACTGAATTTTTCTAGACTTGAATTAGGGGTCTGCAAAATAAATGGGTTTCCTTAGGTGATCTCCACACATGAGCTACATACAGCTGTTTATTTTTTTTAGTGGCAAATCAATTTTGGAATTTCTATATGTACAGTTTATATTTGCAGAACACTTTTAACTGTCTCTGTGTGGGGAGAGTGCTCTCCTAGTAATGATCACATAGATTTTCAAAACAGCCTTGTGAACTTTTAAGCTTTTCTCCATCAGCCAGATGAGGGGACTGAGAACCTGGGAGATTAGGTTTGTCTAAAGTTATTGATTGATGACAAAGTCAGAGTCATGAAGTCTCTAAATTCCTTGTCTGACCCTTTTTTCTGACTTTTATTGTATATTTGTGTGACTTTGTATTTTTTTTATTCCCCTGTCATTTCATTATTTTTAAGTATTCCTTCTCTTGAAGGCAGAGCAAGGCAGTGCAACTCATTTTAGGCAGTACTGATATTTGCTTTGAAACTACACAATCATTTGAAGCTTGAGTCTTCTTTGTGATCATTCTTGCCACTCCTGACCCAATTATCAAGAATAATTAATAATTTGGGCAAATTCCAAGTGTTTACATGGAGAAAATGTAAGCAGACACAGAGGACATGAAAGACTGGCCTGATTAGGAAGAAGTCTATTATTACCATGGTTTTTCAACTTTTGTTTCCAAACCAGGCAGTCACCATTTTTACAAGTGAATCTGGTTCTAAAACAAGCTTATATATAGTGGTGAGTATGGGGGTTGCTCATTTCTGGAACCCCATGTAATACATTCTGTATCTTAAAAGAGATTCAGCTGAAGAGAAAAATCCAGCAATATAGCCCACCAAATTGCTGTTTTTTGATGGCAGTTTTTTTCTTCCAGGTTAACTGGGTTGGACAGTTGTGCAGAAGGTAATTTGGTCTCCATTCAACCAGCAAATATCCAGCCAGCCCTGACTGTGTTCTCAATTTCTACTTTTTCTCCTCTGGATCCTCCTAATTTTTTAAAGCACAAACTAGAGAAACAGAAAGAAGGCTCACAAAGGCCCAGAAATCCCAAACATTCATAAACTTAAAAGCCTGAAAGTCCATTGCTCAGAAACATTTTGGTTAGTTTGTCACTGTCTACTCCTATGGAACAGACAAACCTGAAACTTAGGGCTGTAAAGCAATGAATCTATTACATCTCATAATTTTGTGGGCCACAAATGTGGGGCAGGGTTCTCCTGAGCAGTTCTTCTGTTACATATAATATTGATGGGGGTTACTGGGTGATATTCAGTTAATGACTCATCTGGTCTGGAAGGTCCAGGATGGCACTCTGGTGAGCATGACTGGAGGGTCATCCATATTTCCTCAAAACCTCTCTACGGGGTCTTTCCAGCAATTTAGTCCAACCTGGTGGTTGGACAACAACCATGGTGGTTCAGGACAAGAGGTCAAGTTAAAAGCTGCTGGTTTTCTTAGAAACTGGACCTAAAAGTAGCATAGCATCACTTTTGCCACCCTCCTGTGGTTAAAGGAGTCAAAATGTAGCCCAAATTCAAGAAGTGGAGAAGCAGACTACTTCTGCATGGGGATGTGTCAAAGAATTTGCAGCCATCTTTAATCCACTACACTTTCAGACTTATAATTCTGTTTTTTTTTTTTAATTTGGTCCTTGCACTAAGTCTTGATATACCAGTTATTCCAAGAGCTAGTGTTGTTCCAGCCGCATTTACTTTCTTGGTTTGGCTTCTCTGTGTTTGGAATCCACCACGAACTGCACAAGGATCTTCTGTGTCCTCCTTTGGAAGTTCTTGATGCTTCCTTGAAGGTTCCTGCCTGAACAGGCTCCTGGAGGAGTGTGGTGTATTTTTTTTTAATTAATGTTATGGAAAGTATTACATATTTATTAGTGAATCTCTTAGGTGGGTTTTTGAGCTATATGATAAAAACAACATGAATCCAGTCTGTTGGGTGAATACTTGGGTATCAAATTCCATCCATGCTGCTTTTACTTTAGTTCTTCAAATTGTCAGAGTCTTTAACAATTCAGGAACTTTGTAAATGCCTTTACCCCTGCCTGGAACATCTGTCTTCCCATCATCTGTCTTTGCTGGGTAAACATCCACTCACCCAGGGATGGTAGCTTAATGACATTTATCCAACATAGTTTTGCTCAGTCCTTTTTTTAAATTACCCCCTCCTTTTGACCTTCTAGCCTTTGTCCTTTTTCTTTTAAGTATGCATTACAATTTCTAATTAGATATTTATTTCCATGTTTATTTCTTTATCATTTGCCTCCTCCAGAATATGTAAACTTCTTGAGGATATCATGTTTTATTTACTACTATAAATGAATGTGGGGGATGGCAGAGGGAAGGAGAGAGGGGGAAGAGAGAGAACCACATGGAGCCACATAGACAGGCTATTCTATTTCTAATTTTGTCTCTGATGTCAGCTCCCAGAACTGTTTCTGCCTTTTGATAACATTTCTCCCATCTTCATTACTCTAAATATTCAGAGAAATTTTTAGAGGTTATCTCATGGTGACGGCAACAGACTGTGTGAGTCTGGAGAATTAAGTAATTTTCATAGGTCAGGTTGCCAGGAGTTGACCTCTGGCATGGAGCTCTCTCTCAGAATATTGTTGAAGCTAGAAGCAGAGGAAAGGCAGGAAGAAGCTGGAGCAATGAAATAGTTGCCCTTGAATTGTTTTTCTCTTCCTAATACCCTTTTTAGCTGGGCATGTGTCTCTCAGAATAATGACTGTATTTCCCAGCCTCTCTTGCAGCTAAATGTGGGCATGTATCTATTTTCTGGCCAACGAGATGGAAGAAGTAGCATTATGTAACTTTTAATTAAAAACCACCTGTTTGTCTACCTGTTTTCTCTAATATGGCAGCTGCCATCTTGAATCATGAAGATACGGGCCAGATGCTTAGGATGGTGGAATAGTGATTTAGAAGGAACTTGCCTCACTGAAGAATTTTCAAGGAGAGCTGTCATGTTAGCCTTGGCTTGCATTATCTCTCAACTTTTTATTTTTATTTTTTAAAGTATTTATTTATTTATACATGCACTGGGTACAGTCAGAAGCGCAGGAGGGTGAGAGAATTCACGAGAGCCAGAGCGGGGAGCAGAGCAGGCAGAAGGACCAAAGAACACTGGTGAGGGGAGCAGCGGGCGGCAGGAGAGGTCTGCGCGCCATGTGGGACCCTCCTCCAGCGGCCGGGGAGCAGCCGGGAATCGAACCGGCGCTGCGGAGGCTGCGGGCAGCTTCGCAACCCAGCGCTCAACTGCTGCGCCACCGGGGAGGCCCTCTCCCAACTTTTTTTAATTAAACCTTTTTATTTTCATACACTGTTGTTCATTTTAGTACAATATTTGATTTCTCCACTCAGGTGTTGTCCCCATAAATTTCCCACCACCACATCACCTGTGACTCATCACCATAGTCCGTTGTGCTCCTCCCTCCTATCTTCCTCCACCTCCCCTGCCTCCCCTGATTTTTTTTTTTTAAAGATTTATTTATTTATTTACACAAGCACTGGGTACAGTCAGAAGCGTGGGAAGGTGAGAGAATTCACCAGAGCCAGAGCGGAGGACAGAACAGGCAGACTGGCGAAATACAATGCTGAGGGGAGCAGCGGGCGGCAGGAGAGGTCTGCGAGCCATGTGGGACCCTTGCCGGCAGCTTCGATTGGGCACTGCAGAGGCTGCGGGCAGCTTCGCAGCCCAGCGCTCAACAGCTGCGCCACCAGGGGAGGCCCCCCCTCCTCTGTTGTATGCTTCAGATCTATAGTTTGCCTGTAAGTTTCCTCTCTCTCTCTCTCTATCTGTTTTTGGATCTTTTATTTGGTTTCCTTATAATCCTCCTATAAGTGAAGTCATCTGATATTTTTCTTTTTCCTTCTGACTTACTTCACTGAGCATAATTCCTTCTAGCTCCATCCATGTTGCTGCAAATGGCATGAATTTATCTTTTTTAATTGCTGAATAGTGTTCCAATGTGTATATACCACATCTTGATCCATTCATCTGTTTTGGGGCATGTAGGTTGTTTCCATATATTATCAATAGCATATCACCATACTTTTATAAGAGAGTGAAATAAAGTTATTCCTTTTAAAAATGAAGTGTTTTCTTTATAGATTTTCTGTCTTTGGCAAAGCTAATCTTAATGGGTACAAAATTGTCTGGCATTAGAGTATGTGAGATAGATCCCTAACTATATCAATAAAACAAAAGATAAGACATTATCAGTGTCTAGAGTGAGCAAGCATCACTAACCTAAGCTCTAATGGTATTCCTCAAATTATTTTCAAATTATTTTCATTTACTAGGGGAAAAATTATGGTGATGAAAATTTCATCAATCCTCATTTAGGCTCTCCTTTCTTGACTGTTGCAAAGGATTGAGAAAATTGTTCCACTCCTAGCAGGCTTTCTGATTTCACCAGTGACTTCTGCTATATCTTAAAAGCACAAAATGGTTCTTTTATTACCGTTAGAAAGTTCACCTGCCAGATTATACTGATTTCCTGAAGTCATTTTGGACAAAGGAAAGGTCACATTGTTTTTTTTACTAAAGATATGTTTTTCCTTGTGTATCACTAGCCTGGGTTTCTTTTCCAGCTTTTCTTCTGTGATAAATGTTTTAAATAAGACATTTCCCCCAAGATATTTAAAGCAATGATACTTAACCTTTGCACAACCCTTTAATCTCCAGGGTCTTTTACATTGGGTCTTAAAGCCAAAAACTTTCCCTCAAAGGCCATTGGTGCTACAAGTGAGTATAGGGAGTTTTGAGTTCATGAACTATTAGATGCACTTTTAAGAGTAGTAAAAAATACGTCATCAAGAGTCTAGTTGTGCAAGATGCTCTGCTTGGTGTTAATGCAAAGAATTCTGGGCCCTGAAGAGTCTTCTCTAATGGAAAGTCTCAAGCGGATACAACTGTGTCCAATGGGCATAAAAGGAGATATCTCTATCATTTCAGTGCTTTTTAGTAACTCTCCTTTCCCTCTGCTCTTCCCCTTTCCTTACCCTCATCCTTATAGGCATTTCACCTTGACCTATAGGTAGGCCCTTTCCCATTATCATAGAAGTACTTGATTTGCCAAATTATGTGCACATATAACTAGTGAAAAAAGTCTGTAGAGATCATTATTAAGAATTACATCTAGGGCCTCCCTGGTGGCGCAAGGGGGTAAGCACAACACTACGAAGCAATCCGCAGCCTCTGCAGCATGAGTTCGATCCCCGGCTGGCCAGGGAGCAACCCACATGGCACAGCAGACCTCTCCTGTCTCACCCGCTGCTCCCCTCATCAGTGTATTTCAGTCAATCTGCCTGTTCTGTTCCGCACTCTGTCTCTGGTGAATGCTCTCACCCCCTGCATCTCTGGCCTGTGCCCCAGCTCTTGTATGCATAAATCAATAAATAGTAAAAAAAAAAAAAGAATTACATCTGTTGCCTATGTCAAATAGATCATCTGATAATTTTAACATTCAAACAGGACCTTTTTCTAGTCCACCTCATTAATAATTTATCATCATTCTTAATTTAACTTTGAGGCTCAAGGGTCCCTTTTGCACACCCATTGAGTGTGTTGTTTTACACTGGGCACTGTGAGAGGGGAGGGATTTGAAAGGGAAACTTTAGTTTCTAGAATTTAGAAATTTAGTTTCTAGAATTTATAACAGAGCAAGGAGAAAAGCCATATGTTGTTAGAAGTGATAGAGATTAATTCTATAATTTATTAGAAATAATTTTAAGGTTACATACAAGGCAATGTAAGACAGTATCATGCAAAATATATGATTACATAGTTACACTAAATGACTGATAAATTAGGGAAATACTTTTGTAGAATGAGTGCAAAGAAGTGAATTTAGTGTTTGACCTAAAGGATATGATTTACAAAAAAGAGAGAGGGAAGGAACTGCAGAGTGGTGAAATGGTGGGAATAAGTTATGGTGGCTTTTGATTAGGTATCAAGTTGCAGAGAGAGGCTGGTGAAACTGATCAGGTGAGACCAAGGGATGAAGGCCCAGGTGATGAGAGGACCTTGACAACTGCGCAGAGGTCTTGGAATGAATTCCATTTGGAAAGTAGAGAAGAGCAGGTTCAAAAGAGTTTTCATTCCCTGGTTAATATGAGATTGTTTATTTTTAGTTGAGGTATAATTTGTGTAAAATAAGATGGTTCATTTTTTTAAATATTAATATGTTTATATTGAAAAAGGCTTTTCACAATTATGTCTGTAGATAATGATGTGACCTTAGCTGATATTTTTTAATTTAAATTTTATTTTTATATTCCTCATACAATTATAACCCCCTTATTTTGACCCCAATTCCTCCTTTCCCCGCCCCCCGCCCCCCATAGAGTGTTTCTGGTTCATAGTTGTTTGTTGATTTTGATATTTTCTTTCTTATAGTTATTCATTTTCCTGGTCCCTTATTTAAGTTTTCTAGATTCCTGTTATGAGTGAGACCATCCGGTATTTTTCTTTTTCATTCTTGAAAGCACAGTTTGATGAATTTATGCAAATGTATTTCCAAGGTAAACATATGGTAAATCCATATATAGGGAATATATGGAAATATGTGAAACATTTCCTTCATCCAAGAAAGGACCCTTTATTCACCTTCCAGTGAATAACTGCCTTGCCCTCATCTCTTAAACACTGTTAAGAAGTGTTGTTGAACTGTTCTTGAACTTCATATCAATTGAAATAGACAGTATATATTCTTTTATGACTGGCTTCTTTCACGCAACTTAATATTTTGAGATAAGTCTGTTCTGTTTTATTGCTGAGTAGCATTCCATTGAATGAATATGCTATAAGTTGTTTATTCATTCTCCTTTTAAGGGAAGTATAGGTTGTTTCCAGTTGTGGGCTATTATGAATAAAACATCTGTGAACATTCTTGCACATGTCTTGGTGGACACATCTACTCATTTTCCTAGGAAGGGGATCATTGGGTAATAGGATAGACATTTGTTTAGCTTAAGGAGTTACTGAAAAATAGTTCTCCAAGATGATGATTATCAATTTATACTCAGACCAGAAGTAGATGAGAATTGTATTTGCTCCTCAAGTTTCTTAATATTTTTTATTGTTAGTCTTTTCAATTTTTGCCATCCTGGTAGATATACAAGGAAAAAATCTTTTTTTCAGAAAGATTAATTGTACACTAAACAAAGGATGGATTTAATGGTGGAACCCAGACACAGGTAAACCTGTTACAAAGCTGTAGTCCCAATACCAGTGGGAGGACTCAAGAACTTGACCTGGGGGGATATAAGAGCTGTGGGGAGGAAGGATAAACCGAGTGACTTAACAGAGCTTGGCAGAGGCTTAGAGCTCTGTTCTCAGTAGGTCTCTTCTATTAAGAAAAATCTTTTAACATTTAAGTCACTTGCTATTAACTGTAGCCAGAGGAGTGGGGTCACCTTTAATTAATCTGCCTGAGGCTGATCTTATATTGTGGACACTGGCAAATATTTGAAGAAATTTACTAAAGGAGTCTGTAGAGGGTTTCAGAAATGAGAGGGTTTGCTGAGGGTTAAATTAATTGCCACATGAGGATTTTTAATGTACTTTTCTGTTTGCTCCTTGCCTTGAGGATCCGGCGTTAGGATTCTGTCTTCCTTACCTCCCTCCCTGCCTGACTTCCTTCCTTCTTTGAGTAATCCATCAGTGAGTAAACATTTGCTGAGGGCCTGCTCTGTACCAGGCCCTGGCTGGGTGCCATAATGGATCCAAAAATGGATTTCACATGTTCTAGTCTTCTAGAAGTTCAGAGCATATAGCAAATGACATGAGAAAAACTAAAAACTAAAGAAAAAAACAAAAACCCTTCAATACCAGGCAATGCCATGAAAATTCACTGTCATGTGTCTGTGGCCCCCCCTTTTGACCCTTCAATTAAAAAAGACCATAATTAGGTTTGAAATGGGGGGTGGGATGGGTATCAGGACAAAGCTAGTTTGAGGTATCACCTAGGTTAGGGACAAGGATAGGTAAGATTTCAATAGCAGAGATGAAGACAGGGTAAAATAATAATAAGGAACTGAGTAAAGGTTTACAGAGGTAATATTTTGGACATAGTGAGGGAATTACAAATAGTAGAATTTGGCCAGAAAATAAATCGTGTGGATAATAGTAGCAATGGTTGTAGTACAGCAAGTAGGAAGGGAAGATAGAGCCAGAGCTGGAGCCAGGCTGCAAATTTTATTTGGTGAGTAATAGGGAACCATTGAAGAGTTTTGGTGAAAGAAACATATTCAGAGCTGAGTTTTGCAAAGATTACTGTGGGATAGAAAGAAATATGAAAAATAATTAGGTAAAAAAGGGTTCAGAAACAACAATTTCCTTTCACAAAATGCTTTATTTTGAAAGTGAGCCAAACTTTTCAAGAGATACTGTAGATGTTGATCAAGATTAAATTCTTGTTAGAAGGAGGTATCCCAGTTGTGGCCTTGAGTTCAGAAAGACTCAGATGGAATATTCGGCTGTGATCAACATGGAATTATTTAAGGAGCAAAACCTAACCAAAACCCAGTCCTTCCACTCCCTGACCCCATACATTTCTGCTGCTTTTCCATGTCATTCTTGCCTTTCGTGGTGAAACATCTAGAAAAATTTACATTCTCAGTGCCATTATTTCTTCACTTTTTACATATTCAACTCCCTCTCAGCTGACTTTCACTACCTTCACTGCAACAAAATAGTGATCACTAAGTCACCAGCATCTCCCATGCTGGTATTAGTAGATATTCTCTTGGTCTCATCTTACCTGAAGTGTCAGCTGTATTCAACACCATCAACCACTCCTCCTACTTAAAATACTATTCTCTTGGGTTCTGAGACCTCAATTCTCCTAGTTTTCCTTCATCTGTATGTAACTACTCCTCTTCAGTCTTGTCTTTTCTTTCTACTAAGCCAGTACATGTTGGAGATTTTAGGCCTTCTTTTGTTTCTACTCTATGCTCTTTCCTTCATGATCCCACAGGTACTCTTAACTTCCACTTTGATCTATATGCCCATGATGCCTGGATTTCCACCTTCAGCCTAGGCACCTCTCTGCTGAGTAACAGATCTATAAATTCAACTGTCTACTGGACATGTCCATTTTAATGACTAAAAAGCAGGTCAGAGTCATTATTGAAAAAAGAAATTCATGATACACTCCCTCCAAGATGAGTCTTCTTTATCATAAATGGAAGCACCAGCTATTCATTTATGCATTCCAGAAGCTGAAGAAAGTCTTGACTACCCTCTCTTAATTCCCTATATTAAATCCATTAATTCCTTGTTGATTTTTGCTTCCTAAAATATTCCTCAAATCCATTCATTTCTTCACCCTAGTCCCAGCTACCATTAACTCCCATATTGGCCACGATCATGAGTCATGAGTCAACCTGAATCTGAACTTACTCTTCCTGCCACCGCAGTACATGCTTCACTCAGCAGCCGGTGTGAAACATTCTAGGCTTAACTATGATTATACTATTATCTGCTTATAAGACTTCAACGGTTTTCCATTGCTCATGGAAAAAAGACCGAAACGTTAGTTTTGCCTTGAAAGTCCTACAAAGGCTGGCCATTACTGTTCCTCAGCTTTACCCCTTCATCCTTTCCTTCCTTCTCTTTATAGTCTAGTCAGACCTTTTCTCTGTACCTCCTACTCCCAACACTCACTTTTCCATCAGGACTTATGCAGCTGTCGACTGCCCAGAACAATTGCTTCTTCCTTCTTCCTCCACCCAATTGACTTCTATTCATGGTTTGAATCTCAAATTAAATGCCTTTGCTCATAGTAAGTAGCCTTCCTTGATGAATTTATTTAGGTCACACTTGAACCCTCTTGTTAATGTCCCTCTATCACCAGGTATATTTCCTTTAGAGCATTTTGCACAACCTATAATGACCCAACTATTACTATGATTATTTGATTAAGTTACATCTACCTTCACTAGACTCTATGTTCTATGACAGCAGAAACTGTCAATTTTTGCTCACACTTGTCTTGCTAGAGCTTGGTAGTATCTGGAACACAATAAGTATTTAATAAATGTTGAATAAATCATGAGCAAATGGGTTGAGCCAGGCTATATTATACAGTGTCTCATGGAGGCTTTCCTGTTAGCAATAATAAATATTCTAATGAGAGGTTGAAAATTGGTGATCCTGGACTTTATACAACCTGGTAGAAATATTTAGTTTGGCCTGCACAGGTTTTTTTAAGAAAAAATTGAGTCAAAACTTTCAAAATATGGAGATTTCATATAAAAAAATCTAAATTTCTGGCTTTTCCATTTCAGGAAAATCACATGTTACAGGGCCCACATTTCCTTGAAGGCATAATTGACTGGAATTGAGTAGGGACTGCTCCATTTTGATGGGGCATTAGCTCTTCAATTCACCATTGTTAACTTGTTAACACCTAGCGTCCCTCACTTATTTAATTACCTCCCTGGTCTGTAGAAGCACATACCTCATTGAGTTTGCTATTCTCAGTCTGAGCTTCCTTTATTAGAAGTGGTTAGACCCAACTAAGTGGGTAGACTGATAATATCCCTGAATTGTTGCCATGAAAAACCACACTGTCAATTTCTCTTCCTTATTCTTAGGGGGTTTTCTTTAAAAATGCATCATTCTTTCATAGAACCCTTTCATTTTAGAGATGAAAGAGCTAAGGGCCAGAATAAGTAATAATTTGCATAGGCTGACAAAACTATTTCTTTCTCTCTTGGTTTAGAAATATCAACAAAATATTCAGGGAAATATATTCCTTCATAACTTTACCATTTAAAATTTTATCTTTTCAAATCTAGAAGAACTAATTGAAGCATAGTAATTGATCTTCTAAGTATCTATTTAATTTCATTAATTTTTTCCCCTTGCATCTTTTGGCACATCTAGTGTCAGTTGTGTAGAAGTCATGGTGCAATAAAAGCAGCGATTGTCATCAAACCCAGTATGAAAATATGTGAATTGTTAATACTGGGTTAGAAAGGGTGCTAATTTCTCTTTGTTTATTTTTTGTTTTTGAGCCTGTGGATTCCAGTTTTATTTCCAGCTTTTTCATGGCAGAATGCATAAATATTGTTCACTGTAACTGTAACCATTTTAAAGTGTCTAATTCAGTGGCATTAAGTGTACTCACAAGACTGCAACAATCACCCCTATGGATGTCAGAATTTTTCATCACATCAAATGGAAATCCTGTATCCATTAAGCAGTCACTCATCATTCCACCTATGCCCCTGCCCCTGGAAACCAAAAATCTGCTTTCTATCTCAACGAATTTGCCTATTCTGGACATTTCATATATATATATATATATATATATATATATATATATACACATATATATGTGTGTGTGTGTGTGTGTGTTCTTTTGTATTTGACTTCTTTCATTTAGCATAATGTTTTCAAAGTTTATCCATATTGTACCATGCAAAATACTTCATTCTATTTTATAGCTAAATAATATTCCATTGATGGATATACCACATTTTGTTGATCCACTCATCAATTGATGAATATTTGGGTTGTTTCTACCTTTTGGATATATTGTGAATAAAGATGTATACACAATTTTTATTCTCATTTAAAAAAATGGCTTTTCAGGGGAAACGTTGTAAATATGTTAAAAAAAAAAAGGAGTTAGCAGACCAACTATGTGCCCATTTCTATTGCCTTCTCTCCTGTATCTCTAAATCTGGCTTGAGATTGTTTATAAGCAAGAAATAGCAGCTCATTTTGAGTAGGCATCTATCCGGAAAACATCAGGTGTTTTATATAAATTACAAAGAAGAGATCAAGCTAACTAGTGATGTGGCCATTATAAGCTGTCAAATCTTATGGGGGGGAAGTATGGATCTCACTTAGGAGATAATCTACAAAAGAACAGCTTGGCTCTGAGTCAAGGCTCATTCTGTTGAGCTTTTTGCTTCATTCAGAAACATTCAACAAATATTTATTGAGTACATCTAAGCCTGATCAGTGCATGAATGGTGTTTAAAGTCTAGAGAGGAAATGTAGATAGTAATTAAGTAAACACACACGTAATTACAAGCAATCCTCGAAGGAAGAGTGTAAGGAGTATTAGAGTACGTAGCAGCCTCCATCTTCTGGAGACTGAGACAGCCTTGCTGAGGAAATGATTGGTGAGCTGTGCAAGATGGACAAGCAAGTCTCGAGCACCTAATAGATGATAGTTACTGTCCTAAATACTTTGGTTTCAAGGATTAGTCACTGGCTTCTGTCCACAAGAAATTCTATTTTCTTTAGAGCAAAAAAAAGTGTTACATCTAGAAAATTACAGGATATTTTTATATTTATTACATCATTCTTCATATTTGTATAATGTATGATTTCCCTGTGAAATTCCCACCACCATTTCAGCCATGCACCATCCCCATATCCCCTGGGCTTTTCCCAACCTGTCTAGATCCTTCTCCCTCCTCTTCCCCTACAGAATGTCTCTGGTCTGTGGTTGCCTGTTGATTTTGATTTTTACTTTATTATCGTTACTTTTTCCCCCCTGATCCCTTATTTGGTTCCTCTACATTCCTTCTAGAAGTGAAATCATCCAATATTTTTCTTTTTCTTTCTGACTTATATCACTGACCATAATCCCTTTCCAGCTCCATCCACATTGTTGCGAATGACATGAGTTTATCCTTTTTGATTGTTGAGTAATAGTCCATTGTGTATATATACCACATCTTCTTGATCCAGTCATCTCTTTTTGGGCATTTGGATTGTTTCCATAGCTTACCTATTGTAAATAGTGCTGCAATAAACATAGGGGTGCAGGTGTCCTTTTGAATTAATGTTTTTGTGTCCTTTGGGTGGATACTTAGAAGTGGAATTGCTGGATCATATGGAAGCTCCACTTTTAGTAGTTTGAGGAATGTCCACACAGCTTTCCATAGTTGTTGGACCAGTTTTCATTCCCACCAGCAGGGTAGAAGAGTTTTTTTAAGAAAGTTGTTTTTCTTTTTTTTCTTTTCTTTTTTTTTTTTTTGCAAATACTGACTCATTCAGTATCAACTTTCATTTTCCTGGGAGTTCTTCTCAGGGGCTTGCTTAGGGACAGTCTCAGTGCAGGTGGAATGATTTTGACAGAGTTTTTTAAATTGTTCACTTATAATTCAGATATAAAGTTCTGATCGCTCATTTACAAAGGATCCAAGATGAAGCAGTGAAACAAACAAAGTGAATAGATGATTCCAGACCTTTTCCTTGGAAAATTATCTAATTCCTTTACAAGTAGCTTCCCAGCCTCTACACAGCTAGAATCTACACACTTAGCAATCTATGCCTCAAAGTCAAGCCAAAGACGATTGGGCGATATGTATAGTGCATCTACAAATATACAAATAAGTAAGGTACAGAGAAGTCCTGACCAATAAAGACACCTTATCTTTCAATGAGACCTCATATTGCATAGTACTCTGAGTAGATTAATGAGAAATGGCTAGAATGAAGGGAATCATAGGTTACTTCATCAATATTGGAATGGGGCCAACTAGAATGTCAGATAATTCCAGTTTGCGTTGTTTGAAATAGATCTTGGGTGAATAAATCCATTCTCATAGAGTGGTTTTTTTCTTTGGAGATCAGTTCAATGATTTTTAAATCTGTCAACATCTACTGTGCATTTCAGATCTTGCCTCTGCTACTAGACCTTTGGGGCTCCTTTCACAGAAATGTTAATGCATGGGACACAACATTGCTCTCTTGTATTATTGTATTATTTTGGACATTGGGATGCATTTTTATTTTTATAAAGAAATTAATTTTCTGAGGATGTCTTCTATACTATTCACTTAAACGCAGTACCATATCACCTGATATGGTAAAAACTCAATTTGTAGGATAAAGAAATGTAAGTGATTATTTGATATATAAAAGGTCTCACAATGAGATTTATCTGACTGGCAAGGCCTCAAGTGCATATTAAATATGATTAAGTTAATGATGATTTGCCTTACAACTTTTCAAGAATCTTTTTACTGAGAATGATGTTACCGAGAATGAATTATCATTTACATATTCCCATTGTAGAATGTGATCATAATTTTAGCAAAGGGCTTGCTGTTCACTGGAATAAAGGCCACCAAAGAAGTGAGATATAGTTATGTGGAAGGGCTTAGCAGAGCACTTGCCACAAGCAGAGACTTGGTAAAGGGAGGATAAAAGCAGAGAGAGACAAGAAAGACTAGTGTGAGAGGTGGGTGTGACTGAGAGGAAGTGACATTGCCTTGGTGTCATTTGTCAGTTGCTGGGGATTTTCAGTCTCACAAGCTGGCTAGTGGGAGGAGCCATTTCCTGGCACTTATGCTTGTTAGAGCTGTTCAAAATAGATGGTTCTAGCAGCACATTCTTTCCAGCTTGCTTGGAGATTTGTGAACTTTTTCAACAAAAGTTGGTGGGCAGCAGTGAGGAGCACAAAATATAACCAAGAAAGGACATACCTTGTTCAAAATAAGATTAGAGAGAGAAAATTTATAGAGAGAAAGCAAGGAAATAACAGAGTTCAAACAAACACAAAAACATTGCATATAAAGAAAAACTCGAAGAAAATAACAGGTGACTGATATTATGGTGATAAATTTTGAGATATTTTTTCTTTTTGCCAAATTTTCTGTGATGTGATTGTAAGTTTCTAATTTAAGAGGAAGTAAGATAAATCTGATTGTGTGTGTGTGTGTGTGTGTGTGTGAACTTGTAATCAGAGGCTCTGAGTTCAACTTCAGTTCCATTATCAACTACCCATGGAATTTGCAGCTAGTTATGTAAACCCCTCCCTGCCTTGGCTTCTTTATGTTATGAACAGAAATCAATATAAATTCCTCTTCCTGTGTTTAACAATACTGCTACTAGGCATACGTTCCTGTCCTCATGTTATAAAATACTGACAACACACAAAAATAACTTAAGCTACTTGCTCCAGGAAATAATAGTTCCTGGAAAATAAGGCTATTAAGTAACTAAAATAACTTACTTAGAAGATTAACAGTTTACTCATAAAGTCTTATTCAAGACCCTTCTTTTGCTCAGTCCACACAAAGCTATTATGTCATAAACTCAACCTACTCTCAACCAGTTTCCCATCTTGAAAACCCCAATCACTTAGGTCAGGCCTCAAAATCTCTGTAAAGATGATCTACAACTTACTCCTGAGATCCTACTAAGACTGTCAAGATATTCTCCCTTACTGCATTGAGTTTGATAAACTGCTTTGCTTGATGACAGATTTTTCTGGGAGTTTTTTGAAGACTTGACAATATGTAGAAGAGGATGGTTGGACTCTATACCATTGGAAATCCCTTTTATCTCTCACTTTTTCAGATTCATGTGGATGACATTTTCTTTTTCTTGGCTCTCTTTCTTTCATCTGTGGATTCAGTCGCTTCTATAGGTTTATTTCATGTCTTATTTTTTTTTCTTTTACCCTCTCGAACATGAAAATGTCATCTAAACTGGACATTTCAGAGGAATGACCACCAGCAGGTTTTAGCACAATTAAGAACTTGAAGGATGGGCTATGCGGCTATTGGACAACAATGTGAATGTATTTGATGTGAGAAACTGTGAAGTTAAAGATGACTAAATGATACATTTGTTATGTACCCTTTATTACAAGAAAAGAAAGACACTTAAAGCAATTCCATTCTTGTGATCTTTGTACAGGTATCATCAGATCTCAGGAAAGGGCTGCCAGAAATTCCTCTTCTTTGTAGATTAAATAACCTTCACAAAATGCACCAGGTCCAGTGCCTGTTAGAGAATAAGTGTTCAGTAAGTCCAGCCTTCGTTTCCCCCTTTTTCTTCTCTTACCCCTTCTACAGTAGAGTAGGAGAGGCAACTTTTGCCTTCCTATTTAAAGTAACTGGTTTTCAAACATACCAATACAAGGATAGAGTAGGTAAATACCCAGAACCTGGTTCAGGATTGTCTTGTTTCATTACTCCCCTTTACTCTGACCTCATTTTTGTTCGGGGATATGATCACAGGAGGGGTAATGGCAAAAACAGTCTAGATATCTGAATATCAGTTGTTCTTTGGCAGTGAAAGTATGAGGAATGCACAGGTTATTTTTTTTTAATTTTTTAAATTTTAACATTTATCAATTTTTTTACATTTTTTAGACAATATTTGCTTCCCCCCACCCCCTCAGATTGAATCCCCATAGAATTTCCTTCCCCAAGGCACCCGTGCACCATCACCACAGTCCCCTGTGCTCCTCCCTCCCTCCTGTTCACCCCTCTCCCTTCTCCTCCCCTGCAGGATGTCTCTGGTTTACAATTGTCTGTTTTTGCTTTGTTGTTGTATGTGCTGTAATTATTATTTTTTTACACTGATGTCCTATTTGGTTGCCCTATATTCCTGTTATAAGTGAAATCATCCAGTATTTTTCTTTTTCCTTCTGGCTTACTTCACTGAGCATCATTCCTTCTAGTTCCATCCACGTTGCTGCGAATGGCATGAGTTTATCTTTTTTGATTGCTGAATAATATTCCATTGTGTATATATACCACATCTTCTTGATCCAGTCATCTGTTTTTGGGCATTTGGGTTGTTTTCAGGTTTTACCTATTGTAAATAGTGCTGCAATAAACATAGGGGTACAGGTGCTCTTTTAAATCACTGTTTTTGTGTCCTTTGGGTAGATCCCTAGGAGTGGAATTGCCGGGTCGTATGGTAGCTCCATTTTTAGTAGACTGAGGAATCTCCAGACAGCTTTCCACAGTGGTTGGACCAGTTTGCACTCCCAACAACAATGTAGGAGAGTTCCTTTTTTACCACATCCTCGCCAACATTTGTTGTTGCTTGTTTTTTTTTCTTTTTTTTTTTTTTTTTTGATATGTGCCATTCTTACTTGCACAGGTTATTTTTTGTAAATATAAATCTGATGAATCTGGGTTTTCTAATTTTCATCATAAGACCCATCCAGAGTCAGCTGCATAATTTGTGGGCCCAGCACAAAATGTAAACAACAAGGTTCTTTGTTCAAAGAGCAGGAAACCTGTTAAAGGCTTGAAAATGCAACACTTTCCCCTTTTCTCTGTAGTCTATCTCTTGATGCCATGGTGATTTGTATCTGCTATCTAATGTGGTTCTAAGCAAAGAAAAATGAAAGATTTAAATTAATTTACCATTCATCTTATAGTGCATAATGACAATTTTACATGCAAATATGAGCACTTATCCTCACACATGGAATCATCAAATTGAACAGTTTATATTTTGTAGTTTGAGAGTGCATATGGGTTTCATTCTTACCAGAAAGGCAGAAATGACACACCAAAGGGGCTCAAACATTTTTGTTTCACTTCTTGATGCACATGCATTCTACCAACACTCTATATTTGCCATACTGATGAGTAAAGAAGGCCTTATAGGAAAGATAAAGGGATGTACTTTCTCTTTTCTTCTGTGTTATTTTCTGTGTGAGTGCTTGTCTAATTCAGAGAAGTATCATGCATAAGAAAGGATGTGATAGAGTTCCTTAGTCATTCATGTTTCTTAGCATGTCAAGCCTTTCTTTGTTCAAAGTAAGGCCTGGTTTGTACAGGAAACATGACCTCTTGACAGAGCCAAATTTTCTTTAAGACTACTAAGGTGGCAGGGTCAAAGCACATTACCAGGCAAAATTTCCCCAAAATTCTTTTTACGTTTCTCTCATTAAATCTCTCCTGTTCCAGGCAGCTGCTATGCTGGCAGCCTCTGGATCCTGGAACTCCAGGCTCGCCCAGCATGAATGAAGGAGAAGATGGCCTGGCTTGGTTTATGGTTGGCTCCCTAACTGGCTATAAGCACCTTCTTCCTTGAGGAAGCCAGTTGCCTAGGGAGAATCAGGAGTGGTTGATTGATCTGTGTATTTCCTCTTTCTTTATTGGGATGGTTAATCCATTGTTTCTTTAATGAGCACATAAGGCAATTAAATTTATTTTTGTAGATTTTGAGATACCAGTGTGGGATTGAACTGATAATATAGATTATCAAATCATTTTCAGGAATGATGCACATGGAAATTGATCCGTGTCCTCCAGGTGAATGGTGCCACTGGGATTTGAACCAAATTCTCTGCCTCTGAAGCTGGGTGTTTTCCATTTGATGAAGCTGATCCTCAGAAAAAGGAAGAAGACAACTATTGAGCACTTACTCAACTATTGAGCCCAAAATGTATAAGGTAACTGATGTGACAACTATGTGGTAGAGAGGTATTATTATTTCCCATTATCCTGATAGGATACTGAAGCTCAGTGAGGCTAAGTACCTGCTCACAAGTCACAGCATGACAACCTCAGCACCTAGGCCATTTCTGAGTCCAGAATTCATGATGTCTCCTGAATTAGCACAGGCTAGGGGATAATCCAGGCCTCTGAGCTTCCCCTTCATTGATCTTTGTGGAGTGCCAAGCTGCTACCAACATTAAATCCTTGTTGACAAATCAATAGATTGAAAGATTCTTAAGAACTATTTTCTGCTTGTTCGGGGATATAGGGCTTGAAGTGGAGGAAGGAAGAGTGAGTCCACCAATCGGCTCTTTGGTTGAACACCATGAAGCCCCAGCCCTTGTTAACTTTTCTCTACTTTGGCCCTTCCTAAATATTTTGCTGGGACTGGTGGGACATGGGGTCAGGGGGAGGGGGTGGTGGTGGTTGTTGTGTGTGTGTGAATGGTCAGGAATGAGGACAGAAGAGGATCCTACTTGCAGTTTCTTTTCTTTTTATCCCACCCCAGCTCTGCTGGGATATTTCTTCAAACATGTTCAGTGACCTGTCACCACAAGAATTTGCTGAGTTAGTTCAGTGGAAATAGTTTGAACTTATATGGGACTTTAATTTCAGATGCTGACACTTAACCCAGATAGGTTAGTATGTTAGTGCTTATAGCCAAAGGCTATCAGAAAACTTCTGGAGCAAAAATAAGTTAAGATACTTTCTTCAGAATAAATTGTGAAGTAAAAACCAAGTGGTATTACTTCTGATTTTCAAGTATGATAATTCATACTTAATGTGTAGCAGCCTACAGGCTTTCTGTGGGAGGCTTGCTTTTATTTCTTCATGTCTGAAAGAATGAAAGATGTGAGATGAGGGAGAGAAGATAACTGCACCAAAAAGCTCTGTGAGGTGAAAGCATTCCTGAGCCTGAGCCTCAATAATTTGTGCAAATATGTTGGATTTTGTATTGACCGGTGGCACTCAACTGACTGGAGTGGGGCGTTTGTCCCAAATAACATCCCCCCTGAAAATGGTCATGGTGGATATGTTATAGGGCAGCCCCGATATTGAACGGGTTCCTGCCTGTGGGTCCTCACCTGCGCGCTTACAAGGGACTTATGAATACTCCACTACAGGCACACACAAAAGGTTAATAAAAGGTTTATTTACAAGGGAAAAGGAAATAAGGAAAACGTACAACTCAGGGAGAAAATAGGGAAATAAAGTCTTTAATGCGTCCTACCAAATCCGCCGACCTGGAAACCCAAAGGCATTCTCCGAGCTGGCCAGACGCTGCGAGCTGGCAGAGAGTCAAAATGGGGGACCCCTCCAAAGCCCACGTGTCTGGCTTTATACCCACCTGGCTGCTTAACCCCACCCTCAGGTCCCAGCCACCTTCCCTTTGGTGGGGATGGGATTTGGAGTTCCCAGTGTCTTTGGCTTTGACCTGGGGTGGGGGTGGAGTCCACAAAGCCTGTATGGAATTAGCTTTAGGACATCCTTTTCCCCCTAACAGATGGACCAATGGAGAGAGGGAAAACCCATTTGTAGGGTATTCCTTCTTCAGGTTGCTGGTACTCTGAGGCAGAATGGCAGTCAGGAGCCCGTGTGCAGAGTGAACAGGGGATGGAAGTTCTTTCACCTTTTCTATAGTCAGTGGCCTGTTAGCTCTTGAACGTAGGCAACTATAATGTGAGTTTTACCTGTTAGTTTTCGCAGGCTATGGACCCCCACCTGATCTGCATCAGGAGCAGGCCAGAAATACCATTAAGTTAATTATCCCATGCTCCCCCTTATTCCCAGCCGTCTGCCACAATTGACTGAGGTGAGTTGGTAAACAAACACTCTAGCTTCCTAGCCCCTCACAGGGAAGATCTAAGGGGTGGTCCATCCTATCTCCCATAGTTCCCTATCAGGGCTGAGCTCCACCAGCAGAGGTAACTGTTTTTTTACACATCTTTATGGGCTTCCTCCCCTTGTTCACTTCTCCCTCCCTTACTGGCGCTTCCTGGATCACTCTCCAAACAACTCATTGGCTTCTGGGGGGGCGGGGCAAGCATAATACAGACCCCTTGTTGCCAAAATGGCTTTCACTAAGGTGACAGGGGAGCCACAGACAATCCCTTGTCTTCTGGGTGCAGTGCAGGAGCACTTCTTACTCTTTCAGCAGCTTAGAAAAAGCCAGCTGAGTGAAAACCAAAAAGCTAAACGGTATCTTGTGCAGGTGTGACTGAGGGTCTCAATGCAGCCTCAGGAAATCCGCCCCCCAGCAGGGAGCTCAGACAAGGCTGTTATTTTCCCTGTGGGGAGCCAGGTAAAGGGCAAAATGGCCCAGAGTCCAGGGCAAGGCCTTTGTGTCCTAGCAGCTCTGTGAAATATTGACTGTGTTTCTGAACTCATCAAGGAGGTGCTGTGAGAGATACAAAAATGGTGGGTCCCAGCCCCTACTGCCTAGCAGTTTGTAATCCTGACAGGTAGAATGAGGTAGATGTTCAAGTAATTGCAAAACACAGAAGGAAGAGAAGAACAAGACTTCCATGATTTGAGTGTTTACCGTCAAATAATTTCCTTACCCCTCTGAGCTGTTAACTTGAGGCATTGGAAATGAATGGGATAAAAATTGCTTTCACTAAATGGCACTATTACAGAAAGAGCAACTTACTAATCCTGAAAAATAACGAAGCCACTCTGGTTCAGATTTGGAAGACCCTTATAAAATTGTTGGTAATGACTGAGTGGCAGAACTATAGATTGAGAAATATATTCCTGGAGTTTATATTCAAAAGCAGCTACTTTATTTTAGGCGAGTAGACCAAAGAAAGCTGTAGTATTTTTAATTATTGTTATTATTCATAACAATACTTTGAATTTGTATAGTACCTTTCTTCAGAGGAGCTCGAGGCATTTCACATATATTATCTCATTTATCTTTTATAACATCCCAGTGGGAATGTGTAATATTAACTTTTTATTGCCGTGGGACTGAAATTTTGAAATTTCTTTTTCCTGGGAATGAATGGAGCTACACCATTAGGGATGTAGATGTTGCCTGGAAGTCATAAGTAAATATATAACAGCTTGATACTCTGACTTTCTTTTGGGAAACCATTTTGATTCTGCCTCAGTTTATAGGAAAAGGAAGGAGCCTAGTTAATCAGCTTAGGTGGTATGAAATCAACCCCAAATTATAATTAAAAAAACACTAGGGAAAACTAATGCACAGTTAATTAATATGAATAGATATGGAGTTTGCTTGTTACAGCTAAATATTGACAGAGTGTTTTCAGTAGGAAAGGTGATAAATGAATTTTCTCTGCCACCCAGTTTTAAGTGGGGGAATCTCCACTTAACTGAAACTGCCTGGTTTTGGTCTTAGCTGAAAGGTAAATTTCCTTGTCAAGTTAGGGAACACTGTGTCCAATCATTATTGAATAATTGTGTTTAAATCCCATTTCTACTGCACCCAAGAGAAAAATTTAGATACGTTTTTTCTCATTAGCTGGAAACACTACAAAGTTCAGCCATGACTTCTTCTCCATTAATTACTCTCTAGTAAGTTTTGCAAGAAGCAGAAAGAATATTCTTTTTCGAAGTCATAGCTGAGGAGTAGCAGGAGGCCTCTGGAAGCTTTGCAGAACTCTGGGAGCTGTCGCCATCTCTGGGCAGGAGGATATGTGGTGCTAAAATGGGGGGCCTGTGTTGGCCAGGCAGGAGAATTGCCCCACCCTTTTCCTGTAGTCTGTGTGCCTTTCTGGTTTCAATCTGTGCTGAAGCCTTCAGGACATCGGTAAACACATCATTAAATATACAAATAGAACCTCTTATTCAAACAGTCTAAAAAATCTGGGTCAAGAGAAGTCTTTTAATCCTGGAATATTGTCAGGTTTTATAGTCTGAAATCAGGGCCAACATTTTAAGAAATGTCATATTTCCCAATCTGCAGAAAGTTCCATAGGTTTTACAAATCCCCCTTATATTTTAAAGGCACACCAGGACTATGGAAATAGCTGCTCTGTGAGATAGAAAGGGGGAAGCTCTGCTCCCCATGAAAGGTTACGGTTGTTCTGTTGCCTATTTGGACAGGGGTAGGTCCTTTTGTTGATCTCAGTTCAACCAGTTTCTTCCATGTCTGATTAATGGAGGTGCTTCGCTTCCAATTTCATGCCAGGGCTCATGCTGCACTTGGTTAGAAAATTCTCCAGTGATCATACTAGTCCTCTTGCTAGACTTTATGGATAACTTTATAAGCTTCATATTTCCTTTTCAGTAATCTTACAGTCATCTATAAAAATGATTAAGCGAATCTGGCCTCTTTTAGTTCTTTTGATTCAACAGAGCTGTCTCTTGTTTATAAATCCCTTTCCGTAATCTAATCCATCTGGCTATCCCTTGTGGCCTCTGGACTCCCAACAGCTACCAAAACTGTAAATAAAGGGCCCTTGGATACTTAAAACAATTCCTTTCTGCTGTCAAGAAACATGCATATTATACAAACCATGGAAATGGAGCATCTGGGAACTGCCCTTTCTGATGCCAGAAGGGAGGGTGGAGGTAAACCAAGAATGGGAGTAATGGGCTAGGAGGACTAGGCTGATATGACTTGGAAACTTTATTTTCACATGAAGTGAGGACTTTCTACATGCTATTTCTTTAGTTTTCACAGCATCCCCGACAGTCCCAAAAGCTGCTCAGGTGCTTATTGTGTACAAGTTCCAGAGGCTTGTTGAGCAAGACACAGGACACGGCATGGTATACCCGAGAGAGATACAGTAATATTATTTAATGAAATGGATAAGCCGTGACAACCACACTTGCGCTATTTAATTTTTATAAGTATATATTGAATAATAGGAAAAAGAGGGCTGGGCCTCCCCGGTGGCGCAGCGGTTGAGCGCTGAGTTGTGAAGCTGCCCGCAGCCTCTGCAGAGCCACTTTAATCCCCGGCTGCTCCCCGGCCACCAGAGGAGGGTCCCACATGGCGCGCAGACCTCTCCTGCCGCCCGCTGCTCCCCTCAGCAGTGTACTTCGGTCCTTCTGCCTGCTCTGCTCCCCGCTCTGGCTCTGGTGAATTCTCTCACCCTCCCGCGCTTCTGACTGTACCCAGTGCTTGTATAAATAAAAATAAATAAATCTTAAAAAAAAAAAAAGAGGGAAGGCAGTTGGTCACTTAAAAATTATAAGCTAGGGGCCTCCCTGGTGGTGCAGGGAAGGTTAGGAGGCAGCACTATGAAGCTCTCCAGAGCCACTGTAAAACGAGTTCGATCCCTGGCCAGGGAGGTGACCCACATGGCGCAGCAGACTTCTCCTGACTTGCCCGCTGCTGCTTCCCTCAGCAGTGTATTTCAGTATATCTGCCTTTTCTGATCCCCACTCTGCCTCTGGTGAATTCTTTCACCCACATACCTCTGGTCTGTACCCCAGTTCTTATATGCATAAATAAATCTTTTAAAAAAAGAAATTATAAGCTTTTTTTACCTGTATACAGGTCTAAGAATTGTGCTGAAGATAAACACCCAGTCCTGTGCAAGCACAGAAAAGGATAACTCGGCTGAGCCTAAAGGTTCAGGGGAGGCTTCCTAGAAGAGGGTGTAGTCTGAACTAGGTCCCGAAGGATGCACTGGAGTTAACCAGACTGAGAAGAAAGGGAAGAGTGACATGGGCAGGAATTCTAACATGGAACAAACCCACAGACGCCTTTGCATAGGGAAATCCTGGTATTTCAGTTACACTAGAGGCTTGAAGATGAGGATGGGCCATGGAGGGCCTTATATTTATTCATTCATTTCCTCACTCACTCATTCATTCAACAAATACTTGCTGTGTCTGCAATGTGCTGGGTGGTGTTCTGCACATTGTGGTTATAGCTGTGAAGAAGACAGATCCAGTCTGCTTCTAAAAGAGCTTATTTCGGTGGCAGAAGGTCTTGGAGCTCTCACTAAGCAGCCAAGGGATTATCCAATAGAATAAGCAATGCAGTGGTCACTAAAGGATCGTAAACAGGACAGTGCTATGGGCAATTTTGTGTTTTTGAAAGATCGTGCCAGCCTCAGGTAGATAAAAGTATGTTTAGAGATAATTGATGGCTGTACTCAGAGATTTAAAACAATACTGAGGGCCTCCCCAGTGGCTTAGGCAGTTGAGTGCAGTGCTGCAAAGCTGTCTGCAGCCTCTGCAGCGCAGGTTTGATCCCGGCCGGCGAGTGTCCCATATGGCACAGCAGACCTCTCCTGTCTTGTCTGCTGCTCCCCTCAGCAGTGTATTTCGTCAGTCTGCCTGTTCTGATCCCTGCTCTGTCTCTGGTGGATCCTCTCACCCTCCCGCGCATCTGGCCTGCACCCCAGTTCTTGTATAAATAAATAAATCTTTAAAAAAATAAATAAAACAATACTGACAGGGGAATTTTTGATGATTGACTTATTTGAGTACAAGAGACATTTGAGTTTACATAGAATGTGTTGATGAAAAAACATTGAAATATAAAAGGGTTTGTCATTCTACCTCTAGAATTAGAAAAAAATTTCTATGAATAAAATAAAGAAATGTCTTGAATGGTTCTATTGTTCTCTTAACAAAGGGGAGACAGTTTAAAAGTTTAACAGATGACCTTTTATAGTTTCTTATGGCTTTATTACTTTATGATTTATGAGGTGAAAATAACTACAGTATAAACTGTGTCCTTAAGACTGGGAGTAAGGATTTGATCAAACTTCTGCAGCCTTTGTTAGGGTAGGGGGTTTGATTATTTCTTTCCTTTTTTACAGAGAAACTAGTTACAGAGAACTTATGAAAGTTACTGGCACATGGAAGCCTCAATATATATTATTTCTAGGCATCATGGAGTGTCTAGAGACTTCTCCTTTTTTTCTTCTTCTTCTTAGGAATGTGGTATGACATCACTTTCTTGGGACACTGGGTCTGTGCCTTCCTGTGCTTACTTCCTGTATGGGCCATCGCCTCACTCTGATCAGTTCCTCCTTCTTTCCCCCCTACCTTATGATACTTCAAACCTACTTGGTTTCTTTTCTGTCTTCAAACCTACATTGTTTCTACGTGAAATAATCAGAATTCTTTAATGGGACAAGTGCATATAAAGGTAAAACCTCTGTTTTCCCTTTTGAAAATTTGTGAATGAATATTGAACTGTCTCAGTGAATGATGTAATTGTGCCCAGGGATTTGAGTGTTGTAATAGAATTGGCTGCCAGAAGAAGTAAGCGCAGGTGTGAGGAAAGAGGAACTCTATGCTTACCACCATCCTAATTTAAGAAGACCCATGACAGGCCACTAGCCCAATCTACCCACTATTATTAGTTTTAAGAGACAGAAGTTGAATTAAATCTAGTTTACCAAATAATGTTGGCATAGTTAAGGGACCTGCAAATTACTTGACAACAGACATATAAATAAAAGTTCATTTTACATGCATATGGGAACACCCAAGAAGAGCTGGCTTGTGAAACAGCCAGTAAGTATTTATATACCAGTTTTTCAAAGGGGGGGCATTTTGGGGTTTCAACGTGCAAGCATGGAAGGGTCTATTGATCTTTTTCATCTTAATCTTAAAGAATTATCCTCTTCCTATCTGGAAGTGCCTCCAGAAGAGAATTTGTGGCAGCTGAATTCACACCTCCTGAGTGTAAAAGGTCATTCTCCCAAACCGGAAACTTCCTTGGAGGGGGTTAGTGGCAGCTGTATTTTTGAGAAGCTCTACTTAAGTTTAGATAAAGTTTCTTTCTGCCACTACTGTTTTTAAGATGTTTTCAGTTTGAAAAAATTTTCATGCTACTTTGATGGCCAGTTGGTCCATCCATGTATCTCTACTCTTTCAAAAGTCACAAATAAGTTCAGAAGTAGAACAGTCTAAAGCCACAGGGACAGAAAAGAGGTCATTAGGGTTTGCGCTATCTCCTTTTCCATCTTTCTGACAGGCTTCTCTATGCCCGAGGCTTCATTTAATGGCTGACCACTACAGGGACCAAACTCACATCTTTTCAGCGAGGTAGCTCCAGCAGAGAGTACCTTCCCCTCATGGATCTAGCAACAGAATCCAAGACAGGATGCCATTTTACGTGACTGGTTACATGTACCCATCCTTGACTCAACTCTGACCAGGTACAAGGGGTCCCCTGGCCCAGTTTTGTGGGCACATGTCCTCTTGCGGGCATGAAGCCGCATGAAATGGGTTCTCTGCCGGTTTCTGTTTCTAGAAGAGGTGGGATTCCAGGCAGAGATTCTCCCTCTGTGAATATTCTGCCTATCTTCTTTGCTCTTTGATTTCTATCTCCATTTTAATGAAGCTGTTATAGGGCAGCCCCGATATTGAACGGGTTGCCTGACTGTGGGTCCTCACCTGCGCGCTTAAAAGGGACTTATGAATACTCCACTACAGGCACACACAAAAGGTTAATAAAAGGTTTATTTACAAGGGAAAAGGAAATAAGGAAAATGTACAACTCAGGGAGAAAATAGGGAAATAAAGTCTTTAATGCGTCCTACCCAATCCGCCGACCTGGAAACCCAAAGGCACTCTCAGAGCTGGCCGGACGCTGCGAGCTGGTGGAAAGCCAAAATTGGGGACCCCCTCCAAAGCCCACGTGTCTGGCTTTATACCAACCTGGCTGCTTAACCCCACCCTCAGGTCCCAGCCACCTTCCCTTTGGTGGTGATGGGATTTGGAGTTCCCAGTGTCTTTGGCTTTGGCCTGGGGTGGGGGTGGAGTCCACAAAGCCTGTATGGAATTAGTTTTAGGACAGCCTTTTCCCCTAACAAAACTAGTAAAATAACTGAATCTTTCTGAGGCAAATGCTCTAAAATCAGTGAGATGGAATAAAATCTGAAATCATATCAAGAGTTGTTTCTCCCAGACCTAGTGATTCTTGTGTTAAGTCTTAGATGTTCTCTCTCTCTCGAGTTTTGTTCTGAGCTTTTGACTTGTTGCTGAAACATACAATAAAACATATCATCTTTCTACCTGATAATTACATACCCTTAAATTAAGACAATCATAATTTCACAGAGGTATGTGGGGGTCTAATTAATTGAGGCCTGTAAAGCTCTTAAGAGATCTTTGCATCAAAAGTACTTTTTATCAAAGTACAAAATGGTAATGTTATGAGTAAAGCTCATGATAATGAACTTCAAGCTTTTTGGTTGGATTGGAATTGGTATCAAGTATCATTTGAAATATGTGGGCTGGAACTTATTTTAGTATACAGAGAATATGTCGTATCATGGTTTGATTTGTATCACAGCCTCTAAATAGTTGTGAGATTCTCTCTGACAGATGGTCAACTGAGGCAGGCTATCTAATTTAACTGAAAATTAACATTGGCAGCTGTTCTTGCTAAAAAGATAATCTGTCTCTCAAATTGAGTGGAGCAATGCTGACCCCTTTCCAACTCCCTTCCTATAATTGTGGGCAAATGACACTTTCCCTTCTGCAAACACTAAACTGAGAGACACACTGGAACCTTCTTTCTATGTCATGTCAAATGGGATCCAGAGCTGCCCTCTATAGTAACAGCTCCCAACAGCAGTTCTCACCTCTGTTTAACCCTATTTTCATCATAATACACTGAGTGACAGAGCTCACCATTGGCCTCTTAGTTTCAATGCCATCTAAAATCCTTCTGTAAGGGCCTGGAATGGACACGGTGCAGGTTTTCGAGGATCCAGCAGACTGGGTAAAGGAGGAGTCAGAGTCCTTAGTGGGTTTTTACAGGTCTTTTATTGGGGTTCACCAGGCATATGGCAGGCAGGGGTGCTGGGGGGCCAGGAAGCTGGCAGGCCTCCCAGCTCCCAGCAGGTCTTCACTCTGGGCTCTCCGGCCTTCTCTCGGCTTCTGCTTCTCTTGCCTCTCTCTTGGCTTCTTGCGTCCCTGTGACGCCGCCCTTAAAAGCAGTCTTAGCGCAGGTGTACCCACTTCAGGTGCCCGCCATCAGGCATGCATTCAGGATCACAGGGTTCCCTCATCTATCCTGATGGCGGGAGGGCAGAAAAGCCTGATACCTTTTACCTTACCCTACGCCTTCTGATAATCTTTACTCCCAGTGTAAAAAATTCCAATCATACATGTTTGGTGGGCATACATTTCCCTATTTTTTTAATTTTGGGAAACTTGAAAAATATTTGTCTTCAGGGCCTCCCCTGGTGGCGCAGCGGTTGAGCGCTGGGCTGTGAAGCTGCCCGCAGCTTCTGCAGGGCCGGTTCTATCCCCGGGCACAGGCAAGGGTCCCACATGGCTCACAGACCTCTCCTGACTCTCTTGCTGCTCCCCTCAGCAGTGTATTTCGTCAGTCTGCCTGTTCTGCTCCCTACTCTGGCTCTGGTGGATTCTCTCACCCTCCTGCATTTCTGACTGTACCCAGTGCTTGTATAAGTAAATAAATCTGTAAAAAAAAAAATTTGTCTTCCGTGGGTTCCCTGAATCCAGACTCTGATGTGGCACCCCTGGCATCACCACCTGTGAAGGAGTGAAAGTAGCAGGATTAGGTAGAGGCAGAAACTGGCTACTGTCCGGTAATAGAGACTTCAGCTGAAGCCATGGGAAGCTTTGGAGCTGGGTTCGCCCTTCAGAGATGTCTCAAGTAAAGAAAAATGGGACAAATTAAGGTAAGTTTTATCCCTGTATTGACTAGTAATGCATGAGGGATGTCAGCAGGGAAGGGGAGTAGGCTTGGATGAAGCTCCTCTTCTCAGTAGAGAGCTCAGCTTGGAAGGGGACCCAGCTGTGAGCTTTGAGCAGCCAACACGCCCAGCAGCTGGGAGCACGAGGGCCTTGTCCTGAAGGGCAGATCCAGTGCCACTTCAGTACCAAAAAGTACAATACCAGAAAATACAAGAAAGTACCAGAAAGGACAAGGTGGGGGGTGGGGGGATGGTGGCAAAAGGACACTCACCCCTACTCCTTTGTACCTGAAATGATTGCTGGTGACATGTTGACATTTGAGTCCTGTCTTTCTTCTATGTATATATTAAGACATTACCCAAGGAACATGAGCACAAGAGTTAGAAAATTACAAATAAAGTTCCTTTGACTACTTCCTCCATTCCCACTCCCATTTCTGTGGCTCCAGCAGGACCAAGGTTAGGGTGAAGCAAATGAGGCCCTCACCTCAGGTGTGAAATTGAAGAGGACAACGATAGCCACTGTAATCAAGATACATAGTATCTCAATGTGGTATTTAAAAAGTAGTGCAGAAGGTGATATCTTGGTGCATACAAGGATTTAAAATACAGACGGGGTCAGATACTGTGCTTTGCCAAGTTGTATCGGAGCCTCAGGCTAAAGGGAAAATCAGTAATAATGATACTGTCTGTATTCAAAACGTTGATATTTTGTTCATCATGGGATTTTGCATTTTGGTTTTTCAAAACTATTGCATTAAAATGTTAATTTTGAGAGCTGAGAATTTTGACACCCCCTTAGATTTTGTACCTGAGTCAGTTCCTTACCATAGTTCCAACCTGAGATGTAGGTGCCGGTAACCATTTGGTGCCTATATTTTCAGGCATTTCAAGAATGTCTTTTACCTGTATATATAATACACACAACTCACACACATGCAGTCCTCAGCAATCCTGTTGACTTTACCTTTGAAACACAACACTCCTACTACATCTCTGCGTCCTTCTACTGCCATCCGGGTCTCTTCACCATCTTCGCTCCCTGGGACACTCCAGTACCTTCCTAACTGGTCTAACAGCTTCTGCTCTTGCTCCTTTGGGGCCCTTTCTCCACACTGCAGAGTGGTATTTTTAAAACAGTTCAGGTCCTGTCACTTCTTCCTTTAAACACCTCCTTTTTCCTCACTGTCATCCTTTTCCACTCTCCTGAATGATCTGGTCTGAACACTGCCTGTTTCTCTGTCCTTATTGTGATGACTCACTCACTGAGCTCACAAGACTAGGTTTCTCTTTGCTGCTCTAAGAAAAATGAAGCTTTCTCTCCCTCTAGGAGGGCCTTGGCACCAGCCGTTCCCTCTGAATGGCTGGACTCTGTCCTCAGCTCCACGTGGCTGCATCCTTTTATCACTCACATCTCAGGCCTTTTCTGACCATCCGGTTGAAATAGCTCCCATTCACATTTGACTTTATCATCCTGTTTTCATTGCAGCATTTATTGCTGTGGGGTATTTTTGTGTACATTTGTTTATGTACTGCTTCTTCCTAGGAGAATATAAGCCCCGTGAATATAGAACATGGTTAGGATCTCAAAGACTTGCTTACCACTCTGTCCCCAGCACCTGGAACTGGGCCAGACACACAGTTGATGTTTCATAGATGTTTTCTGAACAGCTTAATTAATGCAATCAAAATAAATATAAAGGATTTTTTGTGTATATGTTCTTTTTTTCTAAAGTAGGATTTTGTTTTTCTAACAATTTTAGGTTCACAGAAAAAGTGAGCAGAACAAACAGAGTTCCCATATATCTTCTGTCCCCCACACAGGCACAGCCTCCCCACCATCAACATTCCACACCAGAGTGGTACATTTGTTTCAATTAATAAACCTGTACTGACACATCACTACCACCCAAAGTCCATACTTTATATTAGGGGTTCCTTCATTACATTAGGGTATAGCCTTTTTGATGTTGCACATTGTATGGGTTTTCACAAATGTATAATGAAATGTATGGACCATGTTGGTATCATACAGAGTAGTTTCACTGCCCTGAAAACCCTCATGTTTGAAATATTCAACCTCCTTTCTTCCTAAACTCCTGGCAATTATTGGTCTTTTTAAAAATTTTTATTTATTTTTGCATAGAAGAACTGGGGTATAGGTCAGAGGTGTGTGTGTGGTGGGGTGAGAGGATTCACTAGAGATAGAGTGGGGGGCAGAACAGGCAGATTTACTGAAATACACTGCTGAGGGAGCAGTGGGTGAGACGAGAGGTTGCTGCGCATGTGGGTTAGCTCTCTGGCCGGGGATTGAACTCAGGCCTTTGGGGGGGATAGCCCTGAGACTTAATCCCTAGGCCACCAGGGAGGCCCTGATCTTTTTCCCCCCTAGTTATTATTACAGAATTATTGCATCTATTAGTATTTCATATAGTTGGAATCATACAATATATAGATTTTCTGGATTAGTTTCTTTTACTTAGTAACATGCTTTTAAGTTTTCTCCATGTCTTTCCATAGTTTGATAGTATATTTCTTTTAAGCATTGAATAATACTCCATTGTCTGGATGGACCAGTTTATCCATTCACCTACTGAAGGACATCTTAGTTGCTTCCAAGTTTTTGGCAATTAGAAATAAAGCTGCTTTATATATCTGTGTGGACATAAATTCTCTTTTCATTTGGGTAAATACCAAGGAATGCTATTTCTGGATCAACTTGTACCTGCAGGCAAAGGATGATAGTACCTATTGCCCCACAACTTAGTCAACATTTGATGTTGTCTAACTTGAAATTTGGCAAACTTATGGTTGATAATGATAGCTCATAAAATATTATTTCCCCATGATTATCAGTGAAGATGAACTCTCTCTATATATTTAATTATTGATTTTTAAATATTTCATCTTCTATTAAATGACCATTTTTCATCTTTTGTCTGTTTTGTCTATTATGCTCTTTTGTCTTTTCCTAGTTAAATTGAAAGAGTTCTCTACACTGGTTAATATTTTACTGTTATATTTATTGCAAATACTTTTTCCCAGTCTTTAAATTTTTTTTAACACTGCTTATAGTGTTTTTTGCCATATAGAAGTTTGAAATTTACCTGTAGTCAAATATATGGATTTTTTTTCTTATTGTTACTGCTGTTTGAGTCTTTTGAGGCTTTGCCTACTCAGATTATAATCACTCTATATTTTCTTATAATTTAAAATATGTATTTGTTATTTATAGGTCATTTATCAATTGGCAACTTATAACTCTATGATGTGAGGAATTTAATTTTATTATTTTTAATTAATGAATTTCTAGCTATTTGCATATGCCATACATGTTAGATTGTTTCCCCAATGAGTTTATCTTGGTGGGCATCATGGGGAGGGCATTGTTTCTACAGAGCCTGGGCCACGCATTTACTATTTCTTTCTATAAACAGTTTTTAGTTTAGATAAATTGAAATAAAAGGTAATTTTAAATTCTTATATTGTGGGTTAGTCACGAAGATCTGAGATAATATTAATAAAGTGCTTGGCACATATTTAGTGCTGAATTATGTTAACTGTTATTATTTCTAGCTAAGATAATGACTTCTTCAGAGATGTGAAAATTTGGGGGCAGGGTGGGTGCAGGGGAAGAGTAAGAATTGGGAAATGAGTGTTGTGGCAGGCAGGGGGGCCTGGGGGCCCAGGAGGCAACCCAGCCTACAAGCCCCCTACTAATCTTTGTGCTTGCTTGCTTGCTTGCTTGTCTTTTGGCCTCAGACTATCTCTGGAGTTCCCTGTTAGTCTCATGATGTCCCATAGTCTCCTCATATCCTCTTGCAATCATGCACAGAGTGATGCCACCTTTTTATCCCCTCCCTTCTAGGCCCAAGTGTGTGCACTTACACATGTGCACAGCCCTGCTCCCTGTTCCTATGTGTCCAGAATCATGGGAGGAGTTCAAGACCGTAGGTTCCGGCCTAAAGGCTAATGGCAGGAGGACCTATTAAAAAGTCTGATTAATCTCATTTACCCTACAGAGAACCACTCTTGAAGGGTTGCGGTGTGATGAACACGAGGCTTTTGGTGCTCCCAGAGAACCCCAGGAGGGTGATAGAGACAGCACAATTGTCCAGCACCCATCCTTAACCATTGTGAAAGCTTGCTGGGGTTCTAGCCTTTTGCTTTGTGAAACAAAACCATGAGTCATGACCTAGAAAAGAGGGTGACAACCCAGAGGAATGAACAGGCAGTCTATTGTCTGAGAGCAAATAAGCTGAGGCTGTGTTCAGGTAGAGGTGCACAAAGTATCACAGGGGAATGAGTTAATAGGCTTTAATAGAAATCTGTCCCTGGCCAAAGCTGGGAGCCACAAAAAGGAATGCAAAGGGGAAGCAAAACATGGCACCTGCAGTTGCATTGAGTGCTTCTGTGAGCCGTGCTGGTGGGCCCTGGGAAGTCCCACACTATTCTCTAGCTCAGGCACAGTGGTTCCTCACTTGCTGGTGCCCTCGGGTTGATGTCCATCAGATGTAGTAGATAACAATGAAAGAGGGAGTAGTAGGTTCTGGAGAATGTGGCCATAATGCAAGCCTTGATGGCTTGTAGTAGCAGAGCTGTGTAGATGCTTTGTAGTCAAAGTGGAGTCCATAGACTGACAGTAGAGACTGAATCTGGGAGCTTATTAGAAATGCAGAATCTTGGGTTCCACTTTTGACCCACTGAGTTAGAATCTGCAGTTTACCAAGATCCCCTAGGTGATTTGAATGCCTTCCAAAATGTGAGAAGTGCTTATCTAGACCAGGGATAAAACAGGCTCAGGTGGAAGGAGTTTCTTGGAAGATTTGTTTGAGCAAATATATATAATTATGCAGCAGAAAACATTTTTTTTTACCCTAGGATTTCAAATAACCTATTCCAGAATTATTACATCTATTACTTGGTCAGGTAAAAAATACTTTGGTTTGGGATTATTTTTAATACCCAAATAATCAAAGCATTTTCTTACTTTAAATATGATAGAAATCCTACTTTAATTTTTCCATAGGGCAACAGCCTGTCAATATTAATGAGTACTATCTTCCATTCTCTGTTTCCAATGAGAATCATGCTTAATTATCAGACTGCCATGTTAGAAAAAAATATACCTACTGGATATTTACTGTGATAATTAAATCTACTCAATTGAAAGGTTTTGCTCAATTGGGATTGCCTCAAACACTATGCCTTAATATTAACCAGTCTTTTAGAGTTTTATTTTCATTTTGGTAATTCCAGGGGAAAGAGCCTGAATGAAAATTTTGTTCAGTTGCTACATTCTGGAATAAAACAACACTTTACTTGGCTCCCTACCATCTAAGGCGCATTCTTCAAGTGTGGTCCCTGGACCACCAACAGCAACCTCACCTGGGAACTTGTTAAATTCCAGAGTCCCATCTAAAGCCCACTAAATCAGAACTTCTGGGGGTGGGGGGCTTGAAACAAGCTACACATTTAACAAAGTCTCCAGGTGACTCGGTTGAAGCTAAAGTTTGAGAAACTCTGCTCAAAGCTATGCGGTCCAGGAGACGAGAAGTCCAATGTAGAAGCAAGGAAAGGGCATGGGAATTGGTCTGGAAGCTCCAGGTTCAGTCTCATCTATGAAACTTTGCTCTGTGACCTTGGATAAAGCTTTTACTACTCCATATTTCAATTTCCAGATTTTTAAGATGGGGCCATTGGAATAGATTTTTGAGGTTCCCTAAGTCCCAGATAGATCAAGATACCATCCTTGGAACAGAGAGTTTCCATTAAGGCATTTCCCCTAAGAATTAACAATATAAACATAATAATCTAAGAAGATCTTTAATATGAAGGCATAGATTTTGAGGTGATCCCAACTGAGCAAAAACCTTTTTAAACTCAGTAGATCTAATGATCTTTGTTCATCAGATGTCTGTCTTTGATATATTATATAACACTGCCAGTTAGCTATGAGGTAACCATCTATGAATCCACTTTGCTACAAGTATTTTGACTCCTTGTATAGCAAACACTTACAAGGTCTACCATGCAAGTTTGTCTTACTTTCTGAAATATTTCAGCTTTCACCTTCGAATTATACCAAATATATTTCCATGTAATCGAAATAGTTATTACACAGTCAATGTGGACAAGCCCATTTTGTTTTTAAAGCATATTTGGTTACATGGTTTTTTTGCACATGGGTGATTAAAAATAAGCAAATATAAGCTGCTATCGGTGGTGAGTGAGAAGGAGCTACAACCTGGAACCAGGAAAAAAAGATTGCCAGTCTCCAAGGATGTGAAGAAAGCTGTGGAGATGGGCCCAAGCTACCATTCAGATTGTACCATTTAGTAAAGAGGACATCACTCTCTTACTCTGCATGGTCAGCTATGCTGCTGTGGTGACTTTCAGTGATGAAAATATGCAATTCCATTTAGTATCTCTTTTTGAAGTAGGGGAGATTGTTGTAGATTTGATTTGGTCATAGGAATTCTACGGGGACTACACCTGAGAGGAGAAATCAAACATTGGACAAAAATGAAGAATGATGTAAAATACATATATGTGTGTAAAAACTCACACACAAAAATAAAATATTCCATTTAAAACCTTGTTTGTATACTCTAGTTTCTCTTCAGATCGCATAAATCTTTCACTTTTAAACTTTGTGTAGGGCTTGTGGGAAAATATAGTTTTCTCACAGTTTCTCAGGCTGTTTTCCGCCAGTGACGCTCCAGCACAGGTGGCCTAGTAGATAACATGTAGCCTTGAGATGTCGTCTGCCTGAGCAGAGCGCTGTAAATAACATGTAACCTTGATGTATGGTTTGCATGTGTGATCCAGAAGTACGTGTGTACTTCTGTAAACTAGGCCTAAACTTGGCCCTGTGCTGGGTTTGTCTATAAATAATATAAAAGCTAATAGGGCTCACTTCCGGGGCCCTCTTATGGCCTCTTGCTGGCCACTCACTGACCACCCACTGACAAGCTGGGGACCATTGCTAAGGCAGGAGCCCAGGAGTCTGTGGCTGCTGGACACTACTGTTGTGCTGCCTGGGTATCTCCTGCTGCCTCATAATAAAGACTTGTTCCTGCTCCCCACATAGGGCTTCGTGACTGGTTTTGTCATGTGCCATCATGGAGAACCAGGCAAGCTTCTAGCTGAGGCCCCATACCTTGTTTGTCAAACAGTTATCTTTTGGTTATCTGGAAGTTGAACTTACATAGCAGAGTTTTTCCTAACAATGATGGACTAAATCATGACTGTACACAGAAGAAAAAAATCAAATGGGTACAGGCAGCAAATGGAGATATATCACATCAAATAATTAAATGACTTAGTTATTTTAAAAATACCATTTTTTGAAATGCTTTGAAAAAGATGTGTAGGTGTGGAATTAGGTGTATATTATGACTGGGAGTATTATGTGTGAGCTCCATAGGCAGAGACAATTCTTTCATTAAACTACTTACCCTCCGCTCACCCCGCCACTGAGATTGTTCTAACAGGTAAACAACTGGGATAAAAATGGGAAAGAAAATATAGAATATTATCACCTAAATCTTGGTGAAGTAAATAACTGGGATAAAAATGGGAAAAATATATGTAGGGTAAAGAAAATGTCAGGCTTTTCTGCCCTCCTACCATCAGGATAGATGATGGATCCTTGCAGTCCTGAATGCATGCCTGATGGCGGGCACCTGGAGCAGGGTGTGGGCATAGGTAGATGGGATTCACCTGGGCTGAGACTGGGCTTTTAAGGGCAGCGTCACGGGGACGCCAGCAGAAGCCGAGAGAGAAGCAAGAGAAGCAAAAGCTGAGAGAAGGCCAGAGAGCCCAGATAGAGTGAAGAGTTGCTGGGGGCTGGGAGGACCTCCAGCCTCCCAGCCCCCCTGCCTGCTGTGTACCGGGTAAATCCCAATAAAAGACCTGCAAAAAGCCACTGAGGACTCTGACTCCTCCTTTACCCAGTCTGCTGCATATTAGAAAACCTGCTCTGTGTCCATTTCCTGCCCTTTACAATATAGAATTATGATCACCTAAATCTTGGTGAAGTATGAGGTAGCCACTGTTATCCTTTGTCAATTATATTATTATGTCATTTATTATTGTCCATTATATGGAGAAACCCACCCTTTATCACTGGAAATTGAGGAACCTGGCTTTTACTTTAGGGTAGTTGCATGATCTTGGGAAATTCATTGATGCGTTTCAGGTTCTACTTCACTCACCTGTAGAATGTTAAGATTAGATAAAATATAAGATTAGACTAGATTAAATAAAATATAAGACTAGATCTATATAAAATATGAGACTATAACTTCTATCTCGGTTAGAAGGAGATAAGATATGGGATTCATTTCAGGGTTGGGGTCCCATAATTTTCATTAGGCCTTCTAGTTTGCTTCAGTCACATTTTGTCACGGTTACATTCAATGACTTTGCCTTTTTTAATTTCTCAGTCTCAAACATTTCTCTCTTTACTATCTCCTTTGCTCTTAGCTTATTTCTTCAACTACATCTACTCAAAAACTCTTTTATCATCCCACCAAGACCTCCAATGTATTGACTGTACCCCCTTTCATCTCCTTATATGTCCATATAAACCTTGATTAGAACTTATCATATGATTAAAGCCCCTTCCCTTTGCCTAAGTCTTCAATTCCCTTACCCCTCTCTTCCTCCATCATGATGATTTGGTGAAACCACAAGCCTGGTGTCTGAAGTCAGGATCTCTGAGAAGTAGACTGAAAGTGTGGAAAAGGTTTATGGGGGAGTGCTTTCAGTCACATCACATGGGAGGGGTGAGAGAAGCAGGATTGGGCAGAAAAAGTTGAACTGCAATCCATTTGCAGGAGAGGCTTCAAGTGATCCTAAGGGGTATGCTGAAGAGCTGGGATGTACTTCCCAACTGTCCCACCCTGGGATAAGGTGATTGGGCTTTTTACAAACTCCTTTCATTGACTAGTGATTAGGTGTGGGAAGCCCTGTGAAGTGGGCTCTAAATAGCTCCCTTCTGCTGAAGACAATCCCTGAAGAGTGATTCAGTTGAGAGTTGTTGGCCTTCAACACTCGGCAGCAGGGAGTGGTGTGTTAGTCCTGATGGGGAAATCCAGCCAGCGCAGCACAACATCCTCTAGAGCAAATGAAAGTACTAGTTAAGGTACACCTACCTACTCCCAGCTCTGTGCTGAGCAGCTGATGGAAGCTGCAAGAAAATCTTAGAATCAAGCTGGATAGTCTCACTTTAAATTCATCACCACCAACCTCAAGTGAGTTCAATTCTGCCTACGACCCACGTTTCCCATTTCCTGCCTTCACCTTGCTCCTCCAACACCTTTTCCCCACTTTCACTCTTGAATGATAACCTGTTCCATAGCTGAGAAAACATAAGCTATTAGGAAACTTCCGTATTTTTCTTCCACCAATATAAATGCACATAAAACCCCCTCTTTTTGTTACAATGGTGACGTGCTGACGTTCCTAAGTCCAATTCTTCCTTGCACTGAATTACACTCCTTCTTACCTACTCAAGGGCATCCCTTTTACATCCACTTTCCCCTTTCTCTCTTGTGCTGTCATTGAAAATAAAATAAAAACATTCTTGTTGTTTATGTCCCACTGACATAAAAACACATAGGCCCCATTTTCCATCTTAAATGTACCGTGTCTTGACTCACATTGCTCTTCAGCTGCCATCCCTTTTCTGCTCCATTTTTTTTAAAGATTTATTTTATTTATTTATTTTTAAGTTTTTAATTCCTTGAATTTCATTTTTTTATTTAAATATTTTATTTTATATAATTCTTACATCTTTTTTCATCTTTGCACAATGCATGCATTTTCATTTTGGTTATATTCCCCATACAATTGCACTCCCTCCCCCTTATTTTAACTCTAGTCCTTCCTTTCCCTGCCCCCTCTCCCCCTGGTAGTGTGTCTCTGGTTTATAGTTGCTTGTTGATTTTGATTTTTACTTTGTATTGATTAGTCTTTTTCCTGGTCTCTTATTTAGGTTTTCTAAATTCCTGCTATGAGTGAGACCATCCGATATTTTTCTTTTTCTTTCTGGCTTATTTCGCTGAACATGATCCCTTCTAGCTCCATCCATGTTGCTGCAAACTGCATGAGTTTATCTTTTTTGAATGCTGAGTAATATTCCATGGTGTATATGTACCACATCTTCTTGATCCAGTCATCTATTTTTGAGCATTTGGGTTGCTTCCATAGCTTAGCTATTGTAAATAGTGCTGCTATAAACATAGGCGTGCAGGTGCCCTTTGGTATTACTGTTTCTGTGTCATTTGGGTAAATACCTAGGAGTGGAATTGCTGGGTCATATGGAAGCTCTATGTTTAGTAGGTCAAGAAATCTCCACACAGCTTTCCATAGTGGTTGGACCAGTTTGCACTCCCACCGGCAGTGCAGGAGAGTTCCCTTTTCTCCACAACCTCGCCAACATTTGTTGTTGCTAGTTGTTTTAATATGTGCCATTCTCACTGGTGTGAGATGGTATCTCATGGTAGTTTTGATTTGCATTTCCCTGATTACAAGTGATGCTGAACATTTTTTTCATATGCCTGTTGGCCATTTGCATTTCTTCTTGAGAGAAGTTTCTTTTTAGCTCTTCTGCCCATTTTTTGACTGGATTATTTTCTTTGTTTTCGTTGAGTCTCATCAGTTCTTTGTAGATTTTTGTGATCAATCCTTTATCATTAGTGTTGTGTGCAAAAATTTTCTCCCAGTCAGTGGGGTGTCTCTTTGTTTTGATTATTGTCTCTTTTGCTGTGCAGAAGCTCTTTAATTTGATGTAGTCCCAGCTGATTATCTTTGCCTTCACTATCACTGCTTTGGGTGGTGTGTCTGTAAAGATGTCTTTGAGGTGCATGTCATGTAGTGTTTCACCTATATTTTCTTCTATGTATTTTATGGTTTCAGGTCTTATGTCTGATTTATTTTACTTATACAAGAGCCGGGATACAGGCTAGATGCATGGGAGAGTGAGAGGATTCACTGGAGATAGAGCGGGGAACAGAACAGGCAGACTGACAAAATACACTGCTGAGGGGAGCAGCAGGCGAGACAGGAGAGGTTTGCTTGCCATGTGGGCTGCTCCGAGGCCGGCGGGGATTGAACCAGCACTGCAGAAGCTGTGGACAGTTTCACAGTGCTGCGCTCAACCGCCTACGCCACCAGGGAGGCCCTTTTCTGCTCCATTTTTATCAAAAGTTGTCTATTTTCCACAACTCATCCTTTCTCTTCATTCGTCCTAGTACTTCATGCATACTGCATTTTTCTGGCCTTCTCATATGTCCACATTACTTCATGTGGCCCATCTGCAGCAATGGGCATAGTTCATTCTTGGGCATGGGATCATTCTTTGTTTGAAACTCTTTCCTCACTTATTTGTGGGGATACCATCATTTCCTGATTTCCCTCTTATTTCACTGACTGCTCCCTTTGGACCCTCTGTTCCTGACCTTCCTAGTCTGGCCAATCTCTAAACTCTGAATGGCTTCAGGGCTGAGTTTGCCAACTTGATTCCATCTCTGTGGGGTAAGGAAAAATGTCAGGCTTTTCTGCCCTCCCACCATCAGGATAGATGACGGAACCCTGCGGTCCTGAATGCATGCCTGATGGCGGGCACCTGGAGTGGGGTGTAGGCATAGGTAGATGGGATTCACCTGGGCTAAGACTGGGCTTTTAAGGGCAGCGTCACGGGGACGCGAGTAGAAGCCGAAAGAGAAGCCGAGCAGAAGCCAAGAATGAACAGAAGCCGAGAGAGAAGCAGAGAAGGCCAGAGAGCCCAGATAGAGTGAAGACTTGCTGGGGGCTGGGAGGCCTGCCAGCCTCCCGGCCCCCCTAGCACCCCTGCCTGCCGTGTACCTGGTAAATCCCAATAAAAGCCTGCAAAATGCCACTGAGGACTCTGACTCCTCCTTTACCCGGTCTGCTGGATCAGAAAACCTGCACCGTGTCCTTTCCTGACCCTACAATCTCTTTCTACACATCATTGCTAACTGATTTCATTCAATCTAGTATCTTTTAATACCAGAATTTTTTGTCAAACTGCAGACACATCTAACTGCCTATTTGATATCTCCATTTGAATAATAATATCTAAATGGATTGAATGATTCCTTTATTCCAGATATTATTCTAAGCCTCCAATGTATATTTATTCAAATCTTTAAAGTCCAATAGGGATCTCAAATTTAGCATGTCTAAAACAACCTCTGATTTTCATTCCCACCTGTAGTGCCAGCAAGGCACGGAGCAGGAACTCTATGATCCGGGCAGACAAGTAAAGGAGAGTTCTGGAGCCCTCAGTGGCTTTTCAGGCTTTTATTGAGCTTTTCACAACATTTTTAGTGTGGCAACCAGGTACACAACAGGCAGGGGGACTGGGGGGCCAGGAGGCCTCCCAACCCTGAGTGAATCTTCCCTCTTTCTGGGCTCTGGTGTTCTCTCATGGTGTACCCTGCTGTCTTTGCTTCTGCGACCATGCTCGCTGCTTCTTTGCTGCTTCTCCCACAGTTGCTGCTACTGCTTCCTCCTTCTACCACTGCTGGCATCCCCTTGACGCCACCCTTATAAGCCCAGGCTCTCAGCCCAGGTTCGCCCATCTATGCAGGCCCATACCATACTCCAGGTGTCCGCCATCAGGCATATGTGTAGGACTGCAGGGTTCTATCATGAATGCTAATGGCAGGAGGGTGGAAAAGTCCTGATAATTTTCATTTACCCTACACCACCAAAACCAGCACCTTTGTCAATATTTAACATTTCAGTGAATAAAATGAAAGCAGAAACTTTCAGCCAGTTGTTCAGGCCCCAAACTTCAGACTGATCCTAACTCTGTTCTTTCTTTCTTGCAGCACATCCTATCCATCAGCAAATCTTGATAGCTCTATTTTCAGAATATAGCAAATCCTCCCTTAACATCATCCGTAGGTTCTTGGAAACTGCAACTTTAAGGCAAACAGCATACAACAGAACCAGGTCCTCAAATAACATTGTTTTGTTTGACATTGGCCGAGATTGTTTTTATTCCTTATCAACTAGTTGACGTGGAGCAAAACAACAGTATCCAAGGGTCTAGCATATACTCCAAATCCAAACAGTTCTCTTTTATTCCCCAGTTATGTTTATTGAAGTAAAGTCAGCTTACATCATTGTATCTGTTTTAACCATTATGGGTTCAAACCCCTACAGTTGTGTTTTCATACTATTCCCTCCACCAAAGCCCCAATAATCCTCCACCATGTGCCATTGGGCCCTTTCCTCCCCCTCCCCCCATTCTGTCACCCTCCCCTTCTGGTTGGCCCAGTTTTGCAATCAGATGTCAAGGGTTTGTTATTGGTCTGGCCAAACAATTCTTATTACCTTTATCACTAACAACTGATTCAATGATATTGCCTCCTTACCAGTCTCTCTGCTTTCACTATTGCCCCCTTTTCAGAGAGTGGCTCCAGCGAGCCTATAAAAATGTGTATCAGATTATGTCTTTCCTTTGCTCAAATCCTCCTAATGCCTTCCCATATCACTCAAGAAAAAGATTCAAACATTTTACTGAACCTACAAGGTCTTAAATGTCAGGCCTCTAGTTAACTCTCTGACTTCATCTTCTACCACTCTTTCCTCCATCACTGTTGTCATGCTGCACTGGCCTCCTTGCTTGCAAGGAGGCTTCCATCTTAGCACCTGTTTATTTGTGGTTCTTTCCACCTGGGAAAGAGGTTGGCCGGTGTCATTATGCCTAACTAAAATCTGCATTGGATGATTGTTCACTGGAAAAGTTTTATTTACATGCATAGTCTCATTATTTTGAATTAGCAAGCAAAGCCATGAAGTTATTGATTATTTTTGCATGACCTTTTATGTGTACAGAAGTCAAAATACAGAAACATTAAATATGGAATTACAGTTAAGGCTGCATCTTTCCTCTATTAACCTCCACAATGGTGGTTATAAAATGTTTTATAAAGCAACGTAACACATGCTATTAAATTAATACTGATCATTAGAATGTTATTGTCTTTGTACTTTTGTATGTTGAATAAGAGTGATAAGCATAAGGAGTTTTAGTTTTATGTTTGTGCCTACTTAAGTATATTATAATACAAATAATAAAGCAATACTGGAATCTGCAAGCATATTTCTTCTTTAAAAGAAGCTTATGTATCAAGTCAAAATTTAAAAACACATGCGTTTTCTACAATCACCCACATGATGATTTCCACAATAAAGTTCCTTACAGGAGAGAAAGCAAGGGGGAGAGGCTTAAATATTTCAGTCCAGAGTTAAAAAATAAGAAACATGTTGGCAGTACATTTAGCCAATTATAAAGAGAACTACAAAAAAAGAAATTGGTGGAATTAAAAAAAAAAAAGTTTCCTGGCTAAGGAATTATTAAACATGTGAAGCCAAGAAAGAAGTTTATATTACTTTTCCAGACACTTTGTATTTTCCATTAAACACCCTCCCCCAAAAGGAAAAAAAAAAAAAAAACAACCACAACACCTAGAGAAAGGAAGATGAAATCAACCAGCCTGGACAATATTGAGTGGGTTTTTTTCCTATAGTAAAGCTAAATGTATCCTTGCCTTTTTGATTTTGTAAGATGCAGCTCTCATGAAGAGACATTTCAAAAGTTAATGCTATAATTAGCTGGTGATTGCAAGACAAAACAAAAATCAAAACCATAAAGCACCTCTATAAACTTAGCTACCATTTATTTATTTCATTTAATTTTTTATTGAAGAACCACTGGTTTATTTCCTTGTTAGTGTTTTGACAGTATAGGATTTCCCCCGTCATGTGTGGTCACAGTAACACACCCACCACCGAAGTACCCATAGTCCTCCACAACAGTACATTGTGTTAGCTATTATTTAAAAGGGAGATTTGAAAGGAGTTTTAAAAACTTCTGAAGTTTCCTTATAACTTGACTGCCCCCAAATCACTGACAGAAGGGATAATTTTTAGAAAACACAGTTAAAGTCATTGAGCAGTTTGTTAAATTAGTGTTTGGCGTTATTGAGAGAGAAATTGCAGGCAGCAGAATTCTAAGATGGTCCCTGGAGGTTCTGGATCCCTAGTGTACATGCACCTTCTCCCAGTTATTCACTCAAATAGTAATCTAGGTATCTAGGTGTTGTTGTGAAGGGATTTTGCAGATGCAATTAAAGTCTCAAACCAGTTCACTTTAAGATTATCCGGGTGGACTTGATCTATTCACATGAGCCTTTACAAGCAAAAGTTTTCTCCCAATGGTTACAAAAGGGAATGTCAGAGAAACACTTGCTGGCTGCCTGGAAGAAAGCAAACATTCACATGAACTGCCCCTGGGGCCTCTAGGAGCTCAGAGCGGTCCCCAGTCATCAGTCAGCAGGAATAAGGGGACTTCATTTGACAACTGCCAGGAAATTACTTATGCCATCTTCCAGTATAATTGGAAGAGTCCCCAAAACCTCACAGGAGAACTACAGCTCTGGTAGATACTTTCATACCAGACTGGCCAGAACCTGAGCACAAAATCTAGTCACACTGTGCCGAAATTCTAACCTATGGAATTGTGAGATAATAAATGTGTGTGTGTGTGTGTGTTTAAGGCACTGAGCTTGTAATCATTTATGTAATGATAGAACACAAACAGAGAAATCATTTCTCTCTATAACCAGTATAGAATTTGTTAAGAAAAGGCCAAGAATGGATGGAAACAAATTTTGCTATTTTAATTTATTTCTGACCCCAAATTTAATTAAAATATAACTGTATCTTTAAAAGTTTCAGAATGTCATACAAAATAAAAATTGGAATCCCAATAGTGGTAAGGAAGCTGCGGTATATAATGGCAGGGTTTGGGGGGTGGTTGGTGAGCTCCTGCAACTCCAGTCGTGGGAGTCTAGACTTAGTCTTGAGGAATTTCTGATGCCCTGTGCAGAATTATAGATATATGCTCAGTTAACAAGTTCTCTGGGGATGAAGCTCATTTATAGAAGTCAGTTTTAAATAACAGGAACTGTTTGTGATAAAGCAACAAAATAAACTCTCACTGTATAAAGGTGCACACTGGACATGACGAAGGCAGGATTCTTGGTACATTCTAATTGCTGACAGAAAAGACCTCTGGGCAGATAAAGGTTGAAGGCTGTCTCTTTGCTTTCAGATTATCTAGCAGTATGCTAGATGCACCAGAAGTTAGCAAAATTTTTCTGGAAAATACCAGATTTTTAGGCTTTGAGGGCTGTGAGATCTCTGTTGCGACTGCTTAGCTCTGCTGTTGTTTATAATCTGAGCATGGCTACATTCTAATAAAACATGATTAACAACAGCAGGTAGTGGGGAGGATATTATCCAAGGGCTGTAGTAGTTGGCTGACCTGGATCTAGATGGGTGAAGAGGGTCTGAACTGGTGGTAACATCTGGGGGAATAGAAAGGATAGTATTTGAGAGAAGTTATGAAACTAGAGCTCACAGCTCAGACAACTAGGTAGCTTTGAGGGGAACTTAAGTACAAAAATCAACAATGATGTAAGAAAATAAATAAATAAATAAATAAATAAATAAATAATAGCATCATTAAAAAAAAAGTTCTAGTATGGGAGGACAGCGTCCCCACTATCTGAGATTGGCAAACAGAGATGGAAGGTGGAAAAGGTGGAGTGTGTGTGTGTGTGTGTGTCTGTGTCTGTGTGTGTGTTGTGATACAGTGTGGAGCAAATGGATTAGGTATTGAAGTAATAAATAGGTGCCTTCAGAATATTTCTTTGGAAAGTTCTACAAGGCTGTTAGAAGTATAAAAGTAAAGAGCTAGAGCAAGTGGGGGGAGGGGGAGAGATTGGGGCGATTTGGGAGTTATCTTCATGGAGGAGGTGATACATCTTGAAGTCATGGGTGTAGGTGAGATCACACAAGGAAAGTTTGTAGAATGCAAGCTAATTTATATAAAAGTGCTCTTTAAACTGTAAGGCATTAAACAAATGTAAAATATTCTTATTATTAAATGTGACAAACAGAAGCATAAAAGGCAGTAACAACTGTTTTATGTCTCAGAATCCCTGCTAGTTCTCAATTATTGCATTTTCATCCTGTGATGGCCTTTGAACAGTTCCTTTTTCCTCCCCTTGTGTACACACTGAGATTACAACGCATTAAACATTATTCATGTGGTGGCATAATGCTTCCAATGCCCACCCCCGCTCCCCACCCTCACAGATACTCTCAAACCTCTTCTGGTAGGCACAGACTTCTAAAAGGGGTGGGATACAGACACAGAAATGCTGCTTTGATATTAGGGACCAATGCTCAGAGTTTTATTTAAATGAAGAATGAGGCAGCAGGTTTAGAGGTATCAATATTTAATCACTTTGACAGAATGTAGAGGCAGAGTAGACCTAAGAGATAAAATCACGTTAGATTTGAGGAAGCCCTGATTCCTTGAATATACTTTTCCATCAGGAGTTACTTTTCCCTTAATCTCATAGACAGCAGTACTATCCCTTAAGCAGGCTTGACATCCATTTCCAGGGCATTCAGTTATTGCTGTTGAACAAATGATTCCCGAGTGTGGTGGCTTAAAACAACAACCATGTTATTATATTTTATGACTTTATGTGTCTGGAATTTGGATATGGTTTGGCTGGGTGATTCTTCTGTAGTGTTTAGTGAATGTCATTTGTTAGGGTTTAGTTGATGGATGGATTGGTCTAAGACATCTAAGACAGCTTCACTCAAATGTCTGGCACTTTGATCAGATGACTGGAAGGCTGGGCTTAGTTGGGGCTGGACACCAGTGTACCTACATAGAGTCTCTCCAGCATGATGACCTTAGAATAGTCAGCTTTTTTACCTAGTAGCTGAAGGTCCAAAAATGTATGATCTGACAAGCATGGTATATACTGCATGGGCTTTCATGACCCAGCCTTGAAGTCACCATTGTGTTAGTTCTGCCCTATTCTATTGGTTGAAGTGCTCATGAATCTTTGACTCTGCCCAGTAAGCACCACCTTAAATGGGAGAAATGTCAAGTGATTTGGAGGTATGTTTTGAAAACACCCAAAAAGCCATCTGCAGAAGGATATGCCCTTTGATGATGACTCAGATTATATGGATGCTAGGAAGCCCTTCCCTTCCCAGGTCTAGCATTTCGTGGAATAAAGGAGGCTTCGGCATTCCACATAGGTTGCATATTGGTAAGATGAGTTCCCTTACCCAGAGGAAGATCTTGGGACCAGTTTATTTTGGGAATTATTCCAAGGAACTGGATGGTGGGCTGAGAACAGTGGAGCAGAGAAGGAGGGAAAGCCATTTGTAGTGTGTATTGTTGAGTTGGTTACTGATGGGGACTGCTGGGGCTCAGTCCTGCTGAGATCTTCTGAAGAGCCATGTGGTTGCCCCTCAGAATTGTCTCTCTGGGAGACAGAAGATAAACTTATCATCTCCCATCACCCATTGGTCAAGGGTTACTCCATGGGTTGCTGGCTTCCTCTTCCAGCACTACTGTGCATAAGTCTTGGTGGTAGTCCATATTGTTGCATCAGAAAGATCCTGGGTCAGACAGCCAGACACATAGTGAGCTGAATTGAAATGCTGTCAAATTACATGTGCATGAAGCTTGTTGCCATAGCAACAGATGGGGTAAGATGTGAGTCGGGAGCATGTGAGATGGTCACAAGCAGTACCTGATATGCATGTACGTGCTTCAACTTCCCAACTAAGCTAAGTAGACAAGCTTTAGAGGGGGCTAGACAGCAGAAGCAGACACAGTGTAGCTTGTTTGAGTTTTTTGCCTTCCCCTGCATTCCTGACTGGGACTGAGCATGCAACTGCCAGGATACTCTTAAGCATCTGTACTTATCTTTACTCTTAAGGCTCATGCCACCCATTCTGGAAGAGCTTACATCAGTAATTGATGAACTGTTTAAGAAAGTTTGCAAAGACCAGAATTTCCTGCTTCATGAGCAACCAGCCCTAGTATGGGCCGCATCCTTATTCCAGAGGAGAAATCAAAGTCAGTGTCCAGTCCAGGTGTCCCCAAACAATGCTCCTGCCCCCCAGCTCTGCAGTGGACAGGAAAACCCATTCTCTATGGAGACAGACTAATAACCATTCTCTGCTATCTACTCCCAAGAAGAGAGTTGACACCCATAACACACATCACCATGGCTGGTGATGCTTATCACTGTTTCTGTTTGACAGGATCAATCAATGGATGGAAATGGACGGAGCAAGATCAGTGAAATCTTAGGGCTAATTTCAAGGCTCCTTGTGAGGGAGATAAGCTAAACGTATTCAAAACAAACCCATGTGTGAAATCTGTATTTCTATATAAAAGAAAGGTGTTTCATTTCTTTACAAAAGGAGTCTCCAGGGGACTAATTTGCCTATTGAGATCTAGGGCATTTGAGATGTGGTTTTGTTTTATTGAAAGCATAGGTGTGTATGGCATGCTCTATTGAATCTCAAAATGCTTCTACACCATGGATATTTTGTTTCAGCAAAAGCTTTTGTGTAAGTTTAATAAGTGAATCAGATGCAAAAGGGTTTCTCAGCTTCAAGTTGGGGATAGGGAACTATAATTGCAGATTCTTATCTTGATTTCCCTTCATCCTTCTACTTTTCTTGACCCTTTAGAGATAAGAATACACCTTGTAGAGCTCCTAAGATCACAATTTGGGAGTCTCTGGTATGGAGCTTGAGTTCAGATCATGTCCTGCAGTAAGCAATGGAAAATTAGATGACAGGGGGGTAAAGAAATGTGGAGTTATTTTTCTTCCCTCATCAAGAAGCTTGGAAGAGAGTAGCTGTCATGGTTTCGGCTATCTCAGTCCTTTCTCTAGTTCTGCTATGTTAATTTCATTGATTTGTGGCCTTATGTTTACTAAAGAACTGCATCATCTCTGGGCATCGCATGTGAGTTCATGGCAGAAAAGAAGCTGAAGGGGATTTTTTTTTTCCTTTTTGTGGGTCTAATTTTTGGAAGGGAAGGTAAGTGACATATTACCAGAAGATTGTCTTTTAGATCTCACTAGCCAGAAATAGGACATGGGTTCATCAGTGATCAACACCGACCAAAGGCCATGAGAGGACCACTTAATTCAATCATTATTCCCCAAGGGAAAGAATGGGGCTTCTCTGAAATCATAGACTCTCCTATTTCTTGAACAAGCTGGATCTTATTAGCTAGGAAACAGGAAATGGGGAGGCACTTGGGTAGGCAATCGCATGGACAACAAGCTGTCAGATCTATGGGCCAGGAAAACTGATTTTGAGTTCTAACTTGGCCCCTTAACTTACCTGGAAACATTGCATAAGCCAATTAACATGACCTGGCTGCAGTGGCCGCATGTGTAGGTTGAGGAAAGTGGACAACCTGAACGACAAGTTTCCTTCTAGCTCCTACATTCAATGCTTCTGTGAAATTTTATTAACTTCTGTGATGTTATGGCCAAACCAAAACTAGTTTGTCATTGAAACAGAGGCCCTAATGGAGCTGTTCTGACTCTAGGAACCAGTGACTTATATTTTCTTCAGTAAATTATGCACTGTGGATTTTGAAGAAATTCCAATTTTTTGACTTTTGAGGAAAAACCAGCTCTCAGCTCCCTCCTTCCCTCAGAGAGTTAAATTATACTTGAATACTAGAGCTTTCTTCCATGTCATTCTTCCTTAGTTTTTCATCATAGAAAAAAAATCTAACTTCCTATTTGTTATAAAACTCCTTCTAAGAAACAAGAAATTATTTCTATCCCTCTGTCTGATAAAATCAAGTGTCTGTCTTTTTAAATATATAATCGCAATTAGTGTTTGGCTGTATTGAGTATACAATTTTCAGCTGTTGGTAACAAAGGTAAAACCTGAAGGTTCCAATTGGGTTATGCACCTGTGGTTAGCACAGTGCCTGGCCTTTAGTAATTACTCAGTAAGTGTTTTTTGAATTGATGAATTATGATAAGATGCATAAATGAGCCAGAGTAGACTAGGGTAGAATTAATTTCTCAGAGTTAGATTTTCATAGTTTTAATATCCTTGATGTTATTAAGGAGGGCATTGAAAAGAGCTTACTTAAAACATTTGATTGATAGCTTATATTATTTATACATTAGTGGATATACAAAAAGAAGTCAGAAATAGTGTGGCATGCCAATTCATTCACTATTAATTGAATGCCCCCTAGGTGCCAAGCATTCTTCTAGGTAGTATGATATAACAGCAAATCAGAGAGACAATGGTTCCAGCTCCCGGGAGCTTGTCTCTCAATGGAGGAGACAGACAATAAATAAGCAAAGTTATTTTAAGTGTTACAAAAAAATAAAACCCCCCAAAATAAAGCAGGATAATGAATGTGATAGTGAGTGGGTAGGCAGACGATATTATCTAGGGTTGTTATGGAAGGCTTCTTGGAGGAGTTGACATTTGAGCTGACCCTAAGGGAGCTCCCCATGGGAAGATCTATGAGAATAGTGCTCTAGGCAGAGGGGTAGTGAGGGAAAATGCTCTTAGGTGGTAATGAGCATGGTGCATCTGAAGGTGAGTGAGAAAACCAGTGTGGCTCAGGGGTAGAGAACAAGTTGGGGATAGTGGGAGGAGAAGTAGCCAAGTGGCAACCTATACAGAACTTGGTAGAACACGGACATTATTCCTACGGCAATAAAAATCTATTCAGGTTTTTAAGCAGAGGAAGGACATGTCTAATTTAAATTTTTGTAAGATCTTCTGTCTCCGGGGTGGAGCATGGTTTAGCCGGTGCAAAGCCAGCAACAATATTATCAGTTTGAGGGCTACTGCAATAGTTGGGAGAAGCTAATGCCTATATATAGGATAAAACTGAGCAGAAAGATGGGGGAAAGTGGATAGATTTGAGATTTCTTCTGGAAGCACAGTGCTAGGACTTGCTAAAAGATAGTATGTAGAGGTTGGTGATAGAAGAAAAGGAATTAAACTGGTTTGTAGTTAAACACAGGCCCTAATGGGGCTGTTCTAGCTCTAAGAACTGATTGCTTATATTTTCCTATAGTAATTTATGCACTGTGGATTTCAAAGATATTTCAATTTTTCACCTTTTAAGGAAAAATCAGTTCTTCATTTCCTCCTTCCCCCACACTGTTAAATTATATTTGAATAGTAAAGCTATCTTCCATGTAACTCTTCTTTAGTTTTGGCTTTTAGGTTTTAGGCTGAAGCTACTGGGAGGAAGGGGTGAATTTTTTCTGGTAATGGGACAATGGTGGGGAGAGGCACTGAGGTGGGGGTGGTGGCTGGTAGTCAGAAGTTCTGACTTGGAAATGTTAGATCTGAGCTGCCTCACAGATATCTACATCTTAGAAGTCTACTTTGAAGCAGGGACTTTACAAAGGAATCCTCTTAGGAATGCAATGGTTAAAGACAGAAGAACAAGGATTAATCTTTAACAAACCCTCAATAACAGAATCCCCACAATGCTGTGCCTCCTGCAGCCTCTCTTCTTAAGTAGTCAGAGATAACTCTTCCAACGTAATCTCCCTGATCAAGAAAATAATTGAGAACACACGTTTAAGACCTTCAGTATGGGTTTCCCTAATCCCCTCTTCACCTTTTTGTTCAGTCCAAGTGCTTACGTCAGCAGAAAATCTGAGCAAATAGAGACAACTTTGTAGAGAAATGAGTTGTGGGGAAGTTTGCTAGGATTACCAAGATTAATTGAAAAGAAATGTCTTCAAGTAAGCACAAGATAAAATACCAGATGGAAGCAGGGAAAAAAGAAAGCCCCTAAGGTTATGTTTTCATTTAAATAAAGTGGAAATATGCAAATAGGAAATTTTATTCAAAATTTCTCATTTGGTGAGTCTGTTCAAATAAAATCTGCATACTTTTCATTATAAATTGAACAGAATGGGCACTGAGTGTCTTTGAATTTGGTATCTGAGTTCTATTTCTTTTGACGTAGGTAGAAGGTATGAGTGCTAGGACCTGCCAGGTTTCAGATCTCACAGGCCCCATCAGGTGTCTGAGGTAGTGTGAAGGCAAGGTTGATTTGATACTGCTCTACCCATGATGCTACATGGTCCTAGAAAAACATGAGGCTTTTCTTAGAATCTTCGGGTCTCTGGGTATGTTGTTGAGAATCCTGTTACGGCACACTTTCTCAGGCAAATGAACTGCTTTATTTTTTAGACCTCCTCGTGTCTAGGTTATGGCTTAATGCATCCTTGAGTAAGGGCTATCTGCTGGGTGACCCCTTGGTTTCTTAAGTGTTTCTTCTTCATTCCTCTAGCAGGTGAAGGCTGCTTAACGGGGGCATGATCAGAGTGCAGGCGCTTGATTTTGACAGGCATGCCCACAGCAGTCTTGAAATTTTCTCAAGGGTCTCATTTCAATGTGACACATACAATTAAGTATGCTGTTGTTTACGTAGTAGTGTTGTATAAAATTGTGAGTAGTGACCCATTAACATATCATGACATGGGTTTACTGATATTGACCAGATATTAAAGAGAAAATAAGATAAATAGAATAAAAATATCAACGTGCATTGTGCATAGAAAGGGCAAGTATCATTTCATGAAACTTCATTATAGATATACCTGTATGCCTGGGTCACGATGGGTAATGTATTTGTAAGGTCAGGAAGGACCACAGTGCAGGTTTTCTGAGCCCATGCAGACCGGGTAAAGGAGGAGTCAGAGTCCTCAGTGGCTTTTTGCAGGTCTTTTTATTGGGATTTACCCGGTACATGGCAGGCAGGGGTGCTGGGGGGCCGGGAGGCTGGCAGGCCTCCCAGCCCCCAGCAAGTCTTCACTCTATCTGGGCTCTCCAGCGTTCTCTGCTTCTCTCTTGGCTTCTGCTGCTTCTTTCTCGGCTTCTCTTTTGGCTTCTGCTGGCGTCCCCGTGACCCTGCCCTTAAAAGCCCAGTCTTAGCCCAGGTGAATCCCATCTACCTATGCCCACACCCTACTCCAGGTGCCCGCCATCAGGCATGCATTCAGGACCACAAGGATCCATCATCTATCCTGATGGCGGGAGGGCAGAAAAGCCTGACTTTTTTTCCTTACCCGACAGTATTATTTTTTTAATTTCAGATTGTGGTTAAAAAGAAAGTTTTAGAAACTCTGTCCTAAAGAGTGGGGGCTGAGAATGTGGCCTCTGTGGCTAGAAGATTCATTGAGAAGCAGGTAGTCTCCATAATTACCAGCTGTGATTGTGGGCAAGTTGCATAATATCTTTGGATCTCAGATTCCTCTTCTGTAAAGTGGGGATAAAGCTAGATCCTGCTTTAAAGAATTAGGTTTATTGAGAGGATTAAAGTCTTGACTATAAAGCCTGATACACAATGTGTCCAATAAATAGCAACTATTATGATTATCTGTGAAAATTGTCTATTAATTTGTTGTGGGTGGGGAGTTGTAACTAAAATGAGTCATGCAGGCCTGCTTCCAGAGTAGAAAAGGGGTGTGGTCCCAACAAGTCTTCTTAAGTCCCAGTGTTTGCTATTGCCTTTTCATCTGGAACAATTCTGATGCCTTATTTTGAATCCCTTGTTTGAAAGTCAAGACTCCCTCAATGGGAACACCATTTTTAAGATCTTCAGAACAGCATAAATTGGTATTTGCTCTCAATTTCCAATGCAGCGTTTGGATAGGGTTGCAACTTCCCCTAGGCTCCCTGGGCAACACAGGGTTGTGCCCCCTTGCTCTCTGTTGGGTCTCTATATTTATTGAAATAAACCTGTCTTGAGGAATTAATTTTTTTTTGCAATTTTTTTAAAGATTTATTTATTTTTTACAAGAGCTGGGGTACAGGCCAGAGGCGTGGGAGGGTGAGAGGATTCACCAGAGGCAGAGTGGGGAGCAGAATAGGCAGACTGACGAAATTCACTGCTGAGGGGAGCAGCGGGGTGAGACAGGAGAGGTCTGCTTCGCCATGTGGGACCCTTGCCGGCCAGCTGGGATTGAACCGGCGCTGCAGAGGCTGTGGACAGCTTCACAGGGCACTGCTCAACTGCCTGCGCCACCAGGGAGGCCCTCGAGGAATTAATTTCTTTCCTTCAGGCTGTGTTTCTAGTATACTCATCCTCACTAAGCTGTTCTGGAGATGCTTAACATGATTATTAACAATTTACTCAGGGATGCCCTTTTATTATCATCATTGGTCTTAACTTTTTAGACAGATTATTAAGGCATAATTTGCATATCATAAGGCTACACATTTTATGTGTACAATTCAATGAATCTAGAATGAACAATTCAATGATTTTTCAATTGATCGATTATGTAACCACCACAATCCAGTTTTAGAACATTTCTATAATCCCCAAAGATCCCTCATGTCCACCCCAGCTCCAGGCAACCACTAATCTACTTTCTAAGTAGAAAAGATATAGGTTACCTTTTCTGGACATTCCTTCAACATGAAATCGTAAAATGTGTGGTCTTTTGGGTCTGGCTTCTTTCACTTTAGTATAATGTTTTTGAAGTTCAATCACATTGTGTTAGTACTTCATTTTTTTCAATGTCCAATAGGGTTCTATTTCATGGATATACTACAGTTATTTCCTATTCCCAGTTGATAGATATCTGACTATTTCTACTTTTGGCTCTCATAAATAATAATGTTATGAACACTAGAATGCAAATCATTGTATGGACAAAATGATTTTTATAGATAGGTAAATCACTGGGAGTAGAATTATGGGTCCTGAGATAAAATTAATTCAATTTGTAATGAAATTGACAAACTGTATTCAAAATTGGTTGCACCATTTTACATTCCCACAAGCAAGTGTGAGGATCTCGTCTCTGTTACCCTTGTCAACATTTGTGATGCTGGTGGTCTGGCTTTTTGATCATCACCACTCTAGTGGGTGTGCAGTGGTTGCTCGTTGTGTTTATAATTTGAATTCCACTATTGAATAATGATATTGAAGATCTTGGCATGTAGTTATCAGACATTTATATGTTTTCTTTCTTGAAATGTCTATTCAAATATTTGCTAAAATTCTAACTGGGTTGTTTGCCTTCTTGTGTTATAAGAGTTCTTTCTATATTCTGGATACAAATCCTTTATCAGATATATGATTTGTAAATATTTGCTCTCAGTCTGCAGTTTGTCTTTAAATTTTCCTAAAGGTGCTTTTTGAAAAGCAAAGTTTTGAATTTTGATAAAGTTTAATTTATCAAGTTTTTATCTTATGGATTTGATTGTGCTTTTGATGTGGTATCTAAGAACTCTCCCTGATTCAAGGTCATAAAAAATATCTCTTACATTTTCTTTTGAAAGTGGTTTACTTTTCATTCTTAAATTAGATCTATGGTGCATTATGAGATAATTTTTATGGAGAGTGTGAAGAAAGTATCTAAATATATATATAAGATTTATTTATTTATGCAAAAATAACTGGGGTGCAGACCAGAGGTGAGGTGGGTGAGAGGATTCACCAGAAAGAGTGGGGAGCAGAACAGGCAGATCTACTGAAATACACTACTGAGGGGAGCAGCGGGCAAGACAGGAGAGGTCTGCTGTGCCATGTGGGTTGCTCCCTGGCCAGCCAGGGATTGAACTAGTGCTGCAGTGGTTGGCAATAGCTTGATAGCGCTGCACCACCTGGGAGGCCCTAAATTTATATTTTTTTTTATGTAGATATCCAATTGCCTTGGCATTATTTGTTGAGAAGGTTTTTTGTTTTTCCATCAAATTGCATTGACACCTTTGAAAAAAATCAGTTGACCATAAATGTAAGGATTTATTTCTAGAATATTAATTCTGTTCCATTGATCTATATGCCAGCACCACACTGTCTTCATTACTGTAGTTTTGTAGAACATTTTGAAATCAAGAAGTATGAGTCTTCTGACTATGTTCTTCTTCAAGATTATTTTGTTCCTTATGGGGCCCCTTTATATTTTCCTATACATTTTAAGAGGAACGTCTCAGTTTCTCAAAAAAAAAATGCAGCTTGGATTTTGGGGAGAATTGCTATCTTAATGATAATGAGATTTTCAGTCTGTGCTCATAGAAAATCTCCTCATTTATCCATATTTTCTTTCCATTTTTTATAGTTTTAGTGTACAAACTACAGATTTCTCTCACTGCATTTATACCTAAATATTTTATTCTTTTTGATACTTTCATGAGTTGAAGGGTTTCTCAATTTCATTTTCCAGGTGTTCATTATTAATACCTACAAATACAATAAATTTTTGTATATTGATCTTATATCATACAGTCTAATTGATATTGTTTACTAGTGCTAATAGTTTTTTTTAAGTGGATTCCTTGCGATTTTCTCTATATTAGACTATGTCATGTGAGAAGAGACAGTGACATCAATGAAAATGGTGAAGGAAGTCCACAAGTCTGCCTTTCAATAAAATAAATGAAAAAAAGTGGAAAAACTGTTAGACTCAACTCTTTCATAACTATAGAAACTAACCAAAAGCTTGCTACAACCCAGGGAGTGCTTATTCAAGAAAAACAATTTAATATTGGCAAGAGTTTTATGGCATTTTAGCTTACCCTAGTTTCTCCACCAATCCCCAGCTAAATCATAGCTTTGAAGAAATAGCCCACATTCCTCGTACCAGTTTTAGAGGGAGCAGAAGGACCTTGTGTGCAAAGAATTTTCTTTAGTTGATCTGTTTATTGGCTCTTTGGAAGACCCGCTCAAAAAGTATGTCTTTATATCACCTAACTGCAAGCATACCCAGTTCTAATGTCACTACAATGCTACTTGTTGAAACATTTATAAGAAAATATTTTAGTTACTGCTGCCTAAGGCAAGGATAACAGTTGGGACAAATGAAAAGCCTTTGGAGGAAAGACCGATATACATAGGGCAATTAAGTTTGAAATGTTCCAACATTTACTGGGGATCTAGAAGTTCACATGTATGTCCAAGGCTGTGCACATGTTCATGAAAGATCTAAGAAGGCCTCAAGATTTCATTTCTGGCAATCTTTCAGGCTCTGTACAAGCAACATGTGAAGGCTAAGGTAAAGTTGTAAACTACCTGAATGAATGTTGAAGGTGTGCCCCAACACACATATTGTAGCCCCTCTGCAAAGACTGGAAGGTTTTTTGTTTCAGGCATTTTGGGAAATCTCTGTCTAATCGCTGGGTAATAATCATGTTAACAGAACAGAGACTTTCATGACCAAACATGAAAATGAGTCTAGACTTACAGATGTAGATAAGAATAGTTGCCAAACAAGATGTAGCAACATCAACAAACTCTGGAGGTGAGAGACAATCTGATTTCCAGAGTTGCTACATTAAAATATTCAAGACAACCTGTTTTCAACAAAAAATTATGACAGGAAAAGAAACAAAATATGACCCATCCAGAGGCATAAAACTCCCACAATCAATAGAAGCTGTCCTTAAGGAATCCTCAATGTCAGACTTTCTAGATAAAGACTTTAAAGCTGGTGTTTTAAATATGTTCAAGGAGCTAAAAGAAGCCATGTTTAAAGAACTAAGAGAAAGTATGAGAGCAGAGTTTCACCATATAGAGAATATCTATAAAAAATAGAAATTATAAAAGACAACCAAATAGATATTCTAGAGTTTAAAAGCATGAAAATTAAAATGAAAAAAAAATCACTAGAGGGGCTCAATAACAGATTTAAGCAGGCAGAGAAGAAAGAATCAGAAAATGTGAAGCTAGGCCAATTGAGATTATTCCGTTTGAAGAACAGAAAGAAAAAAGAATGACAAAAATGAACAAAACTTCAAAGACCTGTGTAACAACATATACATAAAGGGAGTCCCAGGGCAGAGAGAGAAAAAGGGGTAGAAAGAATATTTGAAGGAAAAATGAAAAACACTAACCTATATATCCAAGAAACTCAATGAAGTTCAAGTAGTATAAACTCAGAGAACTGGGAAGAGAGACAGTTTTATTTCTTTCTTTGAAATCTGGATACATCTCTCTTTTTTTTTTTCCTTTGCCTGTTTGTACCAGCTAGAACCTTCATTACAATGTGAATAGAACTGGTGAGAGAAACATCCTTTCCTGATTCCCAGTCTTAGGAAGAAAGCATTCAGGTCTTTCACCATTAAGTATACTTATTTGATAGTTTTTTTTTTTTTTTTTTTGGTAGATGATGTTCTTAGTTTGTTGAGAGTTTTAAAATAAGGAATGGGTATTGGATAAATTCAAATAACTTTTTCGAACATACTGAGATGAATATGTGTTTTTTGTCTCTCATCATATTACTAAAGTATATTATAATAATTGATTTTCAGATATTAATCTACCCTTACATTCCTGGGGTCAAGAGAATCATTTGCCTGTGGTGTATAATATTTTTTACATGTTTCTGGATTTAGTTTACTTACATTTTCTTAGGGATTTTAAAATTTTTATGTATATATTTATTTTTAAGGATTTATTTTACTTATTTATGCATACAAGAACTGGGGTGTAGGCCAGAGGTGTGGGGACAGGGTGAGAGGATTCACTAAAGGGACAGAGTGGGGGAACAGAACAGGCAGATGTACTGAAATACATTTCTGAGGGGAGCAGCGGTGAGACAGGAGAGGTCTGCTGCGCCATGTGAGTTGCTCCCTGGCCGGGGATCAAACTCATGCTGCAGTGGCTGGCAATAGCTTGATAGCGCTGAGACTTCAACCCTTCTGCCACCAGGGAGGCCCCTCTTTAAGAGTTTTTTTTTTTAAATCTCTGTTCATGAAAGATATTTATCTGTGGTCTTCTTTTTTATGTCACATATTTGTCTACCTTTGGTATCAGCATAATATTGGTCTCATCAAATGAGAATTGTTCCTTGTCCCCTACATTCTTGAAGAATTTGTGAAGGAGGGTTTAACTTCTTTAAATGCTTGATTTAATTCACCAAAAATGCCATCTTAGGCTGGCTTTTCTTTATGGGAACACTTTAAATTACTAATTCAGCTTCTTTATTTGTTATGGACTATTCATATTTTTTATTTATTCTTTAGTCAGCTTACATAATTTTATCTTTCTAGGTACTTTTCTTTTTCATCTAAACTGTTGAATTTGCTGGCAGACAGTAGTTTGGAGTAATCCCATTTTCCTTTTAATTTCTATAAGGCAAATGGTAACATTTCCTCTTTCATTTTTGACTTGATAATTTGTGTTTCCTTTTTTATCTTCGTCAGTCTAGCTAAACGTATATCAATTTTGTTGATTATTACAAGGAACAAATTTTTAGAATCATTAATTTTCTTTATTTTCTGTTATCTATTTCATTGATTTCTACTTTTGTTATTCCTTCCTCTGCTTGCTTTGGGTTTATTTTTCTCTTCATTTTTTCATGTGTTAAGGTGGAAGTTTAGGTTATTACTTTTATATCTTCTTTTTAATATAGTCATTTGAAGTTATGCATATCTCTCAACTGTTTCATCTGTATCATAAAGTTTGATATTGTTATCGTTTTCATTCAGTTCAAAATATTTTCTAATTTTGCTTACAATTTATACTATGACTCAGTGATTATTTAGAAGTGTATTGTTTAGTTTCAGAATATTTCTTGAGTTCTCAAATTTCCTTTTGTTGATTTACAATTAAATTCTGGCTGGAGGACATTATTTGTATGATTTTAATCCCTTGAAGTTTATTCAGTTATTTTTTATTACCAAGCATATGATTTCTTCTAAAGAATGTTCCACATGTACTTGAAAAGAATGTATATTTTGCTCTTGTTGGGTGAGGTGTTCTATAGATGTCAGCTAGGTCAAGTTAATTGATAGTGTTGTTCATTTTTTTTTTTGTGTGTGTGTGTCTTTGCTGTTTTATGTCTAGTCAGTTTATCCATTTAGACTTCAACTACGATTGTTTAATTGGTTATTTCTCCTTGTACTGTTCATTTCTGCTTTGTGAGTTCTGGAGTTTTGTTATTAGCTATGTATGTATTTATTATTGTTATATTCTCTTCAAAAATAGTAATTATGAAAATTATCCTTTGTTGTGATAAATTTTTCAGTCTTCAAGTCTATTTTGTCTGTTACAAGTATAGTGACTTGGTCTCTATTTGCATGGCATGTATGTCATACTTTTACATTCAACCCATCTGTATCTTTGAATCTAAGTGATGCTTGTATTCTGTACACAGTTGAATCTTGTTTCATAGGCAGAGTGACAATGTCTGCCTTTTGTTTTCAATGTTTAATTCTTTCACTTTTGTAGTTGAATTTTTTATTTCAATAATTGTAGATTCATATGCAGTTCTGAGAAATAATACAGAGGGATCCCTGGAACACATTGTGTAGTTTTCTCCAGTGGTAACATTTTGCAAAACTATACTATAATATTATAACCTGGATATTGACATTGATGCAATCCACAGGTTTTATTTAGCTTTCCTTAGTTTTATTTGTACTGGTGTGTGTGTAGGAGTCAGAGGGCAATGTAGTCACCTATGTAGGTTAGTGTGTCCATGCCCACAGTCAGGGCACTGAGCAGTTCCAACATCACAAGGCTTTCTCATGTTGCCCATTTACAACCACTCCCACTACCCTGCCATCACCCTCCTTAAACCATCCTTAACCTCTTGGTAACCATTAATCTGACATCTTTTTCTAAAATTTTGTCATTTCAAAAATCTTATATAAATGAAACCATGCAGTATGTAATTCTTTGCATTTGGTGTTTCTTTTCTTGCTTGCTTGAAAATTATGGAACACTCAATGAATTTGGATGATATCCTTGCAAAAGGGCCATGCTAATCTTTTAGTGTATGTGCTACCCAAGTGCACACAATCATTTTAATACTAATTTTAAGGTAGGTACTGATGTATTTGTATTTTATTATATATTAGTATTATATCTCCATTTTCTATGTCTCATGTCTTTTTGTTCTCCCATTCCTCCATTACCACCTTGTTTGTGTTACTTTTCTTCTAGTGTACCAGTTTAATTTCTTTGTTTTTAATTTTACTTCTGGAAATGATTTTCTTAGTGATTTGTCTGGAAGAATTACAGTACATATATTAACTAAAAACAATCTATTTCAGATAATGATAACTTAATTTCATTAAAATATGGAAACTTTGCTCCAATATAACTATATTCCTTCCCTCCTCTTTTCTAATATTATTGTCACAAATATCACTTCTTTATAAGTTATATTCCCCCCAAAATAGTTTTATAATTATTTCTATACAATCATCTTTTAAATAAATTAAAAGGAAATAGTAGATAAATTTTATATTATCTCTTATATTGAACTGCATAATTACCTTTACTCGTGTTCTTTATTTCTTTGTGTGCATTTGACTTAGTATCGAATGTCATTGCCTTTCAGTCTGAAGAACTTGTTCCTTTAGAACTCTCTTTAAAGCAGGTCATGTTTCTTTGTGAATATCTTTAATTTGCCTTCATTTTCAAAATCTGCTTTTGTTGGACCTGGGATTCTTGGTCAAGATTTTTTTTTCCATGCAGTGCTTTGAAAATGTCATCTTACTGCTTTTTGTGTCTCCACCATTTCTCATGACAAATCAGCAATTAAACCATTGAGACCCCTCCCTTCTATGTGATGAATTGTTTTTCTCTTGCAACTTTCAAGATTTTTTCTTTGTCTTTACCTTTCAACATGTTCACGATGATGGATCTCAGTGTGAACTTTTTTTTTGCTTTTTTGGCATTTATTGAGCTTATTGTATATATAGTCAGTGTTGTTGATGAATTTGGGAAAATTTTTTTCCATTATGTCTTCAACATTCTTTCCTTTTTCTCTCTTTTCTTGTTCTAGGACTCTTAGTCCCAGAACTGAGTATGTGTATGTTATGTTAGTACAGTATGTGTGTGTTATGTTAGTACAGTATGTGTGTGCTATCTTGGTACAGTATGTGTGTACTATGTTAGTACAGCATGTGTGTGTGTTATGTTACTACAGTATGTGTGTGCTATGTTAGTACAGCATGTGTGTGCTATGTTAGTACAGCATGTGTGTGCTATGTTAGTAAAGCATGTGTGTGCTATGTTCGTACAGCATGTGTGTGTTAGTACTCTTCATGGTGCCTCACAGGCCTTAGTCTCTGCTAATATTTCTTCACTGTTTTTTTTCTTTATGTTCTTTAGATTGGACAGTTTCTCTTCATGTATCTTCAAGTTTGCTGATTCTTTTTCCAATTTAACTCTGTTGTTAAGCTTCTCAAGTGAATTTTTATTTGCAGTTTGTATTTTTATCTCCAGAATTTCAAAAGGTCTTTCATTTTTTAAAATTTTTTTGTTTCACTTAACTTCTTTATTTTATTTTATTATTTTAACATTTATTATTTTTTATTTTTTAGACAATATTTGCTTCCCCCCACCCGCTCAGATTGAATCCCCATAGAATTTCCTTCCCCAAGGCACCCGTGCACCATCACCACATTCCCCTGTGTTCCTCCCTCCCTCCCGCTCACCCCTTTCCCGCCTCCTCCCCTGCAGTATGTCTCTAGTTTATAATTGTCTGTTTTTGCTTTGTTGTGTTTTGTACTGTTATTACTATTTTTTTATACTGATGTCTTATTTGGTTCCCCTATATTCCTGTTATAAGTGAAATCATCCGATATTTTTCTTTTTCCTTCTGTCTTATTTCACTGAGCATAATTCCTTCTAGTTCCATCCACGTTGCTGCGAATGGCATGAGTTTATCTTTTTTGATTGCCAAATAATATTCCATTGTGTATATATACCACATCTTCTTGATCCAACCATCTATTTTTGGACATTTGCATTGTTTCCAAGTTTTACCTATTGTAAATAGTGCTGCAATAAACATAGGTGTACAGGTGTTCTTTTGAATCACTGTTTTTGTGTCCTTTGGGTAGATCCCTAGGAGTGGAATTGCTGGATTGTATGGTATCTCCATTTTTAGTAGACTGAGGAATCTCCAGACAGCTTTCCACAGTGGTTGGACCAGTTTGCTCTCCCACCAGCAATGTAGGAGAGTTCCTTCAAAAGATCTTTTAAAAATAACTTCTCTCTATTGATTTTCTTTATTTTGTTGGTCATGATTGTCATATTTTCTTTTGGTTCTTTAAAAATGGTTTCCTTTATTTCTTTGAACACATTTATAATATTTGTTTTGAAGTCTTTGATAAGTCCACAATCTGGGGTCTTGCAGAGATAGTTTCTATTGTCTACCTTTCTTTGTTATATATCAGCCACACTGTTCTGTTTTTATTTGTTTTATGTCTCATAACTTTTTTGAAAACTGGACATTTTGGATAATGTATGAAAGCAACCCTGGATTATGATTCTCCTCTCCCCTGGGTTTGTTGCTGATATTTTTGTTCTTGTTCTTTTTGTCGTTTATTATTTTAGTGACTTCCCTGGATTAACTCTATAATGTCTGTCTCACTAGTGGCATGCTGGGGAGACTGATGTCTTTCGTCAATTAAAAAAAAAATCTTGATCTAATCTCTAATCCTGGTGTACTTGGCTTACTCCTTGGTCAGCATAACTTTGTGATTAGCTCAATATTGGTCAGAGGTTGTTTTTTACCACATTGAGTCAGTAAGGTCTTTTCTCTTTAACAGTGGCTCTGTGTGTTTGGGAAATGACATTAAAAGTTCAGCTAGTTTACAATTCCATCAGAGACTTTACTTTCTGTACTACAAAGTTTCATATTCATCCAGGGACAGTAGCTAATTAAAGTCCTCTCCAGTCTCATCTGAATGTAAGCATAGCCCATATACACACATAGCCTTTCAGATGCCCAGGGGTATGTGTAAGCTTATGAAGGCTGACTTCGGCTCTCTTGATCTCCAGAGTTCACTGATAATGTTCTTACCTTTCTGCAGGTATGCCCAACAAGTATGACAACCTCATACTAGTTTTGATTTTGGTGTTCTCTGATTATCTGCCACCAAGATTGCTATTGCTTTCAATAATGCCCCAGGCATGAATTTTTACATGCTTTCTGTAAATCACATCAACCCCTCTACAATGTTGCTGCTGGAACTGATGACCTCCCCTAGCCTGGTAAAACTATCATGCCTCTGGGCTGGGGGCATGAGTATGGCACAGCCTTAGTTAAAAGCACAGTAAACACTGTTCTTACTGAAATTCAATAGGTTTTCTTTAGTAAATGTTAATCAGTTTGTCTTTTGTCTTTGGTGAGTTTCTAGATTCCAGAAAATGTTTTTGACATTTTTGCTTGGTTTTACTGTTGTTTTGGGGAAAGATTTGCTATGGTTCTCACTCAACTATTATGTAAGTGCTGTCTCAGTAATGGCCTTTTGTAATTGTGTTTGTCACAGATAATGGCAGGTCTTCTCTCAGGACAAAGCAGATTCATATCCATAGTAGTGTCTGCACATCTCTGGCAGAGGAAGGGTGGGTAAGTTCTAGTGATAGGCATCTTTCATGTCTCATCAACTTTCAAAGGAGATTTACAAAGAGACTGAGTATTCTATATTCAGAGTGAAGATGACTAATCACTACCCCAGAATTTTGCCACTCCATGAGGCAGAAAATGGAGTGGAGGGGGCACCATACACCCACTTGGGGAACAGTCTTCAGGTCAGAGAATCAAGAAGGGGCTTCTGGAGTTTTGTGGGATCTCTGTACGTCTGTAGGTATGTGATAGGGACCCGTCCCCCACATGAATTTGCCAGGGCTGCTACATGCAAATATAGCCCTTTGATGTGTATTTTCGAATAGTCATGACTCTTGCATACAGTAAGTGAAGTTACTTACCAAAGGTAATTCCTAGATTATGATGCTAATGATGTTTTCTTTTTTCTTGAGGTTGCTTCTACTTTTATGCACTGTCTTTTGCTTATTTTACTAATTACCTGTGCAATAACATGGTGTCTAAATGGTTCTAAAGGCATCACTCTAAATTTAAAAACAGCATTGAAAAGGGGTAATTCCCACAAGTGTTTGTCTTATGAATGAGGGTGAGCATTTAACTAATTACTATGCAGGAACTGCGTGCGGATTGTAGCAACAATGCCTGAAGGGAGCAGCAACTGGCATAACCCCATTGTGAAAAGGTCGATCTGTTTTTATTTTATCTTTCTTAGTTTTAGAACTGTTGTTTTAAAGGGAGATGTGATTTTGTAGCTTTGGGGAGCACGCATCTATTTTAAGCCATTATCAGAACCGAGAACTGGAGGAATTCAAGAAGAGGGCCCCAGTGCTCTGTTCTAAAAAATATTGTAGAAGCAGAGAATCTTTGGTTTTTAACGGCCAAGTTCTGTCCATTTTGTGAGCAAATGTCATACCAAAAGACAGAAATACAGCTTAGAGAATAGCTTCAGAGGACAAATGGCAGGGGAGGTTCAGGCAGCAATAACTTAGTGCCATAGTCATTTTTAATGGAAATGGAGCCTCTAGCCAAGCTTAATATATAATGTATCATAAAACATATGTCTGTCAGTCTCCCAGGTACGATAAATAGGGAAAACACAGACCTCAAAGGGAGGCTATGGCAGGCCTTGCAGAGGGGCTCAAATTACTTGGCTTGTTGTGGGGGTTGAAGGCTATAGAGGAGAAATGATGTAATGTGTATTTTTAGTGTTTCTAAGAAATGACTGTCTCCAGCCCCATTCTGGTGGACTGTGGGAGAGGGGATGGGAAAGGGAGAGTTATAGTTCTGCATGGAAAAATTGAGTCGAGTGCCTGTTTTACAGGTGATTAAGCTATTTCTGTTTTATTTGCAGAGATGGGATGCATCCAGTTGATGGCATTTCATAGAATGCCCACCACCTTTTTATCTTATTGTTGGTTTTTCCTTTTCCCCTGGTGAAACAGCTGCCCAGGGCACCCTAGTGTGGATGGCGGACTCTATCCTTATGCTCTAAAGCCCCTAGCAAAGACCATTGAAATTGTGTCCTATATCATGTTCTTTCAAAATAGATCTACAGGCCCCATTTATTCTATTTATGTTAAGGATTCCCTGTACTTCTGGATGTTTCTATCATTGTACCTATCTCTCCTATGTCTCAGCACATAGGTGAGCTTGTGTACACACAAGCATATACATGTGTTCACACACACATGCATATATACACTTATGCTGTACACAGCACCAGGTAGCATCCAGGGAGTGCTAATTGTATCATATGAATTCAAGTTGTATTAAGGCCAGAGACTTTGCACTAAAATGTGATTAAAGCAGCCCTTTATTCAACTTTAACAGCCTCATTCTTGTGATTCACTGTGGATTTCCATGCAAGTTCTTCTAGGAGCTACTAAATTATCCCTTCATACTTGACATGCATGGGTGCAGGGAAGTATCTGGAGACTGTGGGTGGGCTGCTGTCAGGGGAGAGAATGGCCGCCTAAGTCCAATCAGACTCGCATGCCAATGTTTCTCAAGATCAGCCCAGCTCACATAGTTGTGTCTTCTTTTTTTTTTCACTTATAAATACTTAGGCATGTTCACACTTGCCCAGTTTCTCAGTGATTTTAAAGCCCTTTCCAGGGCTTTAGCCCTCATTTTCTCCTTTTGTTGTCTTGCATTGTCTGTAGGGATCTTTCTTTGGTAGAACAGGTTTTATTTTTTAACATGACCCAGTGTAAGAAATACATTTTATACCTCAACCCACTACATACTTGTTATAGGTCAGGGAGAGGGGCAGCCCAAACCCCACAAACCTGCCTATTCTAAATGGGTTCTGCCATCCGCCGCATCAACACAAAACATGAGAATTTAATGGGAAGGAACTTTAATAAAACTAGGAAACAATACAGGTAAGGCAAAGAGTCTAGTTTCTAAGTGAAGCACCCAAAGTTACCCGTCCCCTCGTGGGTAAAACTCCATCCATATGGGATCGGCGCAGAGCAAGGCCCCAAAGCCTGCCACAAGTCTAAAGCATCTTCCAGTGGGGACCCACAGAAAAGGGTCAGAAACAACCAGACAAGCCCAGAAGGAAAAGAGCAAAATCAAAATCAAGATAAAAACTGCCATTGTCACCTCCCCACGGGACTCACCCACATCTGTGTCACCCAGTCCACGACCAAAAGACAAGCGCAGTTTCTTCACGTGTCTCTAGGCTCCATGCGCCTCCTCCAGGTCTCCTGGCTCCATCCTGCTCCTTCCTTCCTCAGTCTCTTCTGCAGCTTCTCCTCTTCCTGCTCAGCTCCACCCCCTTTCCTGGGGACCACCCTGTTACATACTTACACGTGTGCAAATATATAAGTGACCAAAACAAGGTTTTTTCTAAAAGTCTACGGTCTATGAATTTTGTTGTTTTATTCTGTTCTTTTCTATCCCATTTTAAAATGATGCTCTTGACCCTCTATGACAAAAATATTTATTAAACACATTTCCTCTCCTGAACACACATCTAGCCTACATTTCCCATCCACCCTCGTGGTTCAATGTGGCCAAAATACTGAGTCCTAGCAAATAAAATGTGGTAAGGAGTGCTGGGTGCCCCTTTCAGATCCAACCCATAGAAGCCTATGTGGAATCCAGAAAGCCTATGTCAAATCCACTGTGGCAATCTTGGAAGTCACATATTTAAGATGGGGTGAGTATGAGCCCCAGCTCCTTACTCACTCACTGGTCAAAAAGCCTGCACTGAAATGTGAGGAACAAATATTGTTTTGAGCCATTATACACTTGGAGTCTGTGTATCATAGCAGCTAGCATTATCCTATTACACCCTCAGAAACATTTGTTGACCCTCTTTTCAGCAACTACATCATTATCCTTTTTAATTTAAAGTTTTCCATATAGAGACTTCCCAAGTACCAAGCACTTCTTTTTGATGCTTCTGAGCCCTCCAAACCCACAAGCATAACCAAGCCCTCCAACCCAAAGCACAAGAAATTGTGCTGGGCAGACTAATGGATGCAGTCATCAGACTACGTCTATGGCAAGTGATGGAGGACAAGAAAATAAAACTGAAAAGGAGGGGCACCACAAGACCAGAAACCTGGCTCACAAGGAGGTGGGGGTAGAAGAGATTCAAATAGCCATTGACATAGCTATGGAAACCATGATCCTTAGGCTCAGGTGGCACAGTTGACACAGTTGCAAAAACTAGTATCCTTAGGCACATCGCAGACGCCTAGATTGCAAAGCATTAATTCCAAGCAGGTATCTGAGCTCAGGGCGCATCCAGAGGTAAAGATATGGAGATTGAGCCCATTGTAGAATCTCTGGTCCCTTTCAAACACGACTAAGTTACCCAAAATTAGCACCCAATTGACAGCTCACAAGGAGTGGCCCCTCCCAAACAGAAGAAGACTATCTCAGTTCAGTCTCAGCACCGGCTTGGGGCAGCAGTCCCTCTGCCCACCTGTGACTATGCAGGTGCTTCTTTTCACCAACTCTCTCCTTCTGCAGGGCAGCAGCTTCCTGCCTGCTGGTGACCTGCCAAGGCCGCCCACCTGCAATCACGCAGGCCTCTCTCAGCAAACCTGTCCCTTCTGGGGCAGCTCTTCCTGCCCGCTTGTGTCTATGCTATTGTTTTAAACGGTTTCATCCCTTCCCTAATAAACCTGCCCTTTAAATATAACTAACATCTCTGTCTCGTGGAGAAACTCGCCGGGAAACTCGCCGCGCGTCGCTGAAACGGGAGCTCTGGTGACACCTTTCCCAGAGTGACCCCAAGGACCCTGCACTCCAAACCCACAGACTCCATACACCACAACAGCAAGTATCTAGGCCACTGGTACTTAACCTAATCATCTTGTGCTCACAGTGCAACATTTCTAAAGACAGCACCTTTAGGTTGTGAGTAAGAGGTCTAACTTGATTATTATGGGGGTTTCTTACCATGAAATTTTGAATAAAGTAAAATTCCCTGCTTGGGACCCAGAATGAGGAAAGGGACTCTGTTCAGGAAGGTCAAAGCATAGCCTATCCTTCCTCTTTCTTGTATTTTCGGAGAGCTTTGAGGTTTTATGGCCGTTGATTATTGCATTTAAACTCTGGATAAACTCATGGAACAAAATTAGCCTGAACAGGGAACAGGCATCCTGGCCAGCCATGAATTCCTTGATCCCTGGGGAAGATAATCAAGAGAAGAATCCACAGGCTTGTCATTCTTCAACTTCCTCCCTGGATCCCTTCAGCCTTCCCTCTCCTGTTTCCTTTCCTGAAACCCTAACTGAAAAAAATCTGGTATTGCTAAAACTTCTTTGCTGGACTTTGTCTTGCATGGCCCCGACTTGAGAAGAATGAATTATGTTTTCCATCTGTCACTATCGTCCTCATTCTGCTACAGAATTGTTAATGATAACTCCTCTGTGTAGCCATAAGATACTAATGTGCAGCCAGGGTGAGAATCATCTTGGGACCCTGCAGCCATATCAGTGCTTCTCAAGTACCAGGAAATCCTATTGAAAATGTGGATCCTGTTTCCCTAGGTCTGGGCTGGGTCTGAGAATCTGCACTTGTAGCATTCCTTGTGCTGTCTTTCCTGCTGGTCCTTAGACCACACTTTGGGTAGCAAAGAGCCAGGAGATGTAGTCAGATTGTATTTTATCATCAGATGCTTCAGGTTTCCATCTGGCAGAATGAGAGGAGTCAGCGATCATTTTCTGCCTCATATTCATCAGATGATTTACCTCTGTTCCACAAGTCAGGCACCACTGCAGTTAACATCCGTTTTCCAGATAAGACAGGATGCTTTTGTCAGATCCTCACAAACTCTGACCTTTAATTCCTGAGTGCTCAGGGTACCTGGTGACAATTTTGAGATTCTTTGATTAGCTGGAATTCATTTTTGTATCTAATCATTCCTAAGTGTTTGTGAAATATTCCCTTTGAAAATTTCTCTTCTAACAAATAACCTCACCCCCTGCATATTTTGTATCATACTTTTAGTGAAGAAATCAAACAGTATTGGCACTGACTGGAAGGGATTTGGAACCCAGCTTACCCACCACCTAGCATTTGAGGAGCCTGGAGAAAATGCAGACTCATTCCTAGTGTTGAAATATAATCTTCAAAATGTAAAGACACGATTCTCAAAGAGATGTAGAATGAACATGTGTCAAATATTTTATTCATCTCATTAACTAATGAGGAAACTAGCAAGATGGTCAGGCCAGTTTAAAGGATGAATATTTATAGATAATCAGTCAAAGGAATGCGGAAGTGAATTTGCCAGTAAAGACAAAACTGGTAAATGTCTTAGGGGGCCACAAAACTGTAACCAGTGGAGTCACCTTTTCTGCAGGACCAAAATATGCAAATTGCTTCCTAAAGTCACAGTCTCTGGGTCCCCATCAGACAGGAAATGGCAAAGCCAAACACAGATGCACTCCCCTGTGCGATAAATTCTTGGGTGAGCCTGGTTAAAATGACACTGAGAGGACATGCAATTATTTCCTGCTTTAGTTGCCAGTTTTGGATAATTTTTCATAGCACTAGGCAGAACCTGAACCAGCACCAGAATTCTAGTACATTTTTAAACTTTCTTATTCTTGGCAGATCAGCAATGATGTCACTTTTGGCAGCTGTTTTTAAGTTCTTCTCTACTAAAACAATGATATCAGATGACCAGCACATATGCGACATACTGCCCTGGGCTTGCCCAGGGTTATATGGGGACTCTAACACCACCCCTTTTTCTGCCACTAGAGATAGTGTGTCATAAACGTATGATCCTATGTTATTATGGGGGGTCCTTATACTCATGTGTATTCTTTTTACTTAATAAGCTATTCTGAAACTTTGCTACTTAAACTATTATTAGTAAAAATAAATTTCCTCACAGCTCACATCAAAACTGACCTCCACATATCAGCCCAGCAAGGCACAGCTTGAGGAATGCTGATTTATGAGATGCAAAGCTCCCACATGTTTTGCAAAGCCCCAGACTGCCTGGATTGAATTTGTTTCTCTTTCTTTGTATTTTGCCTTACTTTGGGCTGTGGAATCTCAAATTCCATGTGTTTGGCCTGACAGCAAGAAATGCTGGAACATATGGAGTTCAGGACACATCGAGTGATCCTTAACCATTTACCACCCAACAATTAAAGCCTCATGGTCACTGGGGACACAGAGTGAGCGTCTCGTTCCTCACGTGTTGTCTGTCCAGTCTGTATCTCAACTATTTGCAAATGTACTTTTCAAATCTTCTGGGTCACAGTTCTCAGTGATTTCCCTCTGCTGAGAGGATGCTCAGGCCCACAGTGGCTTCAGGATCACGGCGAGTCCACGTCTCCTGGAATCATCCTAAAACTCAGGGCAGCTCTTCCGCAGTCGTATCTGTATTCTGTGACCTTGTCTCCCCTGGCCGCAGCTAACAGGCAGGTAAGAACCCAACTCCATAAAGGCAAGGTGAGGCTCTCTTGGAAATGTGGACTTTGGGATAGAAAGAGCTAGCACTGCAGAGGTGTGGCATCAAGTTCCCGCTGATCATAGCTTTTTTTTTTTTAAGATTGATTTATTTGTACAAGAACCGGGGTACAGGCCAGATGCACGGGAGAGTGAGAGGATTCACCAGAGACAGAGCGGGGAGCAGAACAGGCAGATTGACGAAGTACACTGTTGAGGGGAGCAGCGGGCGAGACAGGAGAGGTCTGCGCGCCATGTGGGATTCTCGCCAGCCGGCCAGAATTGAACCTGTGCTGCAGAGGCTGTGGACAGCTTCACAGTGCGGCGCTCAACTGCCTGTGCCACCAGGGAGGCCCTGATCATAGCTTTTTAGAGAGAAGTTTGGTGAATGCCTTCTTTTGATGGTTCTGGAGTTGCTTTGTTCTACCTCAACTGCCTAGCTCGCATTGCATCTGATTGTGTTGGATATGTTAAACATTTTTTCTATTAAATTTCTCTCTACTTTTTGTTGTTATTGATTTTGTTAGACTTGGTTTCAGTTGCTTAAAAGTAAGAACACTTGAAATATAGTGGCCTCCCCAAGTAACGAATTAGGTGGAGGCTGAACTGGCTTGAGTGAAGGGACTTTGGTTCTAGCCTTCACTGTCACTCGTTTGGTGTGACTGAATAAACTGTGTAAATTCTTTTGAACTTCATGTCCTCTATCTACTCTAGTGAAAGGGGGATAAACTAGAAGATTCTTAATGTCCTGAACCAGTTTTAACAAGTGACCCTAAAAAGCTTTGTCATCCTTTATTGAGAGGTGGGATCTTTTTCTCCCCCCACCCGAATCTGGTGGGTTGTGACTGCTTCAACAAGTAGAGGCTAGCGGAAGTGATGGTGTGTGACTTCTGAGGCAGAATCCTGAAAGGCTGAGACACTTAAGCTGGAGTTCTCAGTCATTATATAAGAAGTTTGGCTGCACTATGGCAGCCTGAGTGTGTTGAAGTTCAAGCCACTTCCAGGGGTCATGTGTCAATGTTAGAGTTTAGTGGCAGTTGCGCTACCTGCCAATAGCCAATATCAACTGTCAACCACGTGAGTGGTCTTCTTGGATGTCTAGCCCAGTCCAGTCTTCAGATGACTGCAGTTATAGGTGATATTATCCTGTAATCACATGACAGACCCCAAAGGAGAACTGTCCAGACAAGCCTTTCCCAATTCCCAACCCAAATTCCTTGCTTTGAGTCCAGTGGGCCTAACAAAATGATTGTTTTATGCAAATAAGCTTTGAGGTTAATTATATAGTTACGGTAATGGAAATTGTCCCTCTGACCTTGACCCTCCTACATTCCCTCCCCCTGTTCCTTCATCCATCCATATCAATTCCTCCATTCATTCTGTGTTTTTTAAGGTCTGACTCTTCATGGAACTAGGGCCTCAAAGATGAATCTGTCACTCTTCATGGCCTCACAGAGCTTCCAGAGCATATAGAAAGGGGAAAGCAACACGAATAAAATCAGCTTGAAACACAGGGAACTTCATAAAAGAGTGGCAAAAAGGCATGAGCAGCAAGAGTTAGAAACTCTTGCATAGGTCTCTTCTCAACAGAGCCGTGCATGAGGAAGAGACAGTGCTCACCTCAATGGTGCTGGAGGTTCCAGATCGATTTGATTTCTCATAAGGCAGAATTTGTCCTTATTAACCTTTCTGGAGACTATTGGAAAACAAGGATTTCCTCCCCTTAGTTACATCATTTCAAAGGAGATGAAAAAGATCAGTGATAGCTGTTGGCTTGTCTCAGATGACTATGGCTGGCTGTTAATTGGCCTCCAGGAAAGCCCTCCTTTACTTATTTCCTGTGATGGACCAATGGGCATTTAAGCCTAGACATGGTGGCACCTCCACTGCAATTTTGCTTGCCCTGTTTTCCCAGAAGTTAAGGTGGCTGCATCCCCTGTTGACTCAGTTGCTATAATAGAGAAGAGAGTCTGGTGCTCCTGAGAAAATTCTGCTTACTCAAACCTGAAAGAGATGCAGGGCCCTAGCCTGCACTGCACCCCTACTGTGTGTCAGGAAGACTTCCACCAGGTTAGTTCCCCCATTGATCTCATTGCAATGAGGTGATGCTCAGCAGAGAGGAGTCCCATGTGTAGGGGGGGTTTGTAACCGCATTGCATCATAGTTAGGTATTACTATATTTTTTCTGTGCATGGAATCATCATAGTTCTCTCTGTTTCCTGGAGCATGAAATGATGGTAGATGACTGTTAAATCCTTTTTTTTTTTTTGAAGTAACACAGTGCAGCTGTCTTCCAAAAGGAACCCAAACCTAGAATCCTTTGATACTTTTATGTAGGAATGGCATCAACATGTGAAGGATTTGCCACAGATTGCATACAGTTGTAAACGATGAAGAACCGTAGGAAGAGATGCCTCAAATAGAAGTTCTAAATTTCTTTTGTTTGAACTTAAATTTTCTGCTAATGAAGATAAAGAGTTTTAATGTCTTGCCCCTTGGAATGGAAGATTTTTTAGCTGGTTTCAAAAAGCAAATTGCATAGTACTGTACACATTCTCAGGCTAACTAAACATTGTTTAGCTGTTGTAATGGAATTCCTGGTCACTTAATTATTTTTTTATTGGGGTAAAATTGACATGTAACATTAGCTTTAAGTGTACCACATAATGTGGTACTTGTATGTATTGTGAAAAGATCACCATAATAAGACAATGAGTATCTGTCGCCATGGTTATAATTTTTTTCTTGTTATGAGAACTCTTAGATTTACTCTTAACAACTTTCAGTATGGAATACAGTATTACAAAGTATGGTCACCATACTGTCCGTTACATCCCCATGATTTACTCCTAGAATTCATGGACATGAAATCATAGTCTCTTATTTTCTCATTTATTTTGCCTAACACAGTGTCTGAGATTCTCCCAGGTTGTTTTGTCTATCATTGGCTTATTCCTTTTCCTTGCTACATAGTATGACTTTGCGTGGATGGGCACTCGAGTTTACCCATTCAGCCTGATGGCAGTCCCTCAGCAAAGGTGAGAGTCAGACAGAAACATCTTAGACCTGAGTAACTGCACCCCTTCCCTGGACACTGTGCTTTTGAGGACCTTACTTCAGGCCGAGATGCCTATGCTCATGCATGCATGTGTCTTCATGGGAAGAGAAGAGGGGCCTGCTATAGGATGGGGACCTTTGTTTATTCATTTGTGAGCCCACAAGCGATAGGGGTTGGTGGGCGCCAAAGGAGCAGGAACAGAACGAAGGAAGGAATTCTCAAAAAGAAAGAAAATTTGTAAAGAGACAAAACCCCAATTTTAGAGGTCACAGAACAGAGGGGCTTACAACCGGGAGTGATTTTAGATTTCATGTTCTCTCATTCTTTTAATTTCACAGATGAGAAAACTGAGGCCCAGAGAGGTTGAGACTTCTCTAAGGTCACACAGTGAGAAAGAGGCAGAACCAAGACAAGAAGTGCAATTTTCTAATTCCTGGGCCAAAGCTTTTTCAGTGTATATAAGAGTAGTGGTCTTCAGACTCTTTTGTTGCATATAGGCTAATTTATTTTTTGTTAAATTGTAAACCATTTACATATTTTGACGTTAACTTCTAAAATATTTTGAATAATGAAATTAAATAGTTTCAGAGGATTTAGTTTCTAGTATGAACAAATTCTTCCTTGATAGATAAAATTTCGTTTTTATATTATTCTTTCTTTCCTTTGAACTTGAAATTTGTCTATTCTCCCTTAGTAATTGTCTTAATATACGTATATTGGGGAGATTCTTATCTGTCACTCTCTTACAACTTTCAGCAGATTTACAATATATGTACATGGGTACATACATACATATATAAACTGAAATTATGTATTGCCATTTTCCATGTCCTTTCAGTCCTTTATTAAGCAAATATTTCCCAAATGCTTATTATGTCCCAAACATTGTTCTAAGTGTTGTTATAATAAATAAAACAGACAAAAATCCCTGTCATCGTGGAGCTTACTTTAAGGCAAAGGAGACATTCACAGACAGGATAAATAAGTGAAATATATGTGGATATTGAAAAGTGCGGAGAAACAAAGCAAGAAAAGGAGTTACAATATCAGGTGGGATGTGGCCCTGACATTTTCCCGTTGGGTGTCCTCCCTGAAAGGTGACTTTCGCAAAAGATCTGAAGGAGGTAAGGGCCCAGTTACGTGCACCTGGGGGCAGAGAGCTTGTTAGATAGAGGGAACAGCCAGTGAAAATACCCTGAGGCCAAAGTACTCCTGTGACTTTAGGAGAAGGACGAGACCAACTTGGGCTGGAGTCAGAAGCAGGAGAGCGCGCGCCCCAAGGGCAGCCAGATTATGAAGTCCCTTTAGGGTAGTTCAAAGATTTTTAGCTTTTATTCTGCCTGATGAAGGAGGGTTTTGAGCAAAGAAATTCTGTCATCCGACTTAAGCTTTAACGAGATCTTTCTGGCTGCTGCGTTGAAAATAGACCACAAGAGGGTATGGACCAAAGCAGAGAGCCATGAGGCAGGGTGCTGGATACCTTTCATTTGCTCTTCAGAGTGACTCTCACTTTTCTCCACCCTGTTCTGTCCCCTGGGAAGCTGACCTGTGTGGAGGACATCAGCGTGTTGCTTGTTCTCTAGCTTCCAGTGGGGTCAGCTAATGGGAACCTGAGGACAGGGAGGGAGGACAGAATAAGATCAGGGCATTTATTTCATTTTTCCTTCTGGCTCCCTTCCTGCTGGGTCACTGCAGTTTGACTGTGTCCCTCTCTCCAAGGCTACAGGTAGTGTTCTGCCTGTAGCTGTCCTTTTGGAGTTCCGGAAACTCTCTCTCTGTTGTTGCTCTTTTTAAGGACTAGAAGTGGACATGGTTTCCCTCTCATGTAAGTCTCTGGTGTTTCATTATTACTCATTAGTTTCTAGAACCCTGACTGTACCTTTGCAAACCTAGTCCCTTAATTAAACTCTCTTCAGTTACCATTCAGCATGCCATCTGTTTCCTGTTGGGGCCGCATCTCTTTCCATTATTTATCGCTCTGTGAAAAACCACCCCAAAACTTAATGACTTAAAATACCCACAATCATTTTTTTTTTTTTGCTCATGATTTCACAATTAGGTGAGACTTGCAGAGAAAGCTTATCTTCACCTCATGTGGCATCGGCAAGGGAGGCCGGGGCTAGAGGATTCACTTCCAAGATGGCTCACTCACACGGCTGGCAAGTTGGTGCTAGTTGCTGTCTAGGATCTCAGCTGGGGCTGGCGGCCAGAGGCTTTGATTCTCCTCCAAGTGAGCTGTTAAGGGTTTCCACACAGCATGAAGACTGGGTTCCAAGAACCAGGAAACAGAAGTTGCCAGTCCTCTTAAAGTCTAGGTCTGGAACTGGCAAGGCCAGATTCAACAGGGTAGAAAAAGCACAGTGAGTTTATGGCCATCTTTAATGCGCCATGCTGGCTGCAACTAGAAGCTGTTGCCATAATCTGTGTGAGAGATGGTAATGGCTTGAAGAGGTGATGGCAACAAGTAGTTGGATCCTGATTAGAGTTTGAAAAGAAAGGACAGGATTTGCAGATTGGATGTGAGATATGAAAGAGGAAAGTTGTGTTCTTCTGTGTTCTGAGAAACAGATGCCTAGGTGGAATTAAGCTGGTAAGCATTTTATTAGTATTATTTTCTGTGTGACAGGAAATAGGGAAGGAGTCAGGGAGAATTGGGAGAGCCATCAGCCCGTGGTGGAAATGTGACCTGGATGAAATGGGGAGGTTGAAAGATGGGCAGAAGAGTTGGTGGCCACCATGATGTCTCAGGAAGGTTTGGCAAAGCCACTGGACATTTCTTGAGTCACAATTGGCCAACAAAGTCACAATTGGCCAACTCCCAGGACTCCTGGGAGTCCTGTGTCTCCCATGGATCCTTACTATGCTTAGTTATTGGTAGATAACAGTCCTGGGGAGAGTGGCCTCAATGCCAATCTAACAAAGGATTTCAAGCACTGCACCTGGCCCTCTCATAGTCAATTTCACTCCCTGAATGGCAGGTCTAAAAGGCACATTCTTATGACTGCTTGAGGGGTCAAAGACACCACTTTTTTTGACCTGAGCAGCTAAAAGAATGAGAGTCTTAATGGAGCTGTGGAAACATGCTGGGATATCTGGTTTAAGAAAGATCATCAGAAGTATGGTTTTGGACATGATAAGTTTGAAATACCTATTACACATCCCAGCAGAAGTATTAAGTAGGCAATTGAATAAACATGCTTAGCTTTCAGGGGAGATGTTCATGTGGTAGACAATGAACTGGGGACAGTAAGACTCTAAGTGTTTATAAAAAATTCACTTCTTAATGAAGTTATCATTACTATATTATTTGTACCAAATTTATCAAAACAGCATAAATATATTTCAAATTTTGACAAATAAAATGTAAATTAGTGTACATAAAGTATAACTTTATTGGAAATGCATCTCCTTATAAGCTAAATCTGTGAACAAATATTATTGCTAGAAAGAATCAGAGTTCAGTATCAACTGTATTCCCATTTTTCATATTTACAGATTTAAATGCCAAGAAATTTTATTCACATAAATATGCAGATTAGAGCAGAAAGACATCATTTGGTTCTGTAAACTCTTTCTGCAACATATGCTGAAGATACTGTAGTAAATTTTTATCAAAAATTATTTTCAATTATCTGCTGACAACCATAGGGCATCTTCTTGCAGTTTGGTGAAAGCAAAGAGTTGGATAATACCTCACTTTTGACCAGATTTGCTATTGAATAATTAGAGGTATTTATTTTGTTAACACAAATCCCAAATTTGAAATTATCCTTGTGTTTGATACTTAAGGCATTTTGACTGCCCGGGACAGTGCATCAGTGGAAGATTCTGGAAAGAGGGGAAGTGGGCTTTTTTTTTTCAATAGAGTAGAAAAAGGCAAGTGCAAAAATGGAGGTAGAAAAGGTGGGTCTACATTTCCATTATAGGTGTGTCCTTAAGTAGATTTTAGGAAAGAGGGTCTGAAATCTGAATCCCTTGAAATTCTCCTGCATGCAAAATGACAAATTTTTCATATTTCAAATTGCACAGCACAAAGCAAAGTTATTAGAAAAGTCCTTTGATAAGGTGCTGGGGTTTTTTTAGAAGGCAATTGGACAGCACCCCCCCCCCTCCAAGGTATGTAGACACAGTGTTGTCATGGGGACACTTTAGAGAGATAATCTGAGAGGCTCTGGGTTGGGTGAATCTGTCCCTCAGCCCCAAGGAAGGTGATTTTATGGTGCCCCAGACCATGCTGAAAAATAAAAATCCAGGCTTAACTGAGGTCAGAGTAAGTTGGGAAGATTGGAGAAAATAAACTAATATTGATATAAAGAGGGTGACTTGATGTGGAAAATAGGGGACTCTTAAGAACCCAAGCAATGAGATAAGCCAGTTCAAAAACTAAGGCTGGGTGCTGGCAACAAAGATGAATTTGTGTTCAGCATTAACCCTAAAGGGTCGTGTGATGAAAGGATAGCTAGGATGGAAGTTAGAGGAATTAGTTAATCTCAAGATCTCCGGCTCCTTAAAGTATTCCTTCCCACAGTCTTCTCACAAATTCCAGACACTTCCATGTCTCCTTATTAGCAGCTTGCTCACGCTTCAGCCTGGAATACTTTTGTTCCACTCTGGGTGCTGTAACGTCCCCCCAAAGTGAAGATGGCCAGGCAGCCTGCTATGGGGTCACCCCAGCCTATTCTTCCTTTCTCCTTGTCATAGAAAGATCATTGCATTAAAGTCAGAAGATCAAGGTTAGATCTGCATCTATCGCCACTGGTTGTGTGGTCTTTGGAAAACCCCTAGCTGAATCTCACTTTCCTTATCTCCAAAAAGGGAATGAACATATTTACCTCCACTACAATTTTAATGTAAGGCCTCCCTGGTGGCATAATGGGTTGAGATGCAACCTATGAAGCTATGCGCAGCCACTGCAGCATGAATTCAATCCCCGGTCAGGGAAATGCCCACTTGGTGCAGCAGACCTCTTCTGGCTCGCCCAGTGCTCCCCTCAGCAGTGTATTTCAGTCAGTCCACTGCTCCCCACTCTGTCTCTGGTGAATCCTCTCACGTCCCACGCCTCTTGCCTGTACCACAGTTCTTGTATGCATAAATAAATAAATCTTAAAAAAAACAATTTTAATGTAAAAATCAAAGGTGAATATTGTAAGGCATGTTCTAAATCATGACACACTGTACAATTAAAGACACGGGCAATTAGATGCAGCATCAGGGAGAACCTCTTTTGTGCCAACACCATGGGGCAGGGGAAGTTAGACACGGAGGGCTGTGTGAGGGCAGAAAATGTCCAGGCTGACAGACAGGCACTTTTAAAACTCATAATAAGGGAGAATGAAAGACAGATGCTGGTTGCATTGGCAAAGTGATTCGGAACCATGGTGTTCATATAAGAGGTAGGGTTTGCCTTGGGCCTTAAAAGCCGAGTTGGAATCTGCCAGGCAAAGAAGTGGGACAAAGGCATTCCAGGCACAAGTGCGAGCAAGGTGCTAAGACAGAGACGTGGAAAGGTCTAGAATGTGCAGAGGACTGTGGATATTTAGGTTAATTTGGGTTGGAGCCTTTCTTTTTTGGTGGTTGTTATTTGAGATATTACTGCCATGGGCAATCATACACATATGTCCTTATAATTTCTCCAATTATTTTTGGAGCATAAATATCTAATATGTGATGAGCGGATCCAAAAACCTATATAGGCCTTTGAATTCATATAATATTGCCCTCCCAAAAGGTTGCAAAACCAGTATCTTCTGTACTGAGATGCTGGCTAAACCTCACCTGGCCTCTGAGTGACTTTTTATGGCAATACAACAATTCTTGAGAATGGCATTTGGTCCATGGTCTATGAGTTGACCTCAAATCTCCTTTTCAATCTTGTTTCCACCTCCAAGGCTCTACGTGTAGTGGTTACAGACATGGCCCTGGAGGAGACTGCTTAGCATTGAATCCTGCATCTGCCACTTTATAGACTGAGCACTCCTGCAAAGGTAATGGAGCCTTTCCATGCCTCAGTTTCCCTCTCTCTGGTGGTAGTGATGCCATGGAAAATATTGGGGGAGGCTCATTTTGGTTTACACGTTTTCTATGATGGTGATACATTATGCATGTTATGCATGTGAATGGTTTGCTAGATTGGGCTCTTTGGAAGGTCAATAGCTGCCATTAGAACACTGAATCTGAAAAGGCAGGGTGGGAGCCAGGCAGAGCTGCCCAGATAGAAGTGCTCAGGATGGGGAGAGCAGATGATGAGGGCTCAAATATTGGTGAGACAGTGAGAAGGGAGAAGAAGTCAAGTATAGAGAGAGGAGCTGGTGAAGGGGGTGAAAAAGCACAAAATACTGGTTGTGAGATGAGTAAGTCATGGGAGTAGTGTGCAGCACCGTGGCTGTAGTGAACACCACTATCATGTATTTGAAAGTTGCTAAGAGTACGTCTTACATGTTCTCGTCAGAAGAAAAAAGATATAATTACGTGAGATAATGGGTGATAACTAGACATATCATTTTATAATAGCTACATATATCAATTATGTTAAAACTATAACAAATCATCCAACCTAGCTTAAAATATATATGGTATTTACATAATAGATGGAATTTAAGTGCAAAAACTTAAAAAAATGTAGCGAGTGGAAAAGGATATAAGGGGAGGTGGGATGAGGTCTGGTGAGGGTGTGAATAGGGCGTGGGTGGATGGCTTAGAGGCTCCCATTCCAAGGGAGTCAGCTCTCTGCTCGCTTTCCTTCGCAAGAATGGGGGTGCTGTGGTCTTCTTTCACACTGATGCTGCCTGTAGGGAAAATACTGGGCTTGTTCAGCATGCTGGGGAGAGCTGGCTTTTATCGCTGGCTGGTTGCACCCCTGGTTTTATCCCAGTTTCAAAAATGTTCTTTAAGCAGCAAATGCCATTTTGATGAGATTATCTCTGAGGGGAGATAATCTCCCCTCATTCTTCTTAGCTCCTTTACTACGGTGTCACTGGGTGTGCACCCCGGGCCAGCTCCGGGGCAGGTGCCACAGGGGACATATGAAAGAGACGTGAACCCTGCTCTTCAAGGAACATGGAAGGGCACCTCTAACCCTTCCCTGCTGCTTTCCCCAGGGGAAATGGCAGTGTGGCAAGGGAAGGCGTGGACACAGTGGGTTGCGCGGGGCCTCCGGCTGCGTCCCGGGTATCGCGCCAGACACTACGTAGAGTTTCGTGTTTAATCCTCCGGACAGCTCGAGCGGTGTTATTACCTCATCTGATAGAGGAGAAAGTTGTGTCTCAGAGAGTGTTGGTAACAGGTGCAGGGCCATGAAAGCAGCGACGTGAGGGTGGGCAGCTTGGTGGACACTGGCCCCTACCTTGCCCTAACTGTCATGACGTTCCTTAGCTGGGGGCTGGCGGGAACCGACGACGTTCGTCCCTCTCCCGCTGTTTGGAAAGCCTCGTTGATCATCTTTCTCAGAGCGAGGCGAGGGCTGTGAAAGTGAAATTGTTACAGAATGTGATCTCCATGGAAAGGGGAGGTTCCATGTTCCCTGCCCCACCTGGTGAAGGGTGGCGCTGAGTGCGCAGGGGGAGCCGAAGAGGACTGGGAGAGGAGTCTTGGGAAGGAGATTCGGAAGAAGCACACGGAGCAGAGAGACACGTGAAGAAGCGCCGCTTGCTTCTTGGCTTTGAACTTTTTTTTTTTTTTTTTAATACAAGCACTGGGTACAGTCAGAAGCGCGGGAGGGCGAGAGAATCCACCAGAGCCAGAGCGGGGAGCAGAGCAGGCAGAAGGACCGAGGTACACTGCTGAGGGGAGCGGCGGGCGGCAGGCGAGGTCTGCGCGCCATGTGGGACCCTCCTCTGGTGGCCGGGGAGCAGCCGGGGATCGAACCGGCGCTGCAGAGGCCACGGGCAGCTTCGCAACCCAGCGCTGCGCCACCGGGGAGGCCCTGGCTTTGAACTTACACCAGGAACATGGAGGACATAGAAGGAGACACACTGGGCCAAAACACTAGAGACATTTGAAATAGTCGTGCGTGAGAGACCTGTGGGGAGGCTGACAGTGGCAGCCTTTACCTTCATTTGTACTTTGATTTTGCTCCTTTCCTTCCAGACTTGCCTGGCTCCTTTTGTCCCCTCCTGTGGGTCCCCACCAGAAGAAAGTGCCTTAGACTTGTGGCAGGTTTTCCTTTCTCAGTGGCCCTGCTTTGGGCCAACCCTGTTTGGCTGGGCGTTTACCCACGAGCGGGTGGGTAACTTTGGGTGTTCTATTGGAAAACTACTATCCTTTTCTCTCTTTTCTTTCTATGCATGTGATTCCTATTAAAATTCTTTCACACTGAAAGTATGCTTTGTGTTTGTGCCGCAGAGAGCAGATCCCAGATCCCATTTAGAACATGCATGTTTGGGGGTCTGTTGATCTACTCATTCTGCACCTCATAGTCATGAACCAAGTTCTTCCTCAGGTTCTGATAAGCTGTTGCCTCTGAGAGAAGTCATGCACAGTTGCCTGGGTCACAGAGGGTGGCAATTTCCACTGGCAAAAGTTCAGGAAGGGCGAGATCAGTGAACTTTCTGACTTCCATCAGGGTCCTTTGGGCCACACTGATAATCTGACTGGATTACATGTGGCATGAAGAAAGACAGACCTGGTTCAGTGTCTGAAGAGCTAGTGTTCTACCTTTTCCAGGAAAATTCTGGAAGTTATGCTGCTGCTGCAACTGCAACTTCTGACTCAGGGATTTGGAGATGATGGAAATGATGTGATTATGAGAAATAGGCTGATTGCAGGAAACCATAGCTGAAGGGAAGTTAGCAACCAGGTTCTGGCCCATTTGGTTTTATCTGTGGTGAGGCTTCTTGAGGTTTCTGTTGATTAGCCCTCTGGAGAACAGTGGAAGCTTGGCTACTCCACGGCAGCTGGAGGTATCCCCCAGGACAGCCTGGGAGGCCCCAGTTGCTAGGAGTCCTGAGGTAGCGGCTGTCATAAGAATGGTGGGCCGCCTCAGTCATGCTGTGCTCAGCACTCTGGGACTTTGGGGAGCCACAGTCTGCTCATACAATACCCCAGGAAGTTATTTCTTATAGAGGGGGAGAAGGGCATTCCCCTGGCTTTTGATTCCCTAGGGGCTGACAGAGATTTTTAAGACTGCATATCCCTTGGGTTCCTCCCTGAGGGGAGCTCCAGGAAGCTCTCCTGGCAGGTTGGGTAAGAGTTACCCTCTGGGAATCCATAACATCACACCCACACCTTATGCCTGCATCTGTCTCATTAAGTTGAAATGATCTGTCTCAGAGGTTAAGGACTCATCATTAGAGGTGGGTTAGGGGAGTGTGTCCCCAGCACCTATCACAGTGCCTGGCACACCAGAGACATTCTGGGAATGGTGACCTGTTTGTTGAGCTGAGAGGGATGCCTGCAGGGACTGAGTGTCTTTCTACCTTTTCCATCTGCTTGTGTCCGCATAGTTACAAGATGGCTGATCCTTTACTTATGCCACATTACAGGCAGCAAGAAAGAAAAATGGAGACAGAGGGAGGACAACCTTTTGTTGGGTAATCAAGGCTTTCCCTGAAATCCCTGGCAGATTATTATTATACGATTATATCTAAGGAGCAAGGGAAGGTATATGTCTTTACCTGAATTTCTTGTCAACTTAAATAAAATTAGGCTTTGTTTACCAAGTATGCAAGTGTGTTTGTTTCTTAGGGCTGCCATAACAGAGTACCACAAATTGGCTGGCTTCAATACCCGAGATTTATTGTCTCACAGTTCTGAGGGCCAGAGTCTCTATCAGGGTATTGCCAGGATGGATTCCTTCTGAGGGCTGTGAGGAAAGCATCTGTTCTGTGCCACTCTTGTAGCTTCTGATGTCTTGTTGGCAATCTTTGGCATTTCTTGGCTTGTTCCTTGGCATCACTCCAATCTCTGCCTTTATCTTCACCTGATACTCTCCCTGTGTGTGCATGTCTCTGTGCCCAGCTTTTCCTTGTTAATAAAGACTTAATCATATAAGATTAGGTGAATTAGACCCACCCTAATGACCTCATCTTAACTTGATCATCCACAAAGACCCTTTTCCCAAATGTGGTCAAATAAACAGGTAATGGGGTTTAGGATTTCAACATTTTTTTTGCAGGACACAATTCAACCTATAACAGGCAGGTTTTTTTTTTTTTTAAAGTCTCCAAATTCTTCAATATGCTTGCTGTAAAGAGGTGAGGTGGGTGGTCCTTCCTTTCAATCTGATTGCTCATGATTATGTCAACTAATACAGTAGAAGTGAAGAGACTTCTGAGTTTAGGGAATGGAAGGTCTTGCAGCCCCTCCTTGGCCCTCTTAGGACATCCTAGAAGAATATAGTTGCTGTGTTAGAAATTTGACCATTCTGAGATTACTACCTTGGAAACGCTACTTGTAAGGGCACCAGTTTTCAGCCCCAACTGAGCTCCTGGCTAGCAAATGGCATCCGGACGCCATCTTGGGCTTCCAACCCATTTGAACCTTCCCACGACTGAAGCCCCAGCCAGCGTCTGGCTGCAAGCACATGAGAGACTTCAGGCAAGAGTTGCTCAGAGAAGTACTTCTTGAATTCCTGACCCACAAAATCATGCACAAAACCAAACTGTTGTTTTTAAGCCAGTAAATTAACTTATTGTGCAGGAATAGAAAGTGAAAATAATCAGTAAGAAAAAAAATAACCGTCAGTTAATGGGAACAGTGGAGGCTCTAGGACTTGGGGAGAATTATCATCAGGAGGTTCGTGGCCCTGGAGCCCCTCAGCAGAGGTGTTGTGTTTCTAGGTTTCCACAGAGGTTGGAATTCCCTCCTTCATGCTAAGACACTTGCTTGAGACAAATCTACATTTGAACTACCAAAATGGTGGTATCCTCTGAATGTTCCAATAATCATTTTCTTGGGAGATATTCTCGGGGTTTATAATTGTTTACTGTTATAAAGAAGTTAGTGTTCCTCAGTTTGCCCTAGCATCAACAGGTTGAACTGTGGGTAAGTTGTTACCAGAAAGCATGGCACAAGTTTTTTTTGTTTTTTGTTTTTCATGGCGCTTGTTTTTTTAACTCCAATTTCACCAAGAGGCAGGCACTTTCCCTCCCCCATTTTATAAGCAAAGGCCTATGGGTAGTATGATTCTGGAAGACCCTGAATTCTATGGCATAGCTTTCAGTTTCCCAGTTTATAATAGGGTACTTGGACTCTGTGTCTTAAATGATGGGTGAAAATAAGGACTTGTCTCGTGACAGAATTTTCTGAACATGCTGAAGTTGTTCTGTGTTGATTAGCTCACCTCTGGTGTCCAAGTTCCACTGAATTGCTGTCAATGTGTCTCTGTTTCTCTGTGTGTTTTATCATGTCTCAGGACTTATCATTTCTCTTTTATCTCTTCTTTATACAGTGCTTAAGCCAGATTCTTTCTTTGCTCGACCTTTATGCTATTTTCCTTGACTTCCTCATATTCAGCCTTATGCTTTGATCAGTCTCGCCAACAGCTGTTACCAAGCAACTTTCTTTCCCTTCTATAGTTTCCTCCTAAAATTCCATCTGTTTCATCAAGTCCTTTGCTCAGATGCACTGCTGTTCTTGTTTTTGTTTGCTCTGTGTTGAAACTATAGACGATAAATCAAAGGAGGCTACATTAAACAGGATTCTGAGTGGTTAAGGCACAGGTTTTGGATTCAGAAAAACGTGGGTTCAAATTCTGATTCTGTGTGGTGGGTGCAAGATGGTGGACAAGCAGGATACTGGAATCATCTATTCCTCCATAGACACAACAGACTGGCATCTGGAGCAACTGTATTTAGTAGAGAGTTGAGGACTTTATGGTCAGTGTCTCCACAGGTAGAAGAGACAGAGACCATCAGAAAGGGCAGGAAAGTCTGGAATGATATCAGAGCACTGGGAGAAATACTTCCCCCCCCGCCCCATGTGCTTTCAGTGCCTCACTGACAGACTATAGTAAGGCATGTGCGTATCTCCCTGAGAGAACACAGTCTGGATGGGTGGCTGGGAGTATACAACACCTGGGATTGCTTGTGGCTAGGCTCAATGTTCATTAGAAACAGCTATGAGAAAAGAAAGATGAAATTTTCCTAGAAATGTTGGTGGGTAGATTAAGTGAGATGTTGTACATCATGTTGAAAAAAGATTAAATGATTTTAAGTGCCAAGCATTATGCTACCATTAATGTTGAGTCCCATGGATTAATCTTAATTTTATAGAAACAAAGATTATTACTAAAGAGACTTTAAAAGATCACCCAGCTAATTCCCTTATTTTGGGGTGTGAAACCAGAGGCCCAGAGAGGAAATTGTCTGCATAGTACAAATTGGAAGTAAGGTTATGTCTCTATGCTTAATAGAAAAACCTTGTAACTGCTTCCTTGTGTGTTTCAATTATAGATGATCTTGTACAATTGGTCTTCACAGAAGAGAGTTGTTTGGAAGAATGGGAATTATGCCCTGCACATGCTTTGATAGATATCGATGTTATTATAGGTTTTTGATTCATTACCTGAATGAGAGCCTGGTTCCTGTGTGGTAGCCCCCGGCACACAGTGACATTTCAGACCATTGGCTGCTGGGAGGGCTCAGGGGTAAAGGAGGTGATGATGCTTGTGGCCATGGTCCTATCCTTAAAACATGATTTCAGATCCTATGGACAATAGCTGGACTTTGGCCTTAGTTCCTGTTACACAATAGAAATGAGGCATTTCTAGGTTGTTTCAGACAGTCTTGTTTTTAGTCTGTGTTTTCTGGATAATAAAGTATCATTTTGGATGACATAAAAGAAAGTTGAGAAAAATGTACAAATATTTGTGCGTGTGGTCCCTGGGCCTGGTGGATGAGTAGCAGCGGGGAGACATCACTGGCTCAGGCTGGTGGGTGGGAAAAGGAGATATGGATGGGCCCATATTCTAGAATTAAGGGGTTTCAGCCACCACAGAGGAAAACAAAAGCTTGGGGTTGACAGAGTTGAGGGTCCATTCGTCCTTGCAATTTTTTTTTTATGAAATATCTATCCCTTTAACAGCACTTCATCCTGTAAATGTCTACCTCACCTGCTGCATTTACTAAGGAATCTTCTCTCCTTGAGAACTGGCATAATCTGTCATGTTGAGAAGAAAATTTTAAAGACTATAATTTTGAAGTAATGAAATGCTATTTTGGATAAACCGAAAAAGTGCCAAAGTCAAATGCAAAATCAAACCAGTAATTGGCCCTATGCTTTCTCAATCTCTGATGATTCATGATGTATCTCTGAAGGTCTCTAGGAACATCCTGCAGAATTCCTTAGTCTGCAGTCACACAGCCACTGGGACCACATAAAGAAGAGTTGAGTGCTTTTGTCCCACATCCTCATCTTATGCCAGAAATGTTCTTTTTCCTTCTATGTTCTGGAAGCTGGCAACTCAAAACAGTCGTGAGCCAGAACTCAAATTGGCTCACCAAGAATTAATGGTGGTGATGTTACAGTTTAAGTCTCAAAATGACAAGTCCCTTTAAAGAGGAAGGATAAGTTCCAGATCTGTAAGACAACACATAATGTATCCAAGGTGAAGGGATCCAATCATTATGAGTTGATTAAAAATCCCACAGACTTTCATTTTGTGACTTTTACAGAGGGAATCTGTCCACCAGATGACAAATCGGTCCCCCCATAGCCCCATGGACAAGGATGAGTCACTGGAGCTAACAGCAGTTCTCCTAGTGTTGTCTAGGCAGAGGCTGCCCTGTACCCCAGTTCTTCTATGCTAAAAAAGACACACACACAAAACCTAACTTGCCTATATTGAATTTCATTCACATCCACTACTCAAACAGTTGTCTCCCTGGAAAGCAATCTAGTTAGCTTAGCCATCAGAAGTGTTCCTAAGAGATAATAACTTAAGAGTCATCCCTCAAACCCTGGAGGACCTAAGTGGTCAGTCAGGCAAAATGCAATTCCAATGGTGGAGTCTAAGTGCATAGAAAGAAGGAGGAAAATGTTTGGGTGCGCCTTTCTAGGATTCCTAAAATGACACCGTAAGGTAGAGTATTCTTATTAATTGTAAGTGCAGTTTTTCTCAAAGCTGAAGAATGAAGGGATAGCACAGGGATAGTGAATAGAACCGAAAACCTAAAGCCAAGTATAACAGGTGATAACCCTCCCCCCACGTTCCAAAGAACATGTGTAGAATTTATTAAATTTTAACAAAAATTAAATTTTAACAAAAACCATCCAGAGGTTTAAGATGAGACTAGAAATAGGGGAAAAAAAGGGGGGGGGGATTTAAACAAATGGTCAGTGTTTTTGCTTTTCTCCTGCCTCCCAGTTTTTTCTTGGGGTGTGACAGAGCACTGCGATGCAGCTATTGAGAGAAATTTATTTGCTTTCTTTGGAATCTGGGGGTACTTGGGATCAAAGAGACTGATGCCCTTCTCAGTGGGAGCAGTCTGAAGGGAAGGGCTGTCTGGAGCAACTTTATGAACAGTGCAAAGGTCAGGGCAGCTAGTTAGGGGAAACTCCCACTATGCAGTGGGCTGGGAAGCAGTGCTTGGGGGTCAAGAGGACTGGGTGCAAGGTACCCAGAGTCAGCTTTCAGGGACCCTGCCCAAGACAGTGGCCTGTTGGGGGCAAGTGGATAACAGCTGTAAGTTGCTTCAGGATTTCTTCAGATGAAAAAGCTGAGGGAGGGGCCTCCCTGGTGGTGCAAGGGGTTAAACACAACACTGTGAAGCTATCCTCAGCCACTGAAGCATGAGTTTGATCCCCGGCCAGGGAGCTACCCACATGGTGCAGCAGACCTCTCCTATCTCACCTGCTGCTCCCCTCAGCAATGTATTTCAGTCAGTCTGCCTGTTCTGCTCCCTACTCTATCTCTGGTGAATCTTCTCACCTCCCCACCCCCGACAAACACACACCTCTGGCCTTTACCCCAGTTCTTGTATGCATCAATAAATAAAAATCTTAGTAAAAACAGAAGCTGAGGGAGTCAGAACTGATCATCCAGAGTGTGTGTCACCAGAACCAGGAGACTGTCATCCAGAGGTCACTGGGAACCAGCCAAAGATCCCACTCCCCATGCATTTGGAGCACATAGACGAGGCAGCACGCAAGTGGCTGCCATGACAGGCATGTTACAGTGGCTTCACTGACACGAGATATTATCCTTTGCCTCTATGACTGGTGTGGGGGCCAGTGTCTCTATAGATCAGACAGGCCAGCGGAAGTTGGATGTGAAATGGGGACGAGCAAGGACAAATTGGGACACGTGAGGACAAACTGGAACTTGATGGCAGGGGCAAGCTGTGGGAGAAGCTGGCACTCTGTACTCCAGAGATGCACATAGGCCTGGCCCAGGACTTACTGATCCAGTGTTTGCTGGAAGAGCTGCAGGCCTTGGTGCTGCCCACACCAGCAAGATGGGCCGGCAGATCAGTGGCAATGCACGGGAGCTGCTGCAGTGGCTGGGGCTCTACACCGCTTTCAGAGCCCAAAATGGCAGCTCCTTCACTTCCCTCCGGAGCAAAGTCTCTGGTGGCCTAACTCAGACCTGCACTGGGAAGGGAATTTTGGGAAATGTAGTTGCAGCTCATCTAGGTGGCAGCACTGGAGAAGAAAGAATAAAAAGAAATGTTATGACTTCTTATCCAACTTTTTGGTTTTTTGAGCCAAGGGTCAGGCCTGAGCCAGTAGAATGGGGTATGAGGTTGGAGATGAGATTAAAGTACTGACTTCTATTGGATTTTTAAATACCAAAATAAAGCTTGTTCCTAAAGTGGCTTAAAAGTCACAGGATTTGTGTAAGAAGTTTTCAAGAGACAGGGAGACAGGTTTGACATAATAAGGTAGAAGGTAACAATGAAGAAATTAACAACCATTTCTTGTTTATACCCAGTGAGGTTCAGTCAGTTTAATAAACCAGTTCCTCAGGCACTTGAATTCTAAGAGTTCATCTATACACATTGCTATAGTCTTCATGTTAACCCGTTTGTCATCTGATTTAAAAATGCTTAAAATTCTATTTGCATCTACTCTTTATTAAACAACATCTACCACTGTATGCTTCATATACACATAAAGAAACTCATATTACTATCTAGGGTTATACTTTATATTAAAAATTACCTGTACTTTTCATTGTGGACAATTTAAAGTTTCCCAAGGTTTATTCACATAGTATGGGGTTTTTTTGTCTTATGTGTTGATTGCTGAAGTTAATGTTATATAAAATGAAGTTGTGGCATTTTTGTACCTCAAAATTCAGAGAGGTATGGGGGGTAGGGTGAAGAAGGCATATGGTTTTAAAACTCACGAATGTGTCCACTATACCCTTCCAGAAGAAGCATGTCTTCACATTTTCACATTATGAAACTATAATACGTTAAAGATGAAAGCCACCATAAAGGTAGTTATTTACCCCTCACTTAAAATGAGGGACTCCATTTGAGAGGAGAAAGCATACATTGTACAAAAATGAACAATGATGTAAAAAATATTTATATGTATACATATATATGTGTGTGTGTGTGTAAAAGTTGAGAAACAAACAAACAAACAAACAAAAAACCAAAAAGAAGGACTCCAATCCAATCCAGAAGGAATCCAACAAAAAGAGGTGAATTCATGTGTCCAAGCTCACAGGGTGACACGGTGCAGGCCCAGAACTAGAACCTGGTATGAGTCTATCACATCAACTTTCCGTTCCATTTGCCATATTGCTCTTCATCTGGTGATTTTCTCTAGCAAAAACTAAGAGCCTGCCTTGGTTTCAAGTTGCCTAGGGACTGAGGGTCCCCAGAGTTTGGACCCAGATCATTGTCCTTGGTTCAACCTGGGGCAGGCAAGGACACAGGGTGATCTCGGCAGTGACAAGGGCTCTTTTGTTTCAGAGCTGGTTTCTCCTTCATGCAGGTCTCCCCGCGTGGATTACATCTTTCCCCTCCCATTTGTTCCCTGGTGAGCAGCCCAAGTCTCTTTCTGGCACGTGCACAATGCTTGCTGCCTGCCGGGGCCCGGGCCTGGGCCTCACACCTGACAACAGAGAAGACTCGCCTGCAGGCAGATCAGCTGGAGGCTGTAGTCCCAAGACTGCACTGTCTCTTGTACGGGGACTATAACCAAGATGAAAATGCATACATTGTGCAAAAATGAAAAATGATGTAAAAAATGTATAAAATAAAAAAAGAAAAGAGTTGAATAGAAAATTGAAATCATACAAAGAGCAATGATGTAAAAATATGCAGATATGTGAATAAAAGTTGAGAAATAAAAAAAAAAAAGCAATAAGCACACACACACACACACACAAAGCAGGACTAGACCAGCACTCTGATGGCTTGAACTCACTCTTGGAATTAGCTTTCCCCAGAGCCTCCCCTGGGATTCCTTTCTTAGCACTTCCCTCTGCAAAGGTTGTAGTCCCTTAAGAGTTCTTTGTGAACAAGAATGATCATGTTCATCCATCCCCTCCTTGGCCCATCTAATTCCAGGGGAGATAGCGCTTCTTATTCTTCCTGGTCCCTTTGGGACATCAGATACCAAATGCTCTTCTTCCCTCATCAGATGTTTGTCTTGATTTTGTAGCTTTTCCTTCTAGAGTTTCAAAGCAGGTAAAACGAAGCCTTCCTGTGACATTTGGAAGCCCCACGCTCAACTCTTGTTTTGTACCTCACTTGGTAAAATGAGTGCGATCTCCCGATACCCCTGAATTTTTAAGCATCTTGACTCTAGACAGCCACGGAAAATCCAGGGCTCTACTGGGTTTGTTGGCACCTGCTGCTCAATGCCATTCCCCCCATTCCCCCCTTTCCAGTGCTGCTGCTTGGAAGGATTCATCTGCATCCTTCACTTTCCCTTAGGATGACATAAAGCATAACAAAGTCCACACACAAAGCAGCAATGCCTAAGAGTGTGTGTTGGGGGGGGCGGGGGGTGAGGGGGGGTTACTTTAGATCAGTATTGCATTTTCCTGTGAAGTTGTTTTTGGCAGCTCACATTGAGGTCTCGCAAATAATCCCCTAATTGTAACAAGCTGAAGGTCTCTCTCATGGAACCCACGTCTGATTCATGCCTTCTGCTCTTTCCTGTGCAGCCCTGACACAGTGATGATGCGACTGGCATATAAATCTTGTCACTCATGCTGGAGCAGGGAAGAGAAGCAGAGCATGCACCAGGCCCCCAGGGACCGTGGGATAAAAGGAGACAGCCACAGGGACAGAAAGGACTGGATACTTGTTCTACCAGGGTATTTCCCAGGGTGTTTTCCAACTGTGTGGGGGGGAACCCCAAACTCTGAAGAAGCGTCATCCTTGACTTGCCCTCTTTGCATGTTTTTGAGTGTTCTTGAGGGTTTGGGAGGAGGCCAAGGATGATACTAAATCTATTTCAATAGTTTTTTTTTACGTTTTTATGATGGTTTCCTAAGGGTGTTTAGGGGATTTCAGAAGATGGTGGCTCAGCCTTTGATCACAACATAGTATCAACAAGTGCTCAGAAATGGATTTAATGAAATAGTTGGAAACAAAAATCTTTCCTTCATCTGGCTGGGCAAATCCTTACAAAATGGTGATCAGAGAACGTCAATCTTCAGAGGACTTTGTCTTCTTTTTCTGGGTCCAGGTCACTCAGATCAAGGATACCCACCATGTGCCAAACCCTTATGTGTGGTACTGGGTGCTAAGGATATAGGATGGAGTAAGCCGGTCATGTTAAGGAGAGCTGAAACATAGAGGAAGTTAAAGAAAGATGTGACAATTCTAGGATGTTCTGGAGTGGATCCTTCTGCATATATTTATATATCAGGTCCTAAATAGATTGTCACTGATTGAATCAGATTTTATGTACAAGCACTTGAGTATTTTAAATCACAACCAGATGTTTCATATAGTCTATCTTTAAGCCAGTGGCTCTCAAAGGGTGGTCCAGCAACATCCACATTTCCAGGAACGTGTGAGAAATGCAGATTCTCAGTACCCACCCCAAACCTACTGAGAGTATCTGGGATAGCCCAGAACTCTGTATTTTAACTAATTCTGTAGAAGATTCTGATACATGCTCAAGCTCGAGGACCACTGCTTTATAATATTTGTGCTCACAACTTCTAGTATCATTATCTTTTTCTCTCCTCCAATGGTCTAATAAAAATCAGGTAGAACGCTCCATTCACCAACTCAACACAATTGTCGCATAAGCTCTCTTGTTAAGATTGCCTTGGTCTCTCCAAGCATCTGGTTGTGAAAGTGGGCAGTACAGGATGAAAATAAACTGTGGGCATGATAACCTGAGAGATTTCAAATAACTCTAATTTTGGTGAGCCTTTGTTCCATGAATGACTCACCTTTTCTTTGGCTTCAGGGAATTTCTCTCTTAGTTAAAAAACAATTTGAGTTGCAAAGGGGCTTCATATTAGATTTCTGGTACAGATAAAAGGGACATAGGGAATGGATTGTCTTATAAGATGTAATGCTGTATTGAATTGAATGTCAACTTAATGATCTATTTTCTTTGAAGTTAAGGTTATGGAAGATCTTGAATCAAAACGATTCAATGAGGCAGAAAGGCAGCAAATTCCTTTTAGTGATGTTCTCGGGAACTTTGAGTAATTCCCCTGACATCTGCATCATCTACTTGCCCTACTTCCTTTAATGACAGACCTATACAGTCTGTGTTTGGTATCGATGGTGGTTTACAGATCTAAAGTTTCTTAAACATTACATTTTTGGTGTGGAGAATTCCTATGTATCTTGGGTGGATAAGAACTTTAAACTTTGGAAAGAGGGTCTCGGATGACCTTCTGCCCAAGGAGAGAAAATTTCCCATTGGACCAATGGGAGAACACAAGAGCTCTGCCAATTGTCTGCCTAATTAGATCCATAAATCTCTGCTGATAAGTTAGCCAATGTACAACCCTACCCAGGGAACTACAGTGAGTGAATCAATAGACATCTGTTGAGGTTCAACTGGGTGTGGAAGATGACGAGCGTTTAGGGTTCAGGAAAAAGAGAGATGTACTCTGAACAAATATGCCTTTCTATAAATGAACTATCAGTGACCAATTGTGGGCATTGTTGCATTGCAAAAATGGAAGTTGGATCATGTTACTCCTCCATGCAGAATCAAGCGAGGGTACTCTTAGACTTCCTGTGTTGCACAGCATTAACGCCCATGTCTTGACTAGGTCCTCCATGTCATGGTTCTCTGTGGCCCTTCTGACAGTATCTTTCTCCTACTTGCCTCCGTCCGATTGGGAACCCTGCCAGGCACAATCCAATGTCCTCCTTTTGGATTTTCTGTTCCCTCTACCTAGATTGCTTTCCCCCTTATGTGTGTCTTCCCTACACCTCCTCTTTTTCAATTCCTAGCATTAGTTACCATTGAACAAACTCTGTGATTTTAAGAACAGATATTATTTATTATTTGTGTCTTCCAAACGAAAGCAAAGTCCATGAGGGTAGGATACCTTGTTTGTTTTATTAAGATAATGAAAAAATGAATGAAAGAATTTGGACCGGGAAATAAACAGATGACAGTTCAAGGCCTCCCTCCTATCACCGATCTCTACTGGATTACGGAAGTCTAGGGCAGGAGTTGGGACGGTATTTGTACTTATTCTCTATCAGCACAGCCTTGCCTAAAACCATTATATTTTGATCCTAAAAATCTCATGATGAAAGTTCTTAGTCAAACAAATAATTTAACCCAAATTATGACCTAATTTGCATGTAATGCTTTAAATTTTATTTTAAGATCAAGTAAATTCTAGCAACACACCTCAGCCCTAAAACAGGCACATTTCTTTTTGCTTTATTCAATATCATTATCCCAGATGCACATATACTCATTCTTTTGATTCATTAAAGCCACATTGAGTGCCTACTATATGCCAGATGTTCCTCTAGGTGTGGGGAATACAGAAATGAACAGGATAGATGAAAACCTCTGCCATCATGGCACTTACATTCAAGTAGGAAGGCAGATAATTACCCCAACACCAAATATACACTATGTTGGAGGGTGCTGAGTCCTACGGAGAAAAACAACACTTGTTATGGGGCCTGGGAAAGGGCTCCTAGTTTCAATAGAGTGGTCATCAAAGACCTAATGATTAGATCATTTGGGACAGAGTCTTGGGAAGAGTTGAGTGAGTGAGCGTATCTGGAGGGGAGCTTTCTTTTTCTTTAAAAAAAAGATTTATTTATTTATGCATACAAGAACTGGGGTACAGGCCAGAGGTGTGGGGTTGAGATATTTCACCAGAGATAGTGGGGAACAGAACAGGTAGAATGACTGAAATACACTGCTGAGGGGAACAGCGGGCTAGTCAGGAGAGGTCTGCTGCACCATGTGGGTAGCTCTCTGACTGGGGATTGAACTCGTGCTGCAGTGGCTGTGGACACCTTCATTGGTTGCATCTTAACCCCTTGCACCACCAGGGAGGCCATGGAGAGGAGCTTTCTATGCAGGAGGAGCAGTGTTTGTAAAGGCTTCGAGATGCTTGGCATGTTTGAGGAATAGCAAGAAGGCAGAGGCGCTGGAAGCAGAGAAAAGAGTAGTATCAGATGACATTGGGGGGTGGGGGTAAACTCACATAGGGCCTTAAAAGCTGCTGTGAGGACTTTGACTTCCCCTGACTGAGATAAGAAGCCTTTGGAGGGATTTGAAAAGAACATTGACATGAACTGACATGTTTTTAAAATATGGTGTTGCTTGCTTGGAGAACTCACTGGCTTGGGGCATGGGTAAACACAGGGAGACCACACAGAAGATTATTTCAGTAAGCCAGGGGAGAGATCATGATGACTTAGATCAGAGGTGGCAGCAGTGGAGAGATGTAGCTGAATTCCCAATATTTTTGAGATATCAACAGCAGGATTTTCTCACCAATTAAGTGTGGGATGTGAGCCAATAGATGAATGGAGGACAACACTAAGGTCAAGGCCTCAACTTCTGGAAAAACAGAGTTGTCATTTACTGGGCAGAAGAAGACTGGGGAAGAGTTGGTTTGGAGTGGGGGTTGGAATCAGGAATTCAGTTTGCGCCGTGGTGAGTTTGAGATGCCCCTTCAACATCCAAGTGGAGGTATGCGGTAGGCTGGTGGTTGCAAGTTACTACTATAACTAAAGGAGTCGGTGCATTTTAGAGAAATGTCATCTCCTGACTTAAGAGGGAAACTGGGTCATAATCCATCTTTTAGGCTGACTTTCTTACACATATTTCTCCCTTAGTGCTGGGAGGGCGTTGGTGGTACCTGCAAACCTGTGACACTTTTAAAATGTTACATCCATGGTGGGGGTGGGGTGGTAACATGCATCTGAGGAGGTGCGAACTTACTCCCCTAACTCATATATAGTGTTATAAACCAATGTTACTGCAATAACAAAAGTTACAGGAAAAGATGTCACATCCTCATCACCTCCTGAATTATATTCAGAGACCACTGATAATACATTAAATTTCTTTTTTTAAAGATTTATTTATTTATGCATATAAGAACTGTGGTATAGGCCAGAGGTGTGTGGGGTGAGAGAACTCACCAGAGACAGAGTGGGGAACAGAACAGGCAGATCAACTGAAATACACTGCTGAGGGGAGCAGCGGGCAAGTCAGGAGAGGTCTGCTGTGCCATGTGGGTCAGCATCCTGGCAGGGGATCGAACTCGTGCTGCAGTGGTTGTGGATGGCTTCATAGGTTGCACCTTAACCCCTTGTGCCACCAGGGAGGCCCCTAAGGAATTTTTAAAGCACTTATTTAGGCATGGCAGTAGGCCTAAAGTTAAAAAGGGCCTTTTGTTGTTGTTGTTATTGAGGTAACATTGGTTTATAATATGGTATGATTTAGGGAAAAGGTTCATATCTAATCAGATGTATGTGACCCCACACCCTCACCATCCAAACACCTACAGTAAGAAGGGCCTTTTGACTTCCTATGGGAGAGGTGCGTACAGGGTAGGAAGTGCTCAGAATGCAAGGTAATCATTGGCCATCCTCTTAGAGTGGGCAGCAGGTGGGCAGGGTGGTCAACCCCCAATAATTGGCATTCCGTCTTTGCCACACTTACCTTAGGGTGTCAACCTGTATGTTAGAAAATACGCAAAGTAGTTTACAAGCTTCTAGCTTGTAATGAACATTAATAAACACCATGGCAAACAAAATAATGGTCCCCCAAAGATGTCTAAGGCCTAATCCCCAAAAGCTGTGAATGTGCTAAGTTAAATAGCAAAAGAACTTTGAAGATATGATCAGTTAAGGATTTTATGAAAGGGAGATTATCTTGGATTATCCAGCTTGGGCACAAGGTAACAACCACAAGACCGTATAAGAGAGAGGGCAGGAGGATCAGAGTCCCAGGAGAAGTGACGATGAAAGCAAAGGGTGGAGTTATGGGCTATGAGTCAAGGAATGCAAGCACACTCTAGAAGCAATAGGAAATTAATACAAGTGCTTGCTCTATTTAATAATGATATTAAGGGCCTCCCTGATGACACAAGGGGTTAAGAAGCAATCTATGAATCTATCCATAACCACTGCAACACAAGTTCAATCACCACCCAGGGAGATACCCACATGGTGCAGCAGACCTCTCCTGACTCGCCCACTGCTCCCCTCAGTGGTATATTTCAGTCAATCTGCCTGTTCTGTTCCCCACTATGTATCTGGTGAATCCTGTTACCCCCCACACCTCTGGCCTATACCCCGGTTCTTGTATGCATAAATAAATAAATCTTTAAAAAAAAAGAATGATGTTAAATTAAGCCTTTCTAGTTCTTATTTTACATGACTTTACCAAGGGCACTCTGTTCTCAGTATTGTTGTCCTTTTCATAGATGGTAAAACTAAGGTGCAGAGTAATTATGACCAGTGAGCTCCCCCAGGGTGACATAGCAAGTGACAAAGTCAGGTTTTGGGGCCTCCCTTGGTAGTGCAAGGGGTTGAGTGCAGCGCTGTGGAGCTGGCCACACCCTCTGAAGCGCGAGTTCAATCCCCGGCCAGGGAGCTACCCACATGGTACAGCAGACCTCTCCTGACTCGCCCGCTGCTCCCCTCAGCAGTGTTCTTTGGTCTATCTACCTGTTCTGTTCCCCACTCTGTCTCTGGTGAATCCTCTCACCCCCCTACACCTCTGGCCTGTACCCCAGCTCTTGTATGCATAAATAAATAAATCTTCAAAAAAAAAACAGTCAGGTTTTGAACCAAGGCATTTCCTACTCCTAAATTAGATATCCTACTATATATATATATCATATCAGATAATATGTTATTAGATAATATACTTTATATATAATATATGATATATAACACATACAAAACATATCAAACACACACGTACAAACATAAATATATACATATCTGTATAAACATTTATAACATATAAAGCATATCGAACACATATATAACATATATATTAAGCAGGTTGGCTTTACAAAACATAAGCAGAAAAGCAGAATTTTTTTTTAGGGATGAAGGCCCCTTGAGGTCAGGCAACCTCCTCTCATCTGGCACACTCCCAGGTCTAACACATGGTAGACACTTGAAAGGTATTTGCTGTATGGTCAAGCTGCCAAGCTCAGCAAGCTGAGAGGACTGCACAGAATATATGCCATTTCTTTTATGTATGCTGTTGCTTCCAAAATTTTCCAGCTGCATATTTGCAGTCAGGTTTGGGTGGGAAGGCGACCAACCCTCCCCCAGGGTGTATGTCCCTCAGCAGAGCTGTTTGTGTAGAGTCACTTCCTGAACTACCCTGCAAATTAGGGGAGGGGAAACATGTGAGCCCAAATAATTAGAAAGACTCAGAATAATCAGGAATAATTTCTCCAGGGCTTTTGCATGCACATGAATATCTTTATCTCTTTATCACATTTATCTTAAAATGACTTTGCATTTCCTGAATATATATTAGCTATGTTGGGGGAAATCACCAGGTAGAGGGAATATGTCAGAGAAAAGACAAAAAAGAGTGTAAATTTTGCTATTGATTGTCCACCAGCCAGGTAATCCACCTGGAGATAATTAAGAGTGGACGGCTGCTTCCAGGCTGCTCTGCCTTGGGTTTATTTGTGCAGATATTTATGTTGGTTCTACCCTCTCTGGGGACCAGATCTCGTGATACACAAGGTCCCTTTGCACCTTCAGCATCAGTGCTCTACCCCTCTCCTGGCCTTGCTTGGCATTTCCCAACAGCTGTGCCCATTCATGCCTGTAGTCACCAGTCCCTCTGCTACCAAGGCCAGCATCTCTGAGTATCTCAGTGTCTTTCTGTCTCAGCCACTATTAGCTGTTCAGTGGGGAGTTCTCTGACCTCACAGCAAGGCCTAAGGGGGACCGCTAGGACCCTATGCAGTATTCCTCTTCTAAGTCCTCTCGCATGCCCCATTTTTTTACCTGTCAGCATCAAGTTTGTAAAAATTAGCACAAACGGATGTCTCTGCAGCATGAGTTACCTCGTGTGAGGCGTCCTCCATGGCCGGCGCTAATCTCACTGGGGGCGGGGTAGGAGGGACAATCACAGTCAGTGGGCTGAGGCTGGCATGCCTCACCCCAACAAGGTGAGGTCCTGCCCCAGGAACTCCAGGTGCCACAGGGATCTGGTTACAATCTCACTAGAGAAGTAAGGCAGTTGGGGTGTTTGACCCCAATTCCAATCTTCAGTTGGTTGTGAGCTGCCTCTGGGGATGCTAACTGCCCAGCCCTTCTGGCCTGACAGTACTCAGGGGGGCATGTTCTCTGAGCTCAGAAAAAGCCCCCAGAAAGAAGTTGTGGGTATTTGCAGCAAGGAGCTCCTGGCTTGGAATGGAATCAGAGATGCGCTGAGGAAACATGGCGGCCTGGCAGCAGTTGATAGTCCTGAGGGTCAATTCTTCCTTCATGCTTTTTAATCTTCGTCTTGATGCTCCTCAAACAAGCCAGGTCTTTAAAATAGGGCTTTGCAGACAGTTTCCTAGTGCATTTGGTTGCTTTGACAAAAACACCACAGACTAAGGTGTCTTATAGATGACCAACATTTATTGCTCACGGTTCAGGAGGTTGAGAAGTCCAAAGCCAAGGTGCTGGGCAGATTCAGTGTCTGGTAAGGGCCTCCTTCCTCATGGTGGTGCCTTCTCACTGTGTCTTCACCTAGTAGAAAGGGTTAGGAGACACTTGGGGTCTCTTTGGCTACTTCCATTCCCAAGGGCTTTTTCTTCAGGAAGTAATCACCTCCCTTAGGCCCCACTCCCCAATACCATCTTCTTGGGGGTTAGGCTTACCACTTAGGAATTTTAGGGGGACACAAACATTCAGTCTAGAACCTGGACTTTCTGAGAATGGAGACTTTTGCTGTTTCTGCCTCAGCTTAGCGCATAGTTTGCAGGTAATATATTTCAGTAACATTTAGAAAAATTTACTGCACAGCTTGTTCTACACACAAAAGCTAAATGTTAATGCAGTGTTTTACTAACTGTGCTAAAATCAGCTAGCCAGCTGGTGAATTACCCAGAGGCCCTTTACTGTTGAGACTCACATGGGGTTTTGTAGCCAGCCTGAATGTCATTTATGTAAAATCGCAGTGGTGATGTCAGGGGGGTGCTCTTCAGCTTTATGGCTGGATTGGGCAGATTATATATTTACATGGTGTTTTTCCTTAACCCCTGCCATGCCCTCTTTCTCTAATCCTGCCAGGTGGATGTGCTTGCCACGCAGAGGGCCTAGGGCATGGCAGAGGCACATCAGGGTGCCAGCCAGGAAGTGTTCCTGTTCAGTAGGTTGTTCATTAGCAGAGGGAGCCACAGATGCAGAGTGAAAGTGAGAGGCCCAGCTTTGCCACTCAGTCTGTCTGGCTCCTGGTTGGAAGGCAGAACAGTGCCAGGGTCGATAGCGGTGTGGCTGTCAGCACCGGGGGTCAAACCCTATTTGACAGACTCAAATGCTGAACTGGATCTCTGGGTCTAAGTTTTAGCCTCAAGGTTATTTCTTGCCAGTGGTTATTTTCAGCAAGCCATTCTATTCTCACAGAGTTCTGCTTTGCTTATTGTTAGAACATGCCATGAATGCACTTTACTTTTTAGCATCAACTGGTGTTGGAATGCACGTTCATTCATGTATTCATTCATTCAATATTCCTTGAGTGTTTATTTCTATAGATGTTACAAATTTAGCTTTCAACGCAGTGAGTCTTGGCTAGTCCTGGCAACAATACTCTGACCCAGAGGGGAGGAATTTGGAGCCTGTGCTTCTAGTTACTTCAGGGGCCCATGGTTTAGTTCTGTTGCAAGGTGGCAGTCATTATTTATTTTTTTTAAATTTTTTATTTCTAAAGATTTATTTATTTATTTATAAAAGCACTGGGTACAGTCAGAAGCACGGGAGGGTGAGAGAATTCACCTGAGCCAGAGCGGGGAGCAGAGCAGGCAGACTGACGTAGTACACTGCTGAGGGGAGCAGCAGGCGGCAGGAGAGGTCTGTGCACCATGTGGGACCCTTGCCCTGTGGCCGGGGATTGAAACGGCGCTGCAGAGGCTGCAGGCAGCTTCGCAACCCAGCACTCAACCACTGCGGGTGGCAGTCATTTTAAAGAATGCAAACTCCCTATTGCTTTCTTGAGGAATTGGGGACTCTTTATTACTGGAAACATGAAACCTTGTGGTTAGTATCAAGGGGGTTCTTGTTTCTTTTTGTTCTTTATCACACATTAAGATGTAGGGTTTGATCTGCTAGTTGAAACATTATTCTTACAATGACAAATCTTGCTTATGATTTGTGTAACTGACAGAATGCTCACAGGCCTGACCTGAGAAGTTTTTGCCCTCTGGTTCATGGTGTGTGCTGGTTTCCAGAGCTCTCTGCCGATGGGAGTGAACACAAAGTGATTTGTAAACAGGATGGAGATCTAAATGTGTGTTCTGAGAAGCTGAGTGGGTGTGAGTGTAGCTGCTATAGAATCTGCCAGACAATTGTGTGTGTGTGTATGTGTGTGTGTGTGTAAGTGAGGGAGAGGGAGAGAGATAGATAGAGAGAACTTTTATTCTAATAATGGAACACACAACTCCGCATTTGGAAACTACCTAATTTCCTACTTGGTTGTCTGAGTAGTAGAATGTTTGGCAATTTCACTCTGCCTCTACCTGCCCAGAGGGGAACAATTTAAACAATGCACCTCTTTCTGGTACTTATTTCATCATAATGAAAAACCAAGGTGTCTCAGCCATGGGAAACTGCTATAGTTTGCTCGTTGTTTGTTCTCTTCTTCTTTTAACTCACATTTCTCCCTATTTGATTGGAAAATTTGACTTATTCAAGAAACAAAGATGGAAGTAAAACAAGCTCTGATGGGTGGTGGTTAGGAGAGGTAGAGACTATGAATAAGAGGCAGGAAGAGGGTTTAAGGCATAAATGGAAATGCTTGCTCTCTTTCTCTGGTGAAGGATCAGTTAGACCGTGCTTTTATGAGAGGTTATATTTGAATTCACGTTATTGGAGGTTTGGGGATGTGTCATCACAGGATTTTAATATTGTTGTTATGACTGCAGTTCATGGAACTATCAGGAGAGATCAACACACATAGTAGCAATTCTGAGGAAGAGCTGAGTGTAGCTGCTATAAAATCTGCCAAATGTGTGTGTGTGTGCATGGGTGTGTGTGTGTGTAAGTGAGGGAGAGGGAGAGATAGAGAGAACTTATATTCTAACAATGGAAAACTGGTTACATAATTTGTTATTGATAAATATAATAGAGCAATGTGGCTGAGAACAAGAGAAAATGAAATAAATCCCTAGGTACAAAAGTACTTTTTTGAACACTGCAAAGATATCTGTTACTGTTGAGCTAACTACAGTCTTCCTTCAACATATTAACCAGCAAACCCCTCAGCATTACTCAGAATTACTAGCCATCTTTAAATAAATTAATCAATCCTGCTGTAACTCATTGTGAAACATCTATTTTAGAGGTGCTCAAGTTAGAAACATCCCAATCACAGCTCAATGCTTACAGGCCACAGAATCCAATTAAGGAGCCAATGTTGAAATCAATCTTTTTCAGATGTCTTTCTTTTCATTAGGAGACACATGGGTATCTCAGTTTTTCCTGGTCTAGAAAGTGACTACTCTCATAGAGAAGGAGCTGTAACGGGCAACTCGATATGTATTTCCCACATAACACTCAGCACATTTTTTTTTGTCAACTGAAAAAATAGCTTCCAAATAGGGTGAAAATCCATTCAGTTATTTCCACATGATGAAATAATAGTCAAATAAAAACTTGACTTTATTTCAATGAGAAACTTGATTTTTTTGTCCTATGTTTTATGTGTTCATAGATTTCCTATAGCTGCTTACAACTGAAACCAAAAGAGTAAGGAGTGACTCTGAAACTCACCATTTCTCAGCATTCAGAACAATGCTAAGATCTTTTGATATAATCCCAAGAACTGGTTGTCAGGGTATTTTCAGAATTCAAGAGCTACTTGCTGGCTTCTTTGAGTTCTTGGCCATCAAAATTTGCAGTTCTTCAATTTATGTGCCCTGCAGCCAAGAATCCATCATTTCAATGTGGGATGCAAAAGTTAAGAGGGTTAGATATTGTTTCATTCCTAAATGTCTTTGAGTGAAAAGAAGGTGGTTATGGTATAGGGATGACTAGATTTCAGATAGGGATGGATGTGAGGGATGGAAGTGGACAATCACACCTGCTTCTCTTTCATTCAGAAAATGTGGTAGGAAAATCCATCGACATATTAAATTGTGCTTTGTTCTCACTTTACTTTTGCCTTTTGAGTTCCAAGAAGGATTGTTAGCTAGATCACTTCCCTGTCTTGGGGAGATTTATGCCACGGGGCTAAATACTCCACCATGCTGTACTTCCCTTTCTGGCTTTTGTTTTCAAAAGCCACAGCATGGAGTTTAAGAGATTGGGGAGAGAGTTGCATTTTCTTCCACCAGTGATGATGAAAAATTTCAAACATATGGCAAAATTGAAAGAATTTTACAGTGAATACCCATTACCTACCATCTAAATTTTGCCATTAACATTCTACTATGCTTGCTTTGTCACATTCATCCATTCTTTAATCCACTCTGAGGGCTACATATTTTTTGAAGCAGATGTTACAAAAATATAAAGAAAACAGGGAAACCAAAAACTGAGAAGGGGTAATGTTTGGGGGATCATGGTATGGAGACTGCTGCCTGGGAGAAGGAAAACCCAAGAGGGGTGTGGCTATGAGGGGTAAAGGAAGTAGGTGCCCAGGTACTGAGGCATGCATGTGGGGCACAGACATGCAGACCTGCCTTCCAGGAACTGTGTTGCCTCTAAGGTGGGTGCTAATGTGCAGGGATTGGAGATTAATGCACTGTCCTGAACTTGAAACCCTGCATCAACTCCAAAACTGTAGATCAAAGACTTTTAAAAAATTATTTAACAATATCATTAGCTTTATTAAAGGATTCATGAATTGGGCAGCATTCCATGTAGCTAATAGAAGGGTGCTGCCTCAAAGACTTTTGTTTCAATTTACATTTTTGTATCTTATCAAGTCACAGGAACTATAACGCTCTGTGCTATAAAAAATGGAATGTTGGGCAATTTCAAACAACTTGCAGAAGTCCTGGAGAGGGAAACCTCAGATTATTAAGACCATTTTTCTTCAGTCCTGTGCGAACGCAAACTCAGGGTTAGATGTGATTTTGTTTCTGAAAAATAATGTATTTTTCTTTGTACACCTGGGTTGGTAAAGCCAAATTCACTCCTGTTATAAATTGACTTGTATATGGGAACTTCATCTAGAGCCGGTTTTGAAGAGTTAGAAGATGGCGGAGGGATGGGGGTATTCTTAAAGGTGTTTTCTCCACCTTTCTGGTAAGCAGAGGTTTGAACATCTTAAAATTGGAGGAAGTCTTGCTTAATTCAGACCTACAGTCACTAAAATTCAGTCTGTAGTTTAATGATCCCTTTTAACCAAGGCAATTATTTTTTTCATTATATACCTGCAACCTCCCACTTAAGGGGGATGGGAGGTGTAATTCAAGGTGTAGGGGTGGGAAGGGTGCATCAAAGCAAGAACCCATAATGAACAGTGATTAATTTCCAGATTTCCACTGGATAAAAGATGTCAAATTAAATGTTTCTTCACAAAGAGTGGGAAATTATATCAATTTTCATTCTTTGGTCCCACTCTCCTGTTTAGGAAGCAATTCTATTCAAAGAACCCGTCCCTTTAGAATTAAGCACTTTAGGCTTCATTTTGTGTTAACCCCCAAATACATGTCTGACTGCAATGTGTGATATGCAGGCTGTATGGATTAATGGATCTTTTCACAGCCAAGGATGCTATTTGAATCATAGTGTTACAAAGCCAGAGGAGATAAAGTCTTTCGTGGCTCAGCTAAACATCTCTGGTCTATGTTCTACAATAAATTACCCGTTGGGGGTCCTGATGCTTTTGCTCAGGGCTCTGGATTTTAATCTGCTTACTTTCCATTTCCTTTACCAGCCCCTGTTTTTCCATAAAGCGATAGTGTTAGTTTAAGGAGCAACTCCACTATTGGCCTATGTGGGGCTGCTCTATTGTGTGTGAGCAGATTTCTGAGCTGTGCTTTCAGAAGATACAGAAGGATGAAGCAAGGGCTGCAGAGACTTGAAGATTAAACGCAGCGGTATAGTGACAGGAGCAGTAAGGCTGGAACAAACTGACTGTTATCTTCGACACGATCTGTGATCCTGTGCAGGCAGCGGGCACAGCAGCAGAACTTGTAGCCATGGAACATCCCCTGCCCTCTGGACTTTGGCTATTAGGATATAGCCATAAACCAGAAATGTACATTACCTGACAAACACAGAAGCAGGTTAAATTAAACAGCAATTCTCTAGGCTTTGGTATAAAATAAATAAGTTTGGCAGAAAAATTAGCTTAGAAACGTGCCCCCTTTTAGTTGTTTCTAGTCTGGCCCATGCCATTAAGTTCAGCATGAGGAGACAAAGTGCCCAGCATGGTGCCCAGAAGATCACAATAGCTCAATCAACATTTGAATGAATGAATGAATGGGTGGATGAAGCAGTATTCAAAGTTAAGACACCCAAGACCCCTTTCTAGTTAGAGATCTCACCTTCTCAACCCTTTTTTGTTTGACTAGACTTCTTAAAGGAATGTTTGGAGAATTATGCTCAGACCATTATTCTTTGAACCTATTAGGCAAAAGTCAGGCTAAACAGCCACATGCATGCTGGTGTCAGCTTGGCACAGGAAATCTTGCTGATTTTCCTGGAACCCTAGGTAGAGGGAAGACGGATTTTATTTTATTTTATTTTTTAAAGATTTATTTGTTTATTTATACAAGCATTGGGTACAGTCAGAAGCGCGGGAGGGTAAGAGAATTCATCAGAGCCAGAGCGGGGAGCAGAACAGGCAGACGGGTGAAGTGCACTGCTGAGGGGAGCAGCGGGTGGCAGGAGCAGTCTACTAGCCATGTGGGACCCTTGCCCGGTGGCTGGGGATCGAACCAGCGCTGCAGAGACTGCAGGCAGCTTCTCAACCCAGTGCTCAACCACTGCGCCACCGGGGAGGCCCGGAAGACAGATTTTAAACAGCTGGCGACACTTTGTCACGAGTGGCTGATTTAGTGCTACTTGAATGGTCAAAGTATTAGTATGGCCAATATTTTGAGGCTCAGCAAAGATGGGGTAAATCAGTGGAGGTGGAGGGTTGGAGTAGGGTAGCCTAGCATGGCATCTTAAAACATTTTTTATTGACATAAGTGATTATTGATTAAAGAAAATAAGTGTGTTGGCTGTGTTCGGTATAGATTCCTCGATGGGGACCAAGAAAGGATTTATTGCCTGGGTCACATGATCCCTCATGTTTACTGAGCAGCTACTATGGTAGATATCCACCAGTGGGTAATGCTCTGCACACAGAAAAGAATAGGATGTGTGGTTGCCTTCAAGGAAGAAAAAAAAAGACTTTGAAGTGTTATCAACAGTGGTAGAAGATAACATGGAGGACGGTGGCCATTTTGAAGGACCACTAGGTCAATAATTTATGTTGACAGTTTAGTGGGCACCCATATTGGATTAGAACACACCCTTAAGACCTTATCTTAACTAATTACATCTGCAAGGTAGAAGACAGAGAGGGGGATTTGGGTCACTCTCAAAGGATGTGATGAGAAGGGGAGAAGAGAGAAGATTCCAGGTTATAGAAAGAAGTGAGGGCGAAAGTACATGAGCAGAGGGTCTCAGGCAGTGATGTACAGCAGGAACATGGAGGATACAGAGGAGACCATTTTGTCAGGTGTTAGGAGAGTAGCAGAGCACAGGCTGGAAAGGGAGACGTGGGTTTTGTTCTGGAAAACTTTGAGCTCAGGCTAAGTGAGAACACTGAATGATGCTATGATATCTGAGAGTCTCTCAAATTTGTTTAATTATTGCTACCCTTTCCTCTTTTGTCTACTTAAGCTAACCAGCTTGGAGAGATTTAAGATCCCAAAGGTTTATTCTTACTTAAAAAGCTATTACTTGTGATACAAACTTTCTCATCTTTCCCCCCTGATTTTGGGGTAACACTTAACAGAGATACCTTAATTCTTTGCATTTTTTTTTGCTCTTTGCATTTTTTTTTTCTGAAGATCCTTGAACTCATTGAAAATTATTGGGATCCCAAAATGTCGAAAAGGAGAACTGGACTATTACAGATAACCTCAAAATAGTCATTAATCCCTGTGCATTATTACTTCATATGCACATATTTCTCATTAAAGAGGAAATGGAAACCTTAGACTGTCTTAGTTTTCAAATAAAATTCAGTCCCTTTGGAAAAACATCTGGGACTAATGTGGATGCTAAAACTGTTACTGCTCACACACCAGTTTCATTTGCTCTTTCATGATGAAAATTTTCCCTTTACGGTTGCCCAGATCCACACGTATATTATTCAGGATCTGATCTAGTATGGGAACCACTTGTGGTCACATCCTCTGAAAAACACTTTAAGTGGGTTTCCAGAGTCTTTAAAATAGACTGGGTTCTGGCAAAGTTTACAAGCACAGGAGGGAAGAACGTGATGACCTAGCTTTTTTTGAAAATAGTTTTAATTTTAGCCTTCTCTTCCTACTTTTACTGTCATGGATCTCAGGGTATTAGTAAAGGTGATATTCTGAGTTATCTATTTGCTTTTGCTTTTCATTTTAAATAGATCTAAATTGACCATCTAATTTAAATTCTTCAACTACAAAAGTCTGTTAGTAATTCTGTCTTCTGGATTGTTCTGATTTCCTAACAGTGCTTCGATCTGTGTTTTCTGTACTCAGCAAACCAGTTTGTGGTGCTGATCGACCCTCCCCACACAGCAGCTGGATCACCCCTTAATTTTTGCACCCGAGACTCCTCCGATTTCTCTGAGCAGCAGTGTGCTTCTTTCCCATGCAGTGGTGACATTAGAGCAAGTTGCTTCTAAATAGCTGTCAAACACATTGCCATGGCAATATAGCTCTGCTGGTCAGCTGGAATGAAGTTCTACAGTTCTTCCAGCAGTGAATCTCAGACTTGGTGTACCACAGAAAGAATCATCCGGGTGTTTGAAATGCTCACCCCCAGACCCCACCCTTAAGCATTCTGATCCAAGAAGTGTGAGGATGACCTTGTACTTATCACTGTCTTTCCAGACAGTGACCATTCAGGTGGCCTACAATCTCATTGTCAGAAAGACTGTGTACAGCACCCAGATATGGTTGAAGTTATGTCCCTTAAAGGGTGCTGATCTCAGTCCCCATTCAGTTGGTGTCCAGGGTTGTCCCCTCCTAATTGCTAAAGAATTTGCATTCTGCCTTTTGCAAGGTCTTTGTATGTGAGTCTGCCACGCATATGCTTTGTGTTTGCGCTCTGGTTTTCTTTCTTTTTTTTTTTTGGGTTAGATCCCCCAGCTCCAAAAGCAAGGTCATCTGTTAGTAATTCTCTGCTTCAATTGGTAAAAGACCTACCAAGGACATGCAATTGAAATTAGCATATGCACCCTGAGAGATTTACAGTTTTCTTCTGCCTGGGACTTCCTGGAAAGCTTGTAATGATGTGTGTATGGGGAGGGGAGGAAAATGGCAGCGCTTATGAAACCCTTTGAAAAGATCAGCAAATCACATACATGAGGAGGCAACTCCTCCAGGTTGGACCAAAAGGGTATTCAGGAATTCCAAGGTTTTCTTGGTCCATTTCTTGGTCCATTTTCTTGGTCCAGACTTTTCAAGGGATGAGGATCAAACATGTTGCTTTATGAGAATGAAAAGAATGAATTCTTTGTTCAAAGTAGTGATCGGTATCTTTGCAATGTTTACCATCCACCCTGGTCTCTGGGTGTTTTCATCTTTATTTGATTACTTAGTACACTTCCAGAGTGGAAGCCATCAGCTATGAAAGGGGAGATGTAAGGGGGGCCGTAACTATACTGTCAGATTTGATGTAGGGGAAGCAGTAGGTAACCTCTCAGCCCTACCATTGGGCCAAGTCTATGTCAGTCATCTCAGAGGGAGGAATATCTATTAAATAATCTGTTAACATTTCAGATTCTCAAAGGATATTCTAGATGACCCTTTCTTTTGTTTAACAATTGCTCATAAATGTAGCTGGATTTACTCAACATGCATGTATTGAAAGCACCAACATTGTCTTGGGCATTGTGGTAGAAACAGAAATAAAAAATAATTCTTTCTTTTTTTTAACATTTATTTATTTATGCATACAAAGAGCTGGGGTACAGGCCAGAGGTGTGGGGGGTGAGAGGATTCACCAGACAGAGTAGAGAACAGAACAGGCAGATTGACCAAAGTACACTGCTGAAGGTAGCAGCCGGTGAGGCAGGAGAGCTCTGCTACGCCATGTGGGTTGCTCCCTGGCTGGGGATTGAACTTATGCTGCAGAGGCTGCGGACAGCTTCATAGTTTATGTCTTAACTGGTTGTGCCACCAGGGAGGCCCCCCAAAAATAATTCTTTTCTTAAAAGTGTTTGGATCTCACTTCTTCCCCCAGTGAGGTGGCTCAAACAGAACATCACAGGGCATATATACCAAATGCACCTAATTGGAACCTAAAACCCACACAAGATGGCACTGGCCAGAACTTCCTGTCCAGTTCCCTGTTTCTACCTTCCATTTTAGGATGTGGAAGTATCCTTCAGAACCTCAAGAATTCTTATTAAAACGCTCTCAACCTCAAATCTCTCTTTGTGGTTGAATGCATTCAGATATCTTTGATTTTTCCCTTTTGGTCTGAGTTTTTAACTTTATCAACCCTTATCAGGTTTTTTGTTTGCTGTTTTATTTTTTATTAGTTATTTTATAAATGAAAATGCAGTTATTTTATAAATGAAAAACCTTTGGAAAAAGAATTTTTTCCAGAATGATTTTTTGCCTGCCATAAAAATCCATTTGTAATTTTTATTTATTTTTTTATTATTATAACACTGGTTTTGAAACAAAATTTGCTGTAAAGTGAAGCAGACTTTTGCATAGAAAACATTGCTACTTGGAAATGACTTCAACAGCGTGAAATGCAAGTAGGTTATATGGAGAAGAGATGGTGCCAGAGTTGGCTCTGAGGCAAGATAGATTTACGTTCAAATTTCATCTTGTCCAATTAGTAATTATTGGAAACTGGGCATGTTTCTTAATATCTGAGCTCAGTTTCTTCTGCGAGAGGGACTAGCTCCTTGAGGAGGTCGTTGTGATGATTAAAATCACTGCTCAATATAATGCACCTGGCATATAAATGTCAGTTTCCTTTCTCAGCTTTCCTGCTACCCAAAATAAGAACAGTTTTAAAGATGGAAATGCATTAAGGGGAGGTTGTATGTCAAAAGGAAAAGATGAGGGAGTTTGGTCTTAAATGACCTTGATCTTTGGTTATTTATGGAGTTAGCGCTTGGTGCTGAAATTTCAAATTAGGCTTCTAAAATCTATTGGCTATTATAACTAGAAGTGAAGCCAATCTGGTGGCTATTCTACTGATCTGCTCCCTTCTATCAGCCCCTCCCCCTTCTTTGAAGTTAAATAATATTGAAATAAGATAGTTGGCCAAATATAGTCTTTTAAAGCTGTACTGGGTACTACACAAAGCTGTACTGGTGGCGCAGGGGTTAAAGACCGCGCTATCAACCTAGCACCAGCCACTGTGGCACGAGTTCGATCCCCAGCCAGGGAGCTACCCACATGGCACAGCAGACCTCTCCAGTCTCTTCAACTGCTCCCTCAGCAGTTATTTCAGTAGATATGCCTGTTCTGTTCCCCACTCTCTCTGGTGAATACACACACACACACACACACATGCACCTCTGGCTTACACCCCAGTTCTTGTATGCATAAGAAATAAATCTTTTTTAAAAAACCAAAACTATATATTCTGGCCCCACCTTAGACATGGTAAATCCCATATGCTGAGACTGGGGTGGGGACATGGGCAAGGTTCCCAGGTGACCCCCATAATAACCATTGCTTTAAGGTGATGGTCACAATCCTGAACTTGCATGAGAATAGCCTAGAGGACTTGGCTCTACCCCTTTCATATCCCTTCTCAGTCTCTGATTCTATAGGTCAGGGGTGGGGCTGGAGAATTTGCATTTCGACCCAGGTGATGCTGATACTGCAGGTCTGGGGATCACCCTTTGAGGACCCCTGATTCAGGTCTTCCATTTATAATAACTCCAGCAGCCCTAAATCTATACATTCTGTCCCCAAGAGACTAGGAGTCTAGGGAGTAATATACAAATAAATTAAGTAATAAAACTTTTAAGGAAAATGAAAGAAAATAATTGTCAAAAGCCAGGGATGGTCAAGTTCAGGTGAAAATTACTGTCCTCAATGATGTGGATAGTTTTGTATGTTATTTAATGAAATGGTCTTTAGAGATTTCTTTTCTTTAAAGATTTATTTATTTATACAAGAACTGGAGTACAGACCAGAGGCGCAGGAAGGCGAGAGAATTCACCAGAGACAGAATGGGGTGCAGAAAAGGCAGATGAACTGAAAACACTGCTGAGGGGAGCAGTAGGCGAGACAAGAGAGGTCTGCTGCGCCATGTGGGTATCTCCCTGGCTGGCCGGGAATCAAACCCGTGCTGCAGAGGCAGTGGACAGCTTCACAGCGCTGCACTCAATCCGCTGCGCCACTGGGGAGGTCTTTAGTGATTTCTAAAGAAACTGGATTTCATACCCTTCTAGTGAAGGGTGGGTTGTGAACAAGAGGTCAGACACACTTGGGAAGATGGGCAGCCTCCAAGGGCCTCTGTCCCTATTGGGTGGCTGCAAGGAGACTAGGTGCTGTGGTTGGCACAAAAATCACAGGTGTAGATGCCCTCTTATGGTGATACTCTGGGATGAAGTGCTCCCTCTAATCTGTGATTTGTGTTAAGACTTTTTTCTAGAGCAGTTTTAGATTCACAGCAAAATTGGGAGAGAGGAAGTGTAGGGTAAGTGAAAATTGTCAGGATAGTCCACCCTCCCGCCATTAGCATTAATGATAGACTTACACGTGTGCCTGATGGCGGACACCTGGAGTAGGGTGTGAGCATGTGTAAAATGGGCGCACCTGGGCTGAGAGACTGGGCATATAAGGGCAGCATCACAGGGACGCCAGCAACAGCAACAGCAGCGGTGGTAGAAGCAGCAGCAGTAGCAGAGAACAGAGCCCATGAGAGAATGCTACAGAGCCCAGAAAGAGTGAAGAATCACCAGGGGCTGGAAGGCCTGCCAGCCTCCTGATCCCTCATCCCCCCTGCCTGCCATGTACCTGGTTGCTGCACAACAAATGATGTAAAAAAGCTCAATAAAAGCCTGAAAAAGGCACCAAGGGCTCCAGGACTCTCCTTTTCCCGTCTGCCCTGCTCATAGAGAATGTGCTCTGTGCCTTCCTGGCACTACAGGGAGGGAATTCAGAGATTTCCCATATACCCCCTGCCCTCACGCATGCACCACTCACCTCATTATCAACATCCCCCCACCAGAGTGGCACATTTGTTACAATCAATGAAACTGTGTAGAGGCAGGAACTGGACCACAGTGCAGGTTTTCTGATCCCATGCAGACCGGGTAAAGGAGGAGTCAGCGTCCTTTGTGGCTTTTTGCAGGTCTTTTTATTGGGATTTACCTGGTACACAGCAGGCAAGGGTGCTGGGGGGCCGGGAGGCTGGCAGCCCTCCCAGCCCCCAGCAAGTCTTCACTCAATCTGGGCTCTCCGGCCTTCTCTCTGCTTCTCTGCTCTTCCATTCGTTCTGCTGCTTCTCGGCTTCTCTTTCGGCTTCTGCTGGTGTCCCCGTGACGCCACCCTTAAAAGCCCAGTCTTAGCCCAGGTGAATCCCATATACCTATGCCCACACCCTACTCCAGGTGCCCGCCATCAGGCATGCATTCAGGACAAGGATCCATCATCTATCCTGATGGCGGGAGGGCAGAAAAGCCTGACATTTTCTTTACCCTACAAATTGCATTGACAGAACATCACCCTGATTCCAGTTTATATTAAGATTCAGCTTGATGTTGTACCTTCTATGGCATTTGGCCAATGTATACTGACATGTCTCTATCATGTTAGTACAGCACAGAGCATTTTCACCACCGTAAAACTCATCTGTCCTTTGCTCACTCATCCCTCCATGGGGATGAAAATGAAAGAGTTTCAGGGCACAACAAACAAAAAACAATGGATTTTCTGCTTTCAAATAAAGCAGAAAAGTTATAGGAGGCAATAGTTTGAGTTAGGAGAGGTAAAAGAGTGAAGCAATGTATAGTTTTATTTTTGATATTTTCATCATAGCTCCGTGGAAGACACACAACCTGAGCCTTTTAAGCACCCATCAAATAGAAATGGGACTCCCAGGGTTGCCGTGTCTGCAGAAGGGTTGCATTTCTTTGTGGGAAACATTATCTTACTCTTTGGGAAAGGTCTTCAAACAATTCATCAAAATATGGATTTTCAAATGGTACGTGACAGATAAAGCCATAATAGTCACATTGATATATAGTGAGACTCAGGAGTTTTCAGAATACATTTAAAGGAGTAGACAGAATTTTGAATGCTGTTAAAAAAAAGAAAGTATAAAGAAATCTGGCAGCAGGTATTCTACTATTTCACAGGAAATAGGTATATGAAGGATGAGCAGAGTCTGAAAATTATATAGTTTGGTCAATTTGATTAACAGTGGGTAGATTATTCAGTTTGTTGATTATCTGCCACAAAATTTTAATCCTGGTATGACTTCTTCAGCTTGCTTTGTCTGCAATTAGTAAGCATGTGCTTGGGGAATGCCAACAAACGCTAATATTAGCTCCAGGAAAGCATAATCACCAAGGTAAATCTGCAGCTGCTGCAAGAATGAATGTGTCCCAAAGCCAGACGCCACTGAGTTTTATTTTGGATGTGGTTTTGGATTATTCAGGCTATAAAAGTGCAGATAAACAAGAATGAAGTGAAACTTTCCCTCCCAACAGGTCATCTTCATAGAGCCCTGCTTTCAACAGGCTACCTTCCTGCGCAAAACTCACCCAAGCCTCCTGAGTTGGGAGGTAGAGAGCTGAGACTTATGTGCAGGTGTAGGGTAAGCACTCAGTGGGCCCCCCCACCACAGTTGTTATTAATTGCTACAGTTGATTTTAGGTGCGGCCTCAAAAGCCCCTTAATGGGTCACAGGCAAGGACTGCTGTGTCCTAAGAAATTGTGCACATGTGAGCGAGCACAGGATGAAGGATTCTGTTGAGCTAAAGTTCAGCTATAAACAGAAATATTTTTGCAGAGGAATACTGTTATAGGACAGGGAGAGGGGCAGCCCAAACCCCGCAAACCTGCCTATTCTAAATGGGTTCGGCCATCCGCCGCATCAACACAAAACATAGGAGACTTTAATGGGAAGGAACTTTAATAAAACTAGGAAACAATACAGGTAAGGCAAAGAGTCTAGTTTCTAAATGAAGCACCCAAAGTTACCCGTCCCCTCGTGGGTAAAAGTCCATCCATATGGGATCGGCCCAGAACAAGGCCCCAAAGCCTGCTACAAGTCTAAAGCATCTTCCAGTGGGGACCCACAGAAAAGGGTCACAAACAACTGGACAAGCCCGGAAGGAAAAGAGCAAAATCAACATAATATAAAAGCTGCCATTGTCACCTCCCCACGGGTCTCACCCACATCTGTGTCACCCAGTCCACGACCAAAAGACAAGCACAGTTTCTTTACGTGTCTCTAGGCTCCATGCGCCTCCTCCAGGTCTCCTTCTGGCTCCATCCTGCTCCTTCCTCAGTCTCTTCTTCAGCTTCTCCTCTCCCTGCTCAGCTCCACCCTTCCTTGGGTGGGGCAAGGAACCTGGAACCTCCCCCTTTCCTGGGGACCACCCTGTTACAATACTATAAATTTAAATTAAAATTCTTCAGGAAAACAAACAACCCAAACTTGCCTCAGGGCCCCACCTCCCCATGAATTAGCATTAGGTTCAGATGCCTGCGACAGAATACACAAAATGACAGCCTGTAAAAAGATCAGAGGAAAAAACAGTTCAAGATCCATTTTGCTCTTATGTGAAAGGCAATGTTATGAAGTTATCACAGTCATGGGTTTCTGCCAGCTTGATGCTCAACTCTGCTTAACAGGTGATTTTCACCAAGTTGTTTTTTCCAGCTCCAGTCATCACATGCACCTTTCAGCTGGCAGAAAAGCGGTGGGGTCAAACAAGGGCATATCCTTTCCCTATAAGGACCGATTCTGGAAGCTTCCCAGGACTTTCAGCTTACATTTCATTGGCCCTGAGACTTAGTCAAATGGTCACATCAGCGAGGCTGAGAAGTTTAGTCTTTATTCTGGATGGCCCAGTGCCCAGCTAAAAATAGAGGATTCTGTTATGAAGAAAGAAGAGGGAAAAAGCGATCAAAAGAGAATTAAACGTCTCTGTTGCACACTGCTTGTCTTTTATTAAAGGCAAAGCAAACAGACCTCCAGCGGGGATAGTCTGATATGATGTTACAGGTTGTTCTTATGTTTCAGAAGGGAAAACCTGCCCTTTTCTTCATTGTCTCTGTCCATGTCCTCACCAAGCGCCCTCTCCTCCTCTGTCCTCCTTTCTCAGGGTCCCAACTTCAGATGCAACTGTGGGCTGAAACCATTTGGCAGGACTTATCAGAAAAAAACTGTGAAAGTCTCTGAAAGAGAAACAAATCACTGTTTCTTGTTCAGTGAACCTTTCATGGTTATCACCACAACTCATTGTCTTTGTGCTTTTTCACAACCCTGGAAGATGTTGAAAACTGATAATAATGCAAATTATTTTTCCATAGAAATGCAAATTGCTCATGTCTGGTGGAATGCGATTGAATTTTGACTCATTTTGCATATATTTGTTTTCCATTTCTGCATTCCTTATCTGCCTATATATGTGTGGGGCTTTGAATTCTCCTTGGAACAGGTTGTAACATCTTACTGGTTCCCTCATTAATTAATGAGTAAAATAAAATATTTGACTTGTTCATGTTGTATCTCTAAGAGAGTCATGTTTATGCCTTTCAAACATTACCCTCTATGCTTCTTCGCTTGCTTTCTGCCTGGTGTTCGGGTCTGCTCTGATGCTCCTGACCCTCTTCACCGCTACCAAATCTACTCTGTCAGGGTCTTTCATGAATTTCATCATAATTCTAGAAAACCACTTAAAAAGAACGTCAATAATAACAGTAATGACAATGCTATTACTAATTAACCAGACACTATACATACCCGATCCGTTCAAATTTCCTCCTCTTCCTCTGTTGAAATGAGTGTTATTAAACCCATTTTACAAGTGCAAAAACTGAGGCTTGGAGTGATTCAACATCTTCAAATTCACATAGCTGCAAAGTGGCAAAGACTGAATCTGAGAGCTCAGGTTCAGCTCTCCAACTAGTATCTATTTTGTAATTTTCTGGGTTCAAGAAACAATGGCCTAATTTGGCCACTGTGCTATCCCTTTCAGGGCTATTTGTTTTTTTTTCCTGATATTTTATGTTTACAGATACTACATAATTGATGTTACTAAATCACATTCTTCACATTATAATTTTTAATTAAATATATTTATTTAAATACATATATATATTTTACATTGTTGTTCATAATGTTCAAAATAACATTTGATTTTTCCTCTCAGGTGTAATTTGCATAAAATTCCTACCACCAAGTCACCAAGGAACCATCACCATAGTCTCTTGTGCTCTTCCCTCTCTTGTTTTGATCCCTCTCCCTCCCTGTCCCGTGGTGCTGTCTGTCTCTGATTTATAGTTTGCCTGCTAGTTTTCTCTCTCTCTCTTTCTCCTACCCCTTATTTGGTTCCCCTATATTCTTCCTATAAGTGAAACCATCCAGTATTTTTCTTTTTCCTTCTGGCTTATTTCACTGAGTATAATCCCTTCAAGCTCCATCTGTGTTGCCACTAATGGCATGAGTTTATCTATTTTGATTGCTGAATAGTATTCCATTGTGTATATATTGGATGTTAACAGAGAATTTTGAGATGTAAAACTTGACCTCAAAGGGATGAATCCCTAATAGTGACATTTCTGACATTTTTGGAGCTGTTGGTACTGAGATGCTTCTTCAAGAGACAATTCTACTTACCATGTTGATTGTTCTGCCCATTTAGCTTATGAATAAACTCCCTCTGCTCAGGGAGCAATGACAGTTGATGGTGGTGGAAAGAGCCCTGTGGGCTGGAGAACTGCCTTCTGTTCCCAACTCTCCTAGTGACTGACTAGCTATGGGACATGAAAATTATATGGGCAGGAAAGTCTACATGTTCACTCTTCATCCATTTCACAGATGAAGAAACTGAGGTCCCAGTAAACATCTCTGAATTCTGGGGATCTTGCTAAAACAACATGTATCATGGAAACAATTGGATGGCATGGATGAAAATGCAAGGGGAAACAGCTATGTAAGTAGAAAGTATCTTGAGTTTTGGATTTGGAAGAAGGGGGTTTGAGGACTATCTGCCCTGTGCTGTTGGTATGTTATTTTGGATCTTTTCACTCAAAGACTCATCTTTAAAGTCATGGATATATGGTTTCAAGGATCTTTCTAGCACTAAAAGTCTTTCACTTTCTAAAGTGAATGCATTGCAGAGTTTTTTTTTTTTATTGTTGAATATAAATCTTATTACCTGTGAAGAAAAACCAAGTACCTTCTTCGTCTCATCAATGTATTTGGAGTTTTCACATGAATTACGTTATTTCATCCTTTTAACAATGGCTGAAGTAGTTCTGGAGAGTATTATTATTCCCATGTTAGAGATGAAGAAACTGAGATCAAAGTAAACAAGTGGAGCTACTTCAAACTAAAAAAGCTTCTGGACAACAAAGGAAACCAGCAACAAAATGAAAAGGCAGCCTACTGAATGGGAGAAAAGATTTGCAAACCATATATCTGAGAAGGGTTTGGTATGTAAAGTATATAAAGTATGTAAAGTATATAAAGTATGGTATGCCAAGTATATAAAGAACTGATGCCACTCAATAGGAATAAACAATTCCAATTCAAACATGAGCAGAGGATTTGAACATACATTTTTCCCAAAGACATACAAGTGGCAACAGACACATGAAATGTTCAACCTCACCTGAATCATCAGGGAAATGCAAGTCGAATACACCTCACACCTATCATAATGGCTATTGTCAAAAAGGCAAGAAATAAGTGCTTGGCGAGGGTGTGCAGAAAAGAGAACCCTGGTTCACTCTTGGTGGGAATGTAAGTTGGTGCAGCCACTGCAATAAACAGCATGGAAGTTTCTCAAAAAATTAAAAATAGAGCTACCATATGATCCAACAATTCCACTTCTGGGTATTTATCTGAAGGAAACAAAATCACTATCTTAAAAGATATCTACATTCCTATGCTCATCACAGCATTAAAAAAGGAGCTGAGGCCAAGAGGATTTGGTCTACCCAAATGCCATACTTGCCTTCCAAGTCCCCTACAAGTGAAGTTTTGGAGGGAGGGGATCCTTAACATGTTGGTATATCGCAAGTCTTGGGGTCTTGGGAAGTGCCAAGTTCTCAATGCTATGATGAGAAGTAAACATGCCTTCCAGTGTGGTTTTAGTAAATTGAATGTTAAAGCATTTGAATAAAAACTATTTGAAGGAATTCTCTAGATAGGAAACTAACAGTTGACTTCATCTCTAAAATGACATGAATAATACCTGCTCTGCAAGGGGTTTGTGAGGATTAAATGAGATAATGCATCCAAAAGATCTAGAACCCTGCTGGGTGTATATTGAGCACACCCAAAGCATAGCTGACATTACAGTTAACACTTGTTGTGTTGTAGGTACTACTATTCAGACATCTGGAAAGAAATCTGTTCATCATAACCATCAGGCTATTGGCTGCTATTACCAATAAACATTCAATTTCAACGCTGTATCAATACAATAGTTCTATGACTATAACTCACTTATCTCTAATTTAAAATCAAATAAATTTCCTCTGGAGGAATACAATCACCTAATAGTACAGGGAATACAAACACAATCATCGACTTGAGCAAGAGGCACATCTGTCTCTTTAATATAAGCTGCTGGATTTGATAGACTATTTTCAGCCTGCAGGACCTCACAGAACCATAGAGATTTTTTTTAACTACTTTTCTTCTTTAGCATAAAACAGATAAATTTACACAATAAATAGTTCAGCAGAATAGAGCTTTATAAAAACGAATTGCCATGCAGATATTTTTTTCTTTACTTCCCCAACCCCTTCAGAAATAACCCTGTAGGTCATTCTTGGAACCCTTTAAAAATATTTTTGATGCAGGGCCTCCCTGGTGGTGCAAGGGGTTAAGCACATCACTATGAAGCAATCCACAGCATCTGCAGCACCAATTCGATTCCCGGCCGGCCAGGGAGCAACCCACATGGCACAGCAGACCTCTCCTGTCTTGCCTGCTGCTCCTCTCAGCAGCGTATTTCAGTCAGTCTGCCTGTTCTGTTCCCCACTCTGTCTCTGGTGAATCCTCTCCCCTCCCCCCACCTCTGGCCTATACTCCAGCTCTTGTGTGCATAAATAAATAAATCTTTAAAAAATGTTTTTGATGCATATATAGGGGTCTTTATCTCCATAGCTTCTTTGGAAAAAAAAAAACACTAATAAGATTGTATTGGTCTGGTCCTTATTTTTTTCTTTTAAAGTATCATGAGGTTATTCTATATGGAAACATTTTTACTCATGGCATTCTTAACAATGACAGGTATTTAATCTGTCTCTTCCCAATGGCCACTTAGGCTAAACCCCATTTTTCTACTATACAAACAACACAGCAATGAACATAATGTATTTGTATAGCTGTGGAAGTGTCACTAGGGTTGCGTGAACAAATAATTTGACTGGTGATCATTATGGGATGGGTTGGGGACTTGAACTTTCCTAAAGGACCAACTTTGATATTTACCACAAAATTTGTACCTTGACCAAAAGCAGAGACTTAATGAAAGGAAGGCTAAATATCACTTCACCCTTCTTATTAATGCATCAATATTTATTAGGCTTTTCCTGGAACAGATGATCTCCTTAAGCCAGCATGGATCACAACACTATAGTAAAACAAAAGAAGGGATTTGAAAGGATTCTCGTAAGGTCAAAAGTCACTGGTCCTCTTCTGATTACCATTATGTTCTCGGATACGAGGATGTTCTTTGAGGTAGGGCCCACCAAGGCCCAAAGCCAAGTCCTCTCTGCTCCCTTTCTCTCCCTCAACCTTCTCATCAATCATGTATTGAATATGTGCAATTATTCTTTTACTGTTGATTCATTTCCTTTCATTTCCTTCTTCTGTCACTTTCTTTCAACACATCATCATGTAACCAGGGGGCTGAAGCCAATGGCTGTTACAGGTGGCGCCCCCTGGAGGGAGCTGCAGGTGAGGATGCATAGCCCCAGGCGAAATACCAACACAGTATGGGTGGGGGTGGAGGCTCTGATAGGAAATATAAGGGTCTCAGAAGCAGCCCCTGGGATTCAGCCTCTTAGGGTATTATTCAGTGTTCTCAGCATCTCAGCATTTTCCAGGATTCAGCAATTGCGGGGTAAACCATTCCTGCCTTCCACCACACCAATCTTCCAGGTTGTTGTGGGCCGCCAGAGGATGTAGAGAGGCTTCTAGCAGCCAACCTCAGAGGAGAAAAGTTCATAGGCTTTGCAGGCAGCTGAGTGACTGAAAGTGTTTCCAGCTTTGCTGCTGTTATAACCTGGTGGGGAAGGTGAAGACCTGGAGCTGGGCATCTCACTCAGCTGCAGGAGTGTGGGCTGCTTGTCGGGTAGCTCTGCTGCGGCTGCTGCAGATGCTGTTTCCAATGTCGCTGGTCTGGTGCTGTGCTGGCTCATCTCGGCAGCTCCCGGGAGCATCTCCTGTTGTGTCTTCTGCTGTCTTTGTGAGTAGGATCCTGCCCAATTGTCTGGCTGCCATATGCTATAGACCCTCCGTGGTGAGAAGACGCCATTTTGGGAGCGTGGCCTTTTGTTCAGGATAGGAGCTCTGTGTCTTCAGTAGTGGGAAGATGCCGTCTTAGTCACCTTTTGTTTACAACTTCAAAACAGTGGACATTGCTTCAGGTGAGGTAAATGGCCATTTGTGGCCTCAGTGATTCTTTATTTTCCCTTGTTTGTTAAATAAATCCCATTATTGTTCCCTTAACCCGAGTGGTCTTGCAATTGTGCGCATGGGTGAAGAACTTAGACAGTGACTGGTAAACTATTTGGGCACTGTCCTTGGCCAGTTTCCGTGTCCCTTATTGGCCAGTATCAATCACATCTGGCCTTACTGTGTGCTAGGCATTGTGTTAGGAGCAGAAACTGCTTTTTGTCTTATAATCCTCTAATAGCTCTGTGAAGTACATACAGCTCTCCCCCTTTTATACTAAGGATGAGGAAAATGAGGTTCAGAGTGGAATTAGCTTTAGGACATCCTTTTCCCCCTAGCAAAATGACATGCCCAGTATCACACAGCTTGTGTATGGTGACCTGGAGTTGACACTGGTCTCTCTTCAGATTCATTTCCCTCTCTAATTAATCCTGCAGGCTACTGCTGGATTAGGCTTCATAAAACATCACTAAAACACAGCACTTTTCTATGCAAAGGCCTACAAAAGACCTACATCCCAAACATTTGTTAAACTTCTCAATGAAATGGAAATGCTAAGCTGGAATTTACAGCCCTTGGAACTGGGAACCCTACTCAATGCTGTCCATATGTCTTTGTCCTCTGTAGTCACAAGGGAAGAAGTTTATATGGGAGATTCAGAGGGAAATATTAAGAATCAGACTGATGTGAGCTCCCCTTCCCCACTTATTAGCTATGTGTGACTTTTTTGCAAATGAGATAATGTGTCTCCAAAACCTTTGTTTCCTCATCTGTAAAACAGAGATTGCATTCTTGTATTATCTCAAATCCTTACAATGCCTCTCATTATGTGAAAGTTCATGGAGCTATTTTTATTACCTCTATTCTGTACCTAATTCATTACCCTGTACTGAGTGCATGATCAATGGCAGCTACTTGAATGAATGGATTGAACGACAGGTTTAATAGGTGGAATAAGCTGGGCCAGATAGACCTCTGAAAGGGACCAGTTGAGAACAGGGAGAGATGGATGTTGCTAGAGGGACTGTGATGAGCATTGTGGGAAAGAATTGGGGTGAGGCTGGAGGTACTGGGATGAGAGAATTCACCAGAGACAGAGCAGAGAACAGGAAAGGAGATTTATTGAAATACACTGCTAAGAGAAGCAATAGGCAAGATGGGAGAAGTCTGCACACAAAGGACTTGGGGTTCCCTTTTATAACCTGTTATCTGCAGGCTTTTCATGACTGGGGAGTCAGTTTGGGCCAGTTAGTGCTGGGATCTCTGGTCTTGGTCATTGACCTTTGGCTCAGAGTGTGTCCTGGCCCTGCTTCTGCATTCAGGGTCAAAGTGATCAGTTTTATGGCCTGGTTCCCATAGCAACCTTATCAATTCCCTTTTATCTATTAAAGACTCCCAAGCCTTCCTGCTGGGCATGGGGTGAGGGCTTGCTTTTAACTTCATTAAATGATACCCTGACAATGAGGAGGAATAAGTGTGAGAAAAATGGAGAATCCCTGAGAAAAAACACCTTTTTTTTTTTTTTTGACTTATGGGTGTTTTTTAATATTGTCATCTACAACAACACCAAATTAGGGAAACAACACAGAGAGCAGACATTAAAAGAGTTTCTTAGTCGATTTTCTTCTCTGAGAAGATTCAGCAACTAGTTCTCAAAATTTTCTCATTGATCTTAGTCTCTTGTTACTGTTTATTGGAAATTTCTGGATTTATTGTTCTGGTTATTATTCTGAATTAGTATTATTTTTTAATTTTCTTTTTATTTATATATTTTTTTACATCATTGTTCATTTTTAAACAAAGTTTTCTTCCACTCCCCCCCAGTCAGGTGTAGTCCCCATAGAATTTCCTTTACCATTGCACCCATGCACTATCACCGCAGTCCCCTCAAAAAACATCTTGAGCAAAAAAATTTGTTGAGGATTTTGCCTGACCCACCCGCAATGGAGAGACTGGAAATTCTAAGAAAAAGGTATTGATATGTTCTGCCTCTCCAGCAGGTATGTAGGCTGATTTATTTGTACTGATCAGATGAGTAAAGTGAGACATAATCTACAGTTTATAAGACCCTGCTACAGAACACACACAGCTGAAGTCTCAACATTTCCAAGTATTAAGAGTTTGTTATTCTAGAGGGAAGCTGTACACTACTATTTACGGGCTTTTGATTGATGTTCACTGTAGTTTCTTTGCATTCTCTGAAGGTCTTTATTTGTTCACCCTGGAAATGTAGGATCTGTTAACATCAAACATACACATACTTACAGTAGTTTCAGATTGACCATTTAAAAGTCACCTGACTGGGGATTTGATGCTCATGAGAGTGGGGAACAACATAAAAATCAAAACAAAAAACCTCTGGGAAATATATTCCCACTAGTGTGGAACTGAAAATTGTTCTTTGTATTATTATTTCACAGCTGGGTCAGCTCAATGTTTGCAAAATTTTAAGTTTCTCCACTTTGCTCCTTTTGAGTTTTTGACTGTGGGTTGCAGTGTAAAATGGAGTCAGAAGCTGTGTGGCTGAGGGAAAATAAAGTTAAGGAGTAAAACAATGAAAAGTGGAAGTGATAGATCATAAACTATATAAGGATGCTTCAATTCAAATGGCAGTTTAGAAATCAGTAGGTTTAAACACATGAGGGATACAACACATTTGTGCAGAAAAGCAGAACGAAAGTACAAAGTCAGGGAAGAAATAGATCTCTGTTCATTTAACACTCATTGGTGTGAATGTTTGGATCTCTGCACAATTTAGACACAGAAACATAATATGTTTTATTCAAACTTGGTGTGAAACCAAATGGCATTAAGTTTCTCCCCAGGGGAGGGCTTCAATGGCATCAAAGGAGTTGGCCCAGGACTTGACCCCCCAGGGCAATAAGAATGTCCTGTCAAATGTCCTGTGGTGGGGAAGGGAGGGATGAGAGGAGTATCAGTCACTCTAGGGAGATCCTAGTGGAATTGTGGGTGGGGTCAAAAGGGGGAAGAAAAGAGGGTGCTGGTTTAGCGATATGTACATATATAATATATACCTGGGTTTTTGAGAGCATGGGAGGGATTTGTAAATGCAGTGTTTCTCTCATTGATGAATAATTAAATGCTGGCAGGTTTGCATTTCCTCTACTTCCCTGTCTGTATGCAGTGGTTCTCAACCTTCACTGCACATCAGAATCACCTGGGGAGCTTTTATGGCCTAGGTTGCCTACTACAGACCAGTTAAATCAGAAATTCTAGGAGATAGATACCGGACATCCATGTTAATATTTTTTAAAGCTTCCCAAGTGATCCTAAAGCACAGTGAGGGTTGACTATTGGTCCAGAAATATTTCTTTAAGTGCAGTGCTTGTAGCTTCTATTAGGATTGTAGCCAGCAACCTACTTCTAGAACTTAAAGGCTCTTGGTAGCCATAAAGACCTAGGATAATCTTTAAGTTACAACTGTATATGGGTTTTGGTGACCCAAGTAGGAATCCTTGTTGTACCACTTACTGTACGTGAGGCCTTGAGTAAGTTATCTGTTTAACTGAGCTTGTTTTTGCACCAACTAATTGGAAATAGCATCCATTTAATAGTGTCATTGAGAGAATTTAAGCAAGACAATATATACATTAATCAATGATCTGGTACAAGACACCATTCAGCACTTCCTACCTGTTCTTTGGTCTCTGCTCTGCATAAACACAATGAAGATGTTTAAGAGATTCATCAAATCTTCAGACATAAAACTGAGAAGTGTGGCTGATGTCAGAAATGTTAGAATCAAAATTCAAAACCATTTCAACCTGCTGAAATAATGGCCACCATTAACACGTTAAATGCAAGGACTTGAACTTAAATAAAAATAATTATAGAGTCATGATTTATCCTAGGACAGGATATAAGACCATTCTTGTGCAAATGGTGAAAGGTCTGTCTGGGAGTCTCACTGACAACAGATTTAATAAGAGGCAAATATGTAGTATGACTATTAAAAAGTTGGTGTGGTTGGAGGTTGAACAACAAGAAATGCAGGATGTGAGTCTTGTGCAGTCACAGACTCTCGGGATCCTGTCCTGAACTGAGTCCCATTTTTTAAAAGCTCATTTATTTACGGAACAACATTTACTGAAGACCTACTATGTGCCAGGCCCTGTTCTAGGATCTGGGAATACAACCTTCTTACCTACTTGTAGCTTAAATTCTATGGGAGGCAGGGGTGAGGAGACAATACCAAATAAGCCAGTTATATGAGATATCAGAAAGAGATAACTGCTGTGGAAAAAAATAAATAAGGAAGGGGGAAAGAGGTGTCATAGAAGGGATTATTTGTAATTTTAAATTGGTGGCAAGGGATGGCGTCATTGACAAAATGGCATTTGGACAATGATTTTTTAAAAAAATAATTTATTTTTAAATTTATTGACCTTGTTAGTGTCTTGAAAATATAGGATGGCCCCCATCAGGTGTAATCACTGTAGCTCTCCCACCATCAAAGCACCCGTAGTCCTCCACCATAGTCCACTGTGCTCCTCCCCCTCAACGCTTCCCCCTCCCTGGGCAAATATTTGAGGGCAGTAAAGAACAAGACAGGTAGACATCAGGGAAAGAACTCTTCAGCCAGAGGGAACTACATGTGCAGTTCCTTGATGTGAGGTGTGCTTGTATTACTCAAGAAAAATGAAAGAAGCCCTAATTGGAATATTACATTCCGTCTGAGGCCTAATCTCTACTCTTTTTAGTTGAATATAAAAATAAAATATTTGGAAACAAAACATATGAAAAGTACAAAAAATATTCTGAAGACAGTGTAAATCACCCAGTATTCAAGTATCCTTGACATTTTGGTATATTTCCTCCCAGTTTGTAAGTAGACCAGCATGCCAAAGTAGCAAACATAGTAAAGTCTAATTGAAATTTATTTTTCAGAGGCTCTCTGGGGCTCCATTTCTAGTTCTAGTGACTCAATTTTGCATTCCTAGCACATGGTATTCAAATTTGGGCCTCAGCATATTTTCAAATTACTACAGTTCAAATCCAGCCTTTGAGGCTGCATTCAAATAGTTGAAATCACAAATGTTTATAGCTGTAGATCCTTTACATTCAAGACTTGTAATTTTGCCAAAGTTGCCACTTTGGCAGTTGAAAAATACTCTCTTACTTTTAACTTTCATCTCTATTAGCATTGAGCTTTCTTCTTATGTTTACTGAACATTTGTAATTCTTCTGTGATTTTCCTGCTTACCATCATAACCTTGTATAAAATATGGTACACATCCTAGAGTATTTCTAGAGGGTGCCGAGCAAAGATTCTATCATAATTTTGTTCTAGGTTGTAACCTTGAACGGTAGGTTGTTGTTTTATTTTTTTTTAAAGATTTATTTATTTATTTATACAAGAACCCGGGTACAGGCCAGATGCGCGGGAGGGTGAGAGGATTCACCAGAGACAGAATGGGGAGCAGAACAGGCAGACTGCACAAAACACACTGCTAAGGGGAGCAGTGGGCGAGACAGGAGAGGTCTGCCGTGCCATGTGGGACCCTCGCTGGCCGGCCGGGATCGAACTGGCGCTGCAGAGGCTGTGGACTGCTTCACAGCGCTGCACTCAACCGCCTGCACCACCAGGGGAGGCCCTTGAATGGTAGGTTGTTATTAAAAATGGTTACAACTATTCTTCCTAGGTCACATGCCCTTTTGCAATGTGACTTTGCTCATTCTCCTACTGAGAGATGGAGTCAGTTTCCCCTCCCTTGAATTTTGGCTGGCCTTGTGACTAGTTTTAACCCATAGAACAGCAGTAATGATGTGACTTCCCAGCCTAAGCCTTAAAAGTTCTTGCAGCTTCTGACTTGGCCCTTTTTGAAGATAGTTGCCACAAAATGAAACTTGAACTGGATGACTGAATGATGAGAGACCAAGTGTAGGGACAGAGGCCCAGGTACCCAGGTACCCACTAAACAGAGAGCAGCAAGGCTGTAAACACTTTAATGGATCCATCTTGATCCTCCAGATCCAGTGGAGTCACATGGAACAGTGATGAGCTGTCTTGTTGACCTGTCCAGATTCCTGACCCACAGAATAGCGAGCAATAAAATCATTGTTGTTTATAACCACTAAGTTGCGGGGCAGTTAATTATACAGAAATAGTAATTGATACTTAATAACTGCAGGAATATGGAGCTTTTACTGTCCTCATTTGAAGTGCTGTCATGGGGAAGCAGGAGACTTGGAGACTTGTCTTAAAACACTCTCAAGAGCAAAACTAGACCTTACCCAAGAGTGGAGGTCACATGGAGGCATAATCTACAAATTTCCTTCAAGTCCTAGGAATTCAATAGTGGATGAAGGAGAGGGAAGCAGTTTAGAAGCCAGGATTTGTGGTTAATAATTACTACTAAAGGGTAACTCAGAGATAAGTTTTCAGTTTGTGGAGCATTTTTTTTCTCTTTAGGTTCTTTTACTGTTAAATTTTTAATGAGATTTAAATAAAGATAATGGTCAAGATATTGGGAAGCCTTATATGTGGCAACCTGGGGTAATACAATGGAGCTAGTACTTTATCTGTCATTTCTTTTCTAGAAACCAGTGGCAAGAGCTGCCACCTTTCCCACCCTTCATCTCCACTTTCACAGGGAAGATTTCTTCCATGTGCTTAGATTTTATAGAAAAGGGAAAAAGAATTCTTAATGATAACAATGGTGGCTTATTTTGGTGCTTAATAGTCTAATAATCTCTCCATCTATGTTTCAAATGAAAGAACTTATAAGGCATAAGTTAGAGGTTCCCTGTACCCATAATGGCATGTTAGACAAACTCTGACTGTGGTTAAAATAGTCAGATGGAAACTATAAACTCTCAAGAAATTTCCTTGGCTCCTACAACTCTGGAAGTTTGGCTCTGTAACTCTGGGACATGAAAGGGAGAAAATAAATAATTCTCAATTGCAATGAGAGAATATCACCCGTACATTGAGCTTCCAAGGCAGTGGCAATAAAATAAAATTTGGGCTCTGTCCACCAGGTTAGGAGTAGCTATGAGGAAGTCACTAAGTTGGCAGATCTTGGTTTACATGAAAATGGGTAGAAAAGTGAGATCTAATTATTTTCAGGCTGGGAGTAGGTGAAAAGTAATGTCCTCATTAGGGATATTTAGGTAGGGACTCAATAATTTACTGGGCAAGCTGATTGAAGTTAAATGAACTTACATTCCTAACCTAGGTATGGATGACTTGGTTCTCCATGACACCTTTAGCCATGTGGGTTGCTCATCACTTTAGTAGTAAAATTTTAAAAGCTTAAGTTTATATAATACAAGTAAAAGTAGGATAAAATTTAAGTTTGACATCAATTCCAAAGAGCACCTGCACCCCTATGTTTATAGCAGCACTATTTACAATAGCTAAGCTTTGGAAACAACCCAAATGCCCAGAAATAGATGACTGGATCAAGAAGATGTGGTACATATATACCATGGAATATTACTCAGCATTCAAAAAAGATAAACACATGCAATTTGCAGCAACATGGATGGAGCTGGAAGGGATCATGCTCAGCCAAATAAGCCAGAAAGAAAAAAGAAAAATACCGGATGGTCTCACTCATAGCAGGAATCTAGAAAATTTAAATAAAGGACCAGGAAAATGAATAACTATAAGAAAGTGAAAATCAAAATCAACAAAAAACTATGAACCAGAGACATTCTATGGGGGGGTAGGGGGCGGGAGGGGAGGGATTGGGGTCAAAATAAGGGGGTTGCAATTGTATGGGGAATATAAAAATAAAATTTATTATAAAAAAAACAAAAACAAAAAAAAATTAAGTTTGAGCAAACATCCAAGGCACAACAGATATAAAATTACAAGGCCAAAACACAATTTTAAAATGATGTTGCTAAGGATGGGTTTCATGATCCTTGAAAGTTTACCTCCTCAGGAATGAAGGGGAAAGTACTCGAGGTAGAGGCTTCCTCCTTTAGGTCAAGCCTAGGGACAGGCTTTTCTGCAGGGTGACTCAGAGGGTCTGGCGTGTATTTCATTCAGATGGAGACACAGTGCTCTGGGCTGAGCCTCACCTGAGAAAGCTGGAGCTGCCTTCAGTGCCAGGAGAGGGGTGGCTATGCTCTCTGATTCAGCACTTGGTGGGGCAAGGGTTGGGAGAGGGATTCTTGGAACAAGACAGAGGTGGACTATTTAGGGTTGATCCCTGGCCGGCCAGGTGATCGAACTTGTGCTGCACAGGCTGAGGACAGCCTACTAGGTTACATCGTAACAACTTGTGCCACCAGGGAGGCCCTAAGCATGCATTTTAAGCCTTTATTTATTTTTTATTTTTTTTTAAGAATTATTTATTTATTTATACAAGCACTGGGTACAGTCAGAAGCGTGGGAGGGTGAGAGAATTCACCAGAGCAGGGAAGAGAACGGCTGACTTGACAAAATACACTGCTGAGGGGAGCAGCGGGCGCGGCAGGAGAGGTCTGTCGCACCATGTGGGACCCTCGCCGGAGGCTGGGGATGGAACTGGCACTGCAGAGCCTTCGGGCAGCTTCACAGCCCAGCGCTCAACTGCTGGGCCACCAGGGGAGGCCCGCATTTTAAACCTTTAAAACAATCATGCATATAAAGGAAGAGGACCTTTATGGATCAATTTAAAGATTTACTTTTGATAGGGACATTTTATAGGAAAAGAGAATGGTTAGATAATAATTATTGGTACAACATACAATGACTGACTTGTTTAAGATAACTAGATTCTTGACTTGGCTGCCACTCAGCTGGGTGGGGGAGTACTTAGTTTCCTAGCGCGAAACTTAATCACATTGAGTTTACTAGAAAACTGATTAAGCATTTTTTTCAGGAAGGGGACTGGGAATTATATCCTGTAAAAAGAAGTCTGTCTCAGAGCAGGTTTTAATTCATTGTTTTAATTTGATATTCTTTATGACCAGTGCCTGAATGAGAATAACTGTAGAGAAAATTGCCTGGTGATTGGGCTTGCTGAGGATGCCATGAAAGAAAGGGTCATTTCTCAACATCTGTCAGGACCAGAGAGCAGAGACCTAGTTGTTTAAGTGAGATCTTCCTACCCTTACCTGCACCACCTCTATTACTGTGGAGTTTAGTTTCCAAATATGGCCACAATTCCTCCATCTCTGTATCACATCAGGTTCTGCTCACGAACAGGTAGAATCTGTCTCCTCTCTCTTTGAATCTGTGATTCGCTTTGAACAATTGAATGTGACAGAAGTGACTTTTATTTAAAAGAACTGGTGACTTGAATTTTCTTTTAGAAGTCAGAGATTGGGTAAGAAATCAGTCCTGGGGCTCCCCAGTGGCACAGCGGTTGAGCGCTGGGTTGCGATGCTGCCCGCAGCCTCTGCAGCGCTGGTTCGATCCCCGGCCACCAGGTGAGGGTCCCACATGGCGCGCAGACCTCTCCTGCCACCTGCTGCTCCCCTCAGCAGTGTACTTCATCAGTCTGCCTGCTCTGCTGTCTGCTCTGACTCTGGTGAATTCTGTCACCCTCCCACGCTTCTGACTGTACCCAGTGCTTGTATAAATAAATAAATAAATAAATCTTTGAAAAAAAAATGTTTTTTTAAAAAAAAGAAATCAGTCCTGAGACCACCATGCTTTGAGGAAGCCCAAGCTACTTACATGAAGTGAAACACATCCTTGGCCAGTCCTGGCTATTGCAGTCATCCTGGAGGACGTACCATCTTGAATGTTCCATTCTCAACAGATTTTACATAGAACATATTTATACAGTTAAACCCAGCCCGGATTGCAGAATTACAAGCTATAATGCTGTTTTAAGTCAACAAGTTTTGGGTTATTTATTTATTTATTTATTTATTTATTTTGTGGGAACCTCACCGGCGGCTGGGGAATGAACTGGCGCTGCAGAGGCTGCGGGCAGCCTCACAGCCCAGCGTTCAACCGCTGTGCCACCATGGGCGGCCCTGGTTGTTTTTTTTTTTAAATACAGCAATAGAGAATTGAAACAACCACCCTGGAAGGATTGAAATTTGGCCAGTCTGCCTATCAGAGGTGGGAGGAATGGCGTTGGGGGGAAGAGAGGTGACCAGCAAAGTGGAGAAATGGGCTATAAGCCAAACTTGTCCCTTTGTAAGTTTCCAATCTGAAGTCCAGTCTGAAGCCAAAAGTTACAAGGCCAAATCAAGTGCACAGTTTTGCTTCCTGTTTTATTTTAGACTAGACACAGTTTCTGAATCATGACTCTTAGGGGTGCCAAATAAGCATAAGACTGTCTTTTACCTAAGAGTTAACAGAAAATCCATGAACCTGCATGCATTTTGATTCAAGAGTGGGGGAAGTAACTCCCACTGAATAAATATTAAAGGGACAGAGTGAGAACAAAATAACAGTGAAGCTGATCTTTCATTAATTCATAAGTTGTGATTGATCAACATATATTGATCACCCTGCATGTGAGCAGAAGCCTGGCAGCCCACTTCTGAGAGAGAAGCTTACTTTTCCTGTCCAAGACAGTGCCCCAGATTCTTGGCAGCCTTGGGCTTCTATCATACTGGGTTCTATAGACATAGTCCTTTCTGACCCTTCAACTTTGACCTCATAAGGGTAAGTTCTCCCTTGTTCCAATTTCACCAAAACATCATCCGCCAAAATCAATTGTGTCTGTCACAATTTTTGAGGGTGTCAGTCACAACAGCAATAACGTAAAACTGCCTATTCTAAATCCACCTTCTTGCAATTCTTTTGACCAAAGAGAAATTCCTAGTGGCTGCTTCTTACCTTGGACCTTCTCTCTACTCTCTGGCATCTAGCTTTGGAACACACACATTTCTATTAATCTCTAAAGCAGAAGAGTTTGGCTCTTCTGCTGAAACTATCTTCTGGCCTATCTTTACAACCTCCCAAACTCTTAAAACTACTGCAACATATATGACCAAGCATCCCACCTCAGCTGAAGGCAACGTTGCTGTTGTCAGGGTCAGGCTCAAATGTTAAATGAGCATCTGCATAGTCACTCTGCAATGTGGACATTACCACAACCCCCCAGACTCATCTTATAGTTACAAGTACTGATATGCAGAGAGGTTAAGTATTCAGGTCCTACAGCTAGTAACTGAGTTGAGACTCAAATCCAGAGTGGTCTGGTACGGAGGTCAATAATTTATCTGTGACATTAGCACTGCTTTAAAATCATACAATTCTCTCTTCGAATGATGGCATCCTTAGGTAAAAACACACATCCTAGTGGTGATTGTTGAGAAACTAAACACACATTTATTCATATCCCCTATTTAGAGTCAGTATCATAGAGGGCAGAGATTATTTTTTTCCCTTACTTCATCTTTATGTTATAAAAAGATTCAGATACAGATGATAAAAATTATGGTGCTTTGGAGTGTTATGATATGACATTGGGAATTTGATACCTCAATCCTCCCACAATCTCTTACTCTTATTCATGAGATGCCTGGAGAAATTATATGCCTGGGAGAAAGACTAGCAAACAGTCGCAAAGTGGTATTTTCTCATGATCTGTGGTTTTGCCTCCAAACCCCAGTGCTGAACTCTGTTGAACTACCCTAGAATTTGGGGAGCTGGATAGAGGCCTAAGGGGTCTTTTTCCAAATCAGAATCTTACTCCTTGAAGAGCAAAGTGTGCTCTAACTCTTCCAGAGGAAAGACAGAAACTTCTCTTTCTCTGTGTTCCTTAAAAAATAAGTACTGAGTGTTACCTTATCTGTCAGGCAGTTGAGGAGCAAATAGACATGGAGCTTGTTATGTGTGAGCTTCCAGCTTAGTGGAGAGAGACAGACATTTAACAGAGTAGCACTGATGTTAACAAATTATTAACAAATTATAATATGTGACATTATATTTATGTCAAGTGCAGAAGGGAGGATTCATGAGAGGGCCATTCTGAGACCTTGGCAGGAGCCAGCCAGGCATGGGTTGTGACACAGTGTGGCTCAGGCAGTGAGAACAGATGAAAGGGTTTGATGAATTACAAGAGCAGGTCCTGGTTAGGAATTGAGGCAAGTGGCACATCAAATGGGTAGACTATGTGGCATGGCCTTTGAGACTATGATTAATGTGAGGATTATCCTCCCTTCTGATAATCAGACTCACCCTCTTCTCTCTTTCTGGTCCCAGTAACCAAAGGGTAGGGCATTGCACAAGCTAGGCCAATCTGACTGTAGGCCTTGAGAATTTGAATCTTAAGCAGAGTAACCAAGGATAGAGAACCATCAGGGAAGAATCATTCTTTTGTCTTCATGCAGAAGGGCTTTCTATAGGTTCCTGATGGAAATTCTTAGAGTCACTTGATCTCCTGACATTCCCAAGTCCTGCTTTTGAGCCTTTCCTTCAATTCTGCAAAACCCTCTGGTTGAAGTTATCCAGAGTTGATTTCTATGGTTGGTGACTGAAGAGGAGACAAAACAGAATAAGATCACTAATAATCAAAGTAGATTAGAAAGTCAGAAATATTGACCTTCAGAAGTTAGCATAGGTCAAGCATGATACAATTTATTTAAAAATTTACTCTTGTCTTCCTGCTTTCTTTTTTACTCCCTTGTGCCTCCTCCATAACCCACGCTGAGTGTGAGAGATGGCATGCTTGACCTAGAGTGGAAGCAGAGAAATTGTAGAAAAGGAGATATAGGTAGGAGCCTGCCTCCCCCTGCTGCACTGCCACAGGCAGGAGAGAGAACTCTGTGACCTGTTTCCTCTCCCCTGCTACTCTTCCAGCAGATTTCTTCTTGTGGAATGGAAGGCCTTGACTTGGACGCATCTTCTAAGAGGAATGAAGGATGGATATGAGATGGAGACCTTGGCTGTCTGTTAAAATCAGCAGAGGGTTTCTAGAGAGTTGTATCAATTATCTAATTCTCAGTTGATCATTGCACTCTTCTAATTTTCTCTGCTGGCTGGAGGAAAAACTTCTTTTATGATTCTAGACTTCTCTAGGCCAGCTGGTGAAATTTCTAAGACTCCCAGAGAAGGGTTACAATAAATACCCATTGCTAAAGTTATCTGTGACTGAGGCTACAGAAGAATTTGTGGCAGAAGAATTTGCTCCTTCAGCAACATAAACCTGTGAGGGCTGTGCTGTCTGGACGAGGTAGGAGCTGTGGGTTTCATTAGTGACCTGGAGAATAGTCTTAAATGTTTGGAGGCAATAGCCATGAGCAGAGGAACCCAATCATTCTTGTTAAAGTTACAGAACAGAAATTAGGTAGACAGAGAGATAACTTGAGGGGTTATTTTCCTAGGAGGATCCCTCTACTGAGGGTGCCCTGAATTCCTTGTTCAACTCACACGTGGTTGCTCCATATCCTTGTGTTATATAGCCTTTCAAATTCCTGCACTACAGTCTTGTAGTTTTAGTGCAGGATGGGGACTTCTATTTTTTTTGGGCTCCAACAATATTTATTTATTTATTTATTTATTTTTAAATAATAAATTTTATTTTTATATTCCCCATAAAATTGCAACCCCCCATTTTGACCCCAATCCCTCCCCTCTCACCCCCCACCCCCCAAAAAGTGTCTCTGGTTCATAGTTTTTTGTTGATTTTGATTTTCACTTTCTTATAGTTATTCATTTTCCTGGTCCCTTATTTAAGTTTTCTAGATTCCTGCTATGAGTGAGACCATCCGGTATTTTTCTTTTTCTTTCTGGCTTATTTCGCTGAGCATGATCCCTTCCAGCGCCATCCATGTTGCTGCAAATTGCATGTGCTTATCTTTTTTGAATGCTGAGTAATATTCCATGGTATATATGTACCACATCTTCTTGATCCAGTCATCTATTTTTGGGCATTTGGGTTGTTTCCAAAGCTTAGCTATTGTAAACAGTGCTGCTATAAACATAGGGGTGCAGGTGTTCTTTGGAATTGATGTTTCTGTGTCCTTTGGGTAAATACCTAGGAGTGGAATTGCTGGATCATATGGAAGCTCTATGTTTAGTAGGTTCAGATATCTCCACACAGTTCTCCATAGTGGTTGGACCAGTTTGCACTCCCACCAGCAGTGCAGGAGAGTTCCTTTTTCTCCACACCCTCGCCAACATTTGTTGTTGTTAGTTTTTTTAACATGTGCCATTCTCACTGGTGTAAGATGGTATCTCATGGTAGTTTTGATTTGCATTTCCCTGATGACAAGTGATGTTGAACATTTTTTCATATGCCTGTTGGCCATTTGCATTTCCTCTTCAGAGAAGTTTCTTTTAAGCTCTTCTGCCCATTTTTTGACTGGATTATTTTCTTTGTTGTTGTTGAGTCTCATCAGCTCTTTGCAGATTTTTGTGATCAGTCCTTTATCATTAGTGTTGTGTGCAAAAATGTTCTCCCAGTCGGTGGGGTTTCTCTTTGTTTTTGTTATTGTCTCTTTTGCTGTGCAGAAGCTCTTTAATTTGATGTAGTCCCAGCTGTTTGTCTTTGCCTTCACTATCACTGCTTTGGGTGATGTGTCTGTAAAGATGTCTTTGATGGGAATATCACGTAGTGTTTCGCCTATATTTCCTTCTATGTATTTTATGGTTTCAGGTCTTATATCTAGTTCTTTAATCCATTTTGAGTTGATTTTTGTGTATGGTGTGAGGTAGTGGTCAAGCTTCATTCTTTTGCATGTAGCGACCCAGTTTTCCCAGCACAGAATGGGGCCTTCTAAATCATCTAGGTCAGCTGCTCCATTTCACAGACATGGAAACTAGGAGTAGAGTTCAAAATTACACAGCCTAATTTTGGATTGAAGTCACTTTATATGTCAATAAAATAATTCTATAAACTAAACACCTTAGGGAGTGTGATATTGAAGGCTCAAAGAGAAAAAAATATCTAATTGTTAAGGTCAGTTTAAGATATTTATATAAATGGAGCCATACAATATGGATTGTTTTTGTTTCTGACTTCTCCAGCTATAAATAATGCTTTTGAGATTTATTTGTGTTGTGGTATGCATCTATCGTACGTTCCTTTCTATTGCTGTAAGGTATGCCATTATATGGATATACCACATTTTGTTCATTGAGTCACTTGTTGACCTATCTATGGATTGATGCCAACTTTTGAATAAAGCTACAATGAACATTCATGTACAGAGCTTTGGGTGGATATATATTTTTAATTCTTTTGGATTAGTCTTGATGACTCAGGAGACTTAGATTTTAATACCAGTTCTGTCACTAATTTGTTACCTTAAGCAAATTATATATTCTCTTTGGGTTTCCGAGTGCTCATTTGTAAAAGGTAGCGATTGGAGTAGTTCAGTCCTTTAAACTATGCTCCTGAACGCCTCTAGAATCTTAATGTATTGGTGGAGGGAGAGGGAAAGAACAATGAAGGGCTGAGTCAGCACACTTTCTTCACCCAGCACCTCGGCTGATGTCTAAATGTTGACCTTCATTATTGCAGGACATAGGAAGAAAAATGTGTTCCATGACTAGGAATATTTAAAAACCACTCCTAGGTGATCTCTAAGATTCCTTTGACTCTATAAAATTTTCAACATCTATGAATTTGCCTTTTTCCAAACTTCTATGAATAATGCTCTGGGAACAACAACTAAGGTCAGAGGAGAACAAACCTGGGTACTAATCACCTCACTCTTCTCTTATATATGGCAGAAGGTGAAATGTAACTGTAACTGAGCTGAAAGACCTCCCCAAAAGGACATTTCAGACTGCTGATCAGACAAGATGGTGTGGACACCTTGCTCTGTGCTTCTATAGTTAAATACAATTATAACCCTTGGAAATAATGCAAAAGGCAACCAAAGCAGAAGTCTGAAATATGGCGAGAGACAGGTAAACGGGTTTGGGATCCCAGACTTAGAACAGCATGATCTCAGGGCAGCTTATGTCCTCCCACCCACCAGAAGACGTGAGCAGACCTCATGTTTCTCCACCCCTCACCTAGCAACAGAAGGCAAACAAGGTGGCTCATTCCTCCCCTGGATCAGATGGATGTCCTTCTGACAACATGTGACAAGCCTGGCACCAGCTGTTCGAGAGAGTGGTGAGGATCGCTGCTAACATTAAGTGCGAGGGGAAGTGCTCTCCTTCCCTGCCCAGCCTGAGAACTTCTTGCCCTCCTGAGAGATACCTAGGTGGGCAGCACCAGCAAGGGACATCCCAACACAAATGGCCCAGCAAGCCAGAACAACTTACTGTCCCCTCTAAGACCCTCCCTTCCCCCACACACCCAGAAACCTGCTTGGCCTAGCAATACCCCTTCTGCCCCCTTAGTCTATACACAAATGAAAAAATGGGAAATCTCGGTGGAAAAAGAACAGGTGTTTCAAGAAAAGGATATATAGATGGTGACTAAGCACATGAAAGGATGTTTTTATCATTAGGCATCAGGGATATGCAAATTAAAGCCACAATGAGATATCATTATACATCTATCAGAATGACTAAAATAAAAAAGGTGATGACACCGAAGTCTGGAGAGGATGTGGAGAAACTGGATCACTCATGTATTGCTGGTAAGACTATAAAATGGTAGCTTGACTCTAAAAAAATAGGTTGGCAAAAAAAAAAAATCAAAATACGCAACTACTATCTTACCCAGCAATTGTACTGTTGGAGTACAATTTATCCCAGAGAAATGAAAACTGTGCTCATAAAAAAAACTTGTACTTGTATGTTCATAGCAGCTTTGTGTGAATAGCCCCAAACGGGAAACGACCCACATGTCTTTCAACTGGTGATTGGTTAAAAAAACTGTGGTACCTTCATACTGTGAAATACTACTTAGCGGGCCTCCCTGGTGGTGCAAGGGGTTAAGACACAACCTGTGCAGCTATCCATAGCCACTGCAGCATGAGTTCATTCCTAAGCCAGGGAGCTACCCCCACATGGCGCAGCAGACCTCTCCTGACTTGCCCGCTGCTCCCTTCAGCAGTGTATTTCAGTAGATTCTGCCTTTTCTGTTCCCCACTCTGTCTCTGGTGAATCCTCTCAGCCCCCCCACACCTCTGGCCTGTACCCCAGTTCTTGTGTGTATAAATAAACAACTCTTTAAAAAAAAAACCACTTAGCATTAGAAAGGAATGAACTATCGATGCAACAGGCAGCACCTTGGTTGAATCTCCAGAAAATTATGCGGAGTGAAAAAAGTCAGTTCTAAAAGGTTGTATATGGCATGATTCCATGTATGGAACATGTTTGAAATGATGCAATATTGAAAGGAGAACAGATTAGCTGTTACCAGGTGTCAAGGGTTGAGGACCTGGATGTGGGGAGGTTAAAGGTGGGGGTAGAAGGAGGTGAGTGTGGTTATAAAAGCACAATGGGTGTAGTGCCTGTGGTGTAATGCCACTGTGGTGGTTGTTCCAGGCTAAACTTGTATTAAAATTAAACACACACACACAGACCCATATACACATACACCCAAAGACAAAAGTCAAAGTGGGTACATCTGAATAAGATGGTTGGATTGTATCACTGTTACCAGTCTGTGACATTGTACCATAGTTTTACAGTGTGTTAATATCAAACAAACTGGGTAAAGGGTAAACAGGATCGCCTGCATTATGTCCTAAAACTGCATATGAATCTAGAATTATCTCAGTAAAAAGTTCGATTAAAAAAGGAGGACATTTCAAAGACAAGACAAAATGGAGTACAGATGTCTATTTGGCAGGGCAGATGTTTGAGGGAGGTAGAGCTACTCTTTGCTGCTACAGAGGAGATTCCCTGACAGAATGTGTGATGCAAGTGGCCACACTTTCCTTCCTGTAGAGAGTCCCTAAGTATCCAATGCTCTTTATTTAAATTTGAAAAATGAGGTAGCCTGCTTTTGTTTGGGCCTGCCACTAAATGAGGCTGTAATTAGTGATGTATTTTCAGGAGCACTAGGGTTTTTACCCGTTAGTCATACTGGATCTAGGATGTTTTAATTGCCCTTTTATAACAAGTGCCTTGACAGACACTTTTGTCTTCACCCAATGTGTGAAAAAAAAAAAAAGAAACCACAGTCCAAAATACCACAGCTTAGAAGAAAAACCCTTCTGAGAAAGGATGTTTTGAATATAACATCACATCATTGATGGAATTTAATTATATACAAGCACTTAAGTTTAGCACCTTGCAGCCAATTTTTACACTTGTGATTTTAGGTTTCTTTAATATATTTACTCTGTATGCCAAATGCAACTTATTTTTACTAAACACTGGGTCTACAAGGAAGTTCCCTTTCCCAGTTAAGGCTGGCTACAGGAGACAGACAGAGATGATTAACAATCACTGTTAAAAATTGCCAAAAAGAGGTGACAAAGTGATGTTTCAAGGGATCCCTAGTGCTTAACCCAAAGCCAGAAGCTTCCTCAGAGCCAACACACTTGTACCCGGGTTGCTGGGAATATGGCGTGCTGATGGCTCACAGGCGAGCCCCTGCCTGGATATCCTCAGTGGATTTTAGGGAACTTCCTCCTCTAAGGTAAGGTCGCCTCCCAGGTATGGCCTAGGGCCAATGACCAGCTGAGTCCCCTGCACATAGAAGAACAACTCTGAGACTCTGAGGGCCACTCCAGCTCCAGAGAAACCCATTTCGATCAGCTGAGGTTTCAGTTGCACCCATATTTGAGTCACTTTCGCCTTGCCCACCCCCTTATAGGTGTGTCCTTGAGGTCTCCCCACATTGAGCCTTCTGCGGGCAGCTCTGTCTCAGCGCCAGCCTCAGAGAACCGAGTCTAAGACAGTGTCTTTCTTTTTTTATTTTAAGATTTATTTATTTATTTATACAAGCACTGGGTACAGTCAGAAGCACAGGAGGGTGAGAGAGTTCACCAGAGCCAGAGGGGAGAGCAGAGCAGGCAGAATGATGAAGTACACTGCTGAGGGGAGCAGCGGGTGCGGCAGGAGTGGTCTGCACGCCATGTGGGACCCTCCCCGAGGGCCGGGATCGAACCAGCACCGGCACTACAGAGGCTGCGGGCAGCTTCGCAGCCCACCGCTCAACCGCTGCGCTACCAGGGGAGGCCCTAAAACAGTGTCTTTCATTGTGTTTCCTGAAAGCAGAGCTGGAGGGGAACATCAGTGCTGGTAGTTTATTAGGGAAGTGACCCTAGGTTTAAGAATGAGGAGCTGGAATGTGAAATGGGAAAAGACAAAAGGCAGTAGAGGTGCATCATTGAGCTGGTCACTGTGGTGGCCCCTGGGGGATGATCCCTCTGGGATTATATGAGGAACATGCAGAAAGTGACTCAGATTTTTCTTATGAAATAATGGGGAGCTGGGACGTTTATCCATATACCACTGCCCCAGTCAGTTAATAATTGCCCCCAGGAACATTAATGCCACCCCCCAAGATTTCTGGGGGTCCTGTGCATGGATTGAGTCTTTTCTCTTGGGTTTCTGAGAAGACTTTACTGTAGAAAAGCAAACAGACCCAGCCGATATTTGAGGTGAGAGGCTTGGTGATTTGGAAAGACATTATTCACCACTGTTCAGCCCAAATCAGAGGCAGCTGAGGGTCTGAGGGCAGGGCATCCAAAATATCAGCTACTCAGGGGAGAGATCCCCAGGGTTTTGATTTGGTGGGGTCAGAGGACTTCCTATGGGGTTGTGGGAAATTTTCAGGGCCAACTAGATCCTACCAAACTGAGTCTGTATGAGTGTGTGGCACAGTACTGGGCGTGCAAAGAAAGAATGCAGAAAATTCTAAAGGAGACCAAGTAAAAGGACTTCTGTTTATCTGCCTGCTCAGTTGGCTAAGCAGTCATTGTATTGGTCCCTCTTCTTTCCATGTAAAGCTAGACATGTAAAAAAAATAGGTGCTGATATGAAGTTCTGTAAAAGTGTAATGTCTATAGAAAGGGGACAGCTGAGGGTGGAGCTGAGTGTCAGGGGAAGCTAGAAAGGACAAGTGAGCAGAAAACTTGGAGGAGACACATGGAGCAGAGAGACATGTGAAGAAGCCACACTTGCTTCTTGACCTTGGATTTGTTCCAGGGACTTGGGGGACATGGAAGGAAACACTTGAAAGAGACAGAAATGTGGGTGAGAGACCCGGGGCGGGGGGAGGCCTTCATCTAGACTTGTATTTTGAATTTGATCTTTTCCTTCCAGATTTGCCTGGCCCCTTCTGCCCCTTTCCTATGGGACACCACTAGAAGGTGCCTTAGACTGTGACAAGCTTTTTGGTCTCAGTGGTCCCACTCTGGGTCAGCACTGTTTAGCTGAGCATTTTTCCACGAGGGGTTGTATAAATTTTGGTTTTTCATTGGAAAGTATTATTTTTTCTTTTCTTCTCCCTATTGCACAGTAATTCCATTAAAGTTCTTTGTATTGGGCCTCCCTGGTGGCTCAAGGGGTTAAATCTCAGCAACATGAAGCTATCCGTGGTCACTGAAGCACGAGTTTGACTCCCGGGTAGGGAGATACCCATATGGCACAGCAGACCTCTCCTGTCTTGCCCTCTGCTCCCCTCAGCAATGTATTGCAGGCAATCCGCCTGTTCTGCTCCCCACTCTGTCTCTGGTGAATCCTCTCACTCTTTGCATCTCTGGCCCACACCACACCCAGCTCTTGTATGCATAAATAAATAAAATAAATCTTTAAAAAATAAAGCTCTTTGTATGGAGGAGAAAATAAGGCTGGTTTTGGCAAACAAACAAACAAAAAAAAACCACACAGGGGAAAAATCACAATGAGTAAAGATCAGTACCTGATCTGTGCTTGCTCTGAAACATCTAGACCAGTGGCATCAGCATCACCTGGGAACTTGTTAGAAACGCAAATTCTTGGGCTGCACCCCAGCACTGCTGAATCCAAAACTCTGGGGGTGGGGCCCTGCAGCCTGTGCTCTAACGAGCTCTCCCAGGGATTCTGATGTGAACCAAAGTCTAAGAGCTTCCTGTCTCTTTCCAGATCATTCACTTGTACCTGTGATTTTAGCACCCAAACCCTCACTCTAACTCAGATTTTGCTCCAGGTGGGCCTGGTTTAGAAATGAAGTGGCATAAGTAAAAAGTTATTTGACCAACAAATAACTTCTTTGTCCCTGTGTTGAACATGTTTGGAAGAACTTAAATTCTTTAATATTTAAAGGCAAGTTTCAAATATTTAAAGTCATCTAGAAGATAACTTTTAGCCTTTTGTATTGCTATAGTTCACTATTGCCTATTTTTTCCCCACCCCAATCAACAACCACTGACTGATCATCTGTGTCATGCAAAGCACAGATGCCAGGAACAGCACAGTGAGAAAAGTTTTTGTCCCCGTGGAGCTTGAATTCTGATGTGTGTGTGTGTGCACTCTCATGCACGCTTCTGTGTATGCACGTGTGATGTTGGGGGAGAGAGAATATCTCCATTAAACACCAAACAAATCATATAGCATATTAGAAGTTTGTAAGTGCTAGGGGAAATATAAAGCTAGGTGGCGGTCGGGGGGCTGCTGGGGATGTGGAAGTGGGGGTTGCCATTTTAAGCATGGTGCTAGGGAGAGGTGATATTAGAACTAAGTTTTGCAGATGAGGGAGTGAAGGGCGCAGATTATTAGAGGGATGGAAGTACCAGATAGAGGACCAGCAGGAGCAGACAGATGTTCCTGAGGTAGGAGTGTCTCTATATCTGTTCTATACCTGTGAGCAGAGAAAATGTGGTGTGAGTCGATAGCTTCATTTGCAACTCTATGCAACCGACCAGTGACACCCTAGCTAACTCTGAAAGTAGAAGCATTTGCATCTGTGTTGGAAGTGATGGTGGTAGCTGTTAGAGGGTTCGTTTTATGTGTAATCCATATTTATAAGTTTATCTACACCTATGTCTATATATATATGCATCTGTGCAGCATTTACTTGTAAAACCTTTTTATCATACATAGTTGTAAGTAAAGCTCGAGTCGACTGTCATTTTCAAGAGGCAAGGGATGCTGAGTGGAAGAGGAGACTCATTTCTCCTGCTTACAAACTCTTGCTTTTAAAAAAATGTCATGGAGACTTCTGAAGTCGTGTTCAATGATGCAAGCTCTGAGTTGAATAGAAAGAATTACAGATAGTGGGTGAGGCGAGCCTGTCAGCTTTGCCTCCACATTTTCTTGCCTTTTGGCTTTAGTTGTGTGTGGCTTTAATTCACTTTCATCCAACTTCAGGCTTGAACACTTTCCTATCACAAAAAACCTCTTGGAAAAATTATAATGTGGTGTCTTAATGGCAGCCCTTTCCTTTTGGTTATGTAAGAAAATTAGTAAGGATCTCAGGGTAGATAATTTCACCCTAGCTAATAAATCAGGCAGTGCCTTACATCAAGGCAAATAGCAGTTGGGGCTGGAGAGCTGGGCTAGTAATAACTACAGGAGAGCTTCAACTGGTTATGAAAGGAGCCTGCTGGTGTGCAGCTTTGGACTTTCCCATGTCAGCATTAAATGTCTTGATTCAGGTTAAACAAAAACCACCTCTGCTTGGAAGTAGCAGCCCTCAGCACACTCTTTCATAACCAGTTTGCCAGAAATGATGATTTATTCAGTCCATTAAGATAGGGGCTACTTTTCTACTCAGCACTGGGAAGTATTTGGAAGGCAGTCTCGGGTTTCACGGTAGTGAGCATGGTTATTTTCTCCAGACATTCCCAGACACCCCTTTGGGCTGTGCGCCTGTCAACGAGTTTGTAGGAAATCTGTAAAATTTATCTGTGGTGGGGGTTTACAACTACCGAATTCTGGGCATCGATTCGATACAGTAAGGGATGAACAATTCACCACTGAATGGTGCCCCTTGCAGCTGGTCCTGCAGAAGTGCCCTTTTGAGGGAAGTTTAAGAAAGACCATGTGTGGTGGTTTCAAATCAACTTGAACACAAACCAACAGAAGATTAGACCAGCAATTCTCAGTCTTTTCCGGCACGAGAACCCCTTTTTAAAATCCAAATATTTAGGGAAACTGTTACTGATGGTTATTTTTTTAGGAATCATCGACTGAGAAAATATATAACCAACATGATCATTTAAAAACATAATTTAATGTACTTATTTAGGTTTTTAATGTTATTCAGCAATGACAGTAGGGTCACTGAAATAGTTATTTAACAGCAGTGTCTACAAAGGCTCTGGACACCATCCATTGTCTATACAGCAGGTCTTTGATACCATGGTTTCACTCAAAAGCATTTTGTTAGAATGTTGAGGAGAAAAATAAAATCAGTTCCTGGCGGCGGCCACATCTGTGTGGCAGTGGCTGTTCTTCCTTCTCCCTGTGACTGGTGGATTTTCTCTGGGTGCTCGTTCCTCTCACTTCCCAAAGGTGGGCACTTTGGGGTCATCAGCATGTTTAAATTGTCTCAGATACTGGATGGTGTCACTTATTTGTGGAATATAGAGAAAGCAAACAAAGGTCAGGTAAGGCCAAACTAAAAAACTAGCCTTAGAAATATATAGAACTGAGGCTTAGAGAGGGGAGAGGAAGGGCCTAGGACAAAGTGGGGAGGGAGCACAACGGACTATGGTGGGAGACTATGTTGGTGGGTGTGGTATGGCAACACTTGAAAGGGGGGGACCCTATGTGTAATGTTACCTCAATAAAAATATTTCAAAGATAAATTGTCCCAATGAGATAGATAGATAGATAGAGATAGAGATAGAGAGAGAGAGAGAGAGAGAGAGAGAAAGAGGATGTGCACATGCAAGTGGGTACCGTGCAATGGAAGGGTGGCCTCTCCCTTCCAGCTGGGCCCCCTCTTGTGCCCTGAGCTGCTTGGATAGGCTCCAGGCACTGGAATAAGTGGGTGGAAAATGAACTAATTTAGATGATTGTTTAATATTAGAAGTGTCTTGGGTCTTTATTTAGAGCTTTGGTGATGTTTTTATGACCCGAGATATGACATAGGAACTTAACTCTTGTTTATATCAATTAGCTTATGGTAAATTGGTTTCCTTATATGTGGTTCTGCCTAAAATCTCAGTTTTCAGGAACCTATCAAGGATGGCTTTAGTGAGTCCTTGCTGTATGTGTGAGGCCTCTATTTTATTTAACCAGTCCAAGAATCAATCATAGCTTTCATGCAACTCCCCACTTCCCCCCACCCCCTACCTTCCCATGAAGCCCACAATCTAGTATATGAAAAAGTAGGATACGATGGCTTTCCAGAGAACTCTTTTGCACCAAATAGCACTCTAGCTCTGCTCTCAATAACACACACTTTGTTGAATGCCTACACTGGCATTCTGCACATGGAGGGATATGGCAGGAAAAATATCCTTGAAAGGACTACTAGAATCTGCCACCCAGGGGAGAAAGCAGGATCCATTTGGGGTCATTGTGTTAGAGTTTGAGTCTGGTGTCACCATGCCAGATCCACACTGCATTGCCAAAGCATCACTGGGCTTTGTCCAGAATGACTTCTTGCTGTTTTCTCTTCATTGAGTGAATTTATTTAAGTCTTGAGGTCACTCTGTTCCAATGTCATCATTTATAATCTCTCCCATGAGGATCTTCTCATCCCTGTGTCCCCCATATCTGGAGGGCACCTCCTTTTAAGAACAAAAGGTTCAGTGTGGATTTAATTCTAAAAGGACAACCTAATTGGAATAAAGGTTTCACTGACCCTGCAATTTATGTTGTTGGTAAGACTTCATTTTATTTTTTCAATCTAATCATTTGCAAACTCAGATTTCAAAACAAGAAAATTCATTCTTCCTAAAAATATTAGTGAAATGAGTTTGGAGTAACTCCAATTGTCTCTCACTCCAGTTGAGGGTGTGGGTGTTTTATATATCCTGCCATGTGCAGGACTCACACGGACCTTTTAAAGTTAATTAAAAAAACTTCCATAGGCTGCCAGATTTGGGCAGCAGCCTTGCTCTGTAGCCTTTTGTACCAGATTAAAAACCTCTGACAATCAGGGATGTTGCCAAATTGCAAATGAAGTGTTCAGGGTAAATTCAATAAGCTGTACAATTCAGTCAGCTTCAGAGTGACTCCTGTTTCTGGTTCAGCAAAAGCCAGAGGATGGATAGGAACTGAACCCCTTCCTCTGAATACCTGCTCTTTTCAATAGCATCCCTGGTCCAAACTGAGTCTGCTGACCTTGGGCACAACACAAACACCCACAATATATCCCACCATAGGAGAGCACTCTCCCAAGTGTCACAGGTGTTCCTTTGTCAAAAAGGTTCCTTCAAGTGCAGGCTGGGAAAACTAGATTCTTAATGTTAGTGGGCTGAATGAGGGGCACCCCGGAATGCCGAAATTTTGTATGCTCTATATAGATTCTGCCATCTACTGCATAAAGACAAACATATGCTTGGTGCATAAGATCTTCAATACAAAGAACTTGAATGGAATTAATGTGCAATAGAGAGAATAGTTTGCAATGAACCAACCAAAGTTATCCATCCCCTCATGGATAAATGCCCAGTCAAACAGGGTTGGCTCAATACGGGGTAACTGAGGCCCAAAAGCCTGCCACAAGTCTAAGGCACCTTATGGTGGGGACCCATAGAAAAGGGGCAGAAGGGGCCAGGCAAGTCTGGAAGGAAAATAGCAAAATCAAAATACAAGTCAAGATAAAGGCAGCCATTTTTGGTCTCCCCAGGGGTCTCTCACCCATGTATCTTTCAAGTGTCTCCTTCCATGTCCCTCAAGTCCACAGTGCAAGTCAATGGTCAGGAAGCAAACATGGCTTCTTCTTCACATGTCTCTCTGCTCCATGTACTTCCTCCAAGTTTTCTCCTCCCCAGTCCTTTCTGGCTTCCCCTTGCCGCTCTGCTCCAAACTTCTTAGGTGGGGCAGGGAACATGGAAGTTCACCTCTCTATGGTGATTACAGTTACACCAAAGCAAAGTACATAGCAAATCTGAGCATTTCTGCCCCAAATTGGCTCATTTTTAGTGTTTTTCAGATCTTTTTGACCAAACTGCCTATTTCCTCCAGTAGTAACTATTAACAGCTTCCCAAAAATCTTGCAATATCTCACCCATGATTAGGTTGAAGGCTCTGTGAAAATGAGGCCTCTGACACATAAACCTTGTAAAAATCATGCTTTCCTGTGATAAGCACAAGGATACATCCCCAGTGAGCCTACCAGGGGACAGCTGATTAAGGAGGGATATTTGGTGAGCAGAAATTTTGATCTTCCCATTTCTTGCAGGAGGCTTGCTTTGGTAGGTGGTAATAGAATAGTCTCTTCAGAGAAAAATTCAGCCTTGCCACAGGACTAAGCCCCTCACACTCCCAAATATGTATATCACCCTAAAACACTACCTTGACAGGGCTTTCTGGCTTCTTGACCCACTGGGTACATGGTAAGGAGTAGGTTTTATAGTCCTGGTTTCAGGGTTTCACTACTAAGGTTAAAAACTAAGCCCCGACTCCTTGCCCAGCGGGCAAGTTTGGGAGGCTTAAATAGATAAAGGGAATCAATAAAGTTGCTATGGGAACAGGCCCTAAGACCAGTCACCTTAACCATGAATGTGGAAGCAGGGCCAGGACACATTCTGTGTCAAAGGTCAACACCCAAGCCTGGACAACTCAGTAGATAACAGGTATAAAAGAGAGCCTCAAGCCCTTCTTGGCGCAGACCTCTCCCTGTCTCTCCCCCTGTGCCCTTGTGGGGAATTTTAATAAATCTGTCTTTCCTTTCTCAACCCTGTCACTGCTGAATTGTTTCACCCTCATGCCTCCAGCCTGATTCTCCTGACCACAAGTGACCACGAACAGTGACTTTGCAAGCACCAGGGAAGTCCAGCCTGTGGACACACATGCTTTGTTCCTTATGAGGTTTAAGTGAAACTTAGCATAGGCAGCCTGACAAGGTGTGCTCCAGGTGCCCCAGAAAATATTGCTCTGTGACACACATTTTGACCCGTCATTGCAGTTCCCAAGGCCTCCACTCTCTGAATGAATAGAGTTTGGAGAAATCTGAGCACAATTTTAATTCTTTAGAAAGGACAGCAACAGGGTCCTAGCAAGGAGAAAGTGACACTCTCAGAATGGTTCCTGGAAGAGAGATTTTAACAGATTATCGAGGTAGGAATGGGGTTGGCAACCAGAGAACAGCAACAGCAGGAAGGTCTTTAGTATCCTAACACTTCTCATTTTAAAGTCGATTCATCGTTTTTCATGAAAACAAAATTAAAGGACAATGTTTCATGTGGCACTTTGAAAGTCATATCAAAGTCAGACACAATTCTTAAAGGGCTGATGTCTAAGGACAAATTTTAAAATTAAACCTCTGTCTTATTATAGGTAAAGGAAATAATAATTATAAATAATTAACTATAGACATGCATAGACCAGCAATCGAGAACAAAGAGAATCTGGTGAAAATTTAACTATATACTACATTTTACCCTCAACCAACTCCAACTGCATATTGGCTGATAGGAACTGCAAAGGGTAATTTGAAGGGAAAAGGAAGTATCACAAGAATAGCTTGTGCTAAGAGTCATCATAAGAGTCATCATAAGTAGTGCTAAGAGTCATCATAAGTTGGGGCCATATATTGTAATGTTAGGAGTAAGTAGTGTGTTATTAATATTTAAAGCATAAATGTTTTGAAAATTATTTACTTGTAAATTTGAAAAATATTAAAGGGATTCCTTGTATTCTGATATATCTTTTTTTAATGTTTTATCCCTTTTGCTGCAGATTTATTTTTCTTTTTTAAATTTTTCCTTATTTAATTTTAAGGTTTATTTATTTCTACAAGAGCTGGGGTACAGGCCAGAGGTGATGGAGGGTGAGAAGATTCACCAGAGACAAAGTAGGGAGCAGAACAGGCATATTGACTGAAATACACAGGAGAGGTCTGCTGTGCCATGTGGGTGTCTCTCTGGCCGGCCGGGGATCAAACTCGCACTGCAGAGGCTGCGGACAGCTTCACAACGCGGCACTCAACCTGCTGTGCCACCGGGGAGGCCCTCTTATATCTTTCTTAAGAGAGAGAGGTGAGTAAGAGCAGCTTAACTAATCCCCAGGGAAAAGCGAGGGTCCAGGTTCCCTGCCCCACCTTAAGGAAGGTGGAGCTGGGCAGGGAGGTGAAATTAGAAGAGAGTGGGAAGAAGAAACTGAGAGGAAGCAGAAGGAACTAGAGACAAGAAGAAGACCTGGAGGAGGCACACAGAGCAGAGAGACACGTGCTTGCTTCTCGGCCTTGGAGTTGTCCCAGGTATTTGGGGGACACGGAAGGAGACACTTGAAAGAGACAGAGATGTGGGTGAGACCCGTGTGGAGGCTGACAATGGCAGCCCTTATCTTCATTTGAAGAAGGGACATGAGCCATCTGTGGTTAGTCAGCCTGCCCTAAAGGGAGAGTTGTTTTTCACATGGCACCTGCTACTGTAAGTGGTTTTTGTTTCTCTAGTGTGTTTTTGTTGCAGATAAGGTCTTACACACTAGAACGTTCTGTCTTGATGCAGTGGATGGCAAAACCCATTTAGAGTGGGCAGGTTTGGGGTCCTTGGATGCCCCTCACCCTACCCTGTAAAACAGTTCAGGCAAGGAAAGTAGTGCACATGTGATCAGAATTTGATATGGGTATAGCTGCATGGATTTTTAGATTAAAGAACAACAGTGAAACATAGCTTCTTAGCTATATAAAAATATGGATTTTGATATAAATACCAAAGCAGTCCAAAAGTAGTTTAATCAACTTCATTCATACAAATTCACACATTTCTAGGTCAAGTGCTGGTCATTAATCAATTTTTGAGAAAGTTGATGTGAATCTTGACATTTTACAGATTGAATAGGATCTATACTTCTTCAGAAGAGCTTAATTAAAGTACTTTCAGATTCATTTTTCACTTCTAGATCGTTGCTCCCTCCCTATCTCTTTTGAGGGTGTATTATCCTCTCCTTTACTTCTTGAAATCATCTGTTAACCTCTCCTGTATTCTCCTCTTCATTTATTAAAGAGTCTAACCCCTATTCCACAGTTTTCATCCTCATAAAATGGCCCATGGATAATGCACCCAACTCCCTGGCTGCTTAGTTCTTAGACCTTTCAACATTTTCACCCACCCTCTGGACTACTAACTTCCACGAAGACTGGACACCATCATTGAAAACCATAGCGTTTCCACATCCATTCCTTGAACATCTCACTTTATTCACAATTTCCTACCTTTCTAGATTATTCCTCAAATGCCTACACTATAACAGACCTTAAAGTTCTTCAATCTGTTGACCTCTCTACTTTATCCCCATAAACCACCTTCTTCCTGATCTCACTTCCCTCTTTATCCAGTAGAGACAAAATGGTTTTCATCATAAGATTCATTAATCAATATTCTTCAGCTCTCTTTCCCCCTTTCATTCAGTCACTATCTTCTGTAAAACTACTTCCCAAGTGAAACCAATCATTTTTCATCTTCATGATAGTCATTTGTTAAAGTCGCAATTATTGGAGAAATTCTATAACAGTAAATTAATATGATCTATTTATGATAGCCAATCCCAACCAGGCCTTCAACACTGCCCAGCAACCTATTTGTCCATCCTCTACTCTCAGAAATCCCTTTCACACTGTTTCTATTTTCCTCAAACTTCTGATCATCTCTTCTACTCTCATGCTCCAATCTTAGTGGATAACTTTGCTTCACATTTCATATAGAAAATAAATACCCTTGGAAGGGACCTCCCTTAAGCTCTGGTTATTAAATTTCAAAACCTACTTGCATCTTAACTCAGTGCTCATTTTCCTTCTTTTTCAATGGACAAAGTGTTCCTCCATATATCAAAGGTCAAACCCTCCATTGTTGACTGGATTCCATCATTCTTGCTTTCTGAAGGAATCTCATTTTATTATTTTCCCTTCTTCTCTGTGTCTTTAGTCCATTGCTTTCTCCATCTGGTTCTTCAAAACATTAAATTTGATTTATACAATGCTTTCAAAGCACACACACATACCCCCTGCCCCCACCTCCTTAGGGACAAGGAGCAAGCTATATCACCATATAGCTTTCATATATATATATATATATATATATATATATTCTTTTTAAAACTAAGCTTCTTAAAATTGCGATCTATACTTGAGCTGTTTTCTTATTTTTTTTTTTTGTTAATATTGCTGGAGGTCACCAGTATCTTCTTCCCCTTCTCATTGACACATGGAAAGCTTCATTTTCTAGTTCCTTTGAAGAGTGGAATCATGTGAGTAGTCTGGTCAATGGACCAAAAACTTTACCAGTGAATTCATGAGTCTCCATGATTTCTTTCCCTGCTCTAGCAACTGAGGCAGGTCCTTGTTGTAGATGATCCGACTTAAAAATAATGGAACCTTGGGCCTCCCCGGTGGCGCAGCGGTTGAGCGCTGGGTTGCAAACCTGCCCGCAGCCTCTGCGGCGCCGGTTCGATCCCCGGATGCTCGCCAGCCACCGGAGGAGGGTCCCACATGGCTCGCAGACCTCTCCTGCCGCCCGCTGCTCCCCTCAGCAGTGTACTTGGGTCCTTCTGCCTGCTCTGCTCCCCACTCTGGCTCTGGTGAATTCTCTCGCCCTCCCGTGCTTCTGACTGTACCCAGCGCATGTATAAACAAAAAACAAACAAACAAACAAACAAATAAATAAATAAACATGCCTCTATAAAATAAATAAATAAATAAATAAAAACAATGGAACCTCTATCAGAGTAACTGTAGCAGAAACTCCCACTGATCTGCATAGTACATGTTACATAAGTTAGAGATAAACTTTTGGGTATTGTTAAGCTTTGGGGTTGATTTTTACAACAGCAAAATCTAGCTGATAGACACAAATTCACTCTTGTCTGGCAGTTTGCCTGATTTCCTTCTACCAAAAGTGCTTTTGACAACGTTATTAATGTCTTCCATATTGCCAAACACAATGAATGCTTTTCAACTCTATCTTAATTGACCTCTCAAAAGCATTCAGAACAGTGTATCATTCTTCCTTCTTGAAATAGTCTACCTCCTTAGCTTCTATAACACCAGATTCTCCTTGGTCATTTTTTCTTGATCACTTTCGCTGGATCCACTTTTTACTATCTTTGTGTTTGGAGTTCTTCAACACTTAACCTTAAAATTTTCAGCCATACTGATCTCTTAGTTCTTTGAAAGAACCATATTCTCATACTTACCTGGCAGGGGAGATACCATGATCACGAAGGTAGTTTTCCCAGGGCAAGTCTTATCTTTTGCACTCCAGATGGGCTGACCCCTGCGATTTCTCCAAATGTGGGAAATGTGACTGCATAATTTGTGGTAGTGGGGGACTGTGTTTGCACTCTCCCCTGAAAAAAAAAATAAAAAAAGAAAGAATCGTACTCTTTCTGTCTTATGACCTTTAACACTTGTATATGCTTTTGCCAGGAACAAAGAAGGGAATAGAAGAGTTAAGACAGATGGAAGGAAAAGGAAGAATAATCCAGAAAAAACCCTATTTATACTGTCAATTTCAATATAACTGCCAGTTCTTCAGGAAGTGTGTCCCTGACCTCTCCAGACCAGATTGCATCCCCATAATTATTCTCTCATATTACTTGTATGTTTCCTTTATAACATTTACAATAGGAGATAGTAACTATAATATTACTATATAGTTATAACTAATATATGCAGTATTTGTTCAGATACTACATAGCTCCTTTATCAGTATATATAAGCTTAAGGCAAGGGTTTTTCCTATTTTTCCTACCATTGTATTTTTGTATCTATCATAGTGCTTGGTTCATAGTAGGTGATCAGTAAAGTTTGAATGAATAATCATGGGTAATTATTCTCTAACTTACTTTTATGATATATAATGAGATTTTAAAATTCATATGGAGTAAGAATATGGTTTCATGGTCAGAAATTCCAGCTTAAAATAGGATCAGACAAAGACAAATTGTAAGACTGACCCTTGAAAGCAGACCATAGAACTGAGACACTGAAGAGGGGGAGTGGAGGGGGGAGGGGGAGAGTAGAGAAAGGGGGAGGAGAGTGGGTACAGAGTGGTGGAAGACTGCAGGTACTAAAAAAAATAAATAAATTGCAGTTTAACCCTTAAAAATCATATACATCTTCAAATTCCATGGGCTATAGATCTTCTTAGGGGAGTATAGCTCATATTCAGCCTAAACATGTCCCCTTGAAACTGAGGCACTCTTATAGGATAAATGTTTAATAAAGCAGACATATTGTGAAATATTATGAGGCTTGCCTTTGAAAGAAAACTGTAGAAATTTGTAGTATAATTCATGCATAAAGGGTATGAATTTCTTCTGAAATTGAAATTTTATTTTTACCTAATCAATCTATGATTTTTAAGATATGCTATATTACATCAAGGTCAATGGAATCTATACAAAATAAATGAGGTTTTTATGTCCATTTGCTCAGTTTGAATGCGAAAACTTACACTTTCATGACCACACAGCCAAGTCAGCCTCTCCACACCCTTGTTGAACTTTTTGATCGGAAAAAATCTTAATCTGCAGAATTAGCTTGGATGACTATATCATATGTTTGTTGAAGAGTTTTGTTGAGTGGCATATTTTCACTAATCTACAGAATAACTTTTCAGTAATGATACAGGCATGAATAAATTAATAATATTGGTAAATTCCTTCCTCCTTCTATGCAGTGAAATTTATTTGCAAATTTAATGGCATCAATTCTCCTTATCTTTACATTGAAAACTACAAAACATTGCTGACAAAAATGAAGGCAATGAAAGAGTATCTTAATAAGTGGAGAGGCAATGCATATTTATTTATTGAAAACTTATTAAAATGGCAATTATCCCTAAACTAATGTATAAATTGTATGCAATCCTTACCAAAGTTCCAGATTGCTGGTTTAGCAGAAATTGACAAGCTGATCCTAGAATTTATATGAAAATGCAAGGAATGCAGAATTGTCAAATGAGTCTTGAGAAAAAAGAACAAAATTGGAGAACGTACACTTTGTGATTTTGAGATTTAGCACAAAGCTACAGTAATCAACACAGTATAGTACTGACGTAAGGACAGACCTATACATTAAAGGAATGATATAATTGATCCCACAGACCTAAATATATGAACTAAAAGTATGAAACTCCTAGAAGAAAACAGGGGTAAATCTTCATGACCTTAAGATCAGGCTTCCTCAAAATAAAAATGTTTATGCTTCAAAAGAAACCATTAAGAAAAAAATAATTAGCATTTTTACAATTCCTTCATCACCAGTGCCATTTCTGTGGCAAGTGAACTGTGAACTCATTTTTTTTCCAGCTTAGATCAAACTTTAAAAATTCTTTACTCATGGAGTGTTAGTCCTTAATTCTTTATGTGAGCAAACTAATTAGGCAATGGATTCCTCTTTTTTTCTTTGTTGGTTATCTTTTCCACTAAAAACTCTGGAGGAATCTCCCAGGGTTAACTGGATTGCCTTTCTTGTATCATGGCTAAGCCATCAGGCTCCGGGGGCATCACTTAGCTATGTTTATTTGGGCCTCAGTCACTTAAACTCTCAAATTCTCCCTCATCTTTAAAGTGGAGATAATGATAGAAACAACTTCATGTTTATTGAGAAGGATTAAATTGGCTTTTTAAGGTGCCTGGCACATAATAAATGCTCAAAGTAAATGCAATTTACTATATGGGATGAACATTAGACACCCTGATATAAACCAATAAGCCACTTACTAATTACAAGACTTGCTCAAGTTTGTCTAAGGCTGAGCTGGAGCTAAGATCTTATGGCTCTTTGTTCTGTTTTATTTCAAATTTCATTACGTAGAGCGGTTGCCCTGTCTCGTCTCCCCCTCCCTCAAACTGTTCTTCATTTTGATTTTCTGGGATTGTTTGCGTGTATAAAAGCCTCCATGCCAGCTGTTGCAGGCTGGGTGCCCCTTGGAGTCATTGCCCTGCCCATGGGGATGGTTCCAAACCCTCAGAGCCTCCGGGTAAGGTTAGACTAGTTAGACTGGCTTTGAAGATGTTCTCAGACCTATGGTATATATGCAACAGAAGAGGCTTTGCTTTCCTTTGCCAATGTCTGTCAAATTTTACTTTCTAGCCAGTCAGGATGGGATTTTTCAGAGCTTAAAATCAGACAGTAACTGTGCCTAAGGAGGAATTTATAGCCTAGATATAAAATGAAGTGGATATCAAAGGGGACCAAGTGTCCTCTAAAAATAACAAAATCAGAGGACAGGGAGCAATGGTGTTAGAAGTGATACCTCTGAGAGAGATTCATAACAGATTCCAGCTCATAGTTAAATAAGCAGTTTGTAGAATGAAAGATCCTGTTCCAGCCACATGGACTCTCAGCACATTTATAAATTAATGTGAATCAGACTCCAAGTCAAAAGCACACACTGACATTGTGAAGGAGAATTTCTGCTGTTTGCACCACTTTGGAAAAAAAGTTTTTTCAAAAAAGTCTCCCACGTTTTCCCAAATGTTAACTTGCCTGCATTCTTGCAATGTCTTCTTTCTCTTTCCTGAACTTCCACCTCTCCATCTTCATTTACTTTGTTGATTTCCAGTGGGTTCCACTCTGTGACAGGTAAGGAATGGGGGGAGATATATGACCCAATGTGGGGTAGCCTAGGTACTGGTTTTTCTGTTTGAACATCTCCTTGCTCATTGTGAAACAAAACCAAGCAACATTTCTGCGACAGCAGCAGCAGAAAGTGGGATGAGTTACCCCAATTCCTGTTTGAAAAACGTGGATTAAATCATGAACTGGAGGGCCTTATCCAGTTTGGCCCACCGCATTGACTGTAAGGTGCCATACTGGACAAGAAGCATTAGATCCTCACTATTGATTCTCTCACAACTTCCTTGAAGGAGAAGCCCAAGATTCCACCTCAGTAGTTGGAATGTAACCTGTCTGCACATGCCCAGGCATAGCCTCACCCAGAACAAGTGAAGACTCTGCTCGCCTCCTCCCACTTGGTAGACCTAACCTTTCACTGTCTCCTCCTAATCCCTTTGAGGAGCCAGGCTATATTCTCTGCTCAGGCACTGGTTTCCTTGTGCATGAGTCTTTCGAGGAAAGCCTTGCCTGCTTCAGTTACACCCAGCACTCCCTGGTGAATTCTTTCTTGAGAAGGCAAAGGACCTGCTCTTTTGGGTCGAGGCCTGGAACATTTCCACATTCTCTCATCCCACACATCTGATTTTACTTTGAAATAGCATATGATACTGCTAGAAGACCATTTGCCTTGTTTGACCTCAAGTGCAGAGAATTAAATCTATCATTCTTCCCATTTTGGGCCATATATTCTGATTGTTCTGCATTTGTTCCCCTGGCCCCCTCCCCTGACCACCACCCCCACTAATATCAGGTATTTGTCCTTCTCCTGTGTGGGAAGCCAAGCGCTAGATACTCCATTACACAAATCTCTTTGTTACTTGGTTTCTGGTTATCTTTGCTCGATGCCAGATACTCTCAATAGAATGGGGTGAAGTTGGGGGAGGTTGGGCCATCCCTTCCCTCTTCCCCATATGCTTGCTATTTTGAACAGTGTCTAACAAAGTTTGCCCTCCTCCTTACTGCAGAACCCTACAGGTAGTTCCTAGGTTCCAGCTTCCCTGGGGTCCTCCTAATACTATTTCTCCCTCTTGTTCCTTTAGCGCTAGGGGTGCTAATGGCTATTAAATTAATTAATTATATATTTTTTACATAATTGTTCATTTTTAAACAATATTTGCTTCCCCCACCCCCTCGGGTGTAGTCCCCATAGAGTTTCCTTATCAGTGCACCCCTGCACCATCACCTCAGTCCCCTGTGCTCCTCCCTCCCTCCCTCAGATACCTCTCCCTCCTCCTCCCCTGCAGGATGTCTCTGGTTTATAATTGTCTGTTTGTCTTGTTTTGTTGTGTTTTGTACTGTTAGTACTAATGGCTTTTTGTTATTAACTTTTGGGGTACGCAGAATAATGGTCTCCCAAATATGTCCACACACTAGCCCCTGGAGCCTGTATGTTACTTTACATGGTAAAAAGAATGTTACAGATGTGATTAAGTTTATGAACCTTGAGACAGGGAGATGATACTAGATTATCTGGATGAACCCAATATAATCACATGGATCCTTGAAAGCCATGGTGGTTAGAAAGAGACGTGACACTGGAAGCAGGGTCAGATATACTATTGGTGGGAATGTGAACTAGTGCAACTATTATGGAAAACAATCTGGATTTACCTTAAACAACTAAAAATGTAAATACTGTACAACCCAGCAATCCCACACTTGAGCATACATCCAAAGAATAGGAAACCATTGGCGTAAAAACCTATATATTCCATAATGCTCACAGCAGCATTATTTACAATAGCATGGACATGGAAGCAGCCCAAATGTCCATTGATGGACAATTGTATCAAAAAGGTGGAGTATTAAATAGCCACAAAAGGACCAAATGTAGCCATTTTTCAACAAAGTGGAGGGAATTTGAAAAAATTGTGTGCAGCAGAGTAAGTCAGAATGATGAAAACAAACACTGGACATATACATAGCAGATAATTTCATAACATAAAACACTTTCAAAATCCAGTGAACATCAACAGATGTCTGAGGGCTCTGAAGTTAAGAGGCAGGGGGAAAGAAAGGGGAAAATGGATGCGGGGGGGGGGGGATATTGCTGGCTTTGAAGATGGAGAAAGGAGATTACAAACTAGGAATCTAGAAGAAACGTAGCCCTGCTGACACCTTGATTTTCGCCCATTGCAATCTACTCTTGTCTTCTGACCTATCAAACCATAAATAATACATTTATATTGTTTTCAGTTACTAAATTTGTGGCAATTTGTTAAGCACCAATAGAAAACCAATACATTCTTCCATCATTTGTGTTTTTACCTTCACCCTCGCCACATCACTTTTGGTAGTCCCCTAATTATCATCCCTTCGTCTAAAACATTTAGGGTGAAATCTGCTTTCTGTCCTTACAAATGTGCACTCTCTCATTTTTCTCTTCCTTCCTTCCATCTAACATTTACCCTCTGTGCCCACATTCATTCTTCTCTCCCATTAGCACCCTCAGAGATGTGTAATATATGCCCACATACTTGTCACTAACGTAACAGAAACATGTGAATGTACACATTCTTAATTTACACAGATTACTTTACACCAATGCTATATTTTTAATAATAATCCAATTTTATCTAATGCTTTATTTTTAAGAGTAATCTGTGTGACTGTCTGCAGTCTAGTTCCTTGCTGCATCCTTCAACCAAGAGATTCAGTCATCATAGGAACCAAGTGAAATTAGGAGGAGCCTGAAGGGCCCTCAGAAGAGAGCAAAGTCACCTTGGAGTGTAGTATGAGGGCAGAAAGCAAGGACATTGCTTTCTGGAAATGGAAGGTGAGAAGTTATGATGAGGGAAATGTCTTCAGGTATCTCTGGCTCTAAATTTGTCAGATGACCTGGAGGGAAAGAGTTCATTGATAACAAGCAGCTAACTAGCATTTCCATTTGGTCTTGTCCCCCTAAATTTCTGTGCCAAATTTTATCAGCTTACTTCAGACATATTTCTCTGATCCCAGGAAGTAAAGCAAAGCAAATCAGAATGTATCTCAGCCAGATCTTAAATCTTACTCTAACCGAGACCTTATTTACTGCCCTGACACCTCAATAGTCACCTCCTTTGTGTGAATTTGCAGCCTTCTGAATTTGGAACTATATGTAGATTTAACTCATGCCAATGACTGCTCGTTTGACCCATCATAGTATTTCTTTCCAAATAAGTACATATTTTCTTCTATAGTGGAAATAGCTTGGTGGTTTTTTTTTTTGCTTTTATTCCTAAATACAAAAGCAATGCATGCTTATTATGCAAAAGCATTATTGCAATACAGAAAAATATTATTATAACACAGAAAGAATGAAAAGATTATTATCCAATCATCTGATTTTAACATTTTTTGGTGGATATTATTACAGCCTTTCTTTCTCATTAATAATATTAATTCTATAATAGTTATTATGCAATCTGCTGTGCTAGGTGCTGGGATACAATGCGGAACAAAAATAGGAACAATTGTTGTCCTCTGGACCTTGTAATCTAGTGAGGGAGAATTGTATTTAATTATATGATTATTTAACTAGTGTCTGCAACAGTTAGGATGCCTTTGCTGATATATCAGCCATCCATTGCTACAGTAATGCGCCATATAAGATCACCCAGAAGCTTATTACAAAAATAAGCACTTATGATCACAGTTCTGCAGGCCAGCTGCAGCGGCTCTGTGTTGCTTGTGGGTCTGTGAACTGGTAGAAATGACTCTGATTTAGGGCATGGATTAAGCTTAGGTCTACTTCATATAGATTGATTCTAGTGCCAGGCAGAAAGGGAAGCAGCTACCTCAGTGATGATAGTCTTTTCATGATGGATCACTGGAGAGAAAAAGAGTCAACCAACCCCCAAAAGAACAGGTTGAGCTTCTGTTTTACTCAAGTCTGATAGCATCCCACTGGCCAAAAACAGACACATGACAAGCCCAAATTATGGCACAGGGAAAGTCACTCTTTTTACCATCAGCGTATGGCAAGGCTATGGATGCCCATTACAGAGAAATGCAGAATTTAGAACAGAATTGAACCTACCACATAACACACAACCAAAAGTGCTATTTATATTTTCTTCTCACGATCACAAAATGACTAAAGCATTCTTAAGCATCACATCCTTTTATATCTTTCAAAGATAGGCAGAGATGAATCCTATTTTGTTCCTTCCAAGAAGGCCCACTCACCACTCTAGCTTATTTACTTCTCTTTTGCTTCACCTGCATTCCCTGTTTCAGTCACAGGTCTGGAGAATAGAATAGACATGATTGGTATATACTAGAATACATTCACACACTGGAACTGGGGAACAGCTACCAAAACACAGTTGCCCAATATCTGAATGAAGAGGATTATGTTAACATAAATGACAAGGTGTAGTGGCATCGGTTATGAAGACAATAAAGAGTGTGTGTTTCAGTGTCTTACTAAAATTGTCATCAGGGTTCCAAACTAGAGCATTAGGTCAGAAAAGAGAGGATTAAGCAGAAATTTGAAGGATGAGTAGTAGCTGTCTGCACAAAGAGAAGAGGTAAGAGCATTTCCGGTAGAAGGGCATGCTTTAGAGTTCTGTGTTAAAGTGAGATTGGGGTGGGTGAGTGGGTATGAGGGTCTTAAGAAGTGTAAAGGGTGGTAGAAACCATGATGGAAAACAAGACGATAAGTAGCATAGCATTCAGGATATATACTTTATGTGTATACCCCATGTCAAAACTTTTATTCTTTATCCTAAGAGCAATGGAAAGCTACTGAAGAGTTTCAGGCAAGGGAGTGATATTATCAGAATTGAGTTTGAAGTAAAGTCACACTAGCTACAGTGTGGACACAGATTGAGGAGATGCAACAATGGATGTAGGGAGATGATTTGAGAATTTATTGCATAGTTCAGCTGAGAGTAGATAATAGGTTTGTTAGAATGGTAGTGGTGGAGATAAAAAGATACGACAATATTTGAGAAACATTTAGGAGTTACAATTCATAGAACTTAGATGTAAATGATAATTTACATCTGGTGGTGACAGAAGATAAATTGGAATGGGTTGGGGAATAAGAATGGAGAAATAGAGATGTTGGATAGAAGAAATCTTTTTAAAGAGCTTGACTTTGAAGGATCCCTTTTGTATGAAGAGGGAAATACAACTTAGGGAGGCTTGGGAAAGAGAATTTAAAGTTGATGAGAAGTATCCAGTTGAGTGGAAGAAGTTTTATATATAAGAGAGAGAAAATATAAGACCAAGACTCTTGAGAAAACAGGAATAATGGGATCTGTATGTATTTTTGTAGTCAACACCTACATGTCTCTATATATTTTACTTGAACTATTGCAACAAAACTTATTTGGTAGCAAGGAACAAAACACCCCACCACAGAGTATTAAGCAATACAGACATTTGATTAATCTACATAGTATGTATTTGGGAAGTTAGGAGTTTCAGACTTGTTTCAATGACTCATAAATATTATGAATACCTGGGCTGTTTTTTTCCCCTATCTTTTCCATTCTACCTCTTCAGTGTGTCAGTGACATCCTCTTTCATGCTTTTCATACAGTAGTCACAGCTCTAAATAGCTCACCCTCATACAACAGCATTCCAAGCAAAAACCAGGTGGGGAGTTGTGACTAACCAAAATGCTTTCTGTATTTGCCACTCTCTTTTTATTAGAGACAAATGTTAACCTGAAGTTATCAACAAACTTTTTTGTTTCATTGGCAAGAACTAGGTGACATAACTAGCCAAAGGAAATGTGATTTCCACTGGTGTGGAGCCATCGTTTTTCATCCCTGAGACTGGGCACATTGTCAACCAAAATATGAGGGCAAGAAAAAAAATGTGGAATAAGTTTGAATCAATAGCTCCAAGAATGGTTACCATCACGAATGTTTGCCTCTGTAGCTATATTAAATTGGTTCGTGTGTGTATGTGTGCGTGTGTGTAACTATATAATTAAGATATAATACAAAAAAGTCACATAGTATTGAAAGATACAGGTTAAAATAACAACATGTAATCCCTTTAACCCCACAATAAGGAATTGATAAACATTTTGACAGATCCTTCCAGCATTTTTCTGTACTTAAAAATAGCTTTTTCTTGTCTTTCGAAATTGGGAGCATACTCTACCTCTCTCTCTTTCTCTCTCTCTCTGTGTGTGTGTATGACATATTCTGGTTTTTTCACACGAAGCATATTTTTTGAAATGAGATGCTGAAATTGTCAACTAGATTTTAGTCAATTGTGTTTCTGTTATGTTTACAGCTGTGCCATATATTATTACAGCAGTATATGGTCATGTTCATTTCTTATCCTTAGCAACACTTGTTAATCAATTCTTGGAATCTTTGATAAGCTTATGAGATAAAAGAAAGAAATTAGTATAATATGCTTTTTTGTTTTTCATTGAGAAAAATTTTCCAGGAATGTATTTGCCATTTCAACTTTTTCGTTTCGTTTTGTTTTTTTTTTTCTTCTTGATTTGTGAGAATCCCTTTATATAATAAGGACATTGATTCTTTGACAAATGTGTCTCAGGTATATATTTTTTAGTGTGTGATTTTTCTTTTAACTTTGTTAATGATCTTTAGGAGTATTATAAATACTATATTATTAGACAGATTCTTCACATCTTTCTCCTATGATTTATGAAAGAGTATAGTGTAGCACTGGATATCTGGATTTTTGGAGTCAGATAATCTTGGGCTTGAATTCTGTCTCTTTTCATGATCTTATTGCAAAGACCTTGGAGAAAATGACTCAACTTTTCAAACATTTTGTTTCTTGATATATAAAATAGATGTGATAATGCTGCCTCCAAAAGACTTTTATGCAAAGTATGTGCAAATTATGTACACTGTTTAGTGCAACAACTGGCATATTAATGCTCATTAAATATTAGTTATTATAAGAATCAACATTAATATGATTATAGCTCTTCCCACTAAAATATTATAAAAATATAAAATTTTCTTCTGCCTTTAAATATAAAAATGAAAACATCCATCTTTATTTAAAACATAATGATAATGGGCCTCCCTGATGGCTCAAGGGGTTAAGACGCAACCTATGAAGCTACTCGCAGCCACTGCAGCACAAGTTCGATCCCCAGCCAGGGAGCTACCCATATGGCACAGCAGACCTCTCCTGACTTGCCCACTGCTCCCCTCAGCAGTGTATTTCAGTTGATCTGCCTGTTCTGTTCCCCACTCTGTCTCTGGTGAATCCTCTCACCCTCCCACACCTCTGGCCTGTACCCCAGTTCTTGTATGCATAAATAAATAAATCTTAAAAAAAAACCATAATGATAACACTAAAATAGTTTCACATGGATTAGAATTTGAATTTGAGTAGTATGAATTGAAGGTTTTATTACTGTGGATTTTGAAGTCTTATAGATCTATAATCCACTGAAAATTATTTTTAGTCTCTGTTTAATAGTTAAAATTATTTTATGAAGTTTTCTGTTCTTTGGTCAACCATTTTAATTTTCCCTACTTTTAGTGACTCAAATGAATTATTGACTATGGAAGAAATTAAATAGCTATTATTCATATTCATGTTCAGTCTGAAATGTTACTTAAAAGTTAGAGAATTTAAAAAATGTCATGAAAACATTAAGAAACCAGAGGTTTTATTGAAGTTTCCCCCATTTCATTTAATATCCAAAAGGGATAGCTATGTTCTTAAGCTAGGTGACCACAGAGTCACCAATAAAGTCATGGAGTTTCCCTACATTTCATAGAAAGTTAAGAATTTTCTATTTCTTTCTTTCTCAGTTCTAAAGTGCTGACTTATGATGGAATGGGGATTATTGTATGAAGATGCTGACTGTAATGATTTCTCCTGCTGGATGAAGCTATGATTCATGACTCCCCAGAGAAAGTGGGAGAGTCCCAGAATACCATGCTCCTCTTCTTCCTAGACAGGAATGAGGTGTGGATGTTAGAGCAAGATTCTTGACTTTTGAGGTCTGCTTTCTGGCAGCTGTGTTGTTCAGTAACTCTGAGGCCTTAGGCAAGTTACCTAACCCCTCTACTTCAGGTTCTTTGTTTATACAATTGGGATAAGAATAGTAGCTACCTCTATGAAGGTATGTGAAAATTCACTGACCAAACAGCTTTGAAAACATTTTAAAACAGTATCTGACATAATAAACACTCAATAAAGATTTATTTAAAGATTTTAAAGATTTATTTATTATTGCATACAAGATTTTAAAGATTTATTTATTTATGCATACAAGAACTGGGGTACAGGCCAGCGGTGCAGGGGGTGAGAGGATTCATCAGACACAGAGTGGAGAACAGAACAGGCAGACTGACTGAAATACACTGCTGAGGGGAGCAGCAGACCAGACAGGAGAGGTCTGCTGGCCATGTGAGTCAGCTCCCTGGCTGGCTGGGGATCGAACTTGTGCTGCAGAGGCTGCGGACAGCTTCATAGTGCTGTGCTTAACCCCTTGTGCCACCAGGGAAGCCCAATAAATGTTATTATTATCCTGTCCTCCTCCATGTAACTTCTATCTCATTCTGTAACATTTGCGTTTAAGCTACTGCATTGAAGATAGCCATAGATATATCTAGAATTTATTGATTTTGTCATTATGGAGAGGAAACTCTAAGATGCTTTGCGGTTTTATGCTGCAATCTGAGTAGAGAAGCAGGATGGAGATGGAAAGTAAGGAGAGCAGAGAGCATTTATCATCGCATCAAGATATCAGTACCTGCACCTCTGTCTGTAATGAGAAAGACATTCTTTCATATAGTATACTAAATAAAATCTATTCCAGGCATTCATAAGATAGCATCAAAATTCATTCATGATATTCACTGACTATGCTGTTGTTCAGGTATCTGTTGGCATATTACTTGGTATAACTGAATAACAAAGCACTCATTCAATTTTCAGACCTGCAATACAGTGTATTTGGGAATTAGCTTAATGTTTCATCGGTGTCTGTTATGAAAAAGACAGTTAATAGAAAGATTGCCCTGCTGTCTCCTAGCACAAACCTCTCAAGTGATGGCTGAATGAGGTGTAAGCTCATCTGGAAATATAGCTAATCATTTCCTTTTCTTCCTTCCCCTTTCCATGAGAATTTCTTCCATTTCCTTTGTGCTATCAGTGGCAGAGGGGTATAGAAAATTATTGTTAAATGCAGACTTACAATAATTGGTTGAATTATAGTCTCTCAAAATTAAACAGGAGCCCTTTAAGTGAGAAGTATTTACAGAACCAACCCCAAGAACATCAAGCGCTGACAATTTTCTGCTATTAAAGATGCTTTTTTGGTAGCACAGCAAGGTGAAATCTACAAGGTAATGCAGAATGCTTGCTAGTAACTTCAGTACTGAAATGTGAAGGGAAATATTCAACGGTAGTCTCCCTTTCTTCAGGAAAATGACAATTTCTTCATGACTTGAAAAAGAATCCTTAAAATTAATGAAGCACAATGTTTCTTTTAAAGATTCATTTATTTATGCATACAAGAACTGGGGTACAGGCCAGAGATGAGGGGGGGGGTGAGAGGATTCACCAGAGACAGAGTGGGGAACAGAACAGGCAGACTGACTGAAATACACTGCTGAGGGGAGCAGCGGGCGAGACAAGAGAGGTCTGCTGCGCCATGTGGGTAGCTCCCTGGCTGGCCGGGGATCCAACTCGTGTGGCAGAGGCTGCGGATTGCTTCATAGTGCGGTACTTAACCCCTTGTGCCACCAGGGAGGCCCAAGTACAATGTTTTTTATTCAACTCATTATATGTGAAGTAAAATTCCTTTTTAAGACTCTACACACAGAGTGCATTTAGAATTAGCTTTAAAATGACTACATCCTTGAATTGTGTAGGTCAACCTAGAGTCTATTAGCATACACCACTTGAGGGAACATAACTTTATTGGCAAGGCAGCACTGAATGTCTCAGACAGGTAATTATGGGCTGAATGGTACTAAAGTACACTTTAATTCCAAGTCATTGCCAACTCTGACCTTTTTTTTAGATGTGAAGGGGGAAATGTAGGTTTCTCTCTCTGTTTTGGCTATTTTTTCAAGTGACACCTTCAGCATCTGGCCTCCTTCTAAGTGGAGAATGAATCTTTCCCCAAGATGGTTGTGAAGATAAAATAGAACAATCCACCTGTGAGCTTATTGTTAACAACGCTTATTTACATTCTTCCTTTATTGTGATAAATTTATCATTTTATCAATTTTTATGTGTGCAATTCAGCATGTTGTTGACATTTGCACAATAACTTTTTCATCATCCCAAACAAAAACGATACCCACTAAACAGTACATCCCCAATCTCCCCTTCTGTGAATTTGCCTATCCTAGGAACCTCATATAAATATAATCATACAGATTTGTCCTTTTATATCTGGCATTTTTATTTACCATAATTTTTTCAAGGTTCATCCATGTAGTATGCAACAAATATCATAATTTCCTTCCCTTTTAAGGCTGAATAATATTCCATTTTATGTATATACCATATTTTGTTTTTTTTTTTAGATTTATTTATTTATTTATACAAGAACCAGGGTACAGGCCAGATTCGCTGGAGGGTGAGAGGATTCACCAGAGACAGAGCGGGAAACAGAACAGGCAGACTGATGAAATACACTGCTGAGGGGAGCAGCGGGCGAGACAGGAGAGGTCTGCCACGCCATGTGGAACCTTTGCCAGCCGGCTGGGATTGAACTGGCACTGCAGAGGCTGTGGACAGCTTCACAGCGTGGCGTTCAACCACCTGCGCCACCAGGGAGGCCCCTGTATATACCATATTTTGTTTATCCATTCATCTGTGCGTAGATATTTGGGTTAATTTCTTAAAAGATTTCATACAAGGGAGCAGAAAGCTTGCATTGGATGCCATGGAGTAGAGTACTCAATCATGGCAGATTGCATTTGCTTATAATTCTTCTCTCCCTCCCTACCCTTATGGTCCATTATGAGTAGAGTATATTTTGCCACATCGTTGATGTTGGGCTTTGCCTTGTGACTTTCTTTGGCAAAGGAAGTGTGGGTAGAAGTTTCAGTGTGTAGTTATAAGCCAAGGCCTTAAGAAGTGTTGCATGTTTCTGTTGGACCCTCTTGGGCTTCTGCCACTGCCATGAGAAGAACCTGGCCTTGGTAATCACTGATCCCATATGGAGGAGACACTTGGACAGATCTGAACTACTCACAGCATGGAGCCGAGGTTAGGTAATCCCAGCAGAGTCCAGCACAACAACAGTCTATAGAAAATGAGTCAGAAATATATGACTTTCATTTTAAGTGACTGAGTTTTAGGTTATTTTTTACATAGCTTTATTTAAGCGACAGGTGACTAATACAAGCCTTAGCGAGAAAAGGGAGGAGCTTCTCTCCTGGAGTTTCAGAGCTTGCTGTAGGATATGGGTTAGGAGAAATCTCTCCAGGAAACTTTCTTTCTCATCTTGACCCAACTCAGGACAACCCTGGCTCCTTTCTGCCCTCAGATGCAAATTTGGTAGTTTAGGAGGAGATAGGTACTGGGATCCAGGTTGTTTTCTTGCTTTTTTAATAAATGGAACACTAACTGAGGTGTTCTCAATTACTAAGGCTCTGGTGGAGATGATAATCAGCCTATGCAAAATGATTTTATTTCAGGGCAAACCTTTTCATTTGCCTTCACTTTCCATATGCTTTATACCTCTTCTGATGCTGTACTTCAAAGCCTTCCCAATGCTGAATATTCATCATACTTGAGGTTTTCCCCCCAGATTTTTGTGAATCTTTTCCCCTTCTGCCTTTTAAGCGTTCTTTTCCTCTAGAGTGACATTGGAGGCTCCAGTTACGAGGTCTTCCCAGAGAGACGCTGGTGAACCTGAGCCATATATAGTCTCAGCTAGGGGTCATTTGGAGCAAAGTTTGGCAGAAGTTAAAATCATCTTCTTTCACTACATGCTTCATGACTATTGCTTACATGGGAGTTTTGACATGATTCCCAACTATGGATTGAATCCAAGAGGACCAAACTCAGATAAGAAAGCATTTCAGATAGAGTATTCAAAATATAAATTTTATTTGCATTTCTTTGATGATATATGATGAGCACTTTTGCTTGTGTTTGCTAGCGATCTGTATATTTTCTTTAGAGAGGTGTTTATTTAGCTCTTCTTCCCATATTTTGATTAAGTTTTTTTTTTCCTTTTTGTTGCATTGTATGAGCTTGTGGAATGATCTTGGCTATCAGCCCCTTTTGAGATGTATGGTGTGCAAGAAATTTCTCCCATTTGGTAGGGTGTCCTTTTTTAATGATAGTTTCTTTTGCTGTGCAGAAGCTTTTTAGTTTGATGTAGATCAAACAAAACCACACTGAGATACCATTCACACTAGTGAGAATGGCCCATATCAAAAAGAACAGAGACAAGTGTTGGTGAATGTATGAAGAAAAAAGAATCCTGTACACCGTTGGGGGACTGGATTTGTCCAGCCCCTATGGAAAAGAGTATGGCGATTACTCAAAATATTAGAAGTAGATCTACCATATTATCCAGCAAGCTCACTCCTAGGTACCTTCCAAAAGAATTCAAAACCACTAATTTGAAGAGATATATTTGTTCCTATGTTGATTATAGCACTATTACAATAGCAAAGTAAAAGAAACAACTTAAGTGCCCAAGAACAGGTGAGTCGATTAAGAAGATGTGGTATATACGCACAATGGAATGTTATTAGGTTAGGGGAAAAAAAAAAGATGAACTATTGCTATTTATGACAACCCAGATAGAAATGGAGGGGATTGTACTAAGCAAAATAAGTCAGAATGAGAAAGACAAATGCTGGATGATTTCACTCATATGGAATATAGAGAAACAAAACAAAGGGTCAGACAAAACCAAGACAAAACAAGCTCTAGAAATCTGACTACAGAACTGAGGCTTCCAGAAGGGAAGGTTGGAGAGCAAATTGGGGCAGGGACCCAGTGAACTCTAGAGGAGGACTATTGGTACCTTGGTGGTGGGTGTGATGTAATAACATGATTCTAATGAGGTGGGAACTCTACCCTAAATCACATACAAAGTTGTAAGTCAACATTACAACAATAAAAGTATTACAATTAAAATATGTAACCTTTTAGAATATAGTTTATTTATTATTATTATTTTGGAGAAAATGAATTGCTAATATTACTTTTAAAATTATCAAACATTTTCTTCATTCTTTCCCCAAGGTCTTCTTCTTTCTATTCCTGCCACTTCTGCCTGCTTTTCTAGTCACGGCATGCAAATGTATTGTCTATGAAACACTGGCCACTGGAGATGTAAATTATGATTGATTTGAGCAGTTGACAGTATCAGTATAAAAACTGATAAAAATAGATACTGCTTTTTACTAAAGAAGCTAATTAGGAGTAAGATTTGAGTTTTATCATAAACAAAATCTCCTTTGGATTTTTACCTAGAGTTTTTTACTAGCTCCCTCTAAATGAAGTAAAAGGGTATATTTTAGTGCTACTGTTAAAAATAATAACTATTATATTGTCTATAGAAGAGCCAAAAATAAGTATAATTTCTTAGGGGAGTTAGGAAAACTAGCCCTGAAAGTTTCAATTTATCTAGGTTTCCACCGAAGATTTTTTTTAAAGATTTATTTATTTTTATACAGGCACTGGGGTACAGGCCAGAGATGCGGCGGTGAGAGGATTCACCAGAGACCGAGTGGGAAACAGAACAGGCAGATGGACTGAAGTACACTGCTGAGGGGAGTAGCGGGCGAGACAGGGGAAGTCTGTCCCGCCATGTGGGTTTCTCCATGGCCAGCCGGGAATCGAACTTGTGCTGCATTTGCTGCGGATTGCTTCATAGGTTGCTTCTTAACCCCTGTGCCACCAGGGAGGCCCTCCATTGAAGATTTTAACTAATTACTGCAGATTGACTGACACTTTGTTTATACAGCCTGCCCATCTATGTGTTAGTTAAAATAAGTCCAATACTAGTATCCTATTTTCTTCAGACAAGGGAGAGAAAAGAATGTGACATCACCTTTTAGTAACATCATGCAAAAAAATTCAATCTTCATTTTGAATTGGCTCTTGAAAAAGCCTGCGGTAACTTAGAAGTCTTAGGAAAATCTATAAGCAACATTGTCTAAAAAGCAGATTCAGAAAATCAGGACCAGAATATGATATACAATATTGCTCAAAGTGCAAATGTAGTTTGTTTAGAAGACTCTGCTGCTGAGGAAACACACACACACACACACACACACACACGCACAGAGCAAAGAATTGGAGTGTGTGTGCTGCCTTCAGTATTTTGTAGCTTCTGACAGTTGATGCCTCAATTTTGCCGGAACTTCCAAGGGCTTAGTTTGGGGTAAATAATAATCATTTTGTGCATTAATCTTACAGTCTCAAAAATGCCATTTTGTTTCCTCAGGACAAGAGTGTCAAATCAAATTTACTCATGGACCAATTTTCCCTCATGAAAATCCTGCTGGGCTGAGCTAATATTTTACACACAAAAAAATATGCCAACTGAAGTAAAGCTGTTTACAATGAGGTTGTGTCATTGAATGATGACCTTCTGCAGGCTGAAGCTGGCCCACAGGCTCCATGTTTGACATTTATACTCCAGGATCTTTTAGGTTTACTTCTCCTAATAATCAAAGTAACATTGTTTCATAGAGTCTTAGGCATGGAAGAGATTTGAGAGTCTACTTATCAATGTGGGACAGAGTCCTTTTCTCTTCAGGGTGAGCTTTTGTATATGTGTGATACAGATGACAATCTGTATCCAGTTTGACAACTCTTTTAGAGAAGTAGCAAGAAGAAATTAAGTTTAAAGTGGAGGATAGGAAATTAAGTTGGCTACAAAGAAGTTGCTGCTAGAATAAATAGAATATATGAGAAATCACTAGCAGTATATGTTTGGGAATCTCTCATTTTGTGGCATATGTTTGTGGTGCAGCCTGTTAATACATATTACACGACCATTTTTGTATCTTCTTTTTGTTCTTATTCAGAGTAACTAAATTCATGCTATTGTTGGTGGAAGAGGGCATAATGGCGAGTAGACACCTAACCTATGTGAATATAACTTTGTCCAGTGATTGGGTTTGGCTCTTTGCCTTGTCAGACATGGTTCCAATACAAGGGAGTTGGTGCAAAGTAAGCAGATCACAAGAGGCAGTTGTATAAATGGAATGCCAATGGATTAGCTTCCAGTGGGAAATATTCCTCTCTGGTGAGCCAAATGAAACCTATACTCCAACCAAGGTGATCATCTCCCAGAATCTGAAACAAATCTAATGGGAAATATTTGTTGTCCTTGAATCCATTCCCTCATTTTCCATTCCTAATGAAATCTCTACTAATGCAGGTGTCATTTACTCCCACACATAGCCCATATACCTTAAGGGAAGCTGGTTGATTTGGGGGTTCTGATTAATATAATCTAATCATTTAAGCAAACTTGCAGATAGCCTAGCCTTAATTAACTTGGTGCAACAGAAAAGAAAAAGAATTTTTTCTAAGAATTTTTTGACATGTAATTTTTTTTCATTAAGCATAGCTATAGGAAGTCAGCCTCTCACTACATATGAATATTCATTTAGCCCAGAGTTGCTATAGGGGGCAGCCTAGAGCCATGAGGGGAATCAGCCATTGATGAAACTGACAGTGTTGGTGACAGAATGGAAAGATGGCAGTAATCTGTGTCCTTGTTGATATTCTTGATCAACTATCCTTAATGCCTCTTGTACAACTGGAATTAGTTTTGGTAGTGAATATGCTTTATAAATAGTTTGAATTGAATATTCAGTTTTACGCAATTTGAAGAACTCTAGCTGCTACAGAGTGTGTCACCAGGAGTGGGGAACATCGAATACCAAATCTTAAGATTTGGCATTAGCTGAGCGAAGGAGATAAATGAAGGGGAGGCTTGGGTTTTCTATCACCATTATGCCAGAGAGAAAAAGTCATTATCCAATTAAATAATGTGCCTTCCAAAGCTGTAGTATGAAAGGATTTGGTAGAAAAATTCAGGCGATTGATTATTTCTTGCATCTTCCAGTAAAATCTTAAAAGAACAAGACAAGCTTCCATGTTCATCTAAGATGTTACCATTGGAAGACAATTGGGTTTCTTCCAGAGAGAACTGTGGCATGCTAGATTGGTTGACTCTGGAACTCCCTTCACTCTGCAATAGGAATCCATACTATCCCTATCCAGAAATATATCATAAATCCTTACATTGATGATCTTTAATAGTATTTTCCCCTCTTCTCCTTTTTGGAAAGGGATTTTTTACTAGAGCTTCTATGCCTTAGTATGGCTCTGGAGGCTTGATATTAAACATCAAGATCTTGGCAAATTTACTTCCTAATGTGGGCCCTTTTCCTGGCTTGTAGATAACCACCTTCTGCTATGTCACCATGCAGGCTTTCCTTTGTGTGTACACAGGGTGAAGGGGAAGGGGAGGGAGATCTCTGCTTTCTCTTCTGGTAATTGTAAGGACACTAGTCCTATCTGATGAAGGTCCCACTCGTATGATTTGACTTAACCTTTATTGCCTCCATACAGGGCCTATCTCCAAATATAGTGGCACTGGTAGGGGGAGTGGGGAGAGTTTTAGGGCTTCAACATATGAATTGGGGAGCGATACAATCAACCCGTAACAATTTTCATGGGAGCTCCACTTTTCTCTCTGCCCACTCCTGCTTCCTTGGCATTTTTCAAAGGTGTGGATCCCAAGTGCACTCCCTAAAAAACTTTGAGCACATTAATCTCTGTGTCTGAGGTTGATTCCCAGGGAATTCAGCCTGGAAGTGCATTTCATTGTTCAAATTAAGGTACAAAGTGAGGATTGGCCACAGATTTGCTGAGACAGGGATTTCCCCTCTCTCTATCATTTTATTCTCTGTACCTCATTTGAGAATTGGCAAATGAAGAGTATTTCATATATGATAGTTGAAAGAAAGAACTAGTGAATAAACAAATAAACTAAGGCAATATCTGTTCTCTGACTTGGGATATTAGTTCATAGCTAGTCTGACTCAGCTAGTCGGATTACTTGATTTATTGAATTAGGACTCCCTAAATATGCTGTGAAGTTAGAGTATCAGACAAAGAGCCTAGGATGTGGTCAAGTCTGCAGAGGGAAGTCAGCTACATCCAGTTTAGAAGATAATAGTTCTGTGAAGACTCAAAATCTAGTAATTCATATAGTGTGTTTTGCAACCAAGACATTAGCATTTTAATATGGCCATTGGTTTAAGTTAATGTCTAGCAAAATGTCTGTCTATGACATTATACCCTTTATAGTAATACCATAAGGCTCAAGGAGGCAGTTCAGCACTAACATATAGTTAAGCATGTATTTTTTCTATTGATCATTTAAAACAAATATTTATAGAGCATCTATTATGCCGTGGTACTGCTCCAGGCACTGGAAATTCAAAATCAGTGATTAAAAAACTCCATTAGCTTTTTTATCATATTTTGCTTCTAGTTGAGAGCATATGGATGGAAGGAAGGATTGGGGTCACAGCAGTGTGATTACTACACAAGATCTGGAATCACCCTGGGTTTGATCTTGGCTCAGAAATACACACAAGCAATTTAACTCTTCTGAGTCTCAATTTCCTCATTTGAAAATGGGAATACCAATACTAATATTTACCTTATATGGTTTTTGTGATAATTATTGGATATAGTCATTGTAGAGTGCTTAGCAAAATGCCTGACTTATACTTTGTGTACCACAGTAAATTCATAGAATGTTTGTCTCTCCCCCAATAGATTGCCACCCTCTTCAATAAATACAAATAATCCAGATTATTCTTCTTTCTACAAAAGAAGACATTATTGAATAAACTACTTGAAGAAACAGCATGTATTAATAACTCTGGTAGGTGTATTCTTGTTGCCTACTCTTTGCTTCTACCCTGTGGTAGAAAGATACTTCCTCTCTCTTTATCATATGATTTTGTGGCACTCCCCATCTGAATAATCAGAGTGTACATCTCCATCTCATTGCTTTTTGAATTGGGCTACATGATTTGCTTTGGTCAATATTAGCAGATGTGGCATTATAGTGGCTTGAACAGTGTCTCCCCAAATTCATGTCCACCTGGGTCTTTGCAAATATGATCAAGTTAGGATGACTAGTCCTAAATTTGAGGACCAATGTGTTTTTAAGGTGATGGAAAGGATATTTGTTTATAGAAACATACACAAAGAAGAAGATTGGGAGTAATGCAGCTACTAGCTAAGGAACATCAAGTATTGCTGAGAGCTGCCAGGAACGAGGAAGAAGTAAGGAAGGACCCTTCCCTGGAGTCTTCGTAGGAAGTATGGCTTTGCTGACACACCTTGATTGTGGATTTCTAGTCTCCAGAACTGTGAGAATAAATTTCTGTTGCTTTAAGTCACCTAGTTTGTGATATTTTGTTATGGCAGCCCCTGCAAATGAATATAGACATGTACAGAATCTTCAGTGTGCTTGTATATTCAGCTTGGCATCTTACATTTCTGTCATTTGCCATGAGAAAAAAATGCTCTGATAAGTGCTGGTCCTAGATTGAGGAGACTTGTCAAGTACACCCAAACCCAACCCACATTTTGGAGCAAAAACCCAATAAATCCCAGCAGAACCATAGTCAATGTACTATGAGTAAGGAATAATGCATATGGTTTTATTGAATTTTGGACTGGTTTGTTTGATGGAATTACTGCAGCAACAGATGACTAATATAGTGATAATTTGGGAATGAAAGATAGAGAGGAACAGTTTCCTACAACTCTAAAAATATCCAGATCGAGTATACCTAAACCCAACCTATAGTTTGGAGCAAAAACCCAATAAGCCCCAGCAGAGCCATAGTCAACATACTATGAGTAAGGAATAATGCATATGGTTTTATTGAATTTTGGACTGGTTGGTTTGATGGAATAACTGCAGCAACAGATGACTAACATAGCGATAATTTGGGAGTGAGAGATGAAGAAGAAGCAGTTTCTTACAACTTAAAAAAATTCCAGATTACCCTCACCTTATTCATTATCTGTAGGAATAGACACAACCCAAATGTACTGGGGTAATGGTGGGAGGAAGTTTCAGGTCTTGATAGTGTTATCCCTTTTCATGACAAGGAAATGGAGCTGCTTTGGAGTCACCCATCAAGTGTTCTAGAAATCCACATGAATGAACAGGCAATGAAATAGAAAGGAGAAGGAAAAAAACTGGGGAGATCCCTGAGCTGTTGCCAAAGGAACCAACAACCCAAATAAGGAGTTATCTTTAGAAGTGACATATGGCTAGGTAGGTTTTGAAAAATTAAAAATGGAAAACCGTTTCCAGTATATCTAGCTTATTAAGGCATAAAAATGAGAACCAATTTGCAAAGATGTGGGCAGTAGCAGAATGAATAGGGGAAGTTGATCAGGTATGTTTGCCCAGGGCAGCTCATTAAAAAGCACCCGATTATAGTACCTATCCCCCTATAATTTTCACTGCCTCCTACCATTACCACTGTGTCAGTTTCAGAAGGAAAGCCAGTTTATTCTTCAAAAAAGTCCTTTCTTGAAATGTATTTGTTCACAAAGCCTTTTTTTTTTTACTTGTCGATGTGCACCGAAATTATTCGATTGCTTTTGGATGGGGTGCATAGCAATACCTCTCCTTAACATTTAAACAGATTAAAGATTGACATTGTGCTTCTGTTTGTGACATTTCACTGCCTTTGTCTTTCTCCCAGTCAACAGTAAGCCATTACAGATGAGGCAAGACACCATGTGCTCATTCTCTGTGTGCATTTAAAATGTGGTCTCAGCAAGTTGGCTCTTCTTTTTGTTTTGACAATGGGAAAGAGAAAGCTGCTTTGATCTTCAAAAATTATGACTATAAATAATGCCTCTTCAAATACTGGCTCAAGATTAAAACAGTGATTGCTTTGGAGTTGACTTTAGAAAATTTCACTGCCAAAGGCCCCTTTCCTCCTTTGGATGTGTCCTATGATGATCAAGTTCCAATTTCCACATCACATCTATGTATCAGAAGTATATTTGACAAACAGAAACTGTACTGTATTTCTGGTAAATATTTTATGTTTTAGCATTTTTTTTCTTATCATAAAAGTAATGCATGCTTATTTTAAAGTTGTCCTGCAAATAGAAAAGTATAAATAAGGAAAAAAATTAAAATTTGTAAAGACACCAAGCAAAACTATTCCTAGCTCCTATATCTTTATGTTTCTATAGATACATATGTATGGAAGTCTTACTAGTATAGTACTCACTTCAGTGCATCTGTGGCGTTCATGTGAGATTTATTATTTTTCCTACTGGTGCGTTGCTTAGGGAATTTTGGTAGTCCAGTATTTTCTTTTTTTAAATTTTTTACATTATTGTTCATTTTGAAGCAATATTTGCTTTCCCCCCAACATCAGGTGTAGTCCCCACAGAATTTCCTTCCCCAATGCACCTGTGCACCATCACCTCAGTCCTCTGTGCTCCTCCCTCCCTCCCTCTGATCCCTCACCCTCCTCCTCCCCTGCAGGATGTCTCTGATTTATAATTGTCTGTTTTTGTTTTGTTGTGTTTTGTCCTGTTATTTTTTTTTTTTTACTCTGATGGTAGTCCAGTATTTTCATTCTGGCTTCATAGTGTGTGGAGATATATATATTCTGTGGGTATAAAGAAGAATTCTTCATTTGCTCCTGTTTTCAGAGTTGGATTTAACTCCATGGACATGGAGAACGTGTTGCTAATTGTTTTAAAGCTTCTTGTAGCTGTGGAAAGACATCAGTGATCACATGACCAGCAGTTCATGAAACAATCGCTGAGGAGAGAATGGGCTCTGATGGAGTCTGGCACTGGCTGATTTGGGGGAGAGGTGAATGGACTGGACTGGCCAAACTCTATATTCATCCCCCGAATAAGAAATGCTGTACTCACAGGCAGAGAGGCAGAAAAGTCTTTAGAAATGTAAGGAATGGCAAGCAGCTTAGCTTGGCAACCTCAGAGGAGCCATGCAGAGGAGAACAGACTGGAGGCTGATTTGTTTGGAGGGCCTGGACACTGGGCAGACAAGCCAGCATTTGACAACACAGATGGGAAGGATCCCGAGTAGGTTTCCCAGCAGGGCAATGACATAAAGACGAGGACATTTAAAGCAGATTATTTTATTGCCTGTGTGTATCTGCAGCTCCCATTATCTAGTGTCATCATTCTAAGAGCTTGCCTGCGAGGTTTCTGCCCCGTCGGAGTCTGGCCATCGAAGCTGTGTGCAGCTTGTGCAGCTTGTGCAGCTAGTATCACATCCTGTCCCACTGGGAAGGTCTGAGGAGGGCCAATTCCGGCCCTGTGAAATAATTAGTTCCCACTGATCACTGTGTACAGAACCAAAAGGAGCAATTTATTGGCATTGTGGGTAATGCCCAGAGACTGCCAAAGGAAAGTATTAAACTAACTGGATTGCTGGAGAGGACAAGGGGGATTATTTTCCAACCATAAAGCCAACTGGAGGGGGATTACTTGTCTTCCTTGTCTCTATTCTAATATTGACACAAATTTTTACCCCCCAGAAAGCATGCTCCTGCCCTCATCCATTGCTGGTGGGGGGTGCAAAATGGTACTTATGAAAAATTTGATCACTTCTAATGAAATTGTCCATGCTGATACCCTTTGAATTACTAATTGCACATCTATGAATCTCTGCCAAAAGTATAATGGAAAAAATGATAAGAAGATACATATGCAAGCTTAAACATAACAACACATTGCAGCAAAAGATTGGAATCAACCCAAATTCATCAAAAGGAGAGTGAAATTTTGGCATGCACACACAAGAGTATTATGCAGCTATAAAAAGGTGTGAGTAATATCTGGATATACAGTATATGTTATTTTTTTTTTTAAAGATTTATTTATTTATTTATTTATTTATACAAGCACTGGGTACAGTCAGAAGCGCGGGAGGGTGAGAGAATTCACCAGAGCCAGAGCGGGGAGCAGAGCAGGCAGAAGGACCGAAGCACACTGCCGAGGGGAGCAGCGGGCGGCAGGAGAGGTCTGCGCACCATGTGGGACCCTCCTCCGGTGGCCGGGGAGCAGCTGGGGATCGAACCGGCACTGCAGAGGCTGCGGGCAGCTTCGCAACCCAGTGCTCAACCGCTGCGCCACCGGGGAGGCCCTACAGTATATGTTATTATATGAGAAAAGCAAGGTGGAAAAAAGTGTACATGTATCATTACCTAGGACAGGGGGTTATGAGTGCATAAGTTCATGTGTGTAGAGTCATATATAATATGTATATTTACTTATAAAAAAAGGATAAGCCCTACGTTAAACATTTTTAAAAAGAGATTACCACTGTGGAAGGGGAGCAGGACACAGAACAATCAGATGAAAGCCAAGGGATAAAAATGAGACTTCTGTGAATATACCTTCTGTTAAAGATTTGAATTTGGAATCATTCAATTGTTTTACCTAATTATAATACAAAATGAAATTTCAAGAGCATCCCCTAAAAATAAAAAAAAGCAATGTGAAGCAGCTGAAACAAATGATGTGGCAAGTTTTTGGCATAGCCATATGGAGAGGAGCTGTTCCAGATGATTCCAATTCAACAGCCATTTGACTCTACATTCCTGGAAGGATATAAGCTAAGGGCAGAAAAATCGGTGTAGTACAATAGCTTGGTAATATGTGTTGTAATTTTAACATTGTTATTTGTGAGTGTTGGAAAAAATAAATGAGTATTCATGTTGGTGGTGGGGAATCAGGATTTTTGCCAAGAAAAAAGGCAGGAAACAGATATAATATAGGTAAGGTTAAGTAAAAGCCTTAAGATGGGTCTATCAGTATAAACTCAGGTTCTATTTCATCTTTAGAAATAAATCTATTTTCTAGCTTGGGAAACTGCAAAGATCTAAAAATAATGATTAGCCCAGTAGCAAGAACATCCCTGGTGCCCAGATAGTGTTCTGTAAGCATCATTTCCATGAAAAGGAAACTTGGCTCCTCAGAACAATAGCTGATACCAGCATTGGGGCAGAAAATGTATAAGAATACATTATCTAGAATATCTAGAATATCTTATGATAGGACTCAAGGACATTTTCAAAGATTATCATGGGCTTGTCAAATAGAGACAAAAGCCACTTGAAGAGGAACAATTTAATCATCAATAAAAAACAATTGCAATGAGTGGAAACCTATGTTCAGCCTATGTGCTTGCTCTGATTAAAAAAGAGTAGTTAATTGATTACCTTTGGATTGCTTTGGATATGTTAGAGAACCAACAGATTTTAATAACTAGAATACAATGGTGGGGGGAATCCAGCTTTTATCTTGTTTTTTCTTCATGAAAGTCACAGTTATAATCAAATAACTGATGAGGGGAAATTCTTCCTTAGAGAAGCATATTAGCTAGTAATTGAAGAAGGAGCGATAGAATTATAACACTACTATTTTGCAATCTCTAATGAAATACTAGGTCCTGACAATGATCATCAGTGACTGTTAACAACACAAAAAATGAGAAAACCAGTCCCTTTTTTAACTTTCTAATGGATGCTCATGATATTACCTATTAAGGATTATTGCCAGAAAATTGAAACCAAATACGATCAAGACTTTAGTTACCAATTTATTGGAAACACAAAAGCCAGAGGAACATGTTAAATAACATCTAGCAAAATCTAGATTGGAAAGTATTATGGGGCAACCTAATTCATTCAATAAAAATTTTTAAGAGAAAAAGAGAGGGAAACTGAAAGAAACTTTTAAAAAGGTAAATCAATTGCTACATACAGAGCTAATTTAGATTCTGATTCAATAGACATACTGCAAAAATACAAATAAGATACAATGAGGGCAATCTGAATACTGGCCGACTGATGATATTAAGAAATTATTGTTAATATTTACACATGATATTGCCATTTTTTTGAGGGAAACACTAAGATATTGTGATGACATAATAGAAAATCTTGAATTTGCTTCAAAATAAAGAATAATTTGGGGATGGGAAGGGCAGTGAGTGGGGCAGTAGATGAAGCAAGATTGGTCACAAGTTAGTTGAAATTATGTTATGGGATGACTGTTGGCATCACTGAATCACAATAAACAGGATTAATTCTTACAAACAAGTATGAGGAGCAGAACATGGAGGGATAAAGCAACATGTTCATTTCTTCAGAGTTTATCAGTCTGCTTCAAAGACTCAAGACTTATGATTTCAAAAAACTTGTTTCTTGTTTGATGCTATTAAAATCAACAATTAGAACTGAGAAATTCCATATGAAATTTCAATTTTAGCTTTATATTTAGTGATGAGTTATTCAATCCTGACTGTATAGGCTTGTAAGATAAAGGTGACACTTCCAATCGTAATATTTAGACATGAGTTGTCTCTTGCAGGAGTTCATCGTTTCTAGTAGCCTAGGCTTTAGCGAAGCTGGATCCCCAGACTAGGTGCTTTATTTCCTGGTACATCTTGATAGGTGTTAGCTCAAACACTGCTCATTTGTTGTCTTTTACTAAGCAAAAAGTTTCTGTGCAATGAACAGGAGTTCATTCCTTTTATCCCCGACCTTCCTGTGACTTTTGTCCCCATCAGCAATCTCTTCCTTTACTACCTTACAATCATAGCAGATGGAATCTTCCAGTCCTCTATTTCTTCTGAAGTGCCTCTCTCTTGACAAAGACTCACACTTGATGACTCCAGTCCCAGGAAACACTCTGCGTGTTTGTCTTTCTTTGCCTGGGACTTTGGGTCATCTGGGCAATGTTTGCAGTTTCAGATATCACTAGCCATGACTGAAAAGGAAGAAAAGTAAAACTCTCTTTCCTTTGAACTTTGTGGAGATATAGATATTCTAAACTCTGAGAGACAGGAAGGGAGGGCCTCACTGAAACCTTTACCTTCATTGCCACAATCCTCATTATCTCAGGGTGGCAGCTGAATTGATTTCAATAGTGTTTGATGAGGAATATTGTTTTATGCTAAATAATAAGTGTCTGACTTTAGAATTTTATTAAATGAACGAAATAAAAGCACCAAAATATATTTGGAAGTTAGTCTTGAGTTCGATGTGATAATTTAGGCAATTAATAGATAAGTCTGTGCCACCCTCCAGACAGAAATTAATTAAATTAATTTTGATAACCTTATTCCTCAAATTTCTCTTTTTTATGTGCAAGGAGAGTCATAATGACTTGAATTTGTAAAGCATTACTGTATCCAAACCATAGGCATTGATGTAACCTCATGTTGTAAGGTAGGCAAAGCAAATCTTTGAGAAGCTAAGCAATTTTGATTTGAGGATGTCAGAAGGCTTACAAAAGTTGGTGACAGAACCCAGAGTCAAGAAATGCTTTTTCTATGTCTCTTCCCTTTCTTTCTCCCCAAAACACCAGTGTGTAGGCATGATCCCCATTTCACTTTTTAAAGAACAAGACTTTGGCTTCATTGATTTTTTTTTTTTTTTAGCTTGGAAAAATAATCATTTCTTATCTCCCACTTTTTGTGGACACAGCTTAGCTGAACACTCTGCTTAGGTTTCACAGCAATAAAGGTGTCAGCCACAACTCTGGTCTCACCTGATGTTTGGACACTGATTACAACCTCATTTAGCTTATAGGAAGAATTCAGGTCCTGGCAGCTGGGGAACTCTTGGAAGCTTTCATCTTCTTTGAGGTCAGTAGGAGACTCTGGTGCTTCATCCACTTTTAGAAACTCCCTTAATTAAGTCAGACCCACCCCAGATAATCTCCTGTGTTATCAACTCAAAATCAACTGACTAGTTATCTAATTAAGGAAGTGAAATCCCAAACTCAAAGGTAGGAAACTACAGGGCATGTACACCATAAAGCATTAATCTTGGGGACATCTTAGAACTCTGCAGACCCCCACCTGTACACTGAAATCTTGAGGACACTCCTGTGGCAAACCAAAGGAGAACTAATTAATAGAGAGACATATCATGGGCAAGAAGGCTCAATACTGGCAGGATATCAATTTTTTTCCAAATTGATCTATAGATTCAATGCAATCCAAATCAAAAATCCTAGCAAGTCACTCTCTCTTTCCCCTCTCTCTCTTTTTGGTAGATGTTAATATGCTGAGGCTAAAATTCAACTACAAATAAATGACCTAGAATATTGTAGGGTAAGGAAAAATGTCAGGCTTTTCTGTCCTCCCGCCATCAGGATAGATGATGGATCCTTGCGGTCCTGAATGCATGCCTGATGGTGGGCACCTGGAGTAGGGTGTGGGCATAGGTAGATGGGATTCACCTGGGCTAAGACTGGGCTTTTAAGGGCGGCGTCATGAGGACTCCAGTAGAAGCAGAAGCCGAGAGAGAAACAAGAGAAGCAGAAGCTGAGAGAAGGCCGGAGAGCCCATAGAGTGAAGACCTGTTGGGGTCTGGGAGGCCTGCCAGGCCCCCAACCCCCCAGTACTCCTGCCTGCCATGTACCTGGTAATCCCAATAAAAACCTGCAAAACCACTGAGGACTCTGACTCCTCCTTTACTCGGTCTGCTGGATCCTAGAAAACCTGCTCAGTGGTCCTTCCTGCCCCTACAAATATCCAAAACAACTTTGAAAAAGAAGAGCAAAACTGGAGCACTAACACCACCTAATTTCAAGACTCATAAGGCCAATTTTCAAGTTGATATATTATTGGAATCAAGATAGATGAACAAATCAATGAACAGAATAGAGATTCAAGACATGGACCACCACACATGGACACTTGCCTTTAACCTACATTTATTTCTTCTCTAATGTACCTCTTTTCTTTATGTAGAGCCACCTTTCTGATCTATATAATTTTCCTTCTTTCTGAAGAATTTCTTTTACATTTCTGACAAAGATTTCATTGATTTTTCTCTATTGTTTTTCTGTTTTCAATTTCATTGATTTCTAACCTTTAATTTATTGCTTCCTTCCTTCTGCCGGCTGTGAATTTAATTCTTTTTCTTGTTTTTTAAGCTTGCAGCTTGGCTCATTGATTTGAGACCTATCTTCTTTTCTAATACAAGCATTTAATGCTATAAATTTCCTTCAAAACACTACCACCCATTTTGATGTGTCATACTTTTATTTTCTTTCAGTTCAAAACATTTTCTATCCATGAATTATTTACTAGTGTGTCATTTATTAAGTTATCCATTGCTAGTTCAAATCCATTTTGGTCAGATAACAAACTGTATGATTTCATCTTGTTAAGTTTGTTTTTTGATTCAAGTATGCTCTGTCTTGATGAATGTTCCATGTACACTTGACAAGGGTGTGTATTTTACTATTATTGGGTGAAGCATTCTATAAATGTCAATTATGTCATGTTGAATGATAGTGCTGATCAAATCTTTTATTTCTATATTAGTCAGTTAAGGTTGCTATAACAAAATACCATAGACTAGGTAGCTTAAAAACAGAAATGCATTTCTCACAGTTCTGGAGGCTAGGGCATCCAAGATCAAGGTGCTGGTCGATTTGGTTCTGGTGAAGCTGGAGTCTCTTCTTGACTGTGTGCTCATTTGACCGTTTCTTGGTATGTGCAAGATGGGACACACATGCACACAAACACAGACATAGACACACAAACACAGAGAGGGAGAGAGCTCATTGCCCATTTATTCATTTGTGTTACTTCTTTGTGATTTGGTTCTTCTCCAATGTACCCGCTTTTGTTTACTTTTCAGAGTTCTTGGGTCATTCCCTTTTGTATTAGGTCCCAAGATTTAGATACAATCAATAAGTCTGCACCATCTTGGCCAGCAGTAGAAGTCTCTCCCACTTCACTCTTAAGAAAAGAATGTGGTATTAAAAAAAACTAGCAACAACAAATGTTGGCGAGGATATGGAGAAAAAGGAACTCTCCTGCACTGTTGGTGGGAGTGCAAACTGGTCCAACCACTATGGAGAGCTGTGTGGAGATTTCTGGACCTACTAAACATAGAGCTTCCATAGGATCCAGCAATTCCACTCCTAGGTATTTACCCAAAGGACACAGAAACATCAATTCCAAAGAGCACCTGCACCCCTATGTTTATAGCAGCACTGTTTACAATAGCTAAGCTTTGGAAACAACCCAAATGCCCAAAAATAGATGACTGGATCAAGAAGATGTGGTCCATATACACCATGGAATATTACTCAGCATTCAAAAAAGATAAACACATGCAATTTGCAGCAACATGGATGGCGCTGGAAAGGATTATGCTCAGTGAAATAAGCCAGAAAGAAAAAGAAAAATACCGGATGGTCTCACTCATAGCAGGAATCTAGAAAACTTAAATAAGGGACCAGGAAAAAGAATAACTCTAAGAAAGAAAATATCAAAATCAACAAACAACTATGAACAAGAGACACTCTGTGGGGGGTGGGGAAGGGAGGGATTGGGGTCAAAATAAGGGGGTTGCAATTGTATGGGGAATATAAAAATAAAATTTATTTTAAAAAAAGAAAAAAAAAATGTGGGCTTCATGTTTGCTCAATAGACTCATGCCAGACCCTAGGCAAAACACAAGCCTTTCAAGTCAATCATAGCCCTGTGTCCACTAGGAGGCAGCACTAACAAACCCTTCATTACGCCAGCATTTTGCATTCTCAAGGGGTCAGATGTTATCTTGGCACCCTTGACTTCAAATTTCCACGAAGAGACACACTGGACCCTCAAGCTTTTCTTAAGCATTCCACCCCATTCCCACTCTTTCCTTGTGGATTCTGGGAGTCTGAAGTGTTCGATAACTGCATCTTAACTCATTCTAATTCTGTCACTAGTGCTGCTGTAATGTATGCCTGTAGTAACATCCATAGCAGTCACTACTTCCCATGCCACCTCAACTTGCCATGGCTACTGGTGTGGAAGAAGACTTCTTTCCCTGGTAGTGTTTGTAATTCCTCCAGTAGACTCCCAAAGCTCAAAGAAAGCTCTGAAGAAAGCTGAGACAAATACCCTCCATATTAGTTTGAAAATGATGGGGGGTCAGTTGCTGTTCATCAAATATTTCTGGCTCTTCAATTTCTCAGCACTTAGAAGTATTGTCTTCTTGGCCCTCTCGTGGCTGGGTCACATCATATGACAAATTCAAGCCTATAAACTGAACTGGAAGTGATGAGTAATCACATCCAGGCTGGAACATTAAATTGCCTGTGTAAGACATTCTAGAGTTCCCCTTCCTTCTGACAAAATGATTGGTAATATTATAGATTATATCCTCTATCTGTCTATGTCTCACAGTGAGGGCCACAGGGAATGTAACCCCTAAAAACCTACCATGGCCATATGCTCTGAGTGAGCATAAGTTGCTTTGAGCCACTGAAATTTGGAGGTTATTAATGAAACATTACCTAGCTTAGTCTGATACAGGAACCATATGAAAAACACTACTTAGCTTCTTACAAAAAAGCTCTCCTTCTGACCCACTTCCAATAATGGTCTCAGCGCAGAACCAGTCATCTTGACCTGGTCTTAGCTAACTGTGAGTTCTTTGCACTCCTTCTAGAAACCAAAACTGTTCCTTGCTGGAGTTTGTGTCTTAGTTTCCAGGACCTGACTGTTGGGTTGACATTTATATCCAACATTAATTCTATGAGAACTGGTGGATCTTTAAGCAATGGCAGCCTGCCATTGAAACCCAGAGCTCAAGAGCTGGTCTATAATTTAGATTGCTCCCTTCATTCTACACTAAAGTTTTTTCCTTTTTCTCCCTTCCTTTACTCCAGTCATTTCCCACATCCTTTCTCCTTTTTATACTTTTCTTCTTTATCCCTCTTTTATAACACCCCACACTGAAGATCTCTGGTTACTTACTGTTATTCCCCTCTTACTCTTATTCTTTCCTTTTTAAAACTTGGTGTTCTCATGTCAAGCTCCTTTAATACTTTTATAAAAGTTATTATGTCTGTGGCCCTTGTTTCATTCTTGTAGCCCCAGTCTAAAGAAGCAATATACTAAATCTTCTAGAATAAGAAATACACAAAGAATGTGACATATTCATAACACTTAACCCTTCTCTACTACATATTACATATCACTGCTTTCTAACCTCATTATAATCTATTAACTCATTTACAGCTGACAAAGCTCCACACACATACATTGGTGCCATCATCGTTACAGATAAGGGAACAGCGCAGAGTATAATATCATTTGCTGAAGGTCATACACCTTACATGTGGCAGAGTCAGAATCAGAAACCAGGCTGATTCCAGAGTTCATGTTTTAGCCATTATATTCTATTGCATCTTTACATACAGAGAGGGTTTTAAACCATGCAGCAGTACGCTAGAATCCTCAGACCATATATGACTAGCTGCATGTTTGTGTAAATAAAGTTTTGTCGCAACACAGGTACATTCATTTGGTTAATACTGTCTATGACTGCTTTTAGCTACAAGGGTAGAGTTGAGTTTTGTGACAGAGATGGCATGACCCATCAAGCTTAAAATATTTATTATCTGATAATTGTTTTAAAGGATGTTCCAGACAAAGTATTCCTGGAAAAGGTAATGACATGCAAAATGGCATGGGTTATCCAAATATAGAGCTTTTCTGCACCTGCACTATATTTTTTTTAAAGAAGAGACTATCTTCTTTATAGTGAGAAAAACATCAATGTTCAGTAAATGCTTGTTGCAATATTTATCCAGTTCACTCACATTGTTACAACCTGCTTACTGATTTTTTATTTACACTAACATTATTAATTATGACCCTGTGGAACAGGAATAAGGAAAGATAATGAGTAGAACAGCAAACTAAATATACGATTTAATGTACCTCATGGTAATTATAATTGAATTCCATTTATTCATCAAAGTATTTGTTGAAAGTTATATATTATATGCCCAAAAGTGGAATATAATAGAAAATAGCCCAAGTGATTCAGATGAAATACAAAAATGAAATATTTGTTGATGAATTTCTGTTGGTGGTGGTGTGGATACTAGAACACATGTACACACATTTACAAAACCTCATCCTTCCCAACAAACATACCCACAGACCCATTTTAATGACCAATGTTTTATCTAGATTCATTTCAAAGATGAACATAATTCAATCAAACTATTTTATTTAATCAAATTAAGTGAACTGCCATGATATCTTTATTTTCTTATAATGGATTTGGATCATTAAAGGGAGTCACTGCTGACTCAGTTCATTCTCACAGTTGTTTATCGTTTGCAGCAAGAAAAATGAGTAGTTTTGTGTTATAATAACATCATAACAGTTTAACACTTTGTAAAAGGGGAAACTTCTACCTGGGACAATATTTTGAATAAAGAAATGATTGCATGTAATAAAAATTTTGGAAGTTCAGGTGTATGTTAAAGTTTATAAGTGGAAAAGTGTTTGATCTTTCCATTTGATAACTCATGCTTTTTTTAATATCTGATGAATAAAGTAAGGCTTTTCTCTATACTTATTTATACTAATTTGTAAGATAGATGATTCATTCTATAGAATCTTATGAAATAATACCAGTTTAAAATTACTATTTATTCAATTAAATACTAAGATATCTTTTTTTGTTTTTATAATGGTTAATATGTGGAATATATAAGACTATATGAATGGATGAATCTATAGGAATAGAAAAACATCATATAAATTGAAAAAATATATTTTTAGAAAGTTGAGAGTCTTATAGCTTCTCTTTTCATGTTTCAGCACTATTGGACCATAGTTCTCAACAGTGTCATCTTCTAATCTAAGAGTTCTTACACAAGTAGCTTTATTTCCAGAGGCATATAATACCTTAAACTATATTTCACTTGACCACACAGGTAGAACTTGACAAAAATTTAAATATGAGCTCTATAAGAAACACTATGATTTGTCCCCCAGCCATTGACTTCTTACTAACTGTAGCTTAATTAATTTAATATGCTAGATTTGTCAAAGGTAGATAATTTTCCTATGTCGCTATAAAACAATTTAATGAAATATATAGCTTTCTCTTTGGTAGAAAATGTAAGCCAGAAAAATTAAAATTGGGTTGAAAAATCATTAGAGAACAATTTACTCAATCATGACTTTATTTTTTCACATTTATTAAGCAACTATCATTTATTAAGCACCTACCCTTTGCACTGGCTCTGTAGTCAGCCTGGGATCAGAGTGATAGAGGACACAGGCCTTGTGTCACAGCGTTTACCATTCATCTGGGAGATAGTTAGATGTCTGCACAGTTATGATATGACATGACAAATTAAACAAATAATATACTTATTGTAGACCTCAGACTGGAGGTCTACCATAAAATATGGGTAGAATATATGATAGACTTACATAACCAGTAAAACATAAAATAATTGGAAGCTAGAAAACTCTTCCTAAGTAGTTTTGTAATAATTCATGAGTCAAAGAAAAAAAATCAAATTGAAATTAGGGGAAAAAAGTGAGCTGAAAGATAATGAAAGTGCTAAATATTGTGTGATGCAGTCTTTAGCAGCACTAAAGTGATGATTTATATACTTAAATTCTCAAGTTAGAAAAGAAAGATTGAAAATTAATGAGTCATGTGTCTAATACAAGAAGTTTTTAAAAAGAACAGTAGTGTAAGCCTAAAGAAAATACATACTAGGGGTTAAAAAGAATGAAAATAAAATATTTTAAAATAGAAAACAAAGATGTAAAAGTATATCAACTGATAGTTGCTTCTTTGAAAAGACTGGTCAAATAAAGAAATATCTGGTAATATTATTGGTCAAGAAAAATAGATGGTACAAGGAAATAACTGTAGGAGTGAAAACAGAAAGTATATCCATGAATAAAGCAGACACTAAAATAAGATATCATGAAAAATTTTCTGCCAATGATTTTGAAAACTTAGCTAAAAAGGGCCTCCCTGGTGGCGCAGCGGTTGAGCGCTGGGTTGTGAAGCTGCCCGCAGCCTCTGCAGAGCCGGGTCGATCCCCGGCTGCTCCCCGGACACTGGAGGAGGGTCCCACATGACGCACAGACCTCTCCTGCCGCCCGCTGCTCCCCTCAGCACTGTACTTCGGTCCTTCTGCCTGCTCTGCTCCCTGCTCTGGCTCTGGTGAATTCTCTCACCCTCCTGCGCTTCTGACTGTACCCAATGCTTGCATAAATAAAAAAATAAATAATTAATTTTAAAAAAGAAAAATTAGCTAAAAAGGTAAATTTCTAAGAAAATATAATTTACCAAGTCTTACGCAATGCCAAAACAAAGAGATTAAGATTATAAGGTTAAGAGAATTGAATCATAGGCAAAATGTACCCTTTCCTCCACACACAGAATATTAAAAATTATCTTGTAGAGTAATTCATAAAATATATTCAAAGATCATATAATCCCTGTGTTATACAAATAAAATCTGGGAAATAGGAAAAGAAGTAACATACTCCACTTTTTTTGCCCATGAGGTTAATTTAACCAAGTTGAACAAACCCAACTTGTCCAAGTAATCAATAGCTTCATGAAATGATGGGCTAAAAGGATAGTTTAAAATTAGCTACTTTATTAATATATTGGGTTAAACCCTATAAAATTGCTCTTTCATCATTATAAAACAGTCCTATATCAGCAGTTTCATAACACCACCTCAGTGGACAAAAGGAGAAAGATGACTTCATTATCTTAGCAGACAAAGAAAAAATGTTTACAACGAACATCAAATTTAGTAGTGAAGTGTCATAAGCATTCCCTTTGAGATCAAGAAAAAGGCAAAGAGACATCTCTACTTCCATTCAGTACCATATTAATACATACAAATTCACAGAAGACAAGCAAAGGAAATAAATTGCACAACATATTTCTAAATAAGTTACCCAAGAGCCCACAAATTATGCAAAAATTAAAAGAATTCAACAATGTTGCTAGAAACAAGTTGTACATTAAAATATTGATTTTTTTCCAGTCAGTTGGGGAGGGGGAGAGGGAGGGTGAAGAGTGAGAAGAAAACGGGGTGGCTGGGAGAAGGGCACAATGGACTATGGTGGAGGACTATGGGTGCTTTGGTGGTGGGAAAACTATGGTGACCACAAGTGAGGGGAAAACTCATATAAACAGGGATAAAATAAAAATAAACAGGGATATAAAAATAAATAAAAATAACACGAGCTTTTCAGCACCAAAAACAAACAGCCAGCAAAATATCAATGATAAACAAAAGATCCAGGGAAAAACATCTAACAAAAGTATGTATTTCTAAGAGTATTTTTTTATTGAGTTAATATTGGTTTACAATGCTGTTTCCACAATAGAAATGTAGGATCTGCACCCCACTTTCCAGGCATTGTTGCCATAGGGCACCCACCACCAAAGAACCCATAGTCTACACCATAGACCCCAGTGCTCCCTCCTTTCTTTGTTCTTATGCCTCCCCTCTCCCTCCCACACCCTCTCTGGTTACCTCCATTCCACAGTTGGGTTTCAAGGGTTAGTTTTTTTTTTGTTTGTTTGGCTTTATATGACCCTTTGTTTTAAATACCACATCTTTTGGGCCTCCTCTGGTGGCGCAGTGGTTGAGTGCTGGGCTGCGAAGCTGCTCGCAGCCTCTGCAGCACTGGTTCGATCCCAGGCTGCCGGGAGGGTCCCACATGGTGCTACAGACATCTCCTGCCGCGCCTGCTGCTCCCCTCAGCAGTGTATTTCGTCAGTCTGCCTGTTCTGTTCCCCGCTCTGGCTCTGGTGAATTCTCTCACCCTCCCGCACTTCTGACCATACCCAGTGCTTGTATGAATAAATAAATGAATCTTTAAAAAAAAAATAAATACGACATCCTTTTTTTTTCATTTTTGTATGCAAATTTGTTTCATTTGCTACTATCTTTTCAATATATTTCTTGATATATATTAGAAAAAACAGATTTTATCATAATTACATGTAATTTAGGAGAGGTTTTCCCAGCTGGGAAGGAAAATCCAGTGTGTAGCAACCTTTTTAGAAACAAAGACTAAAATACAAATTTCTGAAGAATATTACTTTGCTTGAAGCATCAAGGTAATTTTTCATCTGAATTATTTTTCAATTATTTTATATGACACTGATATTTTTTCCCCAGCTACTTTTAAAAATTATTTTTCTTACATCGTTGTAGTCCCATAGTTCTCCCATCACCATAGCACCCGTGATCCATCATCACAGTCCCTTGTGCTCTTCCCTGCCCTTTTTGACTCCTCCCTTCCCCCCACACATACTCTCCCTGGCTTTATGCCCCAGATCTATGGTCAATTTGCTATTTTTGACTTTTCTTGACCTTTTGTTTGGTTTCTCTGTATTCCATATATAAATGAGACCATCCAATAGAAAAAGAAATATACCCTATCTTCTTAATTCATTTGGCTGTTTTTCGACATGGAAGCTGTATCCATGTCTTAGCTATTGTAAACAGTGCTGTAACGCACACATGAGTACAAGTTTCCCTTCAATTTAGTGTCTTTGTGTTCTTCAGGTAGATGCCTAGGAGTGGAATATCTAGGTCACAAGGCAGATCCATTTGCAGTCTTTTGGGAAACCTCCATACTGTCTTCCATAGGGGTTGGACCAGGCTACAATCCTACCAACACAGCAATAGCGTTCTTTTTTCTCCACATCCTTGCCAGCATTTATTTTGCCTGGTCTTTTTTGATATGGGTCATCTCAGAGGTGTGATGTGGTGTCTCGTTGGTTTTGATTTGCATTTCTCTGACAATAAGTGATGACGAACATTTTTTTTTTTTCATGTGCCTGTTGGCCATCTGTATACCTTCTTTAGAGAAGTACTTATTTAGTTCTGCCCATTTTTAGATAAGGTTATTTGTTTTCTTTTTGTAGAGGTGTATGAGTTCTTTGTAAATCTTTGATATCAGTCCCTAGTCAGATGTATGGTGTGCAAATATATTTTTACCATTAAGTGGTGTGTCTTTTGTTTGGGTTAGTTTCTTTCATTGTGCAGATCTTTTCAGTTTTATGTAGTCCTATTTGTTCATGTTCACTTTGCTGCTGGAGCTGAATCTGCAAAATATGTATTTTTTTTTTGGAGAAAATTACAAAATCTTTAATGAAAATCCATTCAGTTGACCACAGTAAATGAAGAGCAATACATGTGTAAATTGCAGCTGTAGGTCATCAGTGGGAGAGTGAATCAGTTGTAGTACAGTCATCCAATGCAATATTTGGCAGCAGTTGAAATAAGTGAATTACTGTTATCAATGCTAACCTGGATAAGTCTTAAAATTGTGTTAAAAAGAGAAAATTTCACAAGATTACATATAGCATGATGCCACTATCATATATGAAGCTATATGAAGTTTTATTTATTTATTTATTTTTAAAGATTTTATTTATTTATTTATACAAGCACTAGGTACAGTCAAAAGCACGGGAGGGTGAGAGAATTCACCAGAGCCAGAGTGGGGAACAGAACAGGCAGACTGATGAAGTATACTGCTGAGGGGAGCAGTGGGCAGCAGGAGAGGTCTGCACGCCATGTGAGACCCTCACCTGGAGGCCGAGGATCGAACTGGTGCTGCAGAGGCCACGGGCAGCTTTGCAACCTAGCGCTCAACTGCTGTGCCACTAGGGAGCCCCATATGAAGTTTTAAAACATGAAAACCTACCTCTGGTGAAGGTGGTAGAAGGAGGGAAACTTAATAGGGAGATGTGACACAAGGGACTTAAATTTAATTGCTATGCTTTAGTTAGGTTGGTTCATGGATACATGAGTACTTGAATTCTTTTCTAGACTTTTTATATTTCTGAATTCTTGCAGTTTTTCATAATTTCAAAAGAGAAAGTAAGGCATGATTGAATTATTATGGGGGGATGATTTGCATCTTCTCAAATATAAAATAAGGGCCTCCCCTGGTGGCGCAGTGGTTGAGCACTGGTCTGCGAGGCTGCCCACAGCAACTGCAGCGCTGGTTTGTTGCTCGGCTGCGGGTGAGGGTCCTGCAAAAAAAAAAAAAAAATCAAATATAAAATAAGATGAAATTATAATTAAAATTATAGCCAGGTGGGATTTAGATAGAAAGGAGAATGAGTGAAGAAGGAACTTGGGAAGTCTGCAGGCCTGGGACTCAGTTATGATTCTATCATAAGTTAGTTCTGGAATCATGGATAAATTCCCTAACTTGTTTAGACTTTTATAAAGTGGGATAGGATCATAGTTGTGACTGAATATAGGTAAAATACTTTTGCAAAGTTTACAAAACCATGGCTATGTGGTTGTACAGATATGAAGGCTGTACTGTATTAGGTAGACTGAAACTAGACCTTTATTGACTAAAGTTACACAATACTTTTATCTTTGAAGTTAACACTGTGAATCAAAAAAGAGTAAAAGTTGAATAAATATGGGACTATAGTGTAATTGAAAATGAATATACCTCAGAGCTTAACAATTCCTTTGGAGACATATACAGAAATGTTTTCTGTAGTATTAAAAGAAAATAAAGAAGAAATAAAAATATGGCCAAGAGAACTCCTCTAGTAGAGACATTAGATGATCAAAGACTGGACAAGAAAAATTAAGAAAGATAATGTGGATGGTATTTCTGATCTTGTCAGTCATGTTATATATCAAATAAGATTTGTACTGACACTTCACAAACTGTGTGAAACAGGATGCTGTAGACTACACATTAACTGAAAACTCATTTGAAGGAGAAGGCTAGTAGGACAGACCCTCAAAGGATGACATTCATTACAATAGACCAGAGACTGCCTCTGAGTTAGTGGACAATTCTTTTAATAATCAAATGTCTGAAAGTGAAACCTAAGATTCTGACCTTATTGATAGTTAAAATGAAAATTCTTTCCCTGAAAAACTCTTTCTCTAAATCTGATAGAAAATGCTCAAAGTGAAATAAAATAAAATATAATGATATTATTATTACTAATTGTAATGTAAAAATTTCCAAACTATTAATAATAACATTTTTGAACAGCCATTTTAGGAAACTGAATTATCTTCTATTGTCTCTATTGAACTGACAATACAAAACCATTATTACATGAAAAAAATAATTAAAGCACACTTATCCACTTTTCCAGAAATGTGGAGAAAGATTTACAGGGTGGGTCAGGCTTTCAATTAATAAAGGCTTTATGTTAACTTATGGCATTTTCCAACTTTTTAAAATGTGTGCTTTAATGCACAATTATGTGGCAACAAAATAGACAACCTAGAAGAAATGGACAAATTCCTAGAAACATATAACATTCCAGGACTGAACTAGGAAGAAATAGAAAACCTGAACAAACCCTTCATGAGTAACAAATTGAAACAGTAATCAAAAATCTTCCCAAGGGTGACAGTGTGACCCATCAAAAGGGGTTGTGGGCTGACCATCCAATAGGTCACATAGGTGATCCACTGTGTACTGACCTCAGCAGAACCTTCAAACAGGGATTGGAGGATGTGATATGTGAGACAGTGGAGATGGAACTTGGGTAGAACATGGGGGGAGCACTTTGAAAGGTGGAAATAAAGGATAAACCAAGAAAGAAAAATAGAGATAACAGGATGGCAGTGAGCACTTGTCTCTTGATGATTACCTTGAATGTGAATAGCTTGAATTCTCCAGTCAGTAAGTGTAGAGTGGCTGAATGGATTTTTGGACAGAATCTACCACTCTGCTAATTACAGAAGACCTATCTTTCTAATGGAGACAGGCATAGTTTTGGAGTTGAGGCAGGGTGTCAGTCCTACAAGCTTTATATTTCTGAATTCTTACAATCTGTCATAATTTCAAAAGAAAAAGTAAGGTATGATTGAATTATTATAAGGTGAATGATTTGCATCTTCTCAAATATAAAATAAGATGAAATTATAACTAAAATTATAGCCAGATGGGATTTAGATAGAAAGAAGAATGAGTGAAGATGATCAAGGGTTATTGGGAGCAGCTGTGTTTGTATATGATGAACTAGACTTCCAGTTGAATGGGACAGTAGGAGATAGAGACAGGCACTGTACTGTAATTGAGGGCCTGATACAGTAGAAAGATATAGCACTAATGAATGTATATGAGCCAAATGATGGAGCACCAACATGCATGAAACAATAATTGAGCTGGAGAGAGATATTGACAACAGCACAACAATGCTAAGGGATTTTAATACCCCATTTATAATTATGGGAAGATCAATAGGACAAAGAATAAATAAGGAAACAGCCTCACCTGAGGAACTAGACCAAACAGGTTTAATAGCTATCTACAAAACGCTCCACCCAAAACCCACTACATATACTTTTTTTCCCCAAGGGCTCATGGAACTTTCTCAAGAATAGACCATATGTTGAGACACAAGTCAATTGCCAATAAAATAATGGAGATCAAAAGTCTTGTAAATCAATGTTACCTCAATAAAAATAATTTAAAAAGAAATAAAGGAAGATTGGTTGGGGAAGTGTAAAAATAAACTAACCATTGGCATCACTACAAAGATAAGAGAGAGGGGGAGAGAGAGAGAGAGAGAGAGAGAGAGAGAGAGAGAGAGAGAGAGAGATGATGTTTGGAAAACTAGACAACCACATACAAAAGAATGCAACTAGATCACTGTTACAAAAAAATTAATTCAAAATGGATTAAAGACTTGAATGAAGACCTGAAACAATTAAAATTCATAGAAGAAAACAGACCATATACTCCTTAGAGATATATTTGGGGACCTGACTCCATAGGCCAGGGACAAAAAAGCAAAGATTTTAAAAAATGAAACTACCTAAAACTAGAAAGCTTTTGCATAGTGGAAGAAACTTTCAGTAAACAGAAAAAAACATATTGAGTGGGAGAAGATGTTTGCACATTATACATTCTACGAGGGATTCATATCCAAAATAACAAAACTTTTATCATCTCTTATTATTAGAGAAATGCAAATCAAAACAAGATGTTGCCTCACACCTGTGAAAATAATTATTATACTGTTGGTGGGAATGTAAATTGGTATGTCAATATGGAAAGCAGTATGTAAATTCCTTGAAAAATTAAAAGTAGAAATGCTATACAACACAATATCCCAATCCTCGGCATTTGCCTGAAAAATACAAAAGCACTAATTCAAAGGGGTATATGCACCTCCCATGTTTATTGCAGCACTATTCACCATAGCTGAGAACTGGAGACAACCTAAGTGCCCATCAATTGACGATCTGATAAAGAAGACATGGTCTATATATACAATGGAATATTAGCTATCTAAAGATGAAATCTTAACATTTGCAACAACATGGATCGATCTAGAGGAATTAGGCTTAGTGAAATATGTCAGACAGAAAAAGACAAACGTTGTATATTTTCAATCATATGTGGTATGTAGAGAAACCAGACAAACAAATGAATTAAGTAAAACAAAAATAAACTTTTAGACTATAAGACCAATTAGTTGTTACCAGAAGGGAAAAGGGCGGGGGAAGGGGTAGCTGAATAGAGAAGAAATGGGCAGTGTATGGTGGGTAGTATTGGATTTTTGACTGTGAACTTAAGATTCGCATGTTGATTCTCAGTGATGAACACCTGAAGCTTATATAATGTTATAAAGCAATTTTACTTCAGTTAAAAGACAGAAAACACTAATAACTATAAAAGCAAAATAAAATGTGTACTTTGTTGTGATTTTTCTCATCTTAAATAAATTTTAAATTTACATTAAATTTTTATTCTTAAATTTGTATTCTCTTCCTAAGCAGTATTTGCCCAAATTGAATAAGCTTCAGATGCTACAAAACCTGTATTTTCCCTGAGTTCAAGAGATTGCAAAATTCCTATTTATTGTGACCATGTCAGGAATTGAAGTCCTTGAAGTCCTATGACTAACCAGTTACATGATTGGTGTCAGACTGACTAGAATGATAATTATTAGTTGATAATGGGCAAAATCTGTTAGAAAAATCAGAGTAGTTGAAATCCCTGTAACTTGGTTAAGAATCTTTGTTGGCTGTAGAGTTGAAATGAATTACAAAAAATGATGCTTTTTTTGAGCACATACTATTTGTCAAGCTCATTGTATGCCCTTTATATCTATACTCAGTGAATCTCTGCATTCATGTTATTAAAGTAGTTGTCATGTAAGGGAATTTGCCTGAACAACACACATGTTACAACCTACCACATCGATCATCATGGGAAAAAAATCTCATGGAATTGGGATCTGTAGAAGGTGGGCCATTCTTTTCTTGCTTATTCATTTTATGGAAGTGGTTGATGAACTGAGACATTCGACTACAGATGTGCCCTGATTCTTGACTGTGGGAATTTTAGGCTACATGATTACTGTGAAGACTTTGTTATGTGTCCAACTTGATTAGGTTAAACGACATTTTCAAGATTTCCTTTCTTGTATATTTTCAGTAAGAGTGGGCCTCAGTGGAGATTCTGAGATTTGGAGGACTAACAGTGCGGCATTGACATTTTGTAGGACATAAACCTAATAGATCTGTTCATTTACCTCATTGGCGTGAAACATCAGCTTTTTGACAAAGGGCTCCTGCTTTCTCCAGGATCTCTTGGTCTCAGAGGCAACAAGAATCATGAATTTTAGTGCATCTGGACCAGTTTCCAGCCTGCTTATTATCTTCTTCCCTTCCTGATTGCTTGTCCTTTGAATGTAAAGATCCAGGGTCAGATGTGGAGAGTCTTACAGAGACTTCTTAACCAGTTTCAACAATTGTGTAAGCAAATTTTCTGTAATAAATTTTCTCTCTCTCTCATCTTTTCTCTATCTAATTTACTGGTTTTGCTTCTCTGGTCAAATCCTGACTAAGACAATTAGCAAAGAATTGGCTCCTCCCCTGGTATTATAAGGGCCCTGGGGTCCAACATTAAGTTTTAAATGCATAGCATGTCAAGTAATGTTAAGATTCATGACTTCACTACTTATGGTTAGGGAAGAATTCATCCTTTCCCTGATATAATTGTGAAGCTAGTGCCCAGACCTGCAATTTTTTTTAAGTGGTATTTGTGCTTGTTCTTTTTTTTTTAAGATTTATTTATTTATACAAGAACTGGGGGTATAGTCAGAGGTGCAGGAGGGTGAAAGAGTTCACCAGAGACAGAGTGGGGAGCAGAATTGGCAGACGGACTGAAGACACTGCTGAGGGGAGCAGCAGGTGAGACAGGAGAGGTCTGCTGTGCCATGTGGGTCTCCACCTCGCCAGCCGGCAATCGAACCTGCCCTGCAGAGGCTGCGGACAGCCTCACACCACAGCACTCAACCCGCTGCTCCACCGGGGAGGCCCTCAGGCCTGCAATTGAACAGGGTTGATTGTGCTGACTATTGGGTCATAGCTGGTTTTCATGGAGTTTTGTTAGAGGCTAACTCCATTTCTGAGAGACCAGTTTGCAGGGAATTAGTCTTGGGCAAGTGTGGCAGATTGTATTTTCCAAAGATGGTTGTACTAAATATATATCACAGTCCACATACTCTTCTAACAATGTGATGCTCCTATTCCTCCATTGAGAGATGAGGTCTATGTTCCCTCCCTTTGAACTCGGGAAAGCATTTGTAATTTCCTTCACTATTAGAGTGCAGCAGAGTGTTACAGTGTGACCTCCAAGGCTAGATTATAAAAGGGAATATTGTTTTCATCTGGTTCTCTTTCTTACTCTTCACTCGCTCATGGAACCCAGCCACCATTCTATAAGGAAGTCCAAACTAGCCCACGCAGGGAGACCATATGGAAAGGCCCATGTGGAGAGGAGCTTAAGTCCCCAACTGATATACCCAGCATTAGCTAACAGACTGTGACTGAGACTTTAGAAGTTTCTATCCACCCACTTTTGAGTCTTCTGAGGCTTCAGACACTGTGGCGTAGTCTCCACAAACAAGTTCACTTGAAGATTTGTGAGCAGAATAGCTACTGTTGTTTTTTCTTTTCTTTTCTTTTTTAAAAATTTATTTATTTACTTATACAAGCACTGGGTTCAGTCAGAAGCACGGGAGGGTGAGAGAATTCACCAGAGCCAGAGCAGGGAAGAGAACAGGCAGACGGACGAAGTACACTGCTGAGCGGAGCAGCAGGCGGCAGGAGAGGTCTGCGCGCCATGTGGGACCCTCTCCAGGCAGCTGGGGATGGAACCAGCGCTGAAGAGGCTGCGGGCAGCTTCGCAACCCTGAGCTCAACTACTGCGCCACCAGGGAGGCCCTGCTGCTCTTGTTTTTTCACCACTAGATTTTGGAGTGGTTTGTTAGTTGACATTAGTAATGGAAAAGACAAGTCAGCTTTATGTAAGAGTTGTCTATTGCTACATAACAAATTGCCCTAAATTACTCTAAAATTTAATCATTTTTTAAAAATTTAATAATTGAAAAGTATGAATATTATTTCATGCCATTTATGAGGCTCGAGAATTCAGGAGTTGCTTAGCTTAGTAGCTTTCACTAGGGCTTTCCTTGCTGTTACACAGTCAAGATATTGGTCAGGGTGTAGTCATTTGAAGGTTGAGACTAGAGAACCATCCGGCAAAATGGGTCACGTGGTTATTGAGAAGAAGCCTCTGTTTCTTTTTTTTTTTTTTTTTTGAGGCATGTTTTATTTATTTATTTGTTTGTTTGTTTGTTTCTTTTGTTTATACATGCACTGGGTACAGTCAGAAGCGCGGGAGGGTGAGAGAATTCACCAGAGCAGGGAGCAGAGCAGGCAGAGGGACCGAAGTACACTGCTGAGGGGAGCAGCAGGCGGCAGGAGAGGTCTGCACGCCATGTGGGACCCTCCTCCGGTGGCCGGGGAGCAGCCGGGGATCGAACCGGCGCTGAAGAGGCTGCAGGCAGCTTCGCAACCCAGCGCTCAACCGCTGCGCCACCGGGGAGGCCGTTTCTTTTTTTTTTTTAAAGATTGATTGATTGAGTGATTGATTTATACATACATACATACAAGCATTGGATACAGTCAGAAGTGCGGGAGGGTGAGAGAATTCACCAGAGCCAGAGCGGGGAGCAGAGCAGGCAGAAGGACCGAAGTACACTGCTGAGGGGAGCAGCGGGCGGCAGGAGAGGTCTGTGCGCCATGTGAGACCCTCCTCCAGTGGCTGGGGAGCAGCCAGGGATTGAACCGGTGCTGTAGAGGCTGCGGGCAGCTTCGCAACCCAGCACTCAACCGCTGCGCCACCGGGGAGGCCCCAGAAGCCTCAGTTTCTTGACGGATGTTGGCAATAGGCTTCTGTTCCTTGCTACATGAACCTCTCACAGAGATGCCTGAATGTCCTCATGATGAGGCAGTTGGATACTCATGTAGTAGGTAATCCAAGAGATAGAATAAGGATGAGGTGAAAATGCCTTTTATGATCTGATCTTACAAGTTGCACACTGTTATTTCTACAGTATGATATTTTTTAAAGTCACTAAGTACAGCTCACATTCAAGAGGAGGAAATTAAGATTGCACCTTTTGAAGAGGAGAGTATCAAAGAATTTGTGGATTTGTTATGAAATCACTGCACTCTGACCTCTAAGGGAGCTTCTAGGTCTCTTTCTTCCACTCTGTCAGTATTCCATCCTTCAACAAAAGGAGGTTGTGATGTTAGTTATGCCATCTCCCTCAGAAACACTGGAAAATCATTCAGAAGGGCTGGGTGACTATGTAAGTATGCAGATCATGTTTCCTGACACAGTTGGAAGAAGGCCACTGTAAGTAGGATCCAGGAGGCATGCATAGTCTAATCTGGAAAGTGTAATAAAGCTGGCACCTGCAACTGTTGTTGGAGGTTGAGATAGCGTTAACCAGAATTTTCAGCATTGCTCCTGAGGCAGTGATGGGGAACCTGCGTCATTCTAGATGAAGAAAGGCCTCTCCTGCACTGTTGCTCAGCCTTGAAACCTAGGATTCATTGTTAGTCATTTCATCAATGATTGAATAGGGATTGGGTGTTTTAACCCAATGGAGTTTGCAAGAGGCTGGTAGATGTTAATAGTCAAGTAGAGTTTATAGGAGAAACTGGAATATCTCCCTCCTCCACTTCCCTATGTCCCTACTACATCGGTGTGAATGGAAGAGCCATTAATAGATTATTTTATAAGAACAGTTCTTTGAGAGCAGGTCTACATTGAGGAGAATTCTCTTGGAGTACAAGATGGTTAATGTGTACTGCCCCCACCCCCAAGCCTCCTGTAATTTTGGTGTTCTGTTATTGCTAATTGAAGCACTTCTGGAAATATTTTTTCCATCTGGCTCATATTCAGGATGATAATCTCAGTGGAAATCCAGACATTGCCCAGTCACCAACACATTTTTTAAAAAAAGGTTGCTGTTAGTGGTCTGGTCTTATAATTCCTCATTGAGGTGAAATTCTCATAATGAAAATTTAACCATTTTCAATTGTGCAATTATACTTGGCATTTAGTACATTCACAGTGTTGTGCAATCAACACCTCTATCAAAATCCAACACATTTTCACCACTCCAAAATAAAATCCATACCCATTAAGCAATCTCTTCTCATTCTCCTTAGACCTTGGCAACCACCATTATGCTTTCTGTCTAGATTTTTCTATTCTAGTATTTGCCTATTCTAGATTTTTCAAACAAGTAAAATATTACAATAGAAGACCTTTTGTCTTTTACTTAGCATAATGTTTTTTTGGGGGGGTATGAATCCATTAAATTCAAATTATTTTGACCTATTTTTATTTGAGGTAACATTGGTTTACAACACCATAAACCATTTTTAAAAATCAGCTATTGCTATTACTATAAAGCAAAGGAGAAAAAAAATCTCCATTTTCTTCCAACAGCGTTTTAAAGGTCACACCTCCTTGACTCACTTACTTCTCCTGGTGGACCCTTATGGGGCACATATCACTTCAGAGGCTTGTCTTATTTTGCATTTGACTTTGTTAGGTTGACCATAAATCAAAAGGGAGGAAGGAAATTGATTGGGTTTCCTATTAGGCCACTTCTTGGCAAATTCTTCACTTCTCCTTGATCTCACAGAGGATGAAAATGTACAGACAGGCAATTTTTTCATAACTGAAATTGTACAGGCACTTGTACTGAAAATTCCATTATCATTTAGTATTTATTTCCTTCTATGTAATTTTAAGTTAAAAAAAACCTAGGTAACATTAATCTCAACAATTTTTTTTAGTGGTGTTAGCTCAGGTACACCAATAAGATGAGGTGAAAATATGAGTAGGTAGAATTTTTTAAATTTATATTTGAAAGTGATTTGGGTATCCCATGGATATGTGACTTATATTTTTTTCCCACTGTGATGCATATGAGGAATGATGCTGACGACAGTAACAGTCTCATGAAATCACCAAAGAATTCCTTTTGTGTGCTGACTGACTATAATCTTCATCTTCCTTGAAGAAATCCTACAAACATGCCAAAAAATATGTGTGGCATTGTTTTGAGTAATAAATTTGATTTTTTCTTAGTTATATAAAACATAATCATCTTACCTATGAAATGTAAATGCTTTGAAATAGTGAAACTTAGTAGTGATGACTACTGATTATAAACCTCAGCATTGACTCTGCATGATGATGGATACTGAGATTGAAAATCAGCTAACTTACCAAGACCTTCATCTTACAGAAGAGGAGATGGGAGTTACTCAAGGTTGCTCAAGGTCAGTTTCTCAAGGTCATTTAGTGGTAAGTGACTCTAGGGTCAGGTCACTTCACTCTGGGCTCAGATATTAAGTCCTTAGACACTTACTGAGCTTCTTTGGTGTCTCATGCCCCATGATCAACATAAAGATGAATAAGACACAGTCTACTTCAGTAATTCCTTAACGGGTTGGGAGACTGGACAGTGGAATGCAAGTAACTGATGCATAAAACATCAATTACAGAGCAGTTCAAGGGGGATTACAGTGAATGGTCAGAGCACACATCAGGGGAACCAGACAGGGCTTGGGAATGGGGTACAGGAAATCTGCCCAGAGGAGATGATTTCTAAGCCAGGCCTGAAGAATGAGTGTGAGACAAGTCATATTTGACCAATTAAGATTTGGTATAAAATTGGCATCACACAGAGAGAGAACCAGTCCTCCTACAAGCCTTCTCTTGAAACCTTAACCAGAAACAGAAAATTTAGCTAGATAATGATAAATAATAATCATTTATTACTGTTAGTTTTTCAGTGCATATCTGTGATGGAATTTCATGAAAGTCTTTCAGTGAGTCCATGAGTATGAAAGGGTAGGTATAGTTAACCTCTCAAATAATGACCTAAAATGAATTTAGAAGTAAATAAGGTGGAATTTCAGTGGATGAGGACATTTTCATGTCTTCTCTGAGGCATAAAAGAACCTCTGGTTGCTTAAATACATGTTGTCCATCTTATAGAGTAAAATTTTATCCTTTGGAGAAGTGAAAAATATCATACTAATGGGCCAATATCATGCCAATCAATGTTTTTCCTGTGACCACCTTGCATTCAAATTGAACTATCTCATCTGCAGCCTTTGACCCTGATGCTACCTCCACAGGATACTCCTACCCCCTTTCCACCTCAACCCCTCCCCCTTGTCACAGATATTAACCACAATTAAATACTCTTGCTTTGACACTGGATAGCAGGGTTAGGTCAATCATATTTTCTTCATGGAAGAGTCAGATATTTGAGCCATTTGTCAACTCTTCCTTGTATCCACATCCTTATGGTCTCGTTATGGGCAGAGAGTACTTCCCCTACCTGATTTATATGGGCTTGCATATGATTTGTGTTGGCCAATGGCATGTAGGAAGAAGTATCACTATGCTATGTTTCCTCTAAAATATTCCTGTGAGAAACATACTGTCTTGTTTCACTTCTCTATGCAACTTAAATTGTAGCATCCCTCACCAGACCCAGAAGTAGTCAGCCCTAATACTACATCACTCTGCCTTCCCTCTCTCCTGATTATAAGAGATTGAACCAAGGGTAGACTCCTGTCTGGCCCAAGGGAAACCAGTTCATATGGTTTGGGTGGGGTTAACTCTGGCTACAAGGTTGTGTATGAGCTGAAGACCTGGCAAACAGTCCCATCTTTTTGACTACAGTGATTGGTTCAATCTCAGTCCAGGTTCCCAGCAAGAGAAATAAGATTTCTTCCTAGGAATTTTCTCCCAGAAGTTTGAGGAAAGCCTGTTATTTAAACTCTGCTGACTGAGCTTGGAAACTGAGGGTAGAAATGCTAGTGTTTATTCTGCAAGAAGTATGATGAAGAAATAAGAGGGAGGGAAAACCTGAAAATATTGTCTGTATTGCTGGTACAACCCTGTTAAAGATAACTCTAGTCTTCTTTTGTCAGATGCTAGACCACAAAGCCCTTACTGTTTTCTTCCTTAAACTAATTTGAGTTAAATTGCTATCATCTTTGACCATCTTGACTTTGACCATCAGAGCCTCTAAGGAAGGAGGAGGTTTATTATAGGGACTAGATCCGTTTATTAGTCAAAGCTCAGTACTTAAAATATAAGAATGCTCTACATAGATTCCACTGAAGGCAGGCAGAAAATGGTGGAATCATAAAGGAGAACACCACACAAAAATATCAGGCCTAATTCAATTTTCATTTAAGTTATTAAGTAAAGGTTTGTATAAATCATTTTAAAAATTATATTTTATTTATTTATGCATACAAGAACTGGGGAGTAGGCCAGAAGTTTGGGGGGGTGATGAGAGCATTCACCAGAGACAGAGTGGGGAGCAGAACAGGCAGACTGACTGAAATACTCTGCTGAGGGGAGCAGTGGGCGAGACAGGAGAGGTCTGCTGCACCATCTGGGTTAGCTCCCTGGCTGGGGATTAAACTCAGGCCACAGTGGCTGGTGATCGCTTGATAGGGCTGAGACTTTAACATCTTGTGCCAACAGGGAGGCCTGGGTTTGTATAAATTTTTAAGACTTGTTATGATTTTATTCAGTGGTAGGTACCAGTTAAGCCATACAGCACAGTGTTAGGAATTCATGAAGAACTTAGGTAGGAGATTCTACTTAAGATGTCCCATGCAACTACATTCAAATGTTTCCTGGAGCTACTGTCATCTGAAATCTTGGTTGGATATCCAAGATGGCGCACTCACATGATTGGCAGTTTGTGGTGATTGTCAGCTGGGAGCTCAATTGAGGCCACTGACATGAGCGTCCATACATAGCCTATTCATGTAGCTTGGTTTCCCTTAAAATATGACTGCCTCAATGTAGTTGGACATCTTATATAGGGGCTCAGGAGCCAAGAAGGAGTTGCAGTGAACAAGACAGGAGCGGACTTTCCTTTTCTGACTTAGCTTCTACCATATTCTATTGACTACAGATGAACCATAAACCTGCCTAGGTTCAAGGGGAGAGAATAGAGATCTCACCTCTTAAATAGAGTGCCAAAAATGTGTAGCCGTAAAAATAAAGCCATCTAGTTTTGAAACACATCAATGTGACATTTACTGTAGTAAAGATTTTAAAACCAATCAGAACACAAAGAATACAATATGTAGACAGAGGTTATAGCTCTCTGCATTACTATATTTAATATTTTCCATTTTCAAAGGGCTTTGGTCCACTGCCAAAATAATCTGAAACTAATTCCATTAGTAATTAAGAACCAATTATGTGGGAAGTTGTCAATTTGTAAACTAAATTTGGATTTGTAAGAGGAAAAATAAACCTAATTATTTTTAAGGGACCACAGGCTGCTCTCAAATTCCTAAATATAATTATGCCACAACCAACGCAGATAACACCACCCAAAATGCAACTTTAAGATCAGACTACACAAGAAATTTCAAGCCCCAAGGAAAATATTTATGAACAGTCTAAAAGAGGAATAATAGTAATTTATAAAGTAGATTGGAAAATGAGATTCAAAGGAATATTATATTCAAGCTATACATTATGGTTAGAGTGTCTCTGAAGCTTAGAAGCAAAAAAAAAATCATGAAATTAGGAACCTACATCTTAGGAGTTGAAAGATGTGGTAATTATCCTGGTTGTGGTTAAGGGTACAGGTAATTCATTTTAAGTAACCAACTACTGTATTCCCTCCCTGAAATCTCACAGAAAAGCAATTTCAGTAAGATGAAAAACACCAAATTGAAAAAATGGTTGATTTGGCTTTTTTCGCTACCTCGTGGACCAAATCAAAAAGACTGTAAAACGGATTGTCCTGATTGTGAAGAAATGTATTAGCCAAGAAAAACGAGCCCTCCTAAAGTTAATTCAGAAGCAAACTCTAAAATTGATGGAAATTTTTCTTAATTCTTTTCAAGTTGAGAATTGAGAACCTACATTTTCTTATTTGAAAAAGAGAGAGCAAAATCGGGAGCCATAACAAAATTGCTGTGATGGTTCAGGGAGACGTTATTAGAAGGTTTGATAGGGTCAGGGTAGGCCATTGAAGTTAGGGGAGCAGGAGTAAGCCACTTGTAAGGTCAAAGTTGTGTGTGTCCTTTTGTTTCTGGAGGTGAGAGATGCAGTATTCTCTATGCTAGAAACACTTATAGCCCTGCTAACTCTGGCTCACTGCTTTTGTTCGCAAAAAATTACTTTTAGGAGTTACTGCTGTAAGATTTGACACCTTTATTAAGCATTTCAGAAATCAGAGATTTCCCATTGTGGTGGACTCAGAGGGAGAAAAAAATTCCAAAAGGTTGGCAAAAATATTGGTACTTTTTTGAAGACATATAAAGAGATTATAGGTGCTGCCTTAATAGTATCATTTTTTTAAGATTTATTTGTTTTTATACAAGAGCTGGGGTACAGGCCAGAGGCGCAGGAGGGTGAGAGGATCTACCAGAGACAGAGCGGGGAGCAGAACAGGCAGACTGACGAAATACACTGCTACAGGAGAGGTCTGCGCGCCATGTGGGATTCTCGCCGGCTGGTCAGGATCTAACCCTCACTGCAGAGGCTGCAGACAGCTTCACAGCGCTGTGCTCAACCTGCTGTGCCACCAGGGAGGCCCTAATAGGATTTGCAGGTGGAGTCACCACCAGGTTGGCTGTGGAGAATCAACGCTCTGTGCATGCTCCAGGTTGCTGGACTCAAAGGCCCAGTGGAGAAGCCCTGTGGTAGCTCTGAGTGCCTCAGGACCTCAGAGGAGCCTACTGCAAAGTTCAAGAGGAACTTAGAGAGTCCAGATCCTTCAAGCAACAAAGCACAACACTTCCGGTGTCATCGTGATGGTTGTTTTTGGCTTCTAATTTATTTTTAGAATCTATTTACATAGAAAATTCCCCAATAATCAGCATCAAACTAATCAGAATCCTTATTTGCAACATTCCTTGCTTATAGAAATGGTTGTTAGTTCACCTTGTTCCAGCCCTTGTCTTATGACACCTACCTAAATTTTTAGAAATCTTGAAGCTCAATTTTGGAGAGCTTTGGGGTTTGTGGGTGAAGTAAGGAAGTTGTAAAAGACAGTGCTTTTTAAGGCAGGAATGATTAATACCTTTATCTTAGCATCTTTCTTCATTCCATCCTGCTGCTTGCTTTGATTTTGTTTTTCAACTTTAGTAGAAGTTGGCACGGATTTTGGGAACACAAATATTTTGCTGGTCTCTAACTCAGTCTTCTCTGGACTTCTGACCCACACATCCAACTCCCATGCAAGACCTCTACTTGGATGACAAAAAGGCACCTCAAGTTCAATGTATCTATTGCAGAAATCATAATTTATCACCTCACTACCATCCACTCTTAATTCTCTCCAATGGAACCTTTTATGTAGCAACCAGTGTCAGTTCTTAAATCTATATTTAAAACTATATCCTTTGTCTGCCTAAAACCCTTAGATGGTTTCAGTAGCTCTTACAATAAAGACCCAGATCTTTAGAAAAGACTTGCATGAACTGGTTCCTCTGATCTCTACGGGCCCATCTCATACCTCCTTCCTTCTGGGTTTTCCAGGAGCAGACACAAATTTGGACTACACAATGTGTAATAATAAATACCAGTATTGTGAAGGAAGCAGGATAGGGCAGAAGAAGTTAAACTTTGATGCAGGCTTGGTAGTGTTCCATATGGCAACTCTTTCTTTAGATTTCCCAACAGGATATATAATTCCTCAACACTCCAGTGTGGACCTCTGGAGTATGTTTTGCTCATCAGAGTTGTCCTGTTAAGCTTTTATATCCTGCATAACATGATCTCAGACATGACCCCAGATATGAACTCTGGTGAAGTGGGTGTTTGAAGCCCTGGCACATCTTGGAGGAGTTGACAGCTAGAGCAAGCTCTTCCCTGGAGGGATTATGTGTGGCCTCATACTAGAGCAATATTTGATTTTTCCACCTCCCCAGAACTCATTGTTCTGCATAATCATTTGTATATTGCTGATCTCCCCTATTATATATACTATAAACCCCATGAGAACAGGATTGTGTATAGTTTATCTTCAGAGGCTAGTTGGGTACCTAGCATGTAATAGATACTCCATTACCATTTGCTAAATAAAACATTAGATGTGTGATTGATAAGGCAACTCAAAGATTCTGTAGTTCTCCTGGAAGAATTATTGTAATAGGGTGGTCCTCAGGAAAAGGGGAGGTTCTAGGTTCCCTGCCCCACCCAAGGGAGTGTAGAGTTGATTAGGGAGAAGAAGCTTGAGTGGAGACTGGGGAATGTAGAAAAAAGTATGGAGCACCAGAAGGAGACCTGGAGGAGGCACATGGAGCAGAGAGACATGTGAAGAAACACTATGCTTGCTTCTTGGTCCTGGACTGGTTGAAACAGATGTGGGTGAGAGACCTGTGGGGAGGTTAACTATAGCAATTTTTATCTTGGTTTTTATTTTGCTCTTTTCCTTCCAGAATTGTCTGGCTATTTTTGACCCTTTTCTATGGGTACCCACCAGGAGGTGCCTTAGACTTGTGGCAGGCTTTCGGGCCTCAGAGGCCCTGCTTTGGGCCAACCCTTTTTGGCTGAGCATTTACCTACGAGGCGACAGGAAACTTAGGGTACTTGATCTGAAAACTATATTCTTTGTCTTTTCTTTGTTGCACACTAATGATATTAAAGTTCCTTTCCACTGAAGGTCTTATATGTTTGTGTTGATGCGGCAGATGGCAGAACCTATTTAGAGCAGGCAGGTTTGGGGGTCCTGGGGTGCCCCTTTCCCTGTCCTGCAACAGTATCAGAACTGGGAGATTTGTTTTGGTACAAAGACGGAACCACATTCAACTCACATATAGAACTGACTCTTCAACAATAAAGCATGTTTTCCATTCAGAAATTTAAAATGCAATGCATTCTGGTTTTTTAAAGTCGCTATTTCCTAATATTGAACTGAACATATTTTTGGGATCTGGTAAGATATTTTTGGGCAAAAAGTCCAGGTTGGAATTTTTTCTTAGCCTACCTCATGGGAATTTCAGTCCAGATTTAAGACATTATGACTATTAGGAAGTTTGAGCATTTTTAATCCTCCTTTCAGCAGCTTCTATAGATGGAGAGGGATGTGGAATCCCCAGCCCTCCCTACTCTTGGGGATATTGTCTTGGTGCCCAGAGTTCGTGCTTGTCAGCTAGGTGTAGGGTCATAACAGGGGGTCTCTCACCAAGGGCAAAAGTCCTGGTATGAGGAACATGCTGGGAAACCAGTGTCTGCTGAAAACAGCAGGTAGATAATAGAATAGAGATAATAATATGCTTTGATCAGTGGGAACAATGGAGCCCCCAGGTAATAGCCCTTGGTCACTCCACCCTAGCTTTCTTCCCCAGTAATTGCTTCCCTCATGCATGTACACTCCCTATTTACTTGCCCCACCTTTGTGCTTGCTGTTAATAAATACGAGACTGCCTTTGGATGAGGCCGCACATTATTTCCAGTGTAGCCCCTCCAGGCTTCTCATTGCTCTCAGGACTTTGAGTGATCTTTCCCTCATCCCGAGCCTCGGCCTCTCTGCGAGGCCACAATCTGACTAGCCTTGAAATAAATCAGATTCAGGGCCTTACTTGGCTGCTCCAACTCAACAGGGATGGGGGATCTTTAACCTCTTACTCTGACCCTAAACCCACGAGACCCACCCTGGCAGATCTGTCCCACAGAAAGGCAGGGTGGAAACAAGTATAGTTACCATCAGCCCAATATACGCTGAGCTCAGTAGAATGTTTCCATGTGGGAATTTTTTCCTAACATGTCCCAAAAAACACATCTGGAATCCAAAGAAAAATTAGGAAAATGAGAAAATGTGTTATTATTCCTCTGTAAACATTAAAGTTTTATAATAGAGATGTTACTGGTTTGAAGGAATCCACCTATGCCAAATGGAAGACAAGGTCAGGAGACACCGACATAACAAGGGAGAGGTTTAGGTTCACATTTTGGGGGCAGGAACATGTAGAAAAGGGATCATGGTCTGACAGTCTTGCTTGTAGCTGTTGCCACCTAATAAGTGTGTGTTTGTGGCCTTGTCTGCTGCCAGCAGTGAGTCATGCTTGCAAATAAAAGAAATATTAATTCATGTGCCCAGTATACTTTAAACAAATCTGATGAGCTGTGTTCCAAGAACAGCAAGTTGTGGGAGCAAAATAAGTCCTTAGCTTGGCAACTCTGACTATGTGGCTCTGTTAACCTAGCTAAGAGATACAATAATGTTTGTGGGCATTTCCCAGTTTGAATATTGCTATTGGCCACAGTTCTCTGTAAATATTACAAAACTTAACATTTCTTACTTATTAAATATTTTCTTTCACACATTGCCAGTATTGAGTAAAAGGGTATTAGGGATGTTGGAAATATTTTATTAATAGCTTATGATTTCAAAAATTCTTGATAATACGCAGGAGTTCTGATTTCTTGTGCTGATTCTCCAAGATTAATAACTGTTAGGAATTCAGAAACACTAGCTTGGCATGAACCCTGAGCACTACTAGCTCACTCAGCTGTAGCCTTCCTTGTCAGTTGCCTCTGGTAGGTCTCAGCTGGATGGCTGAGTTTCTGGCTTGAATCTGACTAAGGATCTGCTTTCCTGTCCTAGCTCACATACTATGCTAAGTTCCAGATTCTTTGTCTGAGCTCATCCATTTGTACAGCTCCTCCTATTCCAGTCCCTCTACCTTTGGCAGTGGACATGGTCTTCCATATCTCGTGTGAATATGGGGTTCTTGCTGTACCCCAGATGGGCCACCTGAAAAAGTGTGTGCCTGTTACTCTCCCTTTATACCTTTCCTTGGCTCCAGGTTCATTCTCTCCCCACTTATCTGCCTTGTTCTGTGTTACAGGAGGCTGAGTCTGATGGACTGCTTCACCTGCACTTAGACTTAGACTGTGGCCTATATGCCAAATCTAGCCCGCAGCCTGTTTTTGTAGATAAGGTTTTATTAAAGCACAGCCATTTATTAATGGTTTGGCTACTTCCATTCTACAAATGCAGAGCTGGGTGGTTGTAACACAGACTTTCTGGCCCTTTATTGAAAATGTTTATTGACTGCTGGGTGAGGCTAGTGAAGCTCCAGCATCCCATCAGAGCTCAGCTCTGGCACCAGTGACATGTCTTCTGTCCTATAGTTCCCTCCAGGGAGGTAATGTCCTCCTGCTACTGGTATGCTAGATGACTCAATGTCCCTTATGTGTTCCCTTAATTCTTCCCATAATTCATCAACTTTAATCCAAGTCTCTTAATTTCAGCCACCTCAGGTGAATTTCTTTTGCTAGGATATGACTAATGTGATATGACTACATGCCTCACTTCAGTCACATACTTGAATAGACCCTGTTGGCAAGCGATATCGTAAGTCTATGTCTAGCCACAGTCTGTCATATTGCCCTGGGCAAAGTGACTTGCCTATTGGCTAGCCCAGTTGTCTTCAATGCTGAGTCAGCCTCCCCAGTCTGACCTTGCCCTTAAGAACAGCTTATCCCTTTCCACTGTGAACCATCTTCAGAATCCCAGCACGGTCTGCAACTGAGTCTTATACAAATTATACAAACCCTAATAAACCTCCCTTTGTTCTTCTCTAGTAAAACATGGTGAGCACAGGAATCTTCATGAGTTAAGCTGGTTGTAACTTCTCTGCTGGTGTTCAAATCAATTGCTTCTAAAAGGGAGTTGAAATAGTTTCTTCTTGTAAGTCCATACATACTCTCAAAAGGACAAGAGAGTCAGTCTCTGTCTAGATGTGTCAGGACTCGGATGAAGATGCCATGACCTTAAGTCCAAATGAGGTGATTTACAAATCTCCTGTCTCAGTATCCAAATAAACTGTGCTTGCTGGCATTTCTTACTCTGGAAATTCTAGAAGAAACTAATTTTTGTAGTATTGACTATAACTAGGTTGCTTCAAAAATTTCTCAGGAAAAAAATAATTTTCATATATAATTTTCATTTAGTCTTGCCATCTGAAGTCTTAACTACAGAACATAAACTTGATCAAAAGTTATGGCAGGGACAAAATTTCAAAATGAGAAATCCCCAAATATGAGTCATATGTGGTGTTCTTGAATCCAATACTCCTGTATCTCATCTTCTTTCTGCCTGTCTGTTGGACTGCTTAAATTTTCCTATATAATAATAATATAGCAATACAATCTTATATTACCATTCAAGGAGTGTTATATAAAAATTTTAGGAATGGAAGTGCTGTATCTACAATATTGGTGTTTATTAGATTGTTACATATGAGGATAATGTTATGAGGATAGTAAATACTTAAGCGCACTTAATACTAACACTTAGTTCTTTATAATTGACAAAGTATTTCTTCATGCATTGTTTCATTGATCCTCATAATAACCTTATAAGATAAATACTATTTACTCCTACTTTACAAATAAGGAAATCGAAGGCAAGTTATTTGCTCAATGTGGTATACCTAGGAACTTCTCTTATTGTTAGTGGAGAAGACTGGTGTAGAACTGGGGGACTGATTGGTAGGACATCCAATAGGAAGAAATGGAAGTCTGCCGACTGGACCCACTGCCCAAAATGACTTCAACAAGGGCACCTGAGCAGTCTGATCCCAGGAGCTGAAAGGCAGAGCAAGTTTGGGCACACAACCATCAGCATCAGGGAGAGGCTATTCTAGAAGATACATCACAGCAGTGGTGATACTTAGACATTGAACTGTTTTGTCGTGTTCAGGAGAGAATTCCAGATAGAGTTCAGGGCCAAACATGGGGGACAGGGAAGTGCTGTCATTTCAGTTTCCACCCATGGGGGATGCTCAGACTCCCGTGATGTATCCTGCTTCTGTTCCATTAACTGGCTCTTTGGGTGATTGCTTTCAGTGGCAGGTACGGGGTTAATGAGGGTAAGAGACATTTGGCAGGATCCTGGCCTGGAGGGGCTATTCTTAGTCCTTTTCCTTCAAGCCTATGCATTTTCACTGCCCCTATGTGTCATGCATAGGGCAGGGCAGGAAATGAAGGGGAGGTAAAAAGATAAAGGTCAAGTAACTGACTGGTGTGTAGAGAGATGGATCTAATCAGGAAAGGCTTCATCATGCAAGTTTTTAGCTCATTCTTAAAAGAAACAGTACAGTCCATAATTTGTTGTGACTCTTCAAGTTTATTAAGAGTTAATAACATGAATTACACTAAAGTCCAATCATATATTTTTTCATTTTCTCTGAGGAAGTCAATTTGGTCAACTTTAGATCATTTTTCTCTTCTCAATATCTATTCTTAGTTCCAAAGACTGATTGAAGCAAATAATCCTGTTTCACATTTCCCATAGATATAAATACTCTTTAGAGCCACACTGTTCAATATGTGGGCCATTAGCTATATGTGGCTATCGAGTTCCTAAAATGTGGCTGCTCTTAACTGAGAACATATTCACCATACGTGTAAAATCGTGCCTGGTTCTGAGGACTTAGTATGAAAAAAATGTAAAGTCTCATTAACAACTTTAATGTTCATTATTGTTGAAATAATATAATTCTGGCTAAACTGGATTAAATAAAACATACTATTAAAACGAATTGCACCTGTTTCTTTTTACATTTTAGTGTTATTACAAGAAAATTTAAAATTACTTGTGTGGCTAAGGTTAGATTTCTAGTGGACAATGCTTCTTTAGGGAGAAGCTGCAGGCTCCTAAAGGGTGACTCCCTTTCAGCCTGTGCCAAAAGATTCTTTCCCCTCCAGGCCAGTTCCAACAAGTCAAATAATGCAGATTTCATAATTGGAAGGAAGACTGCAAGTCATTTGGAAATTAGGTGATGAAACTGCAATAGGATCATAACTCCTGCATGACAATTTGCTTTTCTGAGTCTTTCTTATTCCAAATGGAATAGTCACTGCTCTAGTCTCTCCTCTAGCTAATTTACATCTTATTTTCTTTCTGTCAGAAGTGTCATTTCCTGTGATTGATGAAACCATGTTTGCTATGTGCAAAAACAAGGCCACTGTGTTATTCAAACTGGATTCACTACAAATATTTTCATCCTCTGGTTTGGGAAGAATTCATAGGGTTTCCTGGAAGCCTTTAAAAACCTCACAATATTTGGTTACTTTCAGAATTTGATGTTGAAATGACAGGAATAAAAATATCACTTACCCTTACAAATATGAAATAAAAAATCAAGTTACTACCTGGCAGAAGAGTCTTTCTTTAATCCTAGATCATGTGTATACATGGCTTCTGAATTCACCATTTTTGACTCGAGGGTTTTAAGGTCATCTTTAATGATGTGTTTCTACACAATTAATGAGACTGACTATGCAATAGATTTAATTCACCTAGAGTCAATTCAGTTTTTAGAGGTGATTTTAACATGACGGTAACCTTCAATTTATGTATGCTTCTAAGTCAGTAACAGCAATGTTAGAACTTTATAATTATTATTACTTTAAAACAAGGAAGACACATTAAATAAGAGGAAGCAGACCCTTTTCTCTTTAAGAGGCAACTGGGACCAATTAAATGCTTGCATATACTCCCGCAATGCCCTTTCCCTGCTTTGCTTTAGTTTCTTTTAATTATCTACTGAATTTATTAAAACATCAGTAGCTCAGACTTGTTTATTATTATTTTGTAGTATTATCTTAGTTTGCACACAGTTTATTTCACTTCTGACTTTTAACACATGCACATATTTTTGTAACCACCACTAACAGGATATAGAATGATTCCAACATTTCTCAAAATTCCCTCTTGCTACCACTTTGCAGTAAGAAGCTCCCCCTACCCATGACCCTTGGCAACTGCCAGATTGATTCTCTGTTGTTGTCATTTTCTCTTTTGGGGAATGCCATGCCAATGAAATTCAATCATATGGGTCTAATCAGGAAAGACTTCGTGGTACAAGAAGTTTTATCTATTTTCTGGAGGATTTGCTGGAGAACTAGTATCATATTTTCCTTTAAATGTTGGTAGAAATCACCAGTAAAATGATCTGAATCAAGTTTTTTTTTTCTTTTAGAAGATTGTTAATTGTTGATTTAGTTTCTTTAATAGAATTTTCAGAATATCTAGTTATCCCGTTTAGAGTTTTGGTAGTTTGCATCTTTGAAGCAGTTGGATCATTTCATCTAAGTTATCAAATATGTGGGTGTAAACTGCTCACGGTATTCTTTTATTGTCCTTCTAATGTCTGTGGGATTAGTAATGATGGTTCATCTTTTATTTCTGATATTAACAATTTATTTCTGCTCTATTTTTTCTTGGTTAACTGAACTAGAGGCTTATCAATTTTCATTGATCTTTTCAAAGAACCAGCTTTCATATATGTTGATTTTCCCTACAAATTTCCTGTTTCAATTTCACTGTTTCTTTCTCTGACTTTTATTATTTATTGATATTTTCTTCACTTTGCTTTAGTCTTAAATTGTTCTTTCCTTACTTTCCTAGTGTGAATTCTTAAGTTATTCATTTTAGAATTCCTGTTTTTTTCTGTGTCACACAAATTTTTATGTTTTATTTTTATTTACTTCCATATGCAGATCCTGAATACATTTTATTAAATTTATGAATAGTATTACATGCAGATCCTGAACATATTTTACTAGATTTATACCTAAATATTTCATGAGGGGGCTATTGTAAGCAGTGTTATTTTAAAATTTTGGTTTCCAATTGCTCATTGTTAACGTATAGAAATGTAGTTATTTCAATGCTGAATTTCTGTCTGTGACCTTGCCAACCTCACTTAATAAACTTTAAGTCCTTTTTTGTAGATTATTTGGGATTTTCTATGTAGAAATCATGGCATCTGAAAATATGAGTAGGTTTCTTAATTCTTGTGTAATCTGTACACTTTTTCTTTTTCTTGATTCATTGTTCTTGCTAGTATTTCCAGTATGATACTGAGTAGGAATGATGAGAGTGAAACTCCTTGCCTTGATCTCAATCAGTCCTTCACTCTTAAGAATAATGTTAGCTTCAGAGATTTAGCATAGTGAGAAATTTCTATTTCTTGTTTGCTGGGTTTTTACCATGAATGGATGTGAAATTTTGTCAAATGATTTTTCTGCATCTTTTGAGATCATCGTGTTTTTTTTTTTTCTTTTAGTCTGTTAATATAGTGGATTGCATTGATTGATTTTTCAGTCTGCAACCATTCTTGTTTTCCTGGGGATAACTCCACTTGCATATGATATATTGTTTTTCTATTACATTGCTGGGTTAAATTGCCAAAATTTTGCTAAAAGATTTTTGCCTCCATTACATGAATGATAATGGTCTACAGTTCTTTTTTCTGGTTTATTGTATTGGCTTGATTCTGATGTCAGAATAATGGTGGTTCATTAAATAAGTTGAGAAGTGTCTCTTTAGCTACTTGAATCCTTAGTAGATTTGTGTGACAGAATTATCTGTGCTCAGACTTTTCTTTTTTGGAAGACTTTTAACTAGGAAATCAGTTTTTTAATAGATACAAAGCTATTTAAGTTATTTTCTTGGGGTGAGTATGGTAGATTTTTCTTTCAAGGAATTGGTGCATTTTGTCCAACCTGTCATATTTATGTGTACAATAATTGTTTTTAGCATTCCTTCATCATCCTCTAATGTCTGTGAGTCAGTAGTGGCAGCTCCTCTTTAATTTTTGTTATTTATCTCACACGTCTTCTCTCTTTCACTGGATCATCAAGTTGAGGTTTATCAATTTTATAGATTTTCTCATAATACCAGCTTTTGGCTTAATTGATTTTCCCTGTTGTTTTACTGTTCCCAATTTTATTTATTTTTTCACATTATTATGTTATTTCTGCTAGCTTTAGGTTTGGCTGCCTTCGTTTTCTGGTTTCTTAATGTAGAAGCTTAAATTATTGATTTGAGAACTTTCTTTACTAAAGTAAGCATTTAGTGTTATAAAATTTCTCCTAAACATACATTGGGTACATCTCATAAAATATAATATACTTTGCTTATACTTTTTTAATTTTTAATTTAATTTTTAATTTTCTTGAGACTTTCTCTTTGAAGCGTAGATTATATTTGCAGTGTGTTGTTTAACTTCCAAATATTTAGAGAGCTTTCATATCCTCTGTTATCAAGTTTTAGTTCAGTTACATTATGGTCAAAGAAAATATTTTTGAGTGATATTAATTTTACTAAACTTAAAGAAGTTTATTTGTTTTATGGCTTAGGATATGGTTTAACTTCGTGACTGTTTTCCATGACCACTCAAAAGAATGAGCTAGAAGAGAAATTTTCTGGTTTGGGCTGAAGATATAAAAGAAAGATGGGGAAGGACTGGTAAACTAAGGATTAAAGCTAGAATAGGACTGGTTGAATGACCTGTGAATTACTTACAAAATGAAGTAAGATCATGATTAATAAGTTAAACTATGCCAATCTAGGGCCTCCCTGGTGACACAAGGGGTTAAGCATAGGACTGTGAAGCTATCCACTGCCTCTGCAGCACGAGTTCGATCCCAGGCCAGCCAGGGAGCTACCCACATGGTGCAGCAGACCTCTCCTGTCTCGCCCGCTGTTTCCCTCAGCAGTGTATTTCAATCAGTCTGCCTGTTCTGTTCTCCACTCTGTCTCTTTTGAATAGTCTCACCCCCGCACCTCTGGCCTGTACACCAGTTCTTGTATGCATAAATAAATAAATCTTTTAAAAAATAACTATGCCAATCTAACTTAACTTAATGGGACTCTGAACATATTTGTTCCCTTATATATGTCATCCTGTACACCATAAATGGCTGTGAAAATTGTGTTCTACACAACTCCATAAGACACCTACTCATATACATCCTTCCTGGACTTGTACACAACTGTTTGTGTAGACCTTCTTATACCTGTAAGGTTTTTTTCACCAAGATGAAAAGTGTACCCCCTCTAGATATCTGAGTGTGTTCTGCACTTGAAAGTCAGTAGAGGAGGGTTAATTGTGGACAGCAAAGTAAAGGGCTTTACTGTGAAGTAACTCTAAGATGTATGGAGATCTAGAAATGCTGAGAACACATAACCTGAGTTTATTAAATTCTCTACTACCATAACCAACTTTCCCCCTTCAACATATCCATCACCCCATAGAGCAGTTTCTTAAGGGAAATGTTTGACCAACAAACATACACTCTTTATTACTATTATTCCAGTACAAATCCTGGTGAACCAAATTGGGCAAAACGGAAGACACATTTTTGGGGGGAGGGAAGGGGAACCTTATTTCTAAAACTATTCTTTCTGATCCTTGTGTGCTAACATACTCAAATCTTAGTCTTTCATATCTTACCATGTTGCCCATTCTTGTGAAAAGTACACTCAAAATAAGAAAGATGAAAAGTGAATTGGAAATTAAGTGATATGGGGTGGCATAAATCAATTTTACATGAGACTTGTTTCATAGGTATTAGGCTCAACCCAGGATTTTTCGGGGGAAAAAAAGGTTTATTCATAGGCAGTTGAGTCTTTATATGTCATGTTGCTACCTAACACTGCAAAGGTGTATTCTTTTTTATAATATTTTATTTTATGTAATTCTTACATCATTTTTCATTTTTGGGCTCAGACTGGTGGCCAGACGGGTCCAGGCTTGTGGGGGCTTTTCAGCTCACAGGCTTGTGGGGACTTTTCAGCTCACCTCTGGCTGTGAGCGCAGCCCTTTCCCAGCTCCACACAGTGTAGGTGTGTTGCGAGCACGCCAAAGGTCCCAGATCTAAGATGGGAAGTTGGGAGGGCTCTTCCATCTGCCCGCGATCTGTCCTGGCGCTGACTGGATCCCCCTCTGGGTTCCGGCAGCCAGATTCCGGAGGCCAGATGGGGATGGGCTTGTGGGGGATTTTCAGCTCACCTCTGGCTGTGGGCACAGCCCTTTCCCAGCTCCACGCAGTCTAGGTGTGTTGCAGACACACAAAAGATCCCTGATCTAAAATGGCGACTCGAAATGAATGATTGATTCATACATCATCATTGATGAATCTCACATAATGCTGCGTAAAGGATCCTAGACACAAAAGATAGTAAAAGCATATACTGCATGCTTCTATTTATGAAGTTCTAGAATAGGCAAAACTAATCTATGGTGTGAAAAACACCAGAAAAATGGAGGCTTGGGGTTGGGTATATAAATTGACTGGAATTGGACATAATGGTTCTTTCGAGATAATCAAAATGTCCTATATCTGGATAAGGATGTACACACACACACACATATATGTACACACACACACACACACGCACATATATATATATATATATATATATATATATATATTTGTCCAAAACACAGTGAAGATTATTGCTTTCCACTGTAGGTAAATTTTACCTCTCTAAATAACTGCATGTAAATATAATTGGGGAATAGAGAAAAGTGTAAGAGGAAATAATAATGGCATAATTTTGTACTTGTTGAAGCTTCATGAGGTTTATTATACTAGTCTGTTTACCAGAGTTTTATAACAAAAAGTTAAAAAACTATTCTGAAGGTCTCTGAATTTTTATCAATTTTTTTCTATGACTTTTGTTTATATGCTTAAAATTTTGGTGCTTTTATCTGAATTCGAGAAAAAACAAGAGCATCATTCATTCATAAATCCTGAAGTAATTGGTGCTCTCAAGCTTATAAGTTCCATCAATGCTAAGCTTATATAGAAGCCTTCAGTTCTATTAGTTACATGATTTTATGAAATTAACCTTAGGGACAAAATAGATCAATGTTTGAAAGTTTCTGAGGACATTGTTAAAGCTTCTATTAGGAATTGGCGGGGGGAGGCAACTCAATAGCCAGTTTCCTTAATTTCTAAGCTTTGCTACTAGTCATTACTATTATGGTGACCACTCAGAGACAGACAATTACATTTACAGCAGGGTACAGTGTCTTCAGGTTCTGAATAATGTCTGCCCATGGTAGACAATAAAATGCTTGTTGACTAATAAATAGGTATTAGACAAGAGGAATGCTCTGACTGTGGCTACCACATGTTCACATATAGTCAATAAACTAGATTTCCTTTTATCAAATGAGAACACGTTCTCAAACTGTATAACCTACACCCCCACTTCCATCTATGTCTTTGACTGTGGTGCCTCAGGAGCCATTTGCACTGGATAAAATCTATGTGCAATATTTACCAGCTATTTTTGTTACTTAACCACTTCTTAGCTCATTTTCTCATTTGCAAAATCAGAATAATACTAGTATTTACTTCATAAGCATCTTGAAAGAATTAAACAATTTAGAATTTATAGAGTATTTAGAAGAATACTTGAGTCATAGAACAACAAAGTTATTATTATTTACCATGACTGATACTGATCTTTGCTGATTTTTCAGCAGGGAGCACTTACAGGTTTAGTTAAGCCCACGTTCTTGTTCCCTTCAAGTGTCCGGGTGTCTACTGGTTGTGCAACAGTGGCTTTAACAATTTTCTGCTATTATTTTACCCTCCCCAATTCCTGTGTTTCTAGTCTTTCTTGGTCCTTAATAACCCTATAATCCCACTTCCCTGACTTCTGGCACTAAAAAGTGGACTTTTTGCCATGCTAAGGGTTACAAACCTTGGAGAGAAATATGGAAATAAATGGGGATTTCTGATAGGAAATTCTTTGAGGAAATGGGTGGGTGGCAATTTCATCTGCTGGAGGAACACCTAAACCCCATGAAAGGTACCAGAACCCATACCACTAGTCTTATAAAACACAACTTCCCAGGAGCTTGGAAAGGGAAAAGGGACTCCCTCTTATGTCAAGAAGGCCTTGTAAATAATGAAAAATGAGACTTTTATACCCATCAATCATGACCTCAGAGGCAAAGACTCATATAATACAAGACTCCTTCCAGGATAAGCAGGCTTATTAGTATTGTTCAAATTTAGGATTAGGGTAAGGTTAGGTAACTTCATGGTTACCTGTGCTATATGGGTCTTTGGTTAAGGATGCCTGTAGCCTCTCTAGATGTCATAGCAGTTTGGCTAACAATAGAGACTTCAGCCTCTGGTTGCTTGTGACAAAATTTTCCTGTAGTGATCATATATATAATTGGGGCTTACCCACCCCCATAAGAAACCCAGCCCGAGCAATACCCCAGTAGCCAAATCCAGACAAGTCTTGTCACCATCCTATGAGGGCTGTATTAGCCACATGATGGAGCTGTGCAGAGCTTTGGGCATTAGTGCGTGGGTTTTAAGAATTTCCTCTGAAATATTGTCCCCAAGTATGGCCATGTCTCTTGATTGCAAATTAGGACCAAATTTTCTGTGCCCTTTCTGCTTCTCAGAACCATCCCTCCTTTCAGCCAGTTGCCTTTTGTATTATAACATCATTCATATTTTAGTTTGTCATTATATATTATTCAGGATTATAGCTTCCCTGTTCATTGTCTGTCTTCCTTCCTCCTTCTCTATACAATCTATGGTAATATTCAAGGATGGGTTAAAAATATTTTTATAGGAAGGTCAGATTAATAACCAGTGAAAGTGAATACAATAAAAGAGAAACTAGCTGGCCTTAGGCAGATGCATTTGATTAATTCTTTAATGTTGTAATGCATAAGTTGCTGATATGCAGTGTAAGGGAGAATGAACATTTATGAGCTTCTTGCTATTGTTATTATTGACATTATTTTCTTGTAAAAATTGGAAACTGGTTACTCTATGATTCCTGAGGTTCCTTTGTTAAAAAAAGACATATTCTTGACATTGTCAACAACTGTATCTAGACTTTACTGAAAGCTATATTTTGTACATTATATACTCCTTCTCATCCTACCTGTCCTAAGTTCAGTTTTCTCTATTGAGTTTTCTCTTTTTTCCGTACTTACAGGATGGACATGCTTCAGCTGGTGTCAAAGAAAGTGAGGATCATTTGGAACAGGGCAAGGAATTGACAAATGTAAGGATGCTGGCCTACCAACTTTCAGTAAGTTGGCTGGCCAGAAAATAAATGACTAGCTTTACAGCAAAATTCCGAAGTCATCACACATTGCTTTGCAACAACTTGTACTTACAGAAAGATTACAAAGATACCTGGACCCCCTTACTCTGGCAGGCAATGGCTGATTTAGAAAGGTGCATGAAAATTTTATGAAGATGATAAAGGCTAACTGGACATTAGTGCCAAGACTAATAGGAAAAGTCAGCCCCTTGCCTTATTCCTTTACTTACTAAAGAAAGAGATGTGTTCCCAGGGATCTTACAGGCAATGAGAATGCATTTACCCCTTGTACTATATCAACAACTGTTAACCTCGATGGACTTTATTATTTCTGCTAGTAGTTGTAACTCACATGCTGTACTCTACATACATGGTCTAATGTGGATATATGGTTTGTATTCTTCCATTTAGCTGCTTGCGATCACATTCCTTGAAAGCCCAATTTTTCTTTCTCTTAACACCTCTTTTTCTTCATCTCCCCCTCATCTCTGAGAGGATTTGCAGAGTCCAGGTGGAAGTCAGTCTGACTTTTATACTAAAGTGGAGAAGGTACTGATCCGTTTTCTACCACCTATGCTTCTGGAAGCCATGCGTGTTGTTGAGCACTCATACTGCACAGTCCATCAGAGAAGCAATGAAGCCTTGATGATAGGATTCTTTCTTGGGAAATCATGCCATGGCTACCATGTGGAGCCAAACAAGTATGCCCTAAGCTACTGGTTGCATTTCGCACACATAATCCCATCTTCTGCCAGGTTCAAATTAGCTTCTAGAGACTCAGGACTGATTTGGCTATCTATCAATAATGAAGCCTGTACTATGATTCCGCTACATTCCCTGGGGATCTATAGCATGGAAGTTGGGAGTTGGGTAACTTTTACTATTAAACTTTCAAAACACTGTATATACGCATATATGTCTATATGTATTAGCGTCTACATATACATACACTAATATCCATTTTCTCTGTATTCTGAACTCCTACGGGAAAGACTCGACCTTCAAGGACACAAAGTGAAATTTAACTTTTCTCTTGCTAGAGAAAAAGAAAAAAGGTAATTCAAACCCCAATTGCATAGTATAATACAATAGGTGTGAGCTAAACAAGGTTTTGGTGCTCTAACATGGTGCTCTGACTATTGCATATGATATCATATTTGTTTTTTTTTAATTTTTTTTAATAGAGGCATGTTTTATTTATTTATTTATCTGTTTGTTTGTTTGTTTGTTTGTACATGCACTGGGTACAGTCAGAAGCGCGGGAGGGTGAGAGAATTCACCAGAGCCAGAGCGGGGAGCAGAACAGACAGAAGGACCAAAGTACACTGCTGAGGGGAGCAGCGGGCGGCAGGAGAGGTCTGCGCGCCATGTGGGACCCTCCTCGGGTGGCCGGGGAGCAGCCGGGGATTGAACCGGCGCCGCAGAGGCCGCGGGCAGCTTCACAACCCAGCGCTCAACCGCTGCGCCACCGGGGAGGCCCGATATCATATTTGTTAATAAATGGATCAGGGTTTAAATAATTGGCTTATATATGGCACATAGAAACTCAGGGGCTTAAAACAACAGGAATATATTCGCTCACATTTCTGGAGGCCAGAAACCTAAAATCAGTTTTACTGGCCTAAAATGAAGGTGCTGGCAGGGCCATGCCCACTCTGGAGGTTCTAGGGAAGAATTCATTCCTTCCCTCTTCCAGCTTTTGGTGCCTGCCAGCCTTCCTTGATTTGTGACTTCATTGTTCCAATCTCTGCCTCTGTGGCCACTTTTCTTTCTCTTTTTTGATGTGTGTTAGATATCCCTCTGTCTCCTTCATATAAGGCTACTTGTGGATAACGCAGGATAACCGCCCCATCTCAAGATCACATCTGAAGTCTTTTACCAGATGAGATAACATTCACAGGTTCTGGGGATTAAGATGTGGCCATAGCTATTGGGACCATTATTTAACCTACCATACGTAGATTATTTAAATTTGAGATTGACTATGTCATGCATACATTCCTACTTACCTTTTCCTTATTCACAGAAGCTCATGACACTAAAATTTATTTACCATGCAAATATCAACTGATTGGACAATGTAAGTGACAGTGAAACTCATTATTCAATAACATGATGTTATTAATGCTACAATCATCTGAGACAGATAAATAACTTTGATCAGCCATAACCACTTGTTAACACTGAAAGAAATTGCATGAGCACCCTGGTACTTCTGCAAATAATTTGACCATTAGAAAAGACAGAAAAACAATAAACCAATAGAAAAAACTTACAAAGTGTTTAGAAAAAGAAACATTGTTTTATACTGGTTATTCACATTCTGTCTGGTTCCAATTCAAGCACTTTAGAAATATGTTAAATAAGCACATTTAGTATAGATGGTTTATAAAAGTGTCCTTTGTCAGTTTGATGCAAACCACATTAGAAGAACTAAACAATAAAATCCAAAATTATTGTTTCAAATTGCAATTTCTGGAACTTCTGGGGAAGGACAGAGAAAAACCTCAAAAAAAATGACATAAAAATAAACCCTTGAGTGACTTCCAGCCTGTCTGATATCTATTTCCTAAAGCACAGAGCATTTGTTGCCTCTCTTCTGAAATAGATGGTTTTGTCTTGCTGGAGCTTACACATATGTACATTTGTTTATTCTCTGAAGGCAATTCTTCATCATAAGGTATTGGAAACTGATTCTCCAGGGAAAACATCTGTTCAGCTATAATGCTAGCATCTGCCAAGTTAGGTGTGCTGAGAAAAAAAGAACTTTATCTCAGTGGTTCAGGGACTTGAAATCCACAAGCTAGCATGATATTAAAGACAGACAAGCTGTCTCTCTTATTTTTTTTAAAGATTTATTTATTTATTTATACAAGCACTGGGTACAGTCAGAAGCCTGGGAGGGTGAGACAATTCACCAGAGCCAGAGCAGGGAACAGAACAGGCAGACTGATGAAATGCACTGCTGAGGGGAGCAGCGGGCACAGTAGGAGAGGTCTGAGCGCCTTGTGGGAACCTCGCCAGCCGGCCGGGGATCAAACCGGCACTGCAGAGGCTGGGACAGCTTCGCAGCCCAGAGTTCTGTAAAATAGAAATAATTATTTCAGAATCAGATGTAAATGGTCAAGAGGTATAATGGCATTATATACAATCTGGAAATAGGTATTCGATGAGCTGCTTAAAAAGAAAAGCAAAATAGTTCATACTGACCTACTTAAAGCTAGATAATTACTAACACTGATAAAATGTCCCCTCGGGAGAAGGTTCTGAGCCTCTAAAAGGATTTTAATCTACACACATCCCTACTTTATCCCACCCTTTCAACAGAATCTTCGGGCTTCCCTAACCTTTAACCTATGCTTCCTGCCATGGGGATGGGGAGCAATTTGAGGCCCTCCTGGAATTTGCAGAGGATTTACAAGACCTGAGCTGATGGAGCTTTAGCTTCTGCTCCGTTCCTATTCCATAAATATTTTTGGAGTGTTTCTGGAAGGCATTTTGGCACTAAGGTTTTGATTTTGATATCTATTCTCTTGTTTCCCTTGGCCAACCCCTGATTCTGTATTATGCACTGAACTCTGAGCTAACAGCTTTTTATTTATTTTTTCTGTTCTCCATTGTTTCTATATCCACTGTACTGCAGATCCACTTTGTTATCCCTGGAGGCCACAATGAGATGCCAAATTAGAAACTTAGAAAAAGTTGAAATAAGATTCCCATTTGAGAGTTAAACTTTAAAGGCCATATGCAGTAGCTCAAAGGAGACAGCTACTTAAAGAGGCAGGCAGCATGGTTCTCAGACCGGGAAGGCTGCACAACAACTAGACCTGCTTTGCTAATATTTTTTTGAGAACAAAACAGCCTTGATAGCAGTGGGAAAAGGGTCCCACACCATCAGGATCCTTCTAAGCACAGTACAGTAGAGAGGGAATCTGGACCAAGCAAAATGGCAGGCGGGTTAGAAGGGGACAGGCAGGGGCCTCCCTGGTGGCACAAGGGGTTAAACGGCAGCATTATGAAGCAATCCGAAGCCACTGCAGCACAAGTTCGATACCCAGCGAGGGAGGTGACCCACATGGCGCAGCAGACCTCTCCTGACTCACCCGCTGCTCCCCTCAGCAGTGTATTTCAGTCAGTCTGTCTGTTCTGTTCCCCACTCTGTCTCTGGTGACTCCTCTCACCTCCCGCACCTCTGGCCTACACCCCAGCTCTTGTATGCATAAGTAAATAAATCTTTTTTTAAAAAGGGGGGGCCAGGAAAGTCTGGAAGGAAAGGAGCAGAGCCAAGGTACAAGTTAATATAAGGGCTGCCATTGTCAGGCTCCCTAAGAATCTCAACAAATGTTTCTTCCGTGTGTCTCCTTCCATGTCTCCCAAGTCCCTCATACAAGTCCAAGGCTGAGAAGCAAGTGCAGCTTCTTAAAGTGTCTCTCTTCTCCACATGCCTCCTTCAAATCTTCTCCAGCCTTCTCTCCCAAGTCCTTTTTAGTTTCCCCTGGCTCCTCAATGCCACCCTTCGTTAGGTGGAGCAAGGAACCTGGAATCTCCCCTCCCTGTAGGGATTAAACTGCTGCAGTTTTCCTCTCCAAAGCTCCCTCTTTTCTGGAATCTCCCCTTCCTCTGTCCAGTTCCTCATTGCTCTGTCCGGTGCAAACTCTGTTTTCTAAATCTTCAACTTAACACACTCAAGATTTCTGTGTTTGCCATATCTAGGAGACTTGTGGGGATGAAGGGATACCATCAAAAAAAAAAAAAAAAACCATAAATGTGACTCAAGGCCAATGAGTCTTCTTCCAGCTTCTTCCAGTTTTGCTCACTGTCCAGTGCTTCCAGTCATTTCACATGTTGTCCAGAGTGTTTAGCTGTGATCAGTAAAAGCATTAGTCCAGTTCTGCCACCATTATTAGAAGTCCTGTGTCTCCTCTGACACTACAATCTCTACAGTGCTTAACACATGAAGCTTTTATTGCCGATTAGTACATTTTCTAAGACAGAAATTGGGGTTTTCATTGATTGCTTGACCACAGCCACCTGTTCTCAGTGCCCAGCTGTTCTCTGCCTGTCTCATCTGCCCACCTACAGTAGCCATTTCAGCACAACAGGAACTTCTGAAAATAATGTTTTTAAAGTGATGTGAATTATTACAGTGACTGACCAATAACTGTGAAGTTAACTGAGTGAGCCTCAGGAATATACAATGCGTTCATGGGACTTTTGGAGAGGACTAAGAGTGTAACAATACGAAACAAATGCTTTGACGTCAGATGTCCTAGGTTTGGTTTTGAGCAATTTGCTTAACTTTTCGGAGTCTTCATTCTCTCCTCTGTAAAACAGAGACACTATCTCACACTGTCATTGTGAAAATGATATATATCATATAGTACATGATATATATACAGCACAAGTATATATTTGTATATATAGCACACTGCTTGGCATATAATTAAGTGTCCATTAAATCATTATTAAACAATTTATTTATTTACTTATTTTAAAGATTTGTTTTATTTATAAAAGACCTGGAGTACGGGCCAGAGGCACGGGAGGGTGAGAAGATTCACCAGAGACAGAGTGGGGAGCAGAACAAGCAGATGGACCGAAAATACTGCTGAGTGGAGCAGCGGGCAAGACAGGAGAGGTCTGCTGTGCCATGTGGGTATCTTCCAGGCCCAGCCGGAAATCAAACCCATGCTGCAGAGGCTGCGGACAGCTCCACAGCACTGCATTCAACCTGCTGCACCACCAGGGAGGCCCTATTAAACAATTTTAACATTAAGAAAATATCTTTGCTATCAACACATTAGAGAGATCTAAAAAAGCAAATTTAGGATGAGTTTTCCTTGGCTCATCGTTTCTCAGAATGTAATCAGCAGATCCCCTGCAACAGAATTATCTGTGTTTCCTTGTTAATGAGGCAGATTTTCTGGCTCCCACTTCAGAACTACTATAGCAAAGTTGTCAGGGGTGGGGTTTAAGGATATAAACAGCTAATCAGCACCCCAGGTGATTCCTATGTTCAATACATTTTTAAAGCCACTCGGTAATTCAGAGGCAAAGAGAAGTTTCTTGAGGGGATGGGGGGAAAGGCTGCAAGACTTTGAACTCCTGCCTCATCTTCCAGAAGTCTAGATTTTATTGTCTTTCTGGCATTGATGTCTATAAGCTTATTACTTTAGATGGAGACTGAAAAGTTTTAGTCATCCTTAAGTGTCTGGCTGGAGGGTGATCAGCAGAGTGATTAAACCAAAAGAGGTTATAATTCATCCTTCAAATTTGTGGTTAAAGGCATTTTGCTGCATAACTTTTCACCTGTGAAGTACTCCACAGCTCTTAAATCATCTTTTACTAAGTGGAATTCCCAACTTCCTAGAATAGATATTGTTTTCATACTTCATTTCTCTTGTTTTCAACAAACATTAAAAATAGTAAAATTTGGGATTGCGATTTTTATTTCCTTTTTATTGTGGAATTGTGGTAGGGTTTTATAATCTGCTTAATATCGCATCTGGACTTAACAGAGCATAAAGTAATTATATGGGTCTTAGAGCGAGCTCAGGGTTTTTAACATCTGAGTTTTGGGGGAAAAAAACACAAGATCCTATCTTTATAAAACAAAAGACCGGGATAATGTTACTCAAGTTACAGGGGAGAAAACAAGGATAAGGACTCACGAGGGTGAATCTTAGGTATTTAGTCTCATAATCGGCACTCACTAGGTATTTGCTGCGTGAATGAATGGATGAACGGACATTCTGTTCTTTACATTTGGAACTGATCGAGTCTGACTTAAATGGGTACATCCTACCTTAGGGGAGTCCTCCCATCACAGTTTCCCCACTTTTAATCAAATGTCTTGGGATGGAAAGACTTGTAAAAGTACCAATTGGCTTTTACAAGAAGTTGCCTGATAACTGCCAGGCTGGGGCAGAGTCAAGGATGACCTATCAGTGGGCATTTGCCTGTGGCTCCCTGTAGGGTAAATGAAGATGCTCAGGCTTTTGTGTGGTTGGCCTCTGTGGCTATTGCTCGCGGCCTTGAATGCAGGAGGCGGTTGGGAGTGTGGGCTTGGGGTATGGTGGTGGACACCTGGAGTATGGTGTGGGCCTGTGTAAGTGGGTATACCTGAGCCGAGGGACTGAGGCTATAAGGGCAGTGGCACAGAGGATGGTGCTGCTGGGGATGATGTGGCAGAGTGTAGTGGAGAGAGGCAGAGAGAGCCCAAAAAGAGAGTGAAGATTCGGCGGGGCCAGGAGGCTGGTAGGCCTTCTTTCCTGCCCTGTGCCTGGTTGCCTCACTACAAGTGGCTTAGAAAGATCATTAAAAGCCAATGAGGGCTCTGGACTCTCCTTTATGGGTCTGCCCAGATCCATAGAGAACCTACCCTGTGCCTTGCTGGCACTACACTCCCTCTATACCATGCTTCTAGACACTCCACCCTCCCCCACCACCCACTTCCCACAGTTTTCTTAGCTATTCATCTATGTTGCCTCCCAGAGAGCTACTCAACTCAGAATCCTTCCCTTCTGCCCTCTAAAGTGACTTTTCTGAAAATTTGACCAGACAAATGAGGAGCAGAATTGTAACCATGAAACAAACCCCTTTGATCTGGAAAAAATAAATCCAACCCCCAGCAAATCCAACAGACACCAGCTCCTGAGTTGCAGTGGTGGTGCTGTGGATTCACTTGTTCACTGTGTCACTGGATGAGGGAATTGTTTTAATTTTGCAGGCTGTGGCAGACCTGGAGAAAACACTCTAATCTCTGGCATGGACTCCAATTAACATTTCACCCATTGCGTGTGTCTTGACAGCTTTCCTGACTTATTGCGATCATAAGTGTGAATCTCTGGGGGTTAAATTATTTTGTGACATGTAGCCTAATTTTTTTATTCCAAAGCTTTGCCTTCTATGTAAATAACTTTAGCATATTGCCTTTATACAGAAACTATCATCTTTCTTGCTATCTCTCTATCTTAATATATATGCACATATTGTAAACCATGTTCACGAAAAAATGTTACACATGTAAGGGGCATCCCATCCCGGTTTATTGTGGTTATTTCTTTTAAAGAGCAATTTATATCTGATAAATAACCAATAAGCCCACAGTTCTGCATAAGGGAAATATTCACGCCATGAAAATGCATAGAGCATCAGGAAACAAAATCGGCGGTTAACACAGCACGTGTGCAAGCTGCAAGCTGATCTTGGGGAAATAGTTTGTGCTTCGGGTTGTGAGACAAGAGTAGATAGAGCAGGTTGATGCTGACAGTTGTGAGTTATTAGATTCTTAGCACACACTATCAAGATCCTACCCATGTCCCCACACCATACCACTTGCACTGAGTTGAAGAGTGGCCTCCCAAAACATATGCTATGTACTAACCACCATTATGTGTGGATGTGAATTTGTTTGGAAAGAGTCAGGGCAAATGTAATTGATCATCTTGTGAGAAATGTTCTGAATTTAGAGTGGTCTCTAAATCCAAAGACAACTATCCTCAGAAGAATAAAGAAGGCACAGGTCATGGAATAGAAGATGAAGTGAAGGCAGAAGAAGAAACTGGAGTGATGGAAAGCTAAGAAATACCAAAGTATGTCTGGAGTCACCAGAAGTAGGAAGAGGCAAGGAAGGAATCTCTCCTAGAGCCATCAGTAGGAATGGAGCCCTTACAATGCCTTAATTTTGGATTTCTGGACTATGGACATTTCAAAGCATCCATTTTTGTTGTGCTTAAACCACTCAGTTAATGGCAATTATGGCAACTCTAGGGGACTAATATACTTCCTCAAAGCATGCTGGTCAGTTGGACCTCCAGCTGCCAGAAACTCCTTTTTAAAAAATCATATATTTTATGATTATTAGTTTTAATTGAGGTAGTATTGGGGTACCCCATCAGGTATCACCACCATAGTGCACCCACCACCAACTCACCCATATTCCACCACAACAGTCCATTGTGCTTCCTTCCCTCTTTGTTCTAACCTCTCCCCCTTGTGCTCCCCACCTTGGTGCTTCAGTTCTGTAGTCAGCTATCAAGGGTTATTTTTTTAAATTAATCATTTTTTTGCATACTTGTTAATTTGGGGTTAGTATTGATTTCTTCTCTCAGGTGTAGTTCTGTGGTTGTCCCATCACCACAGCACCCATGTTCCATCACCACAGTCCCTCGTGCTCTTCTCAAGGGTTAGTTTTTAAGTTTGTCTTTATCCAACTCTTGGCTTAGTGACTTTATATTACATATATTAGTGAGACCATCCAGTATTTATCTTTCTCCTTCTGACTTATTTCACTTAAAATTATCCCTTCAAGCTCCATCCACTGCTGCAAATGGCATGAGTTTATCTTTTTTGATTGCTGAGTAATATTCCACTGCGTCTATATACCACTTCTTCTTAATTCACTCATCTGTTCTGGGGTATTTTAGTTGTTTCCATAATTTAGCTATAGTAAATAGCACTGCAATAAACACAAGAGTACAGGTTTCCTCTTGAATTAGTGTTTTTGAATTTTTTGTTAGATGCCTAGAAGTAGAATTACTGAGTCAAATGGCAGGTCTGTGTTTAATGTTTTGAGACACTCCAATACTGCCTTCCATAAGGGCTGGGCCAGTTTGCATTCTCACCAGCAGTGTAGGAGGGTTCCCCTTTCTCCACATCCTCGCCAGCACTTGTTTCTGGTCTTTTTGATATAGGCTATTCTCACAGGTGTGAGATGGTATCTCATTGTGGTCTTGATTTGCATTTCTCTAATACTAAGTGATGGTGGTCATTTTTTTCATGTGCCAGTTGGCAGTCTGAATGTCTTCTTTGAAGAAGTGTCTGTTTAGTTCTTCTGCCCATTTATTGATTGGGTTTTTTCTTTTGTTTTTGTTGAGTTTTATGAGTTCTTTGTATATCTTTGGTATCAGTCCTTTGTCAGAGGTATGCTGTGCAAATATTTTCTCCCATTCAGTAGGGTGTCTTCATTTTAGTTATGGTTTCTTTCACCGTACAGAAGCTCTTTAGTTTGATGTAGTCCCAGCTGTTTATGTTCTCTTTTCTTTGCTGTTGGGGATGAATCCCTAAAGGCATCTCTAAAGCTGATGTTGTGAAATGTTTTGCCTAAGTTTTCTCCTATGTACTTTATGGTTTCAGGTTTTGCTTCCAAGTCTTTGATCCATTTTGAATTGATTTTTGTATACGGTGTGAGATTGTGGTCTAGTTTCATTCTTTTGCATGCATGTTGCTATCCAGTTTTCCCAGAACCATTTATTGAAGAGGCATTCCTTGTTCCAATGTAAGTTTTTGGCCCCTTTGCCATGGACTAATTGTCCATAGATGTGTGGCTTTTTTTTCTGAGTTCTCAATTTTATTCCATTGGTCTGTGTGTCATTTTTGTTCCAGTACAGTTTGCTGTAGTTATTATGGCTTTATATATAAAGAAATCTGGTAATGTGATCCCTCATTTCTTTATTTTTTGTCAGGATTGTTTTTGTTATTCAGGTCTTTTGCGATTCCTTATGAATTTCCATAGTGTTTGTTCCAGTTCTTTGAAAAATATCATTGATATTTTTATTAGGATTGAGTTGAATCTGTATATTGCTTTGAGTTGGATGGATAGTTTGACAATGTTGATTCTTTCAATCCATGAGCAGGGAATATTTTTTCACTTCTTTGTGTCTTCTTCTATTTCTTTTAACATCGTATAGTTTTCTTTGTATAGCTCTCTTCCCTCCTTTGTTAAGTTTATTCCTTGGTATTTATTTTTTTTTGTATAATTGTAAATGGGATCACTTTCTTAATTGCTCCTTCTATCTCACTGTCTGTGTATAGGAAGACAACTGATTTATGTGTGTTGATTTTATACCCTGCCATGTTGCTAAACTGATTGTTTTGGTTATTAGTTTTTCTGTGGACTCTTGAGGGTTCTTTGTGTATATTATCATGTCATTTGCAAATAATGATAGCTTTACTTCTTCTTTCCCATTTGCATTCCCTTTATATCTTTCTCTTGTCTAATTGCTCTAGCTAGATTTTCCAATACTATGTTGAATAGCAGTGGTGAGAGTGGACATCCTTGTCTTGTACCAGATTTTAATGGAAAAGCTTTCAGTTTTTCAACATTTATAATGTTATTAGCTGTGGGTTTGTTGTAAATGGCTTTTATTATGTTCAGGTGTGCTCTATTTACTCCCAGTTTTCAAGGGTTTTAATCATAAATGGATGTTGGATCTTATCAAATGCTCTTTCCGCATCTATTGATCTGATCAAATGGTTTTTATCTTTTTTTTGTTAATGTGGTGAACTACATTGATTGATTTGGACATTGATCCACCCTTGTGTTACTGGTATGAATCTCGCTCATCATGGTATAGGATCCTTTTTTTATGAATTATTTTATTTTATATAATTCTTACATCATTTTTCATTTTTGCATAATATATGCATTTTCATTTTGGTTATATTCCCCATACAATTCCCACCCCCTTTTTCTGACCCTAATCCCTCTTTTCCTCCCCTCACCCCCCACTGTAGTGTGTCTCTAGTCTATAGTTGCTTGTTGATTTTGATTTTTACTTTATTGCAATTAGTCTTTTTCCTGGTCCCTTATTCAGGTTTTCTAGATTCCTGCTATGAATGAGACCATCTGGTATTTTCTTTTTCTTTCTGGCATATTTTGCTGAGCATGATCCCTTCCAGCACCATCCATGTTGCTGCAAATTGCATGAGTTTATATTTTTTGATTGCTGAGTAATATTCCATGGTGTATATGTACCACATCTTCTTGATCCAGTCATCCATTTTTGGGCATCTGGGTTGTTTCCAAAGCTTAGCTATTATAAACAGTGCTGCTGTAAACATAGGGGTGCAGGTGCTCTTTGGAATTAATGTTTCTGTGTCCTTTGGGTAAATACCTAGGAGTGGAATTGCTGGATAATATGGAAGCTCTATCTTTAGTAGGTTGAGGAATCTCCACACAACTTTCCATAGTGGTTGGACCATTTTGCACTCCCACCAACAGTGCAGGAGAGTGAAGGCAAAGATAAACAGCTGGGACTACATCAAATTAAAGAACTTCTGCACAGCAAAAGAGACAGTGACCAAAACAAAGAGAAACCCCACTGACTGGGAGAAAACTTTGCACACAGCACTAATGATAAAGGACTGGTCAGAAAAATCTACAAAGAACTGATGAGACTCAAAAAAAAAAAAAAAAACAAAAACAAAAACAAAGAAAATAATCCAGTCAAAAAATGTGCAGAAGAGCTAAAAAGAAACTTCTCCAAAGAGGAAATGCAAATGGCCAACAGGCATATGAAAAAATGTTCAGCATCACTTGCAATCAGGGAAATGCAAATCAAAACTACAATGAGATACCATCTTACACCAGTGAGAATGGCACATATTAAAAAACTAGCAACAACAAATGTATATGATCCTTTTTAATGCATTGTTGGATTCTGTTTGCTAGGATTTTATTAAGGATTTTTACAGCTTGAGGTGTCTCATGGGAGATGCCGAGGCCTCTGGCCACTCTGGCACCCTCCCCAACATGGGACCAGAGTTTCACCAATCTGTGGGCATTGGTAGGATCTGGGCAGTAGGTTGAGAGACCTCTGTTGGTCTGGATGGGCACTGGCCTTTTTTTATATTATTATTATTGAGGTAGTATTGGTTTACAACACTGTATATGGTTTAGGGGTATAGATTCACTTCTCTTCAGGTATATGTTACCACACCACACCCATCACCAAAATACCCATAATCCACTATATACTTTGGACCTCATCCCTGTTTTGCTACTCACACCACCATTACCCAGAGGCTTCCTCTGGCTGCCAATATCTTCTCTGCCCATTTGTTAAAGCTAGTTCAGTTGTGCTGGAAAATGAGTGCCTTTGCCTTAATAGCCCTCATCTGAGGACAGGTAATAGTCAGTGTTTGAAGAAACCAGCCCCTTGACCCTTAGATGGGGTAACTCTTGAAGCATACTCCTGTGCTTGCTCCTAGAATCTAACTTCAGCTCTGTCAAACTAACAAAGCTTGCTTGACAGATTTCCCTACTGGCTTCTTCCTCTTCCTTTCTCAGCTTCAGTTATCTGCTTCCCTACCAGCTTTGTTTCTTTCCTCCCAATAGAAATATTCTGTTTTAAAATTTATATCTAAATTTTTTTACAAACATTAGTAACATTAGTTTATAATACTGTAAAAGTTTCAGGTTAATGTAACAGCTCTTGCTGGGGTCATTTCCCAAATAAACAACTTCTACTTGCTGCTTGTCTCAAGGTTTGCTTCAGGGAAAAACCCAAAGTAAACCATAAATATAAAGGAAATGATACTGTCCTATCCTATCCTGGTAGCTTAGAGAAGGTACTGTCTCAGGGATGCGATGCCTTGGGCATTTTTCTGGGCTGTTTTAAAAAAGAGGTTTGATTCTGTCCTTCACCAACAGATGCCTATTGTCATTAAAAATAGTTTCCTCAGATATATATTTATCTGCAAGCTTCTTCGGAAAAAAGTTGAATTGTGATCATTAATATATCATGTCATATTATTTTATTTTCTCTACTACTCAATAATACTGCATTGCCTATTGGAAAGTCACTAAGAGAGTAGCTCTTTAAAGTTCTCGTGCCATGAAAGAATTTTTTTTTGTTTTTGTGTATAGAGACAGAGGTTAAGTAGACATTGTGGTGATGATTCTGTTAATATCTACACATATCAAGTCATTATGCTTTTCATCTTAAACTAACATAGCACTATATGTGAATAATACCTCAACTAAAAATAAATCTTAAAAAATTTAAAGGCTCACTTAAAAGCATTATGATGTTTTAGACAGTATAATACCATACTTAATTATTCAACCATTATACTTAAACTTTCCCATTTTTTGTTTTAATTTAGAATTTCATTTAGTGTTTTCCCAGAGAAATTTTCCTTTGCTATTATTTAAACAAGCAAAAAATAAATTCCCAAGTGGAGAGAAAGGTGAATATTTTCTCTTATAATAATTTTCACTGAATGCAAAGCTTGTCCTGATATTCAAAAATGCTTGCCTGGTTGATGTTTATCTTACATGGTTAAGTGACTCTTCTCCAAATATTGGTAAAAACTTTCTCGAAATGACTGACTTCATTGCTCTTTTTATCTCTTCTCAAAACACCTAGGAGATGGACTTAAGGTCAAGTAAACAAGTTTCCAAACCTAATAAGCCCTTCAGCATTTTTAAAATAAAAACATTTTGGTGTATTTCTGCCCTGGTGTAGCCCAAGAGTTTTAATTTCAAAATTATTTGGAAATAACCACACAGTCTCTGAAAATATATTTGACCTTTTAAAAATGTACTGCCCACACTGATGACTTTTTTCCCTTAAAAATATAGGAAACTATGACAAGTTTCAAGTTTGTTGAGAAAGAATTAACTGGTTGTAGAACAGTCTGCTAAAGTCATGCTGCTACAGCGTGATCTCCACAAAAAGGAACGTTTCCATGTTCCAGACCCCACCTAATTAAGGGTGGAGCTGAGTGAGGAGGAGAAGCTGAAGAGGACTTGGAAGAGGGACCTGGAGAAGGCTCCAGGAGGAGCCACGTAGAGCAGACATGTGAGCAGACATGTGAAGGAGGAGACACGTAGAGCAGACATGTGAAGGAGGGCGTGTTTGCTTTCTTGGCCTTGGACTTGCAATGTCCCCGTGTTGGGGAACATGGAAGGAGACATGTGAAGTTGAGACATATACACACACTTGGAAGAGACATAAGTGAGACACATGTGGGAAAACAATGACAGCCTTTATCTTGACTTGTACTCTGATTTTACTCCTTTCATTCCAAACACGCCTGGCCTCTTCTGCCCCTTTCCTGTGGTTCCCTCCAGAAGGTGCCTTAGACTTGTCACAATCTTTTGGGCCTCAGTGGCTCTGCTTTGGGCCATCCCTGTTTGGCTGGGCATTTACTCACAAAGGGATGGGTAACTTTGGGTGTTTCATTGGAAACTATTACCCTTTGTTCTGTCCTCTATATGCACACTATTCTATTAAAGTTCTTCCACACTAAGAGTATGCTGTCTTTATGTGGTGAATGGTAAAACCCATTTATAGCGTGCAAGTTTGGGGATCCCAGGGTACCCCTCAGTCTGCATGCTAACAATGCAACCAAAAAATATCTATTTTCCCCATTAAAAATGAATTGGTTCTCTTTAAATTTGTATTACTCATTTCTTAACAAAAGACTTTTGGGTCCATGCATTCAATGAAGAAATCTTTGTGGGAAGTTCCATAGATCTTTAGAATGAAGTAGATAATCCTTGCTTCCATTTATTAATTTATTATTAAAAATACCATTCACTGGAAAAATGTGAGCAAATTTTATATTAATATAACTATGTAGTGTATTAACTGTAATCTTTAATAAAAATTTGGAGTTGGACAGAAATGTAATAATGTTTCAATGACCCATTCTCATTGTCTGTGTTCACAATGGGTTGAATGTTCATCGTTGTGTTTCTATAGAAGGAAACCAAATAATTTTTTATCAAAAGGAGGCCATTTGCTGACATGTGGATTTTTATGTGATTTTTAAAACATTGCTGAAAAGTGCGAAGACTGGGGTGGGGGACAAATATCATATAAGAAAGAAATTAAACTGAGATATTTGTATTGGAGTACAAAATCCAGGAATTAGGGAACTGATTGATCCAAGGAAGAAACCTAAGATTCCATTATTATGTCAGCTTGGAGGGAGGGAAAAAAATCCCATCATCTAGATCTTATCATAAGTGCTGGTGCAAATAATTTTTCAGTTGAGGTGATGAATTGAATTTAAAGTAGCATAAAGTACTTTATTAATAACTTTTAGATATTTTATTACTTTATGTGACAATCTAGTCAGACATCACACACATAAAAAGGAAAGCCTCAGCATTTCTGCTGCAAAAGCAACTATTTCACATTATTTTTTTTTCATTTTTGACTAATCTACTATCAGTATGCTCTCCCAATAAGTTCCCCATGATTTTTAATAGGTTTTAGATGGCTTCTTTTTACATTTGTGATGCAATTTCAGGTGTATGACTATAACACGTCTTCCCAATTATCCTTGGTAATGGTGAGGATTTACAGTCATGATAATCTAATAATTCATAGGCCACTCTGCAATGTATCATATGGTATTACACAGTTCTGCCAAATATCATTGCTTGTGCTCATTAGGACCCTGATGATTTGCTTTTCCTGAGTGGGTACTGGGTGCTGTGGTGTGTGTACATGAGGGACAATGCTAGGGAGACATGGTCGAGTGTCAAGTGAAAGCTGGGTTAGATAGCTCTGGGGTCTCAGCTAAGCATGTTCTCAGGTCATGCGTGTCGGTTTTAGGATGTTAAAGTCTCATTTAGCTCTTGAGCCCAACAGTCGAGATATCAGGAATAGTTGCTCTTCTTCAATTTGGGTCAACCCACCAGGAACTGGTACTCATCAGGTCTCCCCCACCCAAACTCTAAACTCAGCTGCTGGGTTCTAGTCCATAATCACCTGTGTAAGGGACTTCCATGATAAATGTCTCACACCAATCTACCTTTTCACACAGTACTTTGTTTCCAAAGTTTTTATAAAGACACTTTCAAAGAGAGAAAGTCCGAGTTTCTTGCACAAAGAAGACTGGGCCACCTTTCTGTCTGAGGTAGATGCCGCAGGGAATCAAACTCATAAGTCAAGCTTTTCCACAGGATTGGGTTGTTGTTTGAAGCAATGTGCGAGGCGAGTTTCTTTTCAGCACTCCACAACAAAAGACCGTACCTGTATTAAATAGGATCTCAAGAGCATGTGGGCTGGGATGCACTGTAACCCGGGTCTGAATGATATGTTTCCCGTAATTCTTTCACTGTTTGTCACTCCTCAGGGTGTTTGTGAAGAAGGAAAACACTGAACAGAAGAGTTAGACACTCTTGTGCATAGAGTAGACCTTAGCAGCTTACAGTGAAGTCCGTCCATCTGCGTCAACAGCCTCGTGACAGGGAGACAGCACCGTTCTGTTGCCACCAGCTTTGCTTCCCCACTGTCTGCCATTTCTGAGCCTCACAAAAATTACAGCAGAGTTACAGACGCAACTCTATAACTGTACTTAGAATGACTGCCAGGGAAGTGTTGGTTAAAATGTAAAAAAAAAAAAAAACACAATGGAGATTTTTCTCAGGGCTTCTTTCATCAAGCAAATAAATCTGTAAGAGCGATTGTTTTTTAAAGGTGATGTGAGACACCATCATTCAGTGCATTTCCAGATACAATTCTAGCTGATAGCTTAACAATTCAAATACACATGAATCTTCTCCCTCACACACACACCTCTTACGGATTTAAGCTTTATGATACTGAAAACATCAATACTTGTGTTTGATGAGAGATATTCTGTCTACAGGACTAATGTTTTATGGCAACTCTATAATCCCATCAAGCCTGGTCAATATCTTTACTCCTTGGGGAGCTGAGCCCCGAATGTAGGATTATAAAGAACAGAAATGGTATCAATTTGTCAGACTGAACCCATTGCAGCTCTCCATGACAAGGCTCCAAATTGTATTTATATCTAGGATCAGCTGAGATGAACTCCTTCTACCTTATCAAGGTCTATTTACACCATATAAGCATAATTTTCAAGCAGTTAGCAATATACTCATATGCATATAGTATGAGCACATGCTGAAAATTTATTAATTCATTAATGAGAGAATTGGCAAGATGGCAAAGAGCTGGTTGAAAGGGCCTTTTTGGGGCACTGAGTACAGATATTTAAAAAGGACATTAAAATAAATTGCTATTAGATACAAAACTGATTTATATCCTGTGGGACTATTTAAAAAAACCCATAACCTTTGGGATTTTCTTTTCCACTGGATAGAATTTATTTGCCTCATTACTGGAAAAGATCTACAAGTTAACACACAACTTCACAGAATCTGAGCCAGTAATTAATAGTAAATAGCCAAGTCAAACAAAGGTACATTCTTGTAGGTAAGTAAATAAACCTTGGTAAATTTGCTCCAATATGACACTCAGAAGACTATATTTCCAAATTTTAGATATTTTTTCTTCATGCTTTGTTACCTTAATATGATGGTCCTAGATTTCATTCGCTTGTGCTTCCCTCCCTACTCTTGATCCCAGTTTGATTTAAGGCTCTCAGCCTCTGCGTAATATGCACTTCCCTATCTGTCAATAAGAATTCCATCGTTTCATTTAACTGCTGCTCTACTCTGCTGGGCATATTGGCTACCCCCTCTGCCCCTCTGGCCATCCTTGTCTATTGCTGCAGCTCAGCTGTTGATAGGGACATCTGCAGCCTCTGTAAAATTGCTGGAACCTTTTTGGTTTCTCTCTTCTAGACCAACAACCGGTTCTCAAAAAAAGAAAACTGATTTACAACATTTGCCAATTTTCATGTTATCAATAATTGCACTATAGTTAATTTCCAGTCCCTACATGATGATACCCAGCTAACCTGACCCAGGACGGCTCTGCCATGCCACAGGCTAGAGGCAGGAGGTGTGCCTTTCACCACTGAGCTTAACACTGTTCAAAAAAAAATCTCACAGCTGTCCTTCTGAGGCTGTTTCCAGGGTTTTAGTAAAGTAACTCTTGGGATCTTTTCTTACAGCTTTCCATGTTCCTTTCAAGAACCCTCTAAACTTGCTCATTGTAGGGAAGAGCCAGTTCTAGCAGGGTCCAGAGTGATGCTCTCTATGGCTGGCCTACGCAGTCTGGTCACCACTTGATTTGTGTCTGAGTCGTGGGAATGGAAAGCAATGAGAAAAAAATACTTAAATTAGTTTTACAAAATCCTAGGAAACAGCCTTAGGGGCACTACTGTGGGATCCTTGAGTAGTTCAAACTTGTTTGAAACTGCTATAACTCTAGGAATTTTAATGTGTATAAGTCAAGTATAAAGGAACTCGGTGTTCTGTGTTGCATCTAAGTAAGACTCCTATCTTTGGGGGCTTAGAGGCTACCCATTTGCCAGAGGGCTGAGAACCTGCCCCCACATTCAGACCTTGATCTTACAACATCCATACTCTTGCCATCTCTGAATGACAGAACAACCAATAAAGTTTTACTCCATTATTATGGATAAACTTGACCAACCTCAAGACTGCCTGTCAGCCTTCATCCTCTCTGAGAAGTTTCTCATTCATGATGCATTTTCATACATCGCCTGGAGCATTTTGTTTTCTTGGACCTTCTCTTGTTCCTTTATGCACTTGAGTTCCCAAGTGCTGAGGACATGGTCACACCCATGGTCCAGCTGTGGACACAATGCATTTGGCATAAAGACCAATAATTTCTCATTTATTTTATATGACTTTACAGAGGTGCTAAGCATTTTGTGAGTTTCTTTTGCCTACAGAAGTATGCCAAATCAGAGTCTTCACGGGTCCAGCCAGATAGCTGTATGCTTGAGAAACTTTCTGTTTATTACACTCTTCACATGGACATGATCCCCTGCTCGTCCATTCAAGGCCTTTTTCCAAACTAGGAAGATGTTCTTTCCTCTAAGTGGAAGTAGCTCTGTGCTAAAGCATCAGATGTATAGAGAAGAACGTGAGTTTAATTTCCACATTCATTCCTAGGATGTCTGACCAAATTCATTTTTCTACTCAGAATAATGCTGATTATCCAGTCTTGCATACTGACTCTCAACCAGACCGTTAGTCTCAACAAGACTCTCTCTCTCTCTCTCTCTCTCTCTCTCTCTCTCTCTCTCTCTCTCTTTTATGGAGCAGGAAGGGATTTGATACCAGCCATCACGGATTTAAAAAGTACACAAACAAGCTCTGTTTTAACAGAGGGAAATTTTACATCCTTTCTTCATTTTGTAGAACTTCTTGCTCCATTCTGCCTCCTTGAATAATAAGGTTTTATTGTGATATAATAGTCTTGTATTTGAAAGAATTTTATTAGTCATTCATTGTATTATACTCTCTACAATAATATATATATATATATTTATAAGCATTATTTTTATTTTTATTTCCCATAACTGCAAGGTTTTAAATGTGTTTTAAAATGTCTTCTGGAGTGAGTCATTATAAAAATTAGTTGTTCCCAACTGATCAAAAGAACATAAATATATTTAAGTTTTGTTATTCATTAAGCATCAAAGTAAATTTTCTTGAAAATACATTTTCTAATATAGCAAATGGGGACCTTAAAAATAGTTCATATACAGGTGGATAAATATTTTTTGTTACTAGAATGAAATGAGTCTTAGCATGATTTTATCCCTATTTTTCAAAAATGATGTGAGCCACAAATAAGAGGAAGGGGCTTGTTGTATCATTGTTTCTCAGTTATTTGAACTTCTTTTGAGTTACATACCCAAAAAAATCACATGGAAATCTAATTTCAAAATAATCTTAAAATAAATTACTTAAATAAAATCTTAAATGATTTATTGGCTGACAGCCCAATAATCTGACAAAAAGTTTCGAACCATCTGATTCACAAAAGCTTTGTGACCCAGCTTGAGAATCCTTCTCTTTTTTAACACCAACCTTAATTATTTTTCATATTACGTTCGTTTGACAGTTTGGAGATTTTTCACACCACAGGGTAATACACTAGAATAGGATTGGGGGAGAAAGAGAGATTTGTTGTTGTTGTTGTTTAAATAAAGCAGGAGAAAGGCAATTGTGAAAGAAGAGATGGGCTTCACAGGCAGATGACCTTTGGAAAAATTGAGGATCTAGACACTGTTCCCCTTAAAATCTACAGCCCTTCAAGTGCTCCCAAGGTTTGCCCCCTTTCAAAGACTATTGCACTTGCTCCTCATGTTTGCCAGACTTGGCAAATGGGATACAAAACACCTAGATGCATTTTATTTCATATAAACAAAAAATAATCAGTGTAAATATGTTCCATAGACTATTTGACAAGCACTATTTAAGACATACATATGTTAGAAAGTATTCATTGTTTATCTGAAATGCACATTGAACTGGTTGTCCTGTATTTTATTGCTAGTGCAAATTACTGTTACAATTCTTAGGAGGTGATCTCTTCTCTGCAGATAATGAAAGTCCTCAAGAGCAAGCTCGTGTTGTACTCGTGTTTATAGTTTTTGTTTCCTCAAAAGCCAGCAAACTACTAAACATCAGGGAATACTGTTGAACGCCTGAATGAAAGAATAGTTTTCATAGAATAGGTGTTCCATAAGTGTTTATTGAATAGAAAAGAACAAGTCTTGTCTTGGCTTCTGGACAATAAGTTTCTGGATTGTCCTTCAATAACATTTGGTGCTCGCCCTGTGAATAACTGTGCTTCACTTTACTACTTATCCAGCCTCCTAGATACATCCTTTATTAAATGTTACATGTTCCATTTACTGAAAGAACACTGCTGAAAGCCTATTTCATTTAATGCTAAGAAACCTCTGGAAGAATCTAGAGGAAACACTGTTATATGATCTAATTTCTAAAAGAACACTGTGCTTTTGTCCTTGCATAAATTCTCATGCCTAGATATTAATTTGTTTAATTCTACATACCTGTGTACAGCAGTCATTTTACTTAGTTTCCATGTCCCTACATGTGTAAGTAACTTCCAATGTCTTCCTAACCAGCTTAAATACAACAAAATGACTCATAAGACTATACATGACTTGGTCTTTGCTATCTCTCTGATCACAACTTCTACTCTTCTCCCCATCCTTGATTTTGCTCTAATCACACCAGTTCTCACCTCAGGGCTTTGCATCGCAGTTCCTTCTGCCTGAAATGTTTTCCTCAAGATCTTTGCTTGACTGATTTACCCACCTCAGTCAGGTCTTTGTTCAAATGCCACCTCCACAGAGGCACCTTTGGTGACCATCCTGATCTGAATAGCCTTTCTCCTCCCTGTACCCTGAAGGTCGTTCCTGGTTTTCTAATTGTGACTGGCATTTCTGTTAAACACGCTGAAGGAAAAAACTCAAATGTTTCCATGTCCATGTTTATTAGTCCAAACAGTAGGGGGTTCAAGAGCAAGGTCTCTACCTCACGTTCACCTTTCAACTCTCATGTGAGTGTATCTGATTAGTGTATCCTTAATCACACGTAAAATCCTAGCTGCAAGGGAGTGTGGGAAGTGTAGTTTTTAACTTTCCAGCTGCTGACTTCAGCAAGATATAGGAGTGGGGGCTCCCTGGTGGCACAGGGATTAAAAAGTCTCAGCCCTATCAAGCTATCGCCAGCCACTGTGGCCTGAGTTGGATCCCTAGCCAGGGAGCTAACCCACATGATGCAGCAGACCTCTCCTGTCTGGCCCGCTGCTCCCCACAGCAGTGTATTTCTATAGATCTGCCTGCTCTGCTTCCCCACTCTGTCTCTGGTGAATCCTCTTACCACCACCCTCCCCACATCTCTGGCCTAAACCCCAGTTCTTGTATGCATGAATAAATCTTAAAAAAAAAGATATAGAGGGCCTCCCCGGTGGCGCAGCGGTTGCGCGCTGGGTTGCAAAGCTGCCCGCGGCCTCTGCGGCGCAGGTTCGATCCCCAGCTGCTCCCCGGCCACCAGAGGAGGGTCCCACATGGTGCGCAGACCTCGCCTGCCGCCCGCTGCTCCCCTCAGCAGTGTACTTCGGTCCTTCTGCCTGCTCTGCTCCCCGCTCTGGCTCTGGTGAATTCTCTCACCCTCCCGCGCTTCTGACTGTACCCAGTGCATGTATAAACAAAACAAACAAACAAACAAACAAATAAATAAATAAAACATGCCTCAAAAAAAAAAAAAGGTATAGAAGGACCATGAAATGAATGTCATATTCACTATATCCACTACAACTATGTGACCATTATATATTTTAAAAGAATGTTTATATGTGAAAAAGTTTATAAAACAGTAAGAAATATATTGCTTTTGCTTTAAATGTTATAATAATATGCCACCTGTGTATACACATATTGGAAGACTACATGTCAATGTTAATGTTATTTCTGAGTACTGGCTATAATATGTTGATGGAATAAATTCTTGAATAGGATGAGGCTGGAGATGTGATTCCAACATGTGATGGGATTAGGCTTGGAGAAAGTCATCTTCTCCTCAGGGGCTGGGGAGGAGACCATAAGGACAAGTAAGGACAAGTGTTCAAAGACAAGTTGAGGGTGGGGCCGGTAACAGTGACATGGTTCTTAATTGTTGGCCTCCAATTTGCCATGAAATGAGGCAAAGCAATTACTGAGCATGGAATGGAAAGCTGAAGAGTTGGAAGTGTTGGATTAATAATAGAAGGACATAGGGGATGGCGCAGACAGCTTTTGGGGCAGAAACAATGTTTCTGGTGTGCAATGAGGGTCATGTTCATGTAAAAAAAAAAAACCTATTCTGTTGAGGTCATTTCTCCAACAGGACTCAGTAGTCACAGAGGCTGATTGTGGTTTGGCAGGTCATAATCTTCAGTATGCCTGACATTTCTTGAGTGAGGTCAAGTTTCCTATAAACAGTCATTGACTTCTGATTTTGACCACATCAGACACGACTAGGCACACAAAACACATTCTTTAAAAAAAAATTAGGCAGGCAGCCATACTAATGGATAAGACTTAGGGTTCTCAAATATAACTGCTTGGAAACAAATCCAGGCTGCCTCTTATTAGTGTGTGACTTCTCAGGCCCTCAGTTTTCCCATTTGCATAGTGAAGGCAATAATAATATTTATTTCGTAGAGTTGCTGTGAAAAATGAAATAAATTCATGCAAGGCATTTAAAACAATATCTGGCACATTGGAAGGCCTTAATGGATCCTATCTGCTATTGCTATTATTGTTATTAGTGTTAGTACGGAAAAGAAAGAGTGGAGGGAAAAAAAGTATGATTCGATTTTGTTACCTATTTCCACTTGCCCACCGGAATTGATCTCAGACAGGCTTATTATGCTAATATGGTTGAGAAGTAGGACTACTTAATTAATCAAATAATCAAATATTCCTATTGAGAGATCGTGGCCATATATTGATTAGTAATTTCCAAAGCGGCACAATACAATAAAATATGCAGAATATTTTTTTTTTCACTGTAGGTAAATCTGCTCTTTGATGGGTTGAGAGGGTTTAAGTAACTCCTACAGATTGGATTCCCTAGGAGGCAGATTGTGGTATGGAAACTAACATCAGGAAGTTTATGAGGGAGAGTTCTGGGAGTCAACACCGGTGGAAGGAAAGAAGGAATGAATAGAGGAAGGAGCCAAGTTATACCGTCATCTCTACTGAAGGAAAGCTGTGAGTCTTGGCTGGCCTCTGAGAATTGTGAGTTTGAGTGAGGGCGGTTGACCTTTATATCTGTGTATTGAGCAAACATTTGATGCAAACGGTCCCTGGAAGGAGGTGTGACCACGGATGAGGTGGTTACATTAGCACAGGCCACCCTCATAGAGAGCTGACAGTTGAGGGCCACTTTCTGACAGCACTACCCATAGCTGAGGTAACAGACCTCCCTTTCCTTCTTATGGGGTATCTGGGTATCACATCAGAGTGTCCTCTGTCTGATCCTACGAGCACCTTTATTTGAATGTCAGCTAACACATACGGTAGATGTACAGTGTTGTTAAAAGATAAGCATGACCAATCAAATATCAAGTGAAAGAGATTCCACAGTGTTTTGACTTTTCAAGGAAACAGAATTCAAGTGGTCTATTTCTTGCCTGTGAAGGGATGTCATCCTATTTTACGTTCTGAAAAAGTAAGTGCCTGCACTTATGTATGTGTGTGTGTATATGTGTGTGTGTGTGTGTGTGTGTCTTCCAATACAATGTAAAGGCAATTTTCTCTTTCTCTCTGTTCCTGTAAACTGTCTCTCTACTATGCCAGTCTCATTTTATCTGTCTTTTGTGTTCAATGTTCTTTAATACTAACTTTCCTTGTAACAGAAGAGAATGTGAGTCAGAGACAAAGGAATTGACCTTCTTGTGTTGTTTTCTACAGATGCCAAGGATTAGCTGAAACAGGCACTTTTGAGGGGAAGGATTACCCGATGCACAATCTAGGTCCCAGGGGATGGCGATCAAGTGTCTGACAGAGGTTGTGGCCACAGCAGCTGGTATCATGTGGTAATGATGGCCTGGAGACAGTGAGGTAAACACTAGCCATGGGCTTCCCTTTGGGAATAATGGAGACTTGGCCTTCTTTGTACCTGACCACAGTATTTCACTGTGCCCATGTCTGCTGAGGCTAAGGAGTAAACATAGAGCTTACAACAGTTTATACTTTCCTTCACCTTCATATTAACTTGTTCTATCAGGAAGTTACATTTTTTCAGGTTTTTGAAAAGCATTTCTCTTGCCAGGGCTACTTGTTAGTAAGGGCCTGAGGAAGAAGGCAAGACACTGTTATTGCTTCTACTACTGTTTCAGTCCTGATGGTAGTGTAGGTGATTACTCTTGGAAAACATTTACAGTATAGTAGAACAAAGAAAATCTCAGTGAGCATATCTGTAATGAACAGGAAATAGGGAGAGTAAATGGTGGTGTTCAAGTGCAGGTTCCAGCATTGCTTTCCCCCCACCTTGAGCCCACTAAGGATTTCTGATTTTCTTCCTTTGTACATAGTTATGGAGAACTGAGAACTGAATGGTAAAATGCATAACCTTTGAGGGGGGGGGTGTGTGGATACTACTTATAGTGCAGTGTCTGATGTAGCAATGCAGGATGTAAAACCAGCCAGACAACAAATGTTGGCTGAGTGCCCACTGGTGGCACACAGTGCACTAAATGCAGAGGAGAGAAGGGCACTTGAGTCAGTAGCACATGCTGCCCATGCCCGGCCCCTGAGCCCCGTCTTTACTACTTCAGTGCACATAGGTCCCGCTTACAATTGTCAGCACATGTTTTTTGTTGTCTGGAGTCTTCCTCTGGCTGTCAGAGCATGCTTGCCTGCATGTGGGGCATCCCAGAAGTGCTGGGAATTGATGCTCTCTAGGAGCAGCCCTCCATCATGACTGTTAGGAGTAGGCACATAAAAAGCCCACCTCGGTGGCCTCTTCACTGGCCCCTGTGGGTCCCTGCTGGATTAAGCTCAGTGCAGCTAACGTGATAATGGACATTTCACGGACTGCTTTGTTTTTCTGTTTCACTTCCCCACTTCTCTATGGTGTTTCCAGAAATCATCTCCCAAATAAATGACTTGCACTTTGACCCTTACCTCCAGGTCTTCTAGGGGAACGCAAACTAAGGCCCAGTCTGTTGGGGGAAGTTGGCCATGTTGACATGTATGAAGAGTGCTACAAAAGTATAATTTGCTTCAAGTTACAATCTTTCTGCTTAATTTTCTGTGTGACATTCAGGGTCCTCTGTCATGAAGAAGATGAAAAATGGGGAAAAAAACGGCTTATTTGTTGTTTATAGTAAAGAGAAGAGGTTTCCCTGTATTATAGTAGAAGGAGAGATGAGATTATGAATGTAGCCATGAACACGATGCTCTGCCCTCTGTGTTGGTGGGGTCAGGATGCTTCTGATGTGAACTATAGTCTCGGGGTAGTTGTGAGGTATAGAGCTCTGCTGAGCAGCAAAGAGAGCAAAACGTGGGTCATATTTTCAAGACTTTTGTAGGGGATTCAATAACAAGCAAACATTTGATAACTTGATATGTAAAACTCTTTGTTAGCTTTTAGAATGCAAAGCAAAGGGATCAGAAGTAACAGAATTGAGACTAAGAAAAAAATCATTTTCCAGGCAGTTGCTGACCATTACAAAGTGGCTTCTTTGTGTTAATAGTGACAAGCCACCAGCCTTCAAGTTATTTATTCCAGTGCAACAGCTGCAATTCCATGGGTCCGGATGCACGCCCTAAAATCCCTTAAGCTTTCCCTAACATACTGATTTTATTAACATCAGTCACTGGCACCATTGAGTAGTTCAGCATAGAGTGAACTAGACTGTTTATCTCTAGCCAGACTCAGAACTGTTATTTAAGCAGTGCATTTTGTTTTGGACACACTGGCTTAGACTAGTGTTCCCTCTGCTAACCTGCTCTTCACCTGGCGTGGAAATAGGACACGGCAGAGCAGAAATAAGAAGCAGGATGTGAAGTCCCCTTTCCATAGCTCTTCTTTCTCCTCAACCCTTTGGCACAGAGGACACCCTTGCCCTAGGAAACAGGGAAGGGGGTGCTAATAGTATCTGGGATTCAACTGTTTCTCTAAAATCTGGCTCTCGGGAGCATGGACGCCCATCAAAGTAGCCGCTGTGCACTGGTGTTTCCTTTCGTGCCCTTCTAGTTGGAGAAAAGTGTTGAAGCAGGCTTCTACCAAGTGGCAATGGGCATCAAGGGAAAGAACAGAGTTTGACTTTCCGAAGAAATGCTGGCCAGGGTATAGGAAATGGGTCCTGTCCTCCCCACTGGGAGGATCTCATCTGCAGCCACGCTTGGATGGAGGCATCTTCAGAAACTTCAAATTTTGTGGGAGCTCTTTACCCAACTACGTGGCATGTGCAGAGAGACGCATTTAGTAACTAACACCAATGGCACATTAGTGTAGCCTGGTTCATCATGCCCCCTTTGGGAAGAACTTTTTCCTTCTGGATAGCAGTAGAAAGTTCTTGTTTGTCCTGCAGGGAGAATAATAGTTATCTTGACGTGACAGATTCCGTATAAGGGGGAACCCTGAAAAACAGAAGCTGTTGATTTCACAGAAAATAATTTGATTTCTGAAATTGTTGTTTAAAGAGCACATTGATTTATTTTTAATGAAGATTCCACTTGCTGTACAGCGGGGAGTGAAGGAAAGGTACCACAAAATGAAAACCCAGTGAGGAAAATTAGAGATAACTAAGTATTCTCAAGAAGCCACATCTAACACTGGGCATGAAGGCTGGTTTTGGAAAAGGGCCAGCCTTAAAAAAAAAGAAGCTGACTGTACTCCTTGCCAAGTCCAGTGGGCAGAGCTAGGAGAGAGGAAGCTGAAAAAGGACAATTGAGGAGGATAAAAGCGAATAGAAAGGAGACTGTTGATTCAGAGTCTTTAAGAATAACTTGTGCTTTTACACTGCAGCTGTTATTTAAGTTAAGGGAACCGAAGGAGAAATAGAAGATAGAACCACAAGTCATCTTCTAGAAGAGTTGCCAATAAAGAAACACAGAACTTTGTCTGTCACTTCATCAGTAAGCTTGATTTCGTCACTGTATAATTTCCTCTGGTCTTTGGTCCTCTGTGATAAATTAAGGTACACTGGTGTGTTACTGAATATTGGGCAGTCACTGTATTTCTCTACACAGGTACTATACTGGTATTTAAAAGGGAGTCCAAACTTGAAGAAATAATTTATCATAAAAGAGTGAAAAACTCAATTTTAAGGCAAAGCCAAATTCCCTGCCCCCATTCTTGTCACAGATCTATTGATTGAGTGCTAAAAACCATCTTGCCAGATTTCTGTTGAATTGGTCATCACCTTGTTTAAATGTGTGAAGTGCAAAACATAAATATTATTATGGAAAAGTCTAAAGAAACAGCAAAGGCAAGTTACAAGAGTGAATGGTAGAGATATGTGAGCTTACAAACACCCTCATCATAACCAAACCCACGCTTGGATGGAGGCGTCTTCAGAAACTTCAAATTTTGTGGGAGCTCTTTATAGATATTGGTTATCAGTCCATTGCAAGATATAAAATGTACAAATATTTTCTCCCATTCAGTAGGGTGTCTTTTTGTTTAACAATAGTTTCTTTGGCTATGCAGAAGCTTTTCTATTTGATGTAATCCCATTTGTTTGTTCATGTTTCTGTTTCCCTTGCCATTGGAGTCAAGTCCCCAAAAAACATCCTTGAAGCCAATGTGGAATGTTTTGTGTATGTTTTCTCTGTGCACTAAAGGCATCACGCCTTACTTTTAAGTCTTTAATCCATTTTGAGTTAATTTTTGTATGTGGTGTGAGTTAGTGGTGTAGCTTAATTCTTTTTCATGTAAATATTTGATTTTCCCAACACCATTTGTTGAAGAGACTTTTCTTTCTCTATTGCATATTTTTGGCTCCTTTGTCATAGATTAACTATTCAAGTAAGTGTGATTTTACTTTTGGACTATTGATTCTATTCCATTGATCTATGTACCTGTTTTTATTCCAGTACCTTTTTGACTACTATGGCTTTGGATTATAATTTGATGTCTTGGAGTATGATACTTCCATTCTTTTCCAGCAAGATTACTTTGGCTATATTGGGGTCTTTTGTGGTTCCATGTAATTTTAGTAATGTTTTATTCCTTTGAAGAATATTATTGAAAATATGATAAAGGTTGCATTGCATCTGTATATTGCTTTGGGTAAGATCATTTTAACAACATCATTTCTTCCAACCCATGAACAAGGACTATCTTTCCAATTTTTTGTGTGTGTCTTCTATTCTTTTTCACAGTGTCTTATCGGTTTCGTTGTAAAGGTCTTTTACCTCCTTTGTTAAGTTTATTTCTAGATATTTAATTCTTTTTGATGCAATAACAAATGGGATTGCTTTCTTGATCTCTTTCTCTTCTAGTTTGTTGTTTGCATATAGGAATGCAATACTTTTTATATGTTGACATTCTAGCCTGCAAATTTACTGTACTGATTTATTGTTTCTAATTGTTTTTACTGGAGTATTTAGGTTTTTCTATGCATAATATGTCACCTGCAAGTGATGATAATTTTATTTCTTCTTTCCTAATTTGGATTCTTATTATATCTTTCTCTGACTAATTGGTCTAGTAGGATTTCCAATACTGTGTTGAATAGTAGCAGTAAAGGTAGACAGCCTTTTCTTGTACTTGGTATTAGGGGGAAAGTTTTCAGTTTCCCACAATTTTGTATGATGTTAGTTGTGAGTTTGTCATATATGGCCTTTATTCTGTTGAGATATGTTTCTTCTATCCCCATTTTTACAATTGTGTGAGTTCCGAATTGAACAGCAACAGAAGTCCTGATCTGGGGAAGAATTCAGTTACAGCTGGTCTCTTGCCAGAATTTTCCAGAATGCAATGTCCTGGTTCCTCTCTTTGCCTGTGGCACCATGTCAGGTGACTACTTGACAATTTACACTCCAGAGTAAGAGGCAAGGAAAAAAATACACCAAATTTCTGTCTATGATGAAAAGATTTATCTCAATGTGATTTAAGGTAGATAAACACTGTTCAATGGAACTTTCTATGATGATGAAAATGTTCTATATCTGCTCTCTCCAATATAGAGTCACTAGCGGCATGTTATAGAGCACTTAAAATGTGGCTAGCTTGATTGGGGAAGCAGATTTTAAATTATATCTAATTTTAATTAATTTAAATTTCAACAATGACATGCAACTAATGGTTGCTGTGTTATTACAATGTGGAAAATGATAAAGTAATTAGCAACCTATATCTTTAACATTAAAGAAAAGCTTGGCAACTTGGAGTCAGTCATTTAAATAGCTGTTTATCCTTGGGCCATGCATATGTGTTTAAGTGACTATGATGTTGCTCAAAGTTTCTTTGGGAACATGTAAATTTGATGTTAAGTGTAGAGTCCCTCTGTTCTCTTTTACTGTCCTCTAGGCCAGACTAACGTATATGGCTGCTTCCTCTTCAAGAATAGGCTCTGCCTTACAAAGATAGGTCACATTTTTCAGTAAGAGCAAGAAATTGGAGTCTTTCCAAAGAATAAAAGCTTTCCTTGAAGACCAGACATTCTCTAGACACTGGCTGTGGGTTGAAACAAGTGGAGGTCTTTAAGTAGAAATAATAGGAGCCCTTCCCTCCACTCTCCCTAGGAATGATGGCATCAGTGGTTGGAATACATTAAAGACTGGATCACTCTTTGCCCACTCCAGGCAGATCACATACAGATATATATGCGCACACATGTAGATATTCATAGATACATATTTATATTTTTAATTCCTTGCCTTTGGTCAATCAACAGAAGGGAATTGGGACTGAAATCTCATGTGAGCTTCCTTGGAATTTAAAGCCCTCTTTGCTAAGACAGGATTAGGCAAGATAAAGAAAAAAGCAAGAAAATGAGCATAAACACAATTAGAGTAGACCAGCCCTCGAGTCAAGTCATGTGTAATTTCCAACATAAAAAGATTTAATTATGCCATCATGACCAAAATCACTTATTAAGTGCCCATTTATATGTGATGCTGGACCGAGAAGATAGAGATAAAAAGTCAGACTCAGTTTCAGCCCACTAGACAGACAATAATGAAACAGAAAGAAAGTCAGGGTGGGAATTAAATACATTAATGAATATTTACATTCAGTGTAAATGTAGCCCCCACGGAGAAGACTGGAAACTCAAATGACTAAAGAACAGGCTCTGGACTGTTCTCACTTGGATGTGGAAGCGGGAGGAAGATGGGGGAGTCTGTTTGGATATCTTATTCTCTTGGCAGTGTGCATCAGCATGCTATATTTCCTTTGGGAAGGGTGTGTGTGTGTGGCAGGGTGACAGGTTCAGGACTTACGCAGCCTAGAACCTGTGTTTTTCCTGCTCCAAACCAGTGAAACACAAAGAGCCGCCACCTGTTCCTGTGGTAGGCACTAATATAGGTCACAGAAGGTGGAAGGGAGAAGGGGGGGGGGGAGACAGACACAGACAGAGAGAGAGAGAGAGAGAGACAGAGAGAAAGAGAATTAGTGCCTAAGAGAGTGAAAGAGAAGTTGGATTTCATGCAAGAGTCCCTCTAGGCTGGCGTGAGAGCAGGGATTGTGAAGTCCGAGGCTGTAGAGGTAAGAAAGGCAAACCCGACTTAAATCTAAGCATGAGACTGATGAACAAGAACCCATGTGGGGGAGGGATCCAAAGTTTTGCCAAGCCAAAGGAGTTAGAGGTACAAAATAGGTATGAAGTATAAAATCAAGAATGTAGGACCCAGGAAGGTAGTAGAAAGAAAATGGGCTCAGGAAAAAAAAAAAGCGGGGACTGGGGGAAAAATCTGGAGCAGTTGATTAGAACAGTTCTCTGAAGCGTGTATTTAGTCTGGCACATGCTTTGGTGGTTTGGTTAAGTTTGAAAAGTTAAATGGACAAGCGAGGTAATAATAACCATTGACTTTGTAAGTTATAGACTGGAAGTTCCAGCATTGAGCATGTCTGTGCAATAGCCAACTAGGAATCTAGCATTTTAGGATAATCAATATCCAAACCAAAGTGGCATCCTTGAAAAATTAGGAAGAGACAGTGTGAGCACTCTTCAGTGTGCTGGCTGTGATATGAAGGGGTAATCTTTCTATCACAGACTGGTGGGGGCATGGAAGTACCTGGAATATGTATGATGGATAACACAGGGAGAAGAAATACCTAAAGGGATCTCCGTGGAGCTTTCTGTTAAGTACAACTCTTTAAAAGCGTTATCTCACTAAATCCGGTGGGAAATTTTTAATCTTTGCTTTTCTATTGTATTTGGATAAATTTGATAGTGTGACGTACTGTAATTTTCTTGAAAACTTTTGACGTTGTCTCTTATGACATCACTTTCTCCTGGTTTTCCAGTTTTCTGCACTAGATCCATTTCCCTCCTCACTTGATGTCAATGTCTTACGTGGAGCCATCCTTATATGGATGACCTTCAGCATCTTTTACCTGGACATTCCACATTAGCTCCTTTATTGGTTTTTTGTTTGTTTGTTTGTTTGTTTTCCTTTAAGGGTGACATATTCTCTTTTTCTCTTTGGATTCTGCCTTAGTGTGTGAGATGGGAACTTATGCTGACCTCTCTCCCCTTTCAAGGGAATGTTAACTAACCCCAACACTGCTACCCTCCCTGGGAAATTAGGTAGAGGAGACCCTGATATTCTCTCCATTCTTCCATATCCTTGATTTTAATGCTCCAAAAAGAATATTGAACCTATCTGGGAACTGGGGGTGAGGGTGAGGTAATGGTCATTGTTTAGCTTTTGAGACAGCATCCTTTTCTTTCACCTTCTGTATCCACATAGTAGCTAACCAGAGAAAAGTCTCCACATCTTGGAATGAAGTTTGTACATTTCAAAATTGTCCAAATGAATAAACTCAGTTTAAGGGGAGGGAGTAGAAAGACCCATTAGAATTTGGGTCCCAGATGCATTCAATCCAGCATGACACCATCAACAAAGCCAATGACTATAATATGTTTCAATGTACATATTCATCTTATGACTGATCCTAATTGATGTGGTCAATGGACAAGGGAAGTGATTAAAGGACATCTGCAAATATCGACAAGTTTGATATTTTATCAAACCCTTCTGGTTTTACTGCTCTTTAGTTAGGTATGACCATGTGTCTTGGTTTATTCATAAAATCCTCAGCTTATGCATATTGTCCTGGTATAATAATTAATGGAATCTTCTTAGAGATTAAGCTAATGAAATTCACTTCTGTGGACCCATCCAAGGCCATTTATATAATTTGGTAATTTTGTGTTCTTTTTTCAAGGAGTGCTGCCCCAAGCAAATAAGCTTCTTGTGGATAAACGTAGATCCATCTTTATACCCCCTTTCACTCTCAAAATTGTTCTGGTTGGAAAAAATACTTGTATACACAATTTGTCATTAACTCTCAAATCCCAGTAAATAAGAAAATGAACAATCCAATTAAAAATTAAAACTTCACCAAAGAAGGTATACAACTGACAAATAAGCTCAACATTATTATTCACTAAAGAGATGTAGATATAAGCCACAGGGAAATCACTATATCCTATTAGAATAGCTAAAACAAACAGAAAACTTGACAATACCAAGTCTTGGTGAGAATGTGGAACAACTAGAGCTCTCATTCATTGCTGTGGGCATGGAATAGTTTCTTAGAAAGTTAAACATATACTTAACCATATGTCTCCTGTGATCCCAATTGTCCTTCATTTGGTAAATGGATAAGCAAACTGTGACACATCTATGCAACAAAATAATATCAAAAATAGAAAGGAATGTGATTCTTTTATTTGAAGCACATGGAAAAAATTTCAAATGTTATTCATTATTCTAAGTGAAAGGAGCCAGACACAAAAAGCAATAACAGACAATTCTACTTATATGACATTCTGAAAAAGGTCAAACTGTAAGGACAGAAAGAAGATGAGTGGTAGCCAGGAGCTGCGGTAGAAAGAGGTGTTCCCTAAGTAGGGGTATGAGAGAAATTTTGACAGTGATTCAAATGTTCTATATCTTTATTTTGGTGATGTTACAAGACTGTAAGCACTGTGAAAACTTTCAAGTGCAAATCAAAAGAGCAAATTTTACTGAATGCAAGTTGTATGGAAATAGACTAGGATTTTTAAGAGGGTCTATTAAGGAAATAGAAATCAAACCTACATTGAGATAGCTCCTCACACGTTTTGGATTGCTATTATATAAAAAAAGATGTGTTGTTGTGGCTACAGAGAAATTGGAACCATTGTACGTTATTGGTGGGAATGCAAAATCTGTGGCCACTATGGAAAGCAAAACAAGCTTCATTATGAAAAACATAATCAACCAAGATTTAATCGACATATATAGAGCACTCAACCCAAAAATAACAGAATAAATATTTTTCAAGTGTCCAAGATAGACCATATCTTAAGCCAAAATACCAAACCTCAACAAATTTAAAAAGAAATGAAATCATGAAAGTACTGAAAGTACTGCATGCTTTCTGATAATAGGAATGACTTAAAAATCAATGACAGAAACACTAAAGGAAAATCTTGAAACACTTGGGAGATTAAACAGCATGTGTATAAATAATTTATGGATCACAGAGAAAGTCTCAAAGGAAAGAAAATAGAACATAATGAAAATGAGAATACAAAACATCAAAATATGTGGAATCTAGCTAAAGCAGTGCTGAGAAAGAAATTTATAGCACCACATAATTACATCAAGAAAGATTTCAGGTCAGTAATCTAAGCTCTTACCTCAAAAAAAATTAGGAAAAGAAGAGCAAAATAAATTCCAATCAAGCAGAAGGAAGAAAATAATAAAAAGCAGAGATACATGAAATTGAAAATAACAAAAGAATAGAGAAAAATCAATGAATCAAAGTCAGCTCTAAAAAACATCAGTAAAATAGGTAAACCTCTAACAATATTGAAAAAGATGAAAGGAGAGAACACAAATCTCCAATATCAGGAATGAAATGGGATACCACTGCAAATGCTACAGCCATTGAAAGTATAAGGGAATACTATGAAAAACTTTATATCCATGAAATCAACAGTTTAGAAGAAATGAACCAGTTCCTAAAATCTACAAGCTACTAAATCTCATCAAGCTGAAATAGATAATACAAATAGATCTACAACTATAAAAGAAATTGAATTTTTAGTTGAAAGCTTCCTTGCCCCCCCAGGGGAAAAAAAAAAAAACAACTATCTCTGGCATAGATGGTTTCATTGGAAAATTTTACCAAACATTTAAGCACTAGTTTTACACTGTCTATTCCAGAGAATAAAAGATTATGATTGTTATAAGACACAAAACTTTGGGATGGGTTGTTAGGGAGCAATAAATAACTGAAACACTGGGTCACCTACATCCTCTTCTTACGATACTATTCTGTGACTTATGCCAGTCTCAACTGACCCCTTCCTTGTGGAAGGGAATTCTGCTGGTCGATCTGCAATTCAGTCTCCACACATGATGTGCAGTTGGCTAATGCCTTACTTACATCATTCTGCTATTCTTGCTTCTAAATGATTCATCCCTTAACTCATGCAATGCAGAAAGTCTTCCCAGGACACGATGAAATAAAGTAAACCTCAGATCGTGCTTCAGCTACCTGCCATCTCAAATTCTATCTGTACGCCTCTGCTCTGTTCAGAGTGGCCGTGGAGTTTGTTCTGCCTGGTGGTAGGGAGGTGTCTCAGACTGGTTGTTATGATTATAGCTTCTATTTATTGCTAACATCTACTGGCTTCTTACTATATACTTAGACTGCACATGTAGTTTTAATATAATTTTTATGATAACTCTATAAGGGAAGTTCTACTATTATCTATATTTTACAAGTGAGGAAACTGAGGCTTAGAAAGTAAGTTGAATAGTGTCCCCCCCTTCATTCATATCCTAAAACTTCAGAATGTGACTCCAATGGAATTTTGCAGCTGTAATTAAGATGAAGTCATACAGGAGTAATATGTGTCCCTAATCCAATGATGGGTGTCCTCATAAGAAAAGAAGACAGATCTGACTGATGCAGCTGTACATCAAGGCATGCTGAGGTTTGCCAGCAATCTCCAGGAGTCAGGACAGGCATGGGACTGAGTTTCTTCTCAGTGTCTGCAAAAGGAACCAACGTTCCCAACACCTTAATTTGGGCCTTCTGGCATCCCATATTATTAGAGAATACATTTCTGTCATTTTAGGCCACAAACTTCATGATAATTTGTTGTGGCATCCTTAGGTCACTAACACAGGGGTGTTAAGTGGGTTGTCTAGATCACACTGTTAGTAAAGATGACATTTTTGAAACCAAGTCTGTGTAATACAGGAGTCATACTATTTAACAAATATACTCTATTTGTGCTTTATCTCTACAATACAACATCAGAACATTACCCAGAAATTGTGTCTTTATTATATACTCAGGAAACATTAAATATCCTCCATGGCCTTAGGCAGCCTGGGTTTTGTTGGCTTGACTATTTCATGACCCTGCTATGTGAGCTCTACCAGCTCCTCTGGTTCAAAGGGTATAGCATGGGTATAGATATGGATGCAGATATGGATAAGTATAAATGAAATTCGGTGTAAAGTCTTTCTGTCCTATTTACCTTGGTTTCCCGGGTATGTGGTATAGTGTTCCCTATAGCTAACAAAAATCTCAATAATATTTGTTAATTAATTAGAAAGGAATGAATGGGTAACTTCTCTTGAGGGTTTTATAATCCTATTTCAAAGATTAAGCAAATCTTTAATCCCAAGTTTATGCATCTAGTTAATACAGTGAGGAGAGCTGGGATATTATTTTTTTTAATGCAGCAATTAAGAGAAAAGCTTTTTGTATTCTTATACCAGCCAGTGTAGGACAAAGTCCAATCATTGCATACTTGCCTGAAATGCATACTCTATTTTTCCAGTCTGTATTCATTTGATGAATAAAAATGCAGCTATTTTTATTTGTATTCTTTGAATATTAATTACATTTTAAAATGTTTATCAATCTTCTGACTTTCTCATTTGTGAATTGTTTACTTTGGTCCTTTGCCCATTTCGGTCATTTAAGAAAACTCAAGCTAAAATTAGGAACCCATTAGCCACATTTTAAAAGCTTGCTTAATAACTGGCAATGTGACCTCATTCATAAAAAACATTTAATGAGTATACCTCATGACTACAAATTGGGGCGTCACAATTCTTTTTGTGCAAGTAGTAAAATTCTTGAGGGCTTTGTATGTTTGTGATTAAGAGAAATATAGTCAGGCCCCCCTGGTGGCGCAAGGGGTTAAGATGCAACCTATGAAGATGTCCACAGCCACTGCAGCACGAGTTTGATCTCTGGCAGGCCAGGGAGCTACCCACATGGAGCAGTAGACCTCTCCTGATCTCCCCTCAGCCATGTATTTCAGTCAATCTGCCTGTTCTGCTGCCCACTCTGTCTCTGGTGAATCTTCTCATCCCCCACACCTCTGGCCTGTACCCCAGTTCTTGCATGCATAAATAAATAACTCTTTGAGAAAAAAAAGAGAGATACAGTAACATTTCAAAATTGTAACTATGTAATTAATTTATTATTTATCTTCTGAGAGAGCAGATCTGTGTGTGGATGAACACAAAATTGAAGATAAGTATGAGATTTTCAAAAGTCTTTGACAACAGTTCCAATAAAAATAATTTTGTTTTGTTTTTGTTTTGTTTTGCTTTCTTTCTTTTAATTGTATCAAGAAACTGTTAGCCATAATTTTGCAACTTGGTAAGAATTAGGCAATATGAATCATGTATCCAGATAAGTGTTCTATAGATAAGTGTTCTGACTTGGAGGTAGGAAACCAAGGGTAAATCTATGTTAAATGAAGTAGAATGAAACAGTAGTGTTCTCTTATGAGCAGTGCTAGAAATGTATGATTTTAATATTGCAATAATAATTTGGAAGAAGGAAGTATGTAGTGAGATTTCAAATTTGCACATAACATTAAGTTTTTTTCAGGTTATGATATGCAAAGTCAAATTGGGGAAGGAGCTAGAGGAAGCTCCCAAGAGTTTTCTTTTGGGGAAGGGAGGGAATGGGGCTTGGTTTGTCCGGTTTGTTGAGTTGGCAGAAAAGAAGCAGGTAGATTTGAAAATAACCAAGTGTAAAATTATCTGTTTAAGGAAATTTAATACTGCAAGAAAATGCATCTCTGGAACCCGTGAGCTATGTTACAAGACCCATTAGGTACATGAGCTCTTATATACTAACTGATCAGTAAAAATCAGTCCAGTTCATTAGCCAAGTTTTCCTGCTTGAAAACTCAGTGGCAACCATTATCCTACACAATGCCAAATCACGATACATCTGTAAGAAAGCTGTGGAAATATTAAGAAAAAAGAAAAAGAACATGGGCATCTCTACCACTGTAGTTCCGTGTCATTGGGCAAGTTGATTTATCTGTTCGAGTCTCACTGTCCTTATTTTTGAAATGATGGTAATAACAATGACTACATAGGATTTTGTTAGTATTAAATGAGTTAATGAAGAGAAAACGCTTAGCTCAGTAACCTGGCCCATACCAAGTGACCAAGGTATAGATGTCCTCAGAGTTTTTTTTTTTTTTGAATATTTATTTATTTATGCACACAAGAACTGGGGTGCAGGCCAGAGGTTCAGGGGTGAGAGGATTCACCACAGAACAGGTGGATTGACTGAAATATACTGCTGAGGGGAGCAGCAGGCAAGACAGAAGAGGTCTTCTGTGCCATGTGGGTTAGCTCCCTGGCCAGGGATCGAACTGGTGCTTCAGTGGCTGTGGATAGCATCGTAGAGCTGAGATTTAACCTTTTGCACCACCAGGGAGGCCCCTGTTCTCAGAGTTTTACACACACACACACACACACACACACACATATATATATATATATATATATATATATATATATATATAGTATGTACATTATTAGGGCCTGTATGAGTTTTATCGCATGAAAATCTAGAGAAACATGTATTTTAATTGCTATTAAAGTCAAATTCAGTCATTTTCAATGAACCTTTTGGTTTTCTTCATAAAGTCCTCTGTTAATGAATCTCTCTAGGTCTCATTAAATATAACTAATTCTGATGGGAAGTTCCAGAAGGGCAATTGTTGCTAAGATCTTGGTGAAGTGAGTGAGCAGAGGAGATAAGCATACCCCTTCACAGAAATCAGGTTGCCTTTATTAATCATCTGGAAGCCTATGGATGTTCCACACCTTCTATCTCTATAGCTCCTGCACATAATAGATGCTCTTGAAATATTTTCATGATTTTCTTTTTAATAAGAGTCTCAGAAAAACTCATGGATGGAGATTGCTAGGAGTTTCATATCTAAAAATTTCTCAGTAGAGAAGAGCTGGATAATATCACCAATCAGAAGATACTAATGATCTGGCTGTGACTGTGTTTGTGGAAAGTCCAACATCTCATTCATTTCTGAGCCTTCTAGATAAAGTAAATGGCTGAAATTCTGATCCTCTGAATGCAAACTTCTGGTCAGTCCATTACTCTGATACAGACCCAGATAACTCTCCAAAGCTCTGTTTCCCTTCCTGCAGAATAACATTCTCTGTCCTTACCTCTCATTTCTCTTACTGAATGGAGAAAGTGATATCTTTATGACCCTTAGAGGCAATGCATGATTTAGAATAGCTAAGTAAAGAGAGCCGTAAACAATGGTTGCAATGCAGAGCACTTGCCATTTTCTAATTTATTTCTTCTCCATCTGACTTCAGATGGGAAAGGAAATCTTGCTGTTTATTCGCAGGAACAATATTTTTATGGTTCAGCTTTATCAAGCTCGGTTTTGAGTCTGTTTAACATAAATTTCTCAGAGTTAAACCTCAATTCCATCCAAATTTTCTAAGATGAAAATATAACTTAAGTGAAAGTTGCGCAAGGCAAATATTTCAGTAAAATCATCTATCTAGTACTCTCTGTTGAAACTTAAGGTTCAGTTGGGCCAAAAACACCCAGAGGAAGGAGGGTAAGTCCTCTTCTGTATCTCTCAGATGAAAGTAAATGGACCAAGTTGACATTCCAGTCTCTTGATATTATGGGATGCTTCCTATTCTAGATTTCCCCTCCTTCCTGCCACTATTATGCATGATCAGGTACATTTTTTTAAAGTATTATGACCAGATAAGTATTGCAGATAGATAACCTTGCATAGTAGGGATGTTAGTGTGTGTGTGTGTGTATGTGTGTGTGTGCATGTTTAAAGCCCTCCCAAGTGATTCTGATGTGGCAACCTGGCTTGAGATCCACTGACATAGAAGATAAATGGGGTAGAGGGGAGTGCTATTGAAAGGCAGATACCAGTGAGGGGCTGTGATAGGTAGTTTTATGGTCAACTTATCTAAGCTACAGTCTCTAGTGATTCAAACACTAATCCAGGTATTGCTGTGAAGATATTTTGTGGAGGTGGTCTACAAAACAACTACAATCAGTTGACTTTGAAGATTGCCCTAGGAAATCTGGGTGGGTCAGACCTAATCAGTTGAAAGACTTTAAGAGCAGAATTATTCTTTTCCTAAAGAAATTCTACCGTGAAAAATAGTAGCAGCTCCTCCCTGAGGCTTTCTAGACTGCTGACCTACCCTATGGATTTTAGAAGTGTCAATCCCCACAATCATGTATAATTATCTATCAATCATCTGTTAATATTTATCTATCTATCATCATCTGTCATGGATTACTGGTTCTATTTCTCTGGTAGAACACTGAGTGACATAAGCCTCTGCAAAGTTCATATTAAAGATGATGAAAAGTTATTTGGGATGGTGGGAACTGGGGTGGGAAATGTATATGAGAGACATTTTTGAGTCAGAATCAACGGAAGTTAGAGAAGAAGGTAAGAGTGAGAAATAGGAAATTTTACATTGGGGTGAAATGTACAATCCTGAAGATTACATTGATAGAGATTAAGAACTCAGAAATAATAAAAGCTTTATGAGTATAGAAAAGCCAGTGATTTTAGGTTTTGATGAACTTGAGGTGCTAGAGGAACTCTGCTTTGCTATGGATCCAATTAACATTTGGAAATGGGTTTGATTATTGGGGAGAGAATAGATGGAGAAAATTTGTTAAATTAAATTGTTTTTTAAGATTTATTTTATTTATTTATGCATACAAGAACTGGGGTCTAGGCCTGAGGTCCAGGGATTCACCAGAGGCAGAGTGGGGAGCAGAATAGGCAGATCTACTGAAATACACTGCTGAGGGGAGAAGCGGGCCAGACAGGAGAGGTCTGCTGTGCCATATGGGTTAGCTCCCTGGCCAGGATCGAACTCATGCCTCAGTATGCCTCAGTTGCTGGCGATAGTTTGATGGCATGGAGACTAACCCCTGTGCCACCAGGGACACCCAGATAGACAGAATTTGAATACTATCTTGACTCTTGAAAAAATGTTCTCTCTTCCTTGACTAATCCCCATTTGCACTTCTATTTATTCATCATTTCATTTCCCGTCATACAGGTTTTTCTTTTTTCTAATTTCTGGGTGTTCTTGGATGCTACCTCATTTTTAGCCAGAGGTTATATCCACTGCATTATCTCTGCATGACAATGGAGGATGAAGACTCATCGATGATGTGCACCTAAGACAGTGATAGTAACCAGAGCCTTCAATGAAGTCCCCAAAGCCTTTTCTACTCTTTATTTGGATCTAATTTTGAACCCTTGGAGATAGTTGCTCCATACTTTAAGCTTCCGGTTCCCAGTGTTTTTTCCATAAACAATCCAATCAATTTTTCATCTTCCAGGGTTTCAAAACTTCTAGTTTCTGTCCTTGGGTCTTTGGAAAGGAGGTGCAATAGATATTCTGCACCTGTTTTTCCAGATCTACTCTCACTCAGCTTTGGTCTGCTCTCTGCCCCAGACCTGAGCTGTACAAGCTGCATCAGTGTTCGCCCTTGTTCTCTGTTCTGATTGAGTTTGACCAATAGGAGACACTGGCAATGGATCTGAATGCAGCAAAAGAAAAAGCAAGGTTAGGTATTTAAACTCACAGTTCCCTCCCTGCCAGGCCAAGGTTTGGTAAGGGCTATATTTCTTTCCCCATTTCTACAGCTCCTACACAGTCATTCTCTCCTACAGCCATAGGAGTTACCAGGGCAGGATGGCCCCTCCTTCCTTTTGTCTGTTTAGCCTGGGGGTGATAGTAGCTTACTGCTTTTGCTGCTTCACAGTTTCTTGCTGCTTTCTTTTAATTTTGCCCAAACCTTGTAAATAGTCATTTAATTAAATCATGTATACCATGATTTTTGAGAGTACCTTCTAATTCCTGCTAGTATGCTGGCAAGGAATGGAAGAAGATGCATGAAAAATATTGGGGGGTCTCTTGGGTAAAGTTATTATTTAATTTCAAATGACTGAATCTTCCATTTGTCCATTGTTGGCACATAATCTAAAAGTTAAGACTCTAACCCTGGAATTAGATTGCTTAGATTTAAATATTTCCACAATTGCTATTTCCACATGGCAAGGATATAAATTTCCATCCTTGGAAATTTATCTGAGCATTCTGAGCTTCAGTCTTTGCATTTGTAAAATAGAGATCATACCAGTACTTAACTTCATTGGGGGCTATTCTGAAAATTAAATGAGCTAATGTAAGTGAAATTCTCACAACAGTTCAATAAAAACTTACCAAATGTTGGGCCTCCCCGGTGGCACAGCGGTTGAGCGCTGGGCTGCGAAGCTGCCCGCAGCCTCTGCAGCGCCGGTTCTATCCCTGGCTGCCAGGTGAGGGTCCCACATGGCGCGCAGACCTCTCCTGCCGCACGCTGCTCCCCTCAGCAGTGTACTTCGGTCCTTCTGCCTGCTCTGCTCCCCGCTCTGGCTCTGGTGAATTCTCTCACCCTCCCGCACATCTGACTGTGCCCAGTGCTTGTATAAACAAACAAATAAATAAATAAATATTTAAAAAAAAAAGACTGACAGGCTGCCTGTGAGGGCTCTTCAGGCTTGCCTGCATTTTGAAAAAGAAAAAAAAATTACCAAATGTTAGCTACTACCTTTATAGTGGTTATCATTATTATTATCCTTTCTTCTTATCCAACATGTAAGAGGCAGCCTGACTCAGACAACATTTAGAGCTAGAAGGACTATTGTCTTTAAAACAGGCTACTTCTTTGGTCTCCTGTGCAAAATTATTTAGCTGAACAGAGAGAAGATAAACACTTTAATCAATTCTGAGATGTTCCCACATTCATTCCATTTGTTTCACCCAGTGGTGCATTAGTGCCCACTCCAGGATTCTTGAATCTTCTTGCTTCATTCTCCTTCCTAACTCTCATAATTTAGAAGACTCAGTCATGTTCTCCATCCCAGGAAAGGGAAAGTTATTTCTGTGCATGAGTGTCTGAGTTAGGGTGTATTCTAACCTCTAGTCACAGGCCTATTTCCCAAGCCCACTCTCTTCTTAATGTATTTGGTCCTATGCCTGACTGAGATGTAAAATCTAGAGACTTTGCATTTTTCAGATCGGCAACTAACATATTTTGGAAACTATATAAACAAGAAATGATAGAGTGTGAAACATAGTTACTACTCAGTGATGCTAAGAGAACAAGAATCCCATTGTCTTAGTCAAGATTCTTTTAGTTGTAAAAAATGGAAATGCACTCAAGCTTGTTTATTTCAGATGGAGAAATTTTTTAATGAGAATACAGGAATAATCACAGAGCTTAAGGGCAAGAAGTCAACGAATCAGCCATTTTTGTGAACTGGAATCATGAGCAGAAAATTGTAACATTAGGTAGAGTTGATCTGTCTGTCACAGGGTTTGTTCTCTCCTAACGTGGCATCCTTACTCATTTGTCGACTGGCTTCTCCCTATGCATGGTAGGAAATGAGTAGCCTACAGTGCCCATATTTTCCTGTCCTGCCTTCTAGCCACAAGAAAAGTCTGACCTGCTATTCAGACTCTCAACTGTACATTCCAAAGAGAATACTGTGATTGTTCCAGCCTGGAAGCAGGATCTCTTTTGGAGCCAGTCATCTGTGATCCGAGGTTCAAAGCCACATAATACAAATGTGGTTGCCAGGGTCCCATTCTAGTGCATGAAGAGAGCACTTCTCAGAAGAATGTGTTTATTTGGGGATAGATACCCTGAAAATTCTCTTGTGCATCTCATTTTCTTCTTCTTTCTGTCTTTTCCTGTTCTCCCAGGGTAGAAACAAATTTGTAACATATGATTAAAAAACAAAGAATCCCTTTGCACTCTTAACAAGTTTACCATACCACTATATTAATTGAACTTGACTCAGAAATTAGATCTCAAATTATAAAACACCAGAATCTCAGAAAATTTTGGAACTCAAGACCATAAACATTATTGGTTCCTGGTAATTTTCAGCCAAATTTTGTGGTCATAAAATTGGGCATTTAGCATATATTGCAAATACCTTTAGCATATATTGCAAATACCTTTGTGCTTTGTGAAGAGCCAAATTATCTTCTTGGATTTTATGATCTCTTCCACAAACCAGCTTGAGGGAGTGTTTGAGGAGTTATTGACAACCTGTGGCCTGAAGTGAGAGACCAGGCTCCATTTTGGATTTTAGTTACTTCTTTAGTCCACTATATTGTAAACCCATTAGACTAATAGTAATTTTTTCCTATGAGTCATCACCATGAATATAGCCTGGTCACAAGGATAGAATGAGGATTTCTCAGCAGCAAGAGCAGTGGCAATAGCAGCAGGGATGGAAAAAAAATACCTATGCAATGCATTGAGTGCTTGGAAATACCTTGTAGGAAGTAGTCATGTCTATATGTGTGAGAGAACACAGAATGGTCATGGGGTATATGTGTTCGCAATAGTGGGTGAGTATTGGTGATAGTGGGTAAGTGCTGGCAATTGTGTGTTAGTGAAGACCTTGAGAGTATTGTGTGATATTGAAGAAGTTTGGTTGGTGCTTGGGACAATCTCAAGAGACATAATATGGACTTCCAAGTATGGTCTCCCCTCCTCTCCAGGTTGATCTGTTTTGACTTTGTATTTCTAAAGAACATGGTGCTGTTGTCATTTTGCCCCATGTCAAGCGCAGAGCATCAGTGGTGATGGAAGAGGAATTTTTCCCATAGGACTGGAAGAGAGGCCTAGATGATGGGGAGGCCATGGCCCCATTGCCAGATAGTAGTCAAACACCAGAGGTGGGCCAATTTAATATTGGAGACAGAAAGACAAAGAAACTGCTGAGAGTTCTCCATGGGGAAGCTTTCAGTTTAGAAGTTTCTTCCTCATAGGTCTTATTGCAGTTTAGCAAATAACACCGACAGCATTTAGATACCGTACATTCAATGGACATTTTATTTTCTACCTTTTCTTATTTGTTTTCATTGTTGAAATAACAAGCTTTGAAAATATCATCGATGTCAGAGACGTATGCCTTGACCTTCACCACTGGTTCCTGGCAACCCACAGGGAAAGCAATACAGTGAGCAAGGACTCAATATAAAGCAGAATTTTAATTGATCATTTCTGGAATACAAACTGAAATGACTCCATGAAAGGTATTAGTAGGTGTGATTAATGCTTTATAAGTTTAACCAAATACATCTTTTTACTGATCAAGCAAAAAAAAAAAAGTCATCACACAGAATATTTAAGATGATAAACCACAAGAAACAATAAAATAGTGAAATATACTTTCCCACTAATTCTCCAAAACTGCTTTTTTCTTCCCCGTGGTTGAGTAGAGGAATGGTTTGTTCATGGAACACGTCCTGCGTACACAAGATTATCCCAGCTCTACACAGGGACAAGTATATAAAGGGACAAATGACATTACAAGTAAAGGGGTGAGTGCAGATTCTTATTTATTTCTCCTTGCCTTTGTTTTGTGCTGATTCTTTTTTTTTTTTCTTTCATTGATCTGAAAGGATATATGGGTAACTTGACAGTCAGTGACATTCTTCTTAATCCCCTTGTTATTTCTGTGGCAGCGAAGCTCTTAGAAACTGTGTTGAGCGGTGTGCCATGGGATCCTCCTTACTGATAATATTCTCCTTAGGTCTGGGAGTAACTGAATGAGAAAATACCATTTCAGTCCTGAAAGCATTTGGAGCTTTGTGACCACACCTACTTTGTAACACCCCATTCTTCAGAGTTTGGGCTTTTGGGAAACTCAACTGTGAGGGATGCCAGGATGTGTGGACCCCTCTTTAGGAAAGAAGCGCTTACTCCCCCAACTTTGTCCAACAGTCAGTCTCTTTGGAGATTTTCTCCCATGAAGAAACTGCCTTGCACATGGTCACATTCCTTCCAGAGGTAATCTGCATTCAAAGATGGGTCAGGGTGCAGATGTGAAAGCCCAGCCCTCTTGTCCTGACTTGAGATGACTTTGAAGGGTTATCCTTGCTGCAGAGTTGCTGTGGGGTTAGCCGAATCTTTGTTGGACCTGCAACACACTCTGTCTTCTCCCTTCTGCCCACTCTTGCTTCCTTCTCCTCCCTTTCCCAGTGATGAACCCCTGAAATGCTCCCTAATAACTGTCTTGGCATGCAAATCTCAGCATCATATCCTGCTTTCCAGAAACCCAAAGTGACAGTAACCCTTCAGAACATAGCCTGAACTCAGAAGTGGGTAGGAAAAGAACATGAGAACTGTTCGAGTTACTGTGAGCCTCTTACATAAAAGGCTTTATTTTGTGTAAAGCAAAATAAGCACAGAGCATGGGTAAGCAGAGGAGTCTTCATTCTTTTTATAAAAAAATACTTATTTATGCATACAAGAACTGGGGTACAGGCCAGAGGTGTGGGGGCTGAGAAGATTCACCAGAGACAGAGCAGGGAGCAGAATAGGCAGATTGACCAAAACACACACTGCTGAGGGGAGCAGGGGGTGAGACAGGAGTGGTCTGCTGCGCCATGTGGGTAGCTCCCTGGCTGGGGATCAAACTTGTGCTGCAGAGGCTGCAGACAGCTTCACAGGTTGCCTCTTAACCCTTTGCGCCACCAGGGAGGCCTGGAGTCTTTGTCAGATGTTTATTTGGTGAGGGCCTGTATATGTACATGGGAGTGTGTGAACCTGTGTGTACTGAGACATTGGCTGAATATCACAATGACTTCATCTCCACCGTGAAATGACAGTTGGAGGTAGGAATGGAATGGAATACAACACTTTGCTACAGCTCTTTCTGTAGCTGTTTGTAAGCAGAGAGACTTGAGAAGCTTGATGGCAGTGTGGATGCTGTGTGCTTTCTGGCTGGTGCCCTTGTCAGTTTTGAGCACTACACACGTATTCTGATGCCCTTGGCAGATGGCATTGAGAAATACCTATTCAACCTCTGGCTTATTAGAGAGGATGAAGGGTGCCCAGGTGGAATGGAGGAAAGAATAAAGGGCGAGAGCAAACTCTAAAAATGTCAAACCTAGCTCAGTAATAAGTGTAGGTACTACGATGGTAATAACTGCTTCAAGGTTGGTAATGGAGAATAAATGATGGAGTCCATGGAGAAAAGCTGAGCATGTGTGACATGGAATGAGGGCATGAGGTTGAAAAGCAGAGACTACCTCTAATTCATTCATCTGTCCATCGCCAGTGCTTAGCACAGTGTCTGATATATAGTTGGAACTCACTTTATGTTTAGAGCATGAATAAATAAATACACTGGGGTGATAGATATATGAGTTTAAGTATATAAAGACCACAGAGGAAGACAAGCACATATAGTTGTGCTTGATTTCAGAAGGCTTCATTGGCTTTGAAATGGGTATGGACAAGAGTGAAAATTTTGCAATGGTAGGGAATATTCTAGATAGAAGGAGCTACAGAGACTGGAGTTTGAGGGTAGAAAAGGAGAAAGGTTTTTGAGAAAACAAGTGCTGAGTTGGTAACCAAGGGAAGACAAGGGCCTAAGGTAAGGGTACATTAATTGTGATGGGGGGAGGTGGGGCGTGAGGGATCCATCTGGCTTTGATCTAATGATCGTTGCGGAACCATCCAGGGCTCTTACAAAAAAGACAGAAAGTGACATTTTCCAAATGTAAGTATCTTTATCTTGAGTCATAGGACCTGTGTTCTCTACTTGTTCTTGTCACCATCACTATTAACACCCCTTCAATCTGTATTGAACACACAAATTGCAAGAGAGTAATCAAATTCTGAGTTAAATTTGATAAATTGACCACATGCATTTACGTCCACTTCCTTCCGACACCAAAATTATAGAAAAGCCACAAAAAGGTGTAAACTCATGAAAATGAAGAGAATGAGAGAGAGGTCTGTGAGAAGGTAAGATATTTCAACAAATTTCTAGAAGACAAATTATATGCAAGAGTTCACAACAATGAAATAGGCAAAGGATGTTATTCTATTTGCATAGAGGGGCCATAACTTGAATGGAGGGACTACACGTGGCCAATTAAAAGGGGTACAACCTGTCCTGCAGAATTATAGATATAATTGAGGGTGATAAGGAGGAGAAATGGAATATTAATTAACAGTCTGCACATGAAACAGAAAACTCACTAATCTCTCTCAAATGTAGTACCTGCAATATGTCTATCACTCAAGCAAAAAATGAGAGAATTTTTTTTTCAAAATAAATGGAATGTCCCCATATAAAAATTTTCTACATTCTGGAATTTAATAGCTACAGAGTATAATGATAGAGGTTATAGGTGAATGCTATCCAAATATGCAGAATTTCTATCTTAATCCCCTCCCCCACCTCTAATGGGGATTTAAAGAAAGACTCAGATCAACAAATAGAAAATAGTAATTCCAGGGCAAGGGATAATTTAAGGAAGAAAAGACAGCTTTAAATGTAGAAGGATAAAGTAAATATTATATTAATAAAATGGGTAAAGAAAAATCTGAGGACAAGAAATCAAATATACTTAGAAATTAAAAGTATTGTTGCTAAAAATAAAAAGATGCATAATATAATTAGAAGATAAGGTAAAGAAAATCTTCTAAAGAGTAGAATTGGGAGACAAAAACAAATGGTCTGTCAGATTCTACCAGAGAAATAGAAACAGAAACTTGATATCTGTATCTATATGCCATCTCTATCTGTCTAACTGTTGATCTATCAATCAATCCATCTATCTATCTAGAAATTGGTTTTTGTGATTTGTAGAGGCTCACTAGAAAATTCCACAATCATTAAGAAAGGTAAGCTAAAATTCTTAGTGAGGAGTTGATGCTGCCATTCACAAGTAGAGTTTCTTTTTGGGGAAACCCCAGGTCTTCCATTAAGATCTTGCAACTGAATGGGTCCAGCCCATCCAGATTGGAGAGGATACTTTCTCCTTAAAGCCAAGTGATTGCAGATGTTAACCAGGCCTACAAAATACCTTCACAGCAACACCCAGATTAGTGTTTGATTGAAAAATTGGGTTTTGTAGCTTAGCCAAGTTGATTCATGAAATTGACCATTACCCATGAGAAGAAAAAAAAGATAAAAGATCTGTCCAAGAGGTCTAACATATGACTGATTAGGAGTTCCAGAAAAAAATGGGAGGGGAAAGTTAGCAAATCAACAATATGTAAAAACAAACAAACAAACAAAGAAAACCCAATTTGAAAGCTTGAGATCAGGAGTGTGACTTATGCACACTGAAAAGGCATAAATAGCATTAGGAATAAACCAACCAACAAATAAAACTCTCATCCAGAAAGAAATCACCAAGGAAAAACTTAAACTCTTAAATTTTTTTTCAGAAGGCAAAAAACAACTTCCTAAAAGAAACGAGAATCAGATGATTTCATTGTCCATACTAGATGCAAAGATTAATGGAGCATTTCCTTCTACTGTATGAGGGAGAATAATTTTCACCCAATCTACTCAAACATGAAAGTTGAATAAAGACAAGTTCAGGAATTTTAGAAAATTCATTTTCCACACATCTTCTCTTAGGATATTACTTGAGGATGTACTATGGCAAAGTAAGGGCTAAACCAAGGAAAATGAAGACACGGGACCAGGAAATAGTGATACCTGAAGAAAGTGAGGAAGGGTAATCCCAGGATGACAGCCATGTGAGGAACCCTGGCAGATGGAGCAGTAAGATGTTGGACTGAGGGAGAGAGGTTTCCTTAAAACACACACACACAGCAAAACTCCATGAAAGAATACAGAGTTCAATCATTTGCTTGAGAGACAGACATCTCAAGGGAGATGGAGAGAGATTATTGTTTACAATGTGGTTTTATTTAAAAGCTCTTATATGCTATAACACAGAAGAGCCTTGGCAACATGCTGAGTGAAAGAACTTAGTCACCAAGAACCACATACTGAATTATCTCATTTATATTGTGTCTAAAACAGGCAAATCCATAGAGACAGAAAGCAGATTAGTAGTTGTCAGGGGCAGAGAGGATGGTGGTGGTTGTAGTGGGGTGTGTGTGTGTGTGTGTGTGTGTGTGTGTTGGGGGTAGATGGGAGGAATGACTGAGGGGTGTAGGGTATCTTTTTGGGGTAACAAAATGTGCTTAACCTGATTGTGGTGGTGGATACACAACTGTGTGTGTATAATAACAGCCACTGGATTGTATAATTGTGAATGATAAGGTATATAAGTTATAGTCCAATAAAACTGTTTAAAATAAGCTCGTGAAGAATAACTGGAAACTCCTCAAGGGAAAAGCATGCTGTTATCTTGTCAGCCTAGGGCAATATTTATAAAAGGCACCCAGCATACACTGAATATCTTCTAGTTCTCCAGCCTGGATTATCTTCTCTGAGCTTTTATCAGCCATTTTCCTTTGGTTGCTCCCAGAGGCTCTGTCCTTTAGCTGAGCATTTTCTTTCACCCCAATCTGTCCTTAGTGCATTGTCCCATCCTCCCACACATCACATTGTCTCCCTCATTTTCATCAGCCACAATCCTGATCGCCCTCCTCCTGCCTCAGTCTACCAGGTAATTTCCAGCACATCATGAAATTAGCTTCCTTTCAAACCATGCTGATAAAGACTTTCTGCAAAATAGTGTCCACCACTCTCAATTCTGGTGAGGCTGGGAGACCACCTGGCAGAGATGTTGAGAGATGGATTTCCCTGCTGGGAGAGAGATTGGATTAGAATGAGCAGCACTTCTCAAAATATAATGTGCACATGAATTAACAGAATCAACTGGGGATCTTGTTCAAATGCAGATGCTATCCAGTTTGCACATCATCCACCTGACAAGGGCTAATATCCAAGATCTACAAAGAACTCATACAACTCAACAACAACAACAACAAACCCAATTAAAGAAGTGGGCAGAAAGATATTATCCAAAGAAGACAAACAGAGGGGCCTCACCTGGTGGCACAAGGGTTTAAGAGGCAACCTATGAAGCTATCCGCAGCCACTACAGCACGAGTTCCATCCCCGGCCAGGGAGCAAGGGGGTTAAGACAAAGCACTATAAGGCAATCCACAGCCACTGAAGCACAAGTTTGATCCCTGGCCAGGGAGCTACCCACATGGTGCAGCAGACCTCTCCTGACTTGCCTACTGCTCCCCCCAGTAGTGTATTTCAGTCGATCTGCCTATTCTGCTCCCCACTCTGTCTCTGGTGAATCCTCTCACCACCACCCCCACCTCTGGCTTGTACCCTAGTTCTTGTGTGCATAAATAAATAAATCTTTAAAAATAAAAAGAAGGCAGATGACTAGGAAACACATTAAAAAATGCTCATTACTGCTGGTGGGAGTGCAAACTGGTCCAACTACTATGGAGAGCTGTGTGGCGATTCCTCAACCTACTAAAGATAGAGATTCCATATAATCCAGCAATTCCACTCCTAGGAATTTACCCAAAGGACACAGAAACATTAATTCCAAAGAGCACCTGCACCCCTATGTTTATAGCAGCACTATTTATAATAGCTAAGCTTTGGAAACAACCCAAATGCCCAAAAATAGATGACTGGATCAAGAAGATGTGGTCCATATACACCATGGAATATTACTCAGCATTCAAAAAAGATAAACACATGCAATTTGCAGCAACATGGATGGCACTGGAAGGGATCATGCTCAGCAAAATAAGCCAGAAAGAAAAAGAAAAATACAGGATGGTCTCACTCATAACAGCAATCTAGAAAACCTAAATAAGGGACCAGGAAAAAGAATAACTATAAGAAAGAAAAAAATCAAAATCAACAAACAACTATGAACCAGAGACACGCTTTGGGGGGGCGGGGAAAAGAGGGATTGGGGTCAAAATCAGGGGGTTGCAATTGTATGGGGAATATAAAAATTAAAAAAAAGAAATAGAAAAGACAAAGGAAAAAATGCTCATTACCACTTATTCTGAGAAATACAAACCAAAACCACAATGACATACTATTTCAAACTTGTGAAAATGCCCCCCCCCAAAATCCGAAAACAATAAGTGTTGGTGGACATGGATGTTGAGAAAAAGGAACCCTCATACACTGTTGTTAGGAATGTAACCGGTCTATGGAAAACGGTGCAGAGGTTTCTCAAAATATTAACAATAGAACCACCATCAAGTCAGCACTTTCACTCCTGGATAATTACCAAAGGATGCAAAAATATTCATTAGAAGTGACATATGCAATCCTATGTATACTGCAGCACTGTTTACAACAACCAAGTTATGGAAAAAAGCAAAGTGCCCGATGACAGAGGAGTGGATTGAGAAGATCTGGTGTATACACACATGATGGAATACTACTCAGCTATAAATAAAAGGTGAACTCATTTTCACCATTCACAACAACATGGATGGAACTGGAAGGGATTATGATAAGCAAAATAAGCCAGAAGGAGAAAAACAAATATGGGATCGTTTCACTCATACGTAGAATACAGAGTAACAAGACAAAGGGTCAGACCCAACTCAACCAAAAACAAACCCTAGAAATCAAACAGTAAAATTGAGACTATCAGAGGGGTAGGAGGAGGTGGAGAGCAAGGTGGGGAGAGGGCCCAGTGGCTATGGTGGAGGACTATGGGTGCCTTGGTGGTGCATGTAGCATGGTAACAAATGTCTGAAGAGGTGAGAACCTGTATCTCTGAATCCTATACTTCTATGACTTTAAATAACGCACTTTAATTTTTACTTGATCAAGTAGAGACAAAGTACAGCATCCTTAATTTTTCACTCTTTTATTTTTTTTAATTCACTCTTTAAGTTTTTCGTTTTTTAGTATTTTATTTTATATATTTTTACATCATTTTTCACTTTTTTTTTAAAGATTTATTTATTTATACAAGCACTGGGTACAGTCAGAAGCGCGGGAGGGTGAGAGAATTCACTAGAGCCAGAGCGGGGAGCAGAGCAGGCAGAAGGACCGAAGTACACTGCTGAGGGGAGCAGCAGGCGGCAGGAGAGGTCTGCGCGCCATGTGGGACCCTCCTCCGGTGGCCGGGGAGCAGCCGGGGATTGAACCGGTGCTGCAGAGGCTGCAGGCAGCTTTGCAACCCAGCGCTCAACCGCTGCGCCACCGGGGAGGCCCCCATTTTTCACTTTTGCACAATGTATGCATTTTCATCTGTTATAGTTCCCGTGAAATTCCCACCACCCATTCACCTGTGTACCTTCACCATAGTCCCTTGTGCTCTTCCCTCCCCTGTTTTAATTCACTCCTTTAGATGAGGATCTTAGTGGCACTACCCTTCCTCAACTCTTTTCCCGCATGTCCCTCTCCTAACTTTTGTCACCAATCTCTTATTATTTATACTTCCTCTTGCATTTGAAGGTTGATAACAACTATGAATACAAAATTCATATGTAAAAGTCTCCATTTTTTCCTCTGGGTGGAAAATAAAAAATGTTTACATTAATGTGACAATTAAACATTGTTCAATATTCCTGAAGTCGTATCCTATTATTTCTTCCTTTTCTCCAAAGAAATCTCTTAAAATTTCTGATTATTTTTTATTGTACTAATAGATTAGGGTCTCAACCTACAGAGATATTCTTATTAGTTAAAAGTCCCAGAAAATTTCCAAGTCTTCTTTTCTTACCTTAAGAAAAGGTAAGAAAAGGTACCTAATGTTTTTAGTCTGGTTTTAATTTTATTTTGGCCTGGTCTGACCCATCCTTATCTCTGGTTCTTAGTGAAGTCTGAGCTCAGGTTTCTCCAGGAGACAGGATAAGAAGGAACATCTGGTAATTCCAAGCTTGCTCTGGAGTAAAAGACTAACAACCATAGATTATCTGAGCACAGAAAGCTCCAGATTCCCTTTCCTTACATCAGTAATTTTTTTAACTACAGGTTACTATTCAATAGTGAGACATGAAATCAATTTACTGGGTCACAAGCAACATTTTAAAAATATTTAAAAAGTGCAGAATAGACAGATTTCATCACCCATATGAAGTTTAAATATTATTTAGCTAATATGCATATGCATATGCGTGTTACAGTTATGTGTGATATATACATTTTATCACTGGATGCTATAAAAAAATTCAAAAGCTCCTTTCTTGAATGCTGAACTGGTCTCCTATTGGTCTGAGCTGCAGTCTAGAAGTTGCCTTGCTTGTCCAGTGTAAACCTCTTCTTGGCTTAAGGAGCTGGGACAACACCCTCACTGTAACTCGTGGAGCATCTGGCTTGGCTCCCCTTTGGCTCATCCGTATCTGGTGGGTTACTGATGCCTGATACAGTTCAAGTTCCCGCTGGATTTCTAAGCCCCAGTTCCACTGGGAGGGTGAGTGGGAAATTGCCGGTCTCCATCATTGCCTCACTTGGTGTATGAACAACTAAAACAGATTATTTCATGACAAAATGGTTTTCAGGAATAATGCCAAAATACAATGAATAATAACACTAGATAGAAAAGAAATGTAGCCAGTGAACATTTTCTTTTACTGAACTTTGAATATGTTGTGGCAATAAAAATAATACCATGAATGCTACAATACAAAAAAGGAAGATAACATATTACTACTTTGCAATTAATTGCTGTCAGTTTTGAAAACCAAACAAACAAAAATGTTTTTATTTCATTTTTTTAAGATTTATTTATTTATACAAGCACTGGGTACAGTCAGAAGCGCGGGAGGGTGAGAGAATTCACCAGAGCCAGAGCAGGGAGCAGAGCAGGCAGAGGGACCGAAGGACACTGCTGAGGGGAGCAGCGGGCGGCAGGAGAGGTCTGTGTGCCATGTGGGACCCTCCTCCGGTGGCCGGGGAGCAGCCGGGGATCGAACCAGTGCTGCAGAGGCTGCGGGCAGCTTCGCAACCCAGCGCTCAACTGCTGCGCCACCGGGGAGGCCCTATTTCTATTTTTTAAAATTTATTTATGCATACAAGAACTGGAGTGTAGGCCAGAGGTGGGGGCGGTGAGAGGATTCACCAGAGAAAGAGCGGGCAGCAGATCAGGCAGATCTACTTACATACACTCCTAAGGAGCGCTGCGGGAGAACCAGGAGAGGTCTGCTGAGCCATGTGGGTCAGCTCCCTGGCTGGGGATTGAACTCATGCCACAGTGGCTGGCGATAGCTTCATAGTGCTGAGACTTAACCCCTGGGCCACCAGGGAGCCCTAAACAAAAATGTTTTTAAAAAGGAAAAACATATGAAATAGCACTTCTGAAAGAGTGGATGCCTGGATGCCTCCAGGTTCAGAGAATGATTTCATCCATGGAGTGGCAGAATTTAAGTAACTCAATTTCACTTTCTTTGTCTGTACAATAATCTCCCTTTGTTTATTTTGTATGTACCGTTTAAGTGTAGGAATGTGCAAGACCGTGAGGGTTGGAGAAAGGAACTGCATTCAAAGTGAGCTCTAGTGATTGCGAACTGGAATCTTCTCTAGAAATGAGCACATTTATCTGGATGTGCAAAATTCAGAGCTGGCTCTAGTATTGACACTTCTCAGAATTTACTTTCTTGTGGAATACTATGTTGATTGAAGGATAAGCACTAAAAAGTGCTGTACTGAAGTTCACATATATATCAAATATATAAAATAATAAAACTTTAGAACATACTATGAAAATTTAAAAGTAATAGCAAAAAGGATTTTTGGGAAAGATGAATATTTTATCACTTACTTGGTTAGAATTGCCAGCACATGGTGAAAACAAAGCAGACCCATTAGTTGGTGTTATTCTTGTTTTGTTTTTAAATTATATATTAACCATGCACCCCCATAGTGCCTGCACCTGTGGCTGACCGTTCCCACGGCCCCATCTGTGGTGCACCAAATTCCAGTAAGAAAAGTCACTCCCACTCATTCACAAGTTCTTTCGATAATTTGCTTAGAGTCCTTGAATAGCATTAGGGAAATAAACCTGGGAAATGTAACACAGTGATTCTTGCTCACAGCTAGACCCTCATTTGCTTTGCTGGGCTTTATGCCAGGGAACAGGTTTACCAACGTGGCTATATCTGGGCACTTTCGGGGTGTGTGTGTGTGTGTGTGTGTGTGTGTTGAGAGGGTTTCAGGGAGAGCAGGGTAGGTGTTGGGTGGAATGAGGAAAAATCAAGAGGAATTTGGCTACCCAGTCTTCTTAGGGTGTACATACATGTCAAGCGGAGAAAAGCCTTTCACATTCCATAATACTCCTAAGACAAGTTAAAGTCTAAATCAGAACCTTGAGGGTTTTGTTTTTTTTTTTTACCCTCTACACTTGCAAGTTTACATGGCCCTCCCAGGCGCTGTCTCTCTGCTGCCCACCCCGACCTGAGTTGTTTTTCTCTCCGTTACAAAGAACAACTCAAAATGAACTTTCCTCGAATCTCTAATCAGAGCCACAGTTCCCTTTGGTGTGCACTTGCTTTTATTTTTCTTCACTTTTCAAATAGGAGAACATCAAGACTGACTCAATCTGCCTCCAGCATTAGAAATGAGCTTCCCAGGCTTCCTTTCTTGCAGGCCTCCACAGCAAAGTTTTCCTTTGCTTTGGACACATGCCTGACCTCCCTGTGTGCACCCTGCCTCACCTGTCATTCCCAGCCCAATCGGAGGTTCTTCCAGAGGGAACACAATGCTGATAATGGAGGAACAGCTTGGTGCCAGTGAAATATTTTGAAATATTTTGAAATAGTAACTCTGGTCTTAAAATTCCAATTATTTTGAGCTCACCATTCTGCTTAAATTCCACATGAGAGTCAGCTGAGCTTCTTGATTTCTTCTCTTGTTTTGTACACACTTGGGGCAATGTGTCCCTGTTCCAGGGCAACCCCAAAGGGAAATGGGCTGGGCTGGGTGTGAGTCCTCACCTGTGCCCTTAAAAAAAACCCTCAGAATATGACCCAAGGGCAGGCGCACAGGGAAAGGTTAATAAAAGGTTTATTTACAAGGGAAATGAAAAGAGGGGTTGGGGAGAGAGAGAGAGAGATTTATTGGGCCCTACCCATTACACTGTCTGATGTCTGAGCTGGGACCCCAGGTGCACACTAAAGGCAGGCAAAACCAAGAAGCCCCCAGTAGACACACATGTTTTATACCAAACATGGCTACTTAGCTTCCACTCTTAGCTCCCAGAAATCCCACTTTCAAGAAGTCAAGAGTCATGGCAGATCCGTGGCATGATGGGAGTTGTAATCCTCCGTGTCTGGGATCTCTTTGGCCTGGAAGTCGGGATGGGGTCCATAAAACAGCAGTGGGTGGAGTTCATTCAAAGTATATTATTTCCCCAACACCCCCTAAGTCTCCTTTGGCCTGTGCTTTCCCCTTCAGTTTCAATTCATGAAGAATCAAATTTTTTATGGTTCAAGTTTCAACTTTGAGGTTGGGCCTTCGATGCAGCCAAACAATTTTTGTTCTTCATCTACATGCCCATTTCCTATTTCCCATGCAATTTGCCTAGCTGTTACTCTGCACTGTAGATATCCACTTGGGGTCACGTACAACAATGCACTATAAGTCACTTGAGGGCAGAGTCTATACATCTTGAACAATATTGTGTCCACTAGAGCATGCAGCACATATCCTTGAGCATAATGTTTGCACAATAAATTGGCCTAGTGAATAAAAAGTTTACAAAGAGAAGGAATGAAAGCACCGCTAAATGTATTCCTGTCTTAATTTTAGTATGTGTGTATGCAAAATTAAATTTATATAATCTTCCATGATTTTGTTTAAATAATCTTCCATGATTTTGTTAATATAAGGCAGAGTCTTTAAAACAACAACAAAAAATATAAACATTTCAATAGATCATTTGAAGATGATATAAACATTCTTTTCATTTTTGTTGACTATTTGTGTTTCTTCTTTTGTGGAATGTTTACTGGCTATCAATAGTTGCCAAGGAAATACAAATTAAAACAAGAGTAAGAAGACACATGTTGGCCTATCTAAGTGGCAAAGTTTTTTTTAAATAATTGATAACTACTGTGGGGATGGGTTTCACCTGGGGTCTGATATGCTTCTGGATGATTTTAAGAACCCTTATGAAAGGCAGTTTGCATCAAGATACTTACCATGTACACATTCTACCACTACTTTGGCAGACCATTTCACAGTATCTACTGAAGCTGAACATATACTATCTTTACGACCTAGAAATTCCATTCCCAGGCACATATTCAACAGAAATGCATACATATGTTCACCAAAATACATGTATGAATAGTAGCAGTATTCATAATAGTCCTTAATTGAAAAGTACTGATATACCCATGGATAATGAGTGTGGCATATGCACACAATGGAATACCATCCAACAATGAAAATTAACAAATGATTACTACACCCAACTACATGGATGAATTGAAATAATGACATTTTGTTGAGTGAAAAGAGCCAGTCAGAGTACATATTGTGTGAATGATTTTATTATATATATAGTTAAAAAACTGATAGAACTCATCTGTTGTGTAAAGGTCAGTATAGTGCTTACCTGTGGGGTGCTTAGGAACTGGGAGGGTGGTTTCTGGGTGCTAGAAATATATTTTGATTTGGCTATTGGTTCCATGGATGTGTTTCCTTGATAAAAATCCAGCAAGTGATACATTTATGATTTGTGTACTTTTCTGGATGTATGCTATACTTTAATAAAAGCTATTTAAAATCTGTACACTCTTTCACTTAGGAATTTCATAACTAGTACTTTTTTCTATCCACCAAGAATTCAAGACTTTTCACTCATGGTATTACTTTTAACAGTGAGAAATTGAAAATTATACAAGTGTCAAAGATAGTGAAATAGTCAAATACATCATGGCAGGATATTTACTATCGTGAAAAGTTAGGTTTGTGATTGATGTATAATGACATAGAAAATATGATTTCATGTAAAGTGAGAAAAAGGTTAAGCTGTGTACAGAGAACATTGCAATTTCATTAAGAAACAGAATCATATTCCTTGCCAACACTGGTTATTTTGGAGTCAGAGGTTTTTTAAGTGATCTTATTTACTTCATTATACTTTCTTCAATTTATATTCTAAATTGTATGCACTGATTACATTATTACTTTATAATCACAAAATGCATTTAATATTTTTTATAAATTAATGATCCTAAGATGATTCTGCCATCCTCAGGCTATCCTTTTTCAAAGCATATGAAAGCTGGGAAGTCAAACAGGCAAATTTTATTCTTGTTTTCTTGACACTCAAGTCCATCTTCTCTCTCCAGGCCTGCAGACTCCAATAGAAGTATCTGAAGCCCATGGAAAAAGCCCTCATAAATCTTAGAGGGAGTCAGAGGTGAGTGAGATAATCTCATTTGTAAATCTCTGGAATGCAGTCTGGTGGTAGAAGATAGAACTGCAAGAGGCAGGAAGCCCAAGGAGAGGAGTATGGTTTTGTTTGTTTGTTTGTTTTTGTTTGTTTGTTTTGCCAGGTGAAGTGAAGTTAGCTGTGCATGAGGTTGGAGAAAGCATTGTGGTAACAACTGTCCTTTCTGTTTCATCCCTGAAGCTTCAAAATTGGATAATGGAAGTGAAGGACAAAACCTGGTTGATTTTTCTGTGTGTGAGGCTGGATAACAAACTGCCTTGTGCCCACACTGGGGGAAATGGCTTTATCTAGAATACATTCTCAAAGATAATGAGAGGCAAAGAATGCTGGCATTTTTTAAAAAGGGAACCAAGACTTTATCAATTCACCTATATTATAAACAAAACCTTCTTCTTGCAAACCGTAATATAGACTGTTCGTCATAGACGTGACAACTCACAAAGCAACCTACAGTCAGGAGTTTACTGTAATTAGCAAGGCAACATGAATTACCAAACAGTTTTTGCTCTGGTCAAAACAACGTTATATACAGTTATTTACAGAATGCCCTCAATATTTGTGCAGGTCTCAGTCCCCTTGCCAAAGAGAAGGTCTCAGCCAAAAGCATTGTAAAATGTCAAACTAATCCTGTGTAAATGTTCAACATCTGTTATTATGTTCATTGCAAGTACTATAATATTGAATACTATGTGAAAGATGTAGCTACATGGGATGGTATCTCAAGAACTTGGTAAGAAGGTATAAAATAATGTGCTCTGTGAGTGTTAAACAAGCAAAATCCACAGGGGCTTGGTTTCAGGACCCCTGCAGATACCCAAATCTGTGGATTCTCAAGTTGTCTTTATAAAATGGCGTACTATTTGTCTACAATCTATGCAGACTCTCTTGTGTGGGTTAAATCATCTCTACATCACTTATAATACCTAATACAATGTAAATGTTACGTAAATAGTTGTTATTCTGTATTGTTTAGGGAATAATGACAATGAAAATAGTCCATTCACATTCAGTACACATCCATCAAATACCTCACTACATAGAAATTATTTCTGGGCCACAGTAAGCTGAATCCATGGTATGGAACCTGTGGCAATCGGGGATCAATTGTGTGTGTGTGTGCACATTTACATGTATATACATATATATGTATATATATACATATATATGTGTGTATATATATATGTTGGTGTAGAAGAAAGTAGAGATTGCAGGACTGAAGAGACAGTGCCAAAAAATAGATTACTACATCCAGGAGGAAACTTGGAGAATTATCTGAAGGCAAAAAAAAAGCTATTCCAGCTGATGGAAACATCAGCTTACCTGCAGGTTTTATATTCCCACTGTGGCAGGAATACAGGTTATCGAGGCTTGATGCCATCAAATCATACACCTTCTCACCACCTGCTTTGATGCTCCATAAAGACAGAGACTGTGCAGTCTTGGTTGCCACTGTATTCCTCATGTGCACACAGTTGACACACAGTTTGTGCTTTATTCGTGTCCTATAGGCTATAACAAATTTTCACAAACTTGGTGTCAGCAGAAATTTATTTTCTCATAGTTGCTGGGGCCAGAAGTCTGAAACTGGTATCATTGGTCCCAAATCAAAGTTAGCGTGAAAGCAGGACTGCATTCACTCCAGGGGTTCTAGGGGAGAATCAAGCACTCGCCTCTTCCGGCTTCTGGCGGATGTTGACACTCATTGGTTTGCACCTGCATCTCTGTCACCCTGAAGATTGCCATCTCCAAGTCTCTCTGCTCCGTCATCATGTGGATGTGCTCCTTCCAGGAATGACACTTTTGATTACATTCAGCGCCTACCTGGGTAGATCCAGGATAATCTCATGACCTCAAGCTCCTCACTTGTATCTGCAGAGACCATTTATCCAATAAAGTAACATTTACGTGTTCCAGGCATTTACTCCCATTATCTCTGGGGGTCATTATTCAGCTTATAAATATTTAGTGAAGGGACCTATGCAACTTTTCTTCTCCAGAAGTTTTATTTCTCATTGCAAATTCATCAATTTTGCACTCTCAACTTGCACATCATTCTCTAATGAGTTTTTTTTTTCATTTTTTTATTTTATATATTATTACGTCATTTTTCATTTTTGCACAATGTATGCATTTTCATCTTGGTTATAGTCCCCATACAATTCCCAACCTCCCCCCCCTTGTTTTGATCCTACTCCCTCCTCCCCCCCGCACCCCGTAGTGTGTCTCTGGATCGTTGGAACCTGCGTCCAGCCTATCATTGTCGTGAGGACTCTGAAAAGGTGAGTTTGCTCAGGAACACACCTGCCTTGTGGGCACAAACACGTTCTGAGTTTCACTGAAGATAGCTTTCTCTAAGAAAAGATTTCCTGTACTGAAAATTCTACTTCTACAGGTTTGTTTTTTAAGTTATAATAAGCATCTGGTTCAGCATTGCTCAAAAACTTAAATTTAAAGTGAGTTAAAAACCTCAACGCAAGATAAAATATAATGTATATGCCTTTTCTTTCCTTCAGGGGTTAACCTGAAGTACATCTTTATGGTTGTCGTCAGAATAAAACGCCCAGTTTAAGTTCTTCCCTTTGATATGAATGCGAAGCACAGGATAGAAGATTCTGCTCTCTCTTGTCTTTCTGCTTTCAAACATGAAGAAGGTGTCTTGGCTGCTCTGTGCCAGCAGGCCTCCCTTCTTGCCTGCCTGCCTACCTATGCACCTTTCATTCTCTCCCTTGCTAAGCAGGGATGATGTCACTCACCAATCTGGGCTCTTCTTCCTCAGCCAAAGGTGAGCCTATTGAGTGAGTGGCGTTGCTTATTGCTACCACTAATACCTCGGATTTTATTGAAGTCCTTTCTTTGAGAACTCTGAAGCACTTACACAGATAGACTTGTTATCCGCTCTATAATCCTTTGAAGTAGCAGAAACTGTGGGCATTTCTAAATGAGACGATGCTGGCCCTGCCCTTAAGTTGACTTAAGCGTATTATGTCTGTATTTGGGATTCTGTCAGCTAAGGCTATTAATCAGCTGAACATCAAAGTAGGACGGATTTAAAAACAAAAATTCATGTTATTCTTAACCCTAAGTCACTTAAGAACCCTGAAGGGTTTTTAGAATTATCTATGGGAAAAAAATGTTGTATTCACCATGGCTTCAATAGTCAGTATGCATTTATAATAGTCAAAACCATCTAGAAGTTTTAACCCCCAATTGTCATATCTTATTGTTTGATTGATGAGAATACCAAAGAACTTTGGACTTTTAAAAACCAGATAACCAAGTTGTGCCCCACACCTACTGAGTGAGGATCTATTGGATGGAACCAAGGCATATATATCTATGTATTTTCTATCATCTACCACCTATCTGTCTATCTATCTATCTATCTATCTATCTATCTATCTATCTATCTATCTAATCTATATTTCCATATTTTTCCATATACAGTATATTTATATGTGAACATAGCATATTCACTTTAACTTATTATTATGGAATTTTTCAAAATACACCAAAATAGAAAAAGTAGTTTTCACTGTCCATCTTCAATATTTATCAAGCTTATTGTTTTAGTTTTAGCTCTGCTCTGCTCTGCTCTTCCTCCCTCCTCTTTGTTTGTTGGAATAATTTATTTTCTAAAAATTTATTTATTTATACATACAAGAACTGGGGTACAGGCCAGAGGTGCGGGGGGAGGGGTGGTGGTGAGAGGATTCAGCAGAGACAGACTGGGGAGCAGAACAGGCAGATCTACTGAAATACACTGCTGAGGGGAAGCAGCAGGCAGGCAGGAGAGATCTGCTGCGCCATGTGGGTAGTCCCTGCCCGGGGATCAAACTAATGCTGCAGTGGCTGCCAATAGTTTCATAGTGCTGACATTTAACCTTTTGTGCCACCAGGGAGGCCCTGTTGGAGTATTTTAAAAACAAAAAACAAACAATATAATTTATTCCAAAACATATGTCAGTATAAAAAAAAAGATGTCAGTATTTACCTCATTTTAAGAAAACATGATGAAAATGTCATCACAACCACAAAGTTAATAATAATTCTTTATTATCTGATGTTTAGTCTTGTTTAATTGTCCCTAATTATCTAAAAAAGTCTTTTATTTCGTTATATTCCCCATACAATTGCAACCCCCCTTATTTTTTTTATTTTTTTATTTTTTTATTTTTATATTCCCCATACATTTGCACCCCCCCCTTATTTTCACCCCAATTCCTCCTTTCCCCACCCCTCCATAGTGTGTCTCTGGTTCATAGTTTTTTGTTGATTTTGATTTTTTCTTTCTTATAGTTATTCTTTTTCCTGGTCCCTTATTTAGGTTTTCTAGATTCCAGCTATGAGTGAGACCATCTGGTATTTTTCTTTTTCTTTCTGGCTTATTTCGCTGAGCATGAGCCCTTCTAGCTCCATCCATGTTGCTGTACCCCCACCCCTTATTTTGACCCTAATCCTTCCTCTCCCTGCCCCTCCCCCCGCAGTGTGTCTCTGATTTATTGTTGCTTGTTGATTTTGATTTTTACTTTGTATTAATTAGTCTTTTTCTTGGTTCCTTATTTAGGTTTTCCACATTGTGCAAAAATGAGAGATGATGTAAGAATTATATAAAATAAAATATTAAAAAAGGTCTTTCATATAGTACGCAAAATCAGCCTGCACACCAAGTTCACACATTGTGTTTGCTTCATCTGTTACTTAGTCTTTCTATAATAGTCCTCCCTCCATTTCTTAGTACAGTATAAATACTTTTCTCCGCTCAGTGGTATATAGTGCTATTTCTATTCCTTTTATAGCAGCATAGGATTCCATTATGGAGATGTACCATGTTTTATTCAATTCTCCTCTTAATGAATATTTGTGGTTTTTAGTCATTGACTATTATGAATAGTACAATTACATTGATTACCCTGATGCATGTCTCTTTATATTTTTGTCAGCGTAACTTTGGAATAGGTGGAGTTGCTGCTGGGGCCAACTACTGCATATTAAATTTGCTCTATCATCAGAAGATTAGAATCTTTAATAATATATTTTGCCTTTATCTCAACTTCTGTGTTGTTTTGGCGAATAATGTCAATCACTAACTTTGCATGTCACCAGCTCTCTTTTTGTCCCCTGTGACTTCCTTTCACTAGCATAGATGACCAGTTTCAAAGTTTTGAGGTCTTTGTTCTTTATAGTTATCAGGCTCTGAAGACTTAACATAACCCCCAAGCCAACTCACTTACAATGCATTTTATTAGCATTGTAAAATTACATGTTATCCATTTGGCTAGAAGTTTCCTAAATACTTTATGCCTAAAAGTTGGTGTTTATTTATTTTTTTTTAGATTTTTTATTTAAATATTTTATTTTATATAATTCTTACATCTTTTTTCATCTTTGCACAATGTATTCATTTTCATTTTAGTTATATTCCCCATACAATTGCACCTCCCCCCTTGTTTTGACTCTAGTCCTTCCTCCCCCCCCCCCATAGTGTGTCTCTGCTTTATAGTTGCTTGTTGATTTTGATTTTTACTTTGTATTGATTAGTCTTTTTCCTGGTCTCTTATTTAGGTTTTCTAAATTCCTGCTATGAGTGAGACCATCCGGTATTTTTCTTTTTCTTTCTGGCTTATTTCGCTGAGTATGATCCCTTCCAGCTCCATCCATGTGTTGGTGTTTATATTACAAAATGTGCAAATAGCAGCCCTGTGGATCCCCTCTCCATCACCATCCTCACTCTGATGTAAAATAATTGCTCCCATGGAACTTGCAAAAACAACAGCTATTCTGCCCCAAAGTTTCTCATTGAAATTGAATGATTCAGCAAATTCAGGGGAAAAAATACCTTATGTTTTAGAAAGGAGATTCATTATTGATAGCAAAACACATTCAGACTTAAAGCAGAGACTGGGAGAAATTGAATGGAAGAAAATAAGAATAGAAGAGGCATAACGAGAATATCAAATTTTTTAAAGCAAAAAGAAACAATTTATTATGTGACAGTCCACATTCAGCATCATTGTGGATATTAAAATATTCATGCTAACTTTCTAAACCGTACCTGTACTTTTCCTGGAGATGGGCTAGATTGGTCTAAATCACAGCTAAATGAGCTAAATGGGCAACCAGTTCAGTGAGGAGTCCTTGGCCTGAACCAGTAATGGCTTTCTCTACCTTCTGATGCAAAGCCTTTGCAATAATTCTCTTCAACCAAATGCTGGTGATCAGAGCATAGGGGGGAGACATATTCTGTTGTATGTTGATTTCCATCAGAAAATGGCATGATCTTTCCTTTCCATTCTCATACTTCTCAGAAGTCACATTGAAATATTGATTAGAAATTGAAAGTGTTTTGCTACCTATTTGCAAAGTAACAATGACCCAGACGTCAGAAAGACTAACGCTTGACCTGAACCTCTCAATGGCTATGTGCCACTGTAATTCAGTGTGATACCAGTGGCACAGAAATCTCAAAGACTCCCTCAGAAACACATGGAACTTAACTAGTTTGCCAACCCTGGTCTTCCCAGGCAACTAAAATTGGTTGATTCCATAGATTTTGTTTGCTCATTTCTTTCCTTTTATTTTTCTTTCATTTTTAAAAAAAAGGCTTCCCATAGACATTGCATCCTGGACTCCAATTCCTTATTTATAAGATGGAAATAATGATGCGTACCTGTGATATAAGGCCTATGATTAAGGCTCAATTATATGCTGCCTTGACATCTCGAATATATGGAAAGTGTTAAGGGCCTAAACGCTTCCCTCCCTACTCTTCTCTAGTGGATAAGATCCCCCTAAGCTTGGGCCTCCGTGGTGGTGCAGGAGGTTGAATGCAGTGCTATGAAGCTGTCCGCAGCCTCTGCAGCACCGGTTTGATTCCCAGCCGGCCGGCAAGTGTCCCACATGGCGCGGCAGACCTCTCCTGTCTTGCCCGCTGTTCCCTTCAGCAGTGTATTTCAGTCAGTCTGCCTGTTCTGTTCCCCACTCTGTCTCTGGTGAATCCTCTCACCCTCCTGCGCATCTGGACTGTATCCCGGTTCTTGTATAAATAAATAAATCTTTAAAAAAAATCCCCCTAAGCAAACAACACAGAGTTCAGGCACATTTCCTGCATATCCCTTAGTCGTGGGTTTCAGTTCTTTGCCAGCCCATGAAATTATTCAAATAAGCCAATCGCATCCTCCCCATGGGTACCAGGGGCACTCTACACTCTGATACTACAAACCGTGCCTCCTACAACAACCGATGACACACTATTCCCAAGTACAACCCCCACATAATCCTGCATGGTGCAGTGTCCCCCTCCTCTGGGCCATGAGTATATGTGACTAGCAAATGGTTATCAATCTTATCTAACCTGTGTTGGGCGTATGTCCTTCACCATCCCCATTATCCTAATGCATGTGTTTATCCCTCACCAATAGGATAAATGACAGTCTATTAAAATAATATCTCATTGGATAATTGTGAAGAGTAGATGGAATTAAAGTGAAATACTTGGGGAAAAGATCTGTGACTTCTCAGGGTATGTTGAAGTATTGGAGAATAGTTTTCAGAGCTCAAAGCTTTCAAAGTGTAGTGGAAGAGAGACATCACATAGCACTTATGATTCTTGATTAACCTGTGGAAGGTGTAGAGGTAAATCTAGGATTCTCTCTGAGTCAAAAGAAGGCATTAAACTCATCAACTTTCATCACTTCATCTGTAAATTGAAATCATAGTACCTATCTCATAAGGTTGTTTTGAGGGTTTAAATGAACAACATCTAAGCAGAGAAATCAAACATTGTAAAATGAATAATGATGTAAAATAAATAAATAAAATAAACAAGCAAATAAATAGGTAATACATAAATCCCTTACCCCAATTTCTAACAAATAGTAAGGGCTTAATAAATGCAGCTTGAGTTGAATTTGAAGGGCCATTAAGTATTACTAGGTTGAAAAAAAGCTATTTTACAATTGTAAAGGCCCCCAATTTGTTTCCAGGGATTGCCATTTCTGTTTTTGTTTTTCCAAGAATATCTTTTTCAGCAGATAATAGTCAATTAGATGAACAGAATAATGCTGCTTCTTACATTAGGCAGTGTCACAGTGTGACACAGAAGTCCCAGAGTACCCCCTCAGCAACACACAGAACTCAACCATTTTGCCATCTTTCATATGTTCCTAGGCAGGTAGAATTGGTTGATGCAACTAACTTTGCTTCCTTATTTTTTTCCTTCCTTTTTTTCCCTTTTATTTGTTTTTAAAGTCTTCCCATAGAAATTGAATCATTATGTCAATGATTGAAAATACAGGCACTGTTCAGGGTACAGTTTGGTAAATATCACCCTGGTATTCTGATGCTTTCTTAAAGATGACCCATATGTAATAAATTTTGTAATGGAGCTAGCTTACTGTGAACTTAGGTTTAATTGACAATGACCTGCAGCCAGTGGCTGTTTATTCCCACTTATCAGATGATAGGGTAGTATGATAGAAAAGAAAGGAACCTATTCAGGTGTCACCAGACAGGTTCTTTTGTCTCAGTTCTGCCTTAGGTATGTGTAGAATGTCTATTAGCCTCTTCAATTGTTTTCTTCTGTGAAATTGATGGGGTCCAGGGATCCTGAAGGACCCCAGAGGTTCTTGATTTCTGCACAGGAAAAAATTCATACAGGAGTCAGTATAGGTGAGTTAGTAATGAAGCTTTATTGTATGTGATAGTAATGGGGTTCAGATATTGAGGCTCGCTGAGTGAGGTTCTTGGGTTCTTAGTAGAGTTCCTTGTTGTGCATCATACAAGTTTATTAAGAAAAAGGGGGGAAAGAGCTGCCTGTATAGACACACAGGTGGGCAATAGTTGCATTTTAAAAGAGCAGGTTTATTAGGAAAATGATGCCTGTGTAGACACAGGTGGGCAGTCGTGGGGCAAGATCTGCATTTTGACAGAGCGAGGGGTATTTTTATATGGTTTTTAAGTGGAGTTTCTCGTTGTTCTTGGTGGAATATCTGCCTCTGGAGTTAAGTTGTTTTGCAGAAATGATTGCTAACTTTCTCTACTCCCACCTCCCATTCCTTGCTCTGCTTGCAGATCTTCCACAGCCAGTTTAGTGACCATGTTAATCCCCTCCCCCCCCCCACTCACCTGTCCCCTCTGGCTCATACAGAAGAGCTGTCTAGGACAGGAGTCAAGGTATTTGTCTTTCCCAGCAGGCTGTTTTCTGAGGGATATAACACCATTAACTTTTTTTTTTTTAAGTTTCCAGGAATGCATTGGAGCCAGTTACTCGGTGGTCATGAGGAGGGGGTATAGGGAAAGCAATTCAGTGAGTTCTAACAGTTAATTCTAAAGGGGGAATATAATTCAGTGGTCAGAGTTTAATTTTGCTTATTCCTGTATTTTCTGCTCTATGCCTCCACCAAAATGAAGTGCTGGACTGAAAGCAAATATCCCTCATAATTCTCACAGGCTGAGTGGGAAGCTCAGAATCAGGGGTTTGGAGTCTGGAGGATTTGGCTTTGAATTCTTATTTGTCAGTCATTAACTCAGAGACCTAAGTAAGATCTCCTTGAGGGTCAGCATCCTCATGCTTCATCAATTTTATTACCCTTATTTTACTAAGGGTTGTTAACAGAGGTTAAATAACACAACCAATCCATTAGTAATCATGTTGGCTCTACCTTCAAAATAATTCCCAAATATGATAAATGTTACAGGACCCCACCCGAAAGAGTGAGTCCTTTGCCCTATAAGGAAATAATTTACCAGATAGCACTAGGTTTACTTGAAGCAGACAAAACTTTATTAGAGATTCAATCATAAGGGACCACTGTTTGAAAGGAGAACATAGCCTGGTCCATCAAAGGGAGTTAGGAGGAGAAATTTAGAGGAGAAATTTAGAGGCCTGCATGAGGCAGGGCTCCAACAGTGCATGCAAACTCACCTTCTCCCTCCGTGAAACTGAGATTATCATTAATTGGGATGTAATGCTTTCTGTCTAGCGTGGCACCTTATGGTCAACCTGGTGGCCAATCTGTTTGGGCAGGACCCTCCAGTCTATGCTTTAGTCCACCTGTTCAGGGAAACTCATCCTGTGGGTTCACAGCTTCTTTTACCCAGGCTGTCTCAACAATATCTCATTACCTCTATGGAACATCATCTCTTGCCTGAAATATTCCAATGTCACGTTAGTCTCTGTAGCTTCCATCTAGTCTCCCTTACCCCCAACAGTGTGTGTTCAATGCAGCAGCTAGAGCAATCTTTTCAAATTACGTCAACTTATATAATTCTTGTGTTTGAAAATTCTCCAGTGGTTTCCAATCTCACTAAAATTGAAAGCTCAAATCCTTACTATGGCTGATGAGGCGCTACATGATGAGGCTTCCCACTGCTTCCTCTCTTGTGACTCCCTCTCTGATCACCCCACTAGAGTCACAATGGCTTTCTTTATGTTCCTTAAATATTTCTCCTTCAGATCTCCTATGGGGCCATTCCTTCTCTTCCCTTAGGTATCTTTTCAAATTTGGTCTCATCACAGGGGCCTTATCTATTCATTTTTCTTTCCCTCCCCTATATTGTGTTTATGAAAGCAGAGTGGAGATGCCAGGATTTGTCAAAGATGCAAATCTGTCCATCTTATTTAAAACAGTAACCCCAACATCCTTCCTATCACTCTCTGTCACCCTTGCACAGTTGTATCTTTATAGCACTGTTGAAATAAATTTCTACGCCCAAGATGGACCATCTCCGTTGGTGGTGCCATGTCAGCAAACAAAAACTTAGATTACTTTTGTGCCCCAGTAAATGCTCCACTTGACCAGAAATACAATGTATCCTTTCAGCCAAATCCCAAACCTCAAACCAATTCTGAAGTCTATATATTTGCTTCCTTATTCCTTATTTTTATCCTATAAAAGTTTCCTGTCTTCTGCCCCATTTTAGAGTTCTCTGGACCCTTGAGAACAGAGACTGCCTACTTCAGGAAGTGCTAAATAAAGTTTGCTGGTAGCACCTAAATTGTCTCTTTAATCATTTTTTTAACAGCACTTATCATTGCCGGTCTCCCACTGACTAGAATGTAAATTTCATGAAGGCAGGGACTTTAGTTCAGGACACTGATATATGGCCTCCTTTCTTAGAGTAGTACTTGGCATCTAGAAGGGAATCAACAACTATTTGTTGATCAAATAGATTATAAAGTAATAAGCTCTACATTTGTAGGCACTCAATAGTTACCACTTTCCAATGTCCCTCACAGAAACATAAAGGTTGGCATCCCTTAGTCATATTATTTGATTAAATTTCAATGCTGGGAAGACCCTGGATTTAGTCATACATGTAAAGAGCTTGGAAGTTGTCATTCTTGTTGTAGGGTAAATGAATTGGTCAGGCTTTCATGCCGCTGGCCTGTGGCTATCACTTGTGGCCTTGAATGCAGAAGGCGCTTAGGAGCGTGGGCTTGGGGCACGCATGGCATGCCTAATGGTGGACACATGGAGTATGGTGTGGGCATGCGTAAGTGGGCACACCTGAGCCTGGAGCCTGAGGCTAGAAGGACGGCATCACTCAGAAAAACAGCTATGGTGGAGAGACTACTAGAGGACAAGTGGCAGAACCATGGGATGAGGCCAGAGCAAGCCCAAAGAGAGCCAAAAGAGTAAAAATTTGCAGGGGGCTGGGAGGCCTATCTGGCCTCCCTGTCCCCCAGCCTTCCTGCCTTGCCAGCCTGTGAGCTTGCCCCACAGCAATTGGCATAGAAAGACCATTAAAGTCTGAAAAAGCCACTGAGGGCTCCGGAACTCTCCTTTATGTATCTGCCCAAATTGATAGAGAACCTCAGAGAATCTAAGAAGGAAAATCTAGACAAATGGGAAAATAACTTTTCTTGAACCCACTAGAGAACTGAATTTTCAGGCCAAAACATCAGTCTGATATCTGTACATATACGTATATCCAGAGAATGACATCTGAGATCATCTAACCTGGAGCAGAAGCCTCTGGAGATGTAAACGGATAAGAACACTGAAGTAGTAATTTTGACAAATTGCTGGAGGTTGAGTGTGCACTAGCAAGAGAATAAGAAAATCCTGAGGCTGCAGTCTTAAAGGGCCATAATTGTGTAGTCTTAAAGGCCCACAATTTGCGGGGGGGAGGGTGTTCCCTCCAGGAACCCACTAGATTCTCCTGGTGAAAAATCTCCAGTTTCTGGTAGGAATTGGGGAAGAGTAATCTTTGTGAGTACTGCCAGGGTCTTCTCCTTAACAAAGACCTACTCTCCAAGGGAAAAAGACATTTCCTGAGCCTTATCTCAATTTGATAAGAGCACTTCTCCTACCTTAGCCAGCACTTTCTATTCTTCATGTCTCATTTAAACAAAGTCAGCAAGAATCAGGGTTTCAAGGAAATATAGAGCAAACTCAGCAGCTGGGAAGGAGTAGGCGATAGCCTCGGAATGCTATGCCACTAAAGAAATACGACATTTACAGTTTTGAGACACAGGACCTCTAAATCTTAGATCTAAGAGAAAATTTTGTAATGTTCACCTCCCACACACTTAGCACCACATCAACAGGCCTCCATCATGATAATGACAAATTATAGCTGAAAGAGTGGTTAGACAGATTTTTCTCTGAGAAGGAGTACTTTGGGAAGGGTCCTTGTGTTTGTCTTTGGGAAGGACACTAGAGGATTTTGAAATCTTTGGTTCCTATAGCTACAGAAAACATAAAACACAGCCCAATTGCACCATATTTACAAGTTTCCTCACATTAAAGACCTATTTTCCTCAATTCCTGTTACACAATATACTGTGTCTGATTTTAAAAACAAAACAGAACTCATGCCTAAAGGCCAGAAAAAAATACAGCTGGAAGAGATAAAGCCTTCAAGAGTACCAGACTAAGTGACACAAATGTTGGAATTATTAGATAAGAATTTAAAATAACAATGATTACTATGTAAGGGCCCTAGAGGGTCAAGTAGACAATATGCAAAAACAGATGAGTAATGTAATGTACAGGGATGGAAACTCTAAGAAAGATGCAAAAGGAAACATTAGCAGGTAGATTGAAAGACAGATTGAAGGACCATCAAACTGCATGATCTAAAGAGGTTCTGCCATCTGCCACATAAAAACAAAGCATACTTTTATTGTGTAAGATCTTCAATAGAATAATTGTGTATAAAGATTATAGTTTCCCAATGAAACACCCAATGTTATCCTCATGGTCAAACAGGGTTGGTTCAAAGTGGAGCCATTGATACCCAGAAGTTGCCAAAAGTCTAATACCACTCTGGCAGGGGGCTGCAAGAAAGGGGTAAAATGGGCCAGGGAACTGGGACAAAAGGAGAAAAAACAAAGTCCAAAGCAAGGTAACAGCTACCATGGTGAGCTTTCCTACATGTCTGTCATCCATATCTCTTCCAAGTGTCTCTAAGCGTGTTGAACCCATGTTCTCCTTCCATGTCCCCTATGTCTCTGGTGCAAGTCAAAAGCTGAAAAGCAAGCATGCCTTCTGTCACATGTCTCTCCGCTTCATGTGCCTGTTCTCCTGTGTGTCCTCCCAGTGTTCTCTGTTGTCTCCTAGCTGCTCAGCTCTGTCCCTCATTAAGCGGGCAGGGAACCTGGAACCTCCCCTTTTAATGGAGATTCCCCTGTGACAGAAACACTAAAATTTTTAAAACTTGAGCAGAAATAAAGTATATATTTGATGGACTCATTAGGATATTTGACATGACAAAGGAAATATTCAAGGAGCCCAAAGGTAAGTGCATCGAACTTTCTCAAACTGTAATGAAAAGAAAATAAAGAATAAAAGAAAGAACATAAAAGAAACCACTAGCATGCTGTGGACTGGACTTTCTGAATGGGGGGCTGCTGGAAAGAAGGAAGGAGTGAGGTGGTCATTGTGTTGAACCTCACAGAAGACACATGGACCGGCTGCTCTTGGTCTTTGCTTTTTGCAGCTTTAAAGTCTTTGGATCCAACTCTCTCCAGAGACATTGGCAGCCATCACCCTGGCCTTTGGTTGATTCTGCTTCTACAGTACCTTTAGAACTCTGGCGCTCTCCTTCTTTTCCAGCTCTCTGGATCCTGCCTGGGCTTCATGCTAGAAATTACCTGGGACTCTTTCTCCTGGCAACTTTGCTTTTGGGCTAAATCTGGACTGTGCCTGTTTGGGCTTTTACCCATTAGGCGATAGGAAATTTTGGAGTTCAATTGAGAGTCTGTATTTTGAGAATCTTCTTTGCACTACTCCTCTTATCTCTCTCTTAAAAATCTTTGAGCACACTAGAGTCTGATTACTTTACTTTATGGTTGTAGGTGGCCCAGACCCTTAGAATGGGCAACATGTTTTTATTTTTTCCTTAACAGTTTGGGGTCCCTGGGTACCCCTTTGGTTTCACCTGGTATCAAGTCTATAAAATATCTGACAGTACTCTTCAAAGTTTTAAGTGTCCATGAAAATAAATTCTGAGATAATCATAGCTAAGAACAACCTAAGGAGACATGAAGACTACATGGAATGTGGTATCCTGGATGAGACCCTGGAACAGAAAATGGACTAAGTGCCCAAAGACAGGGGAGTGGACAAAGAAAAAGTGGCATATATACACAATGGAATACTACTCGGCTATAAAAAAAAAATGAACTTTTTTTAATATTTTATTTTATAGAATTCTTACATCATTTTTCATCTTTGCACAATGTATGCATTTTCATTTTGGTTATATTCCCTATACAATTACACCCCCCCTTATTTTGACTCTAGTCCTTCCTCTCCCTGCCCCTCCATCCCCCCACCAGTGTGTCTCTGGTTTATAGTTGCTTGTTGATTTTGATTTTTTCTTTGTATTGATTAGTCTTTTTCCTGGTCTCTTATTTAAGTTTTCTAAATTCCTGCTATGAGTGAGACCATCCAGTATTTTTCTTTTTCTTTCTGATTTATTTTGCTGAGCATGGTCCCTTCTTTTGCCATTTGTGACAATATGGAGGGAACTGGAGGGGATTATGCTCAGTGAAATAAGTCAGAAGAAGAAAGACAAATACTGGATGATCTCAATCATATGTGGAATATAGGTAAACAAAACAGAGGAACTGACAAAACAAACCCTAGAGATCTGACTGCAGAATTGAGGTTAGTAGAGGTAGAGGGAGGTAGGGGAAGGGACAAAGTGGAGAAAGGCTGTAATGGTCTAGGGCAAAGGATTATGGATGCTTTGGTGGTGGGTGTGGTGTAGTGACATACATCTGAGGAGAAGTGAACCTGTTCCTCTAAATCATGTACACTGTTATAAGCAAATGTTACTTCAATAAAAATGAATGAATAAAATAGAGACACAAGGTAATTAAGGAAATCTCAGATAAATGTGACTTTAATAAATAATAATGTATCAACCTTGGTTCATTAATTGTGAGCAATGCATCACACTAATGTGACATATTAATAATAGTGAATATTGGGTGTGGGACCTGGGAACTCTCTATATTTTAGCCACTTACCTGCAAATTTAATACTATTCTAAATATTTTAAAGTTTATTTAAAATTACAATGCTAAACTAGAATATTCATTTTTTAAAGATATGAGGCCTTTATTTTGAGCACAAAAGAGTGTGCTCAGGAATCTATTGCTGGGACAGAGAATTGGGAATTCAATGCACTGGTATTATTCATTGAGGCCCAGATTTTATCAGCAAAGTCTTCTCATTTTGTTCCTCTGCCTTTATTAGCATTTGCAACACTCTCAATTTAGCATCCTTTGCAATGTCATTACCATGCTGGTTATTTCCTCTGCCAGATCATTAAGTTAAAATAGACCAAGTCCGACACCACACCCTGTGGCAGTTTTGAGACCTTGTCCTCAAACGGCAGCAGAGCTATGAAGCTCAAAACCAGCTAAATAATAATTATCTGCAAATGGCAATTTCCTAACTTAATTGGTTGAATTTCATTCTGCAGGTGGTGATATTAAAGCAAACACTTTCCTGCTGTCCAAACAGCCAAGCTATGGTTCTGAATTCTGATGGAAAGGTAACCAAGTGAGCTTGTGGTGAAATATTATTTGTACTCAGCAGGGTTAATTGTTTATATCTCAGGAAGCCAATCATTATCAGATCAGTATTTCTGTGATCCTCTTTTATTACTCTGTACTACTTTCCTATGTGTGGAGTGTTTGGTGTATGTTTTTCCATAGTAGAAACTAAACTATTTGTCTGTCACCGACTACTTTCTTCCTCTAGAAACACTAGCCATAGAGAAAGGTACATATATGGAAGGTGTATAATTCAATTCATTTTTACAAGGTGAACACATTCTTGTTACCAAAACTGAGATCAAGAAAGAGAACATTACTTGCACCAGAAACCTCTCTTGTGCCATCATCCAGGCTTCTTCACCTGTCACTTCCTCCCAATCTCAGAGGATATCTCTACCCTGATTCTGAAACCACAGGTTCATTTTGATTGCATGCTTTTGATTTGCATGTTTGCATATTCTAAAAAAAACTAAGTTGAATAATAAATGATGTGCTCTTTTGGGCCTGACTTATTTCACTCAATGTTATGTTTGTCGTATTTATCCATTTGCTGCATGAAGCTATAGATAATTCATTGTCATTGCTGTATAGTATTCCACTGTATAAATATATCACAATTTGCTCGTTTGCTGATGTGCATTTGGGTAGTTTCTAGTTTTTGACTTCTAAGAATACTGCTATTTAACTTTCTGTTAATGTTTTTTTTTTAAAAGAAGACAAACAACAGTCCCCCAGATGGAGTTGTTTATCCTGAGTCCCAGCAAAATGTAATGCCTAATGTAATTGCTGTTTCAGCCTCTCCCAAAAGTAGAATTCAGAATCAATCAATCTGGAGCTCCCTGATCAGCATCAACGAGGTCATCTGCATGAGAGGATCCCTAGCCACACCCTGAAGGAAGGTGGCTTGGTCTAAAATAATATTTCTTTACTTTTGCTAATAACAGTGTCCAACATCTATTTCTGACTATAAAAAACATTCATTTTGTTCAAGCCTTTGTAGAGTCTCTCTACTTGCTAGATGGGATACTGCCCTATTCATGAATTATTTAATAAAGGCAATTAGATCTCTAAATTTATTCAGATAAATTTTGTCTTTTTAAATTAGTCTGTGTCTTTTGTGAACATGTGAATGCATTTTTGCTAGATGTTGTTAAATTTAGTAGCTACATTACCAATGCATTCTAAAATACTTAGAACCCCAATTCAGATAAACCTGATTTTAAATTAAAGCTCTACTACTTACCAGGAACAAGTTACTTAACATCTCTGAGCTCCCTTTTTAAAATCTGTCAAATAGGAATACAAATAGTTCCTGCTTCATAGGGCTGTAGTTCAGATTGAAGAAATAATGTATAGATGAAATTGAATACAGAGCTTGGCATAGAGCAAATATTCGTAAATATGAGCCATTATTATTAAAAATTCTTTATTGAAAAGCTTATCAACATTAAGCTTCAAACAGAGGTGAAATAAACAGATTATTTACAACAACCTTTTATTAAAAACTTGTTGGATCCTGAAACAATGTCTATAGACTCTATAAATACTATTCTTAAGACCTTTCCACTCAGCCACGCCCCAACTATTGTTTTTCACTCCCTTAAATTCTGAGCACACAGGGACATGCCTGCAGCTAAACTTTCCCCATCCCACAGGCTGCCATGGAAGCTGAAAAGAAAATAAGGAGAATAAGTCTTCATTTCTGTCACAGTTTCTCGTGAAAAGAATTGAAAAGGATATTTGAAACCTGGACCTCCCTGCCAAATTTGTATCCGTTTTGAACTCTTCATCTCATCTAGATTATTCAGAGCAGATCTTTATTATTAAAACTATAGTTCATAGTATTGCACAAATACTATGTTGAAATAAAATGTCACACACAAGAGGTACCCACATCTTCTTTATGTAAAAAAGAGATTTTCCCTTTCAATAAAAACAATCTGGGCCTCCCTAGTAGCGCAGCGGTTGAGCGCTGGGCTGCGAAGCTGCCCACAGCCTCTGCAGTGCCACTTCGATCCCTGGCCGCCAGTGAGGGTCCCACATGGTGTGCAGACCTCTCGTGCCGTGCCCACTGCTCCCCTCAGGAGTGTACTTCGTCAGTCTGCCTGTTCTGCTCCCGGCTCTGGCTCTGGTGGTTTCTCTCACCCTCCTCCACTTCTGACTGTACCCAGTGCTTGTATAAATAAATAAATAAATCTTTAAAAAAAAAAGGTTTCCTTAAAAAATATATATAATCCATGCTCTCTATAAAAATACTGAAAAATACAGAAAAATATCAAGAAGACAATGAAGAATATTTGCAGTTGTATTGTCCTAAGATTTCTGGGCACTCTTTGAAGTCTTAAATAATTGTTTTCAATTACAAAAATGTGGAACAATTTCCAACAGAAAAGCAAAAATAAAATAATAAGAAATCCCATGTGATGGCATCATCTGTGATAGAGAACAAAATATGAGCAGAGGTTATTATTTGTTCATTTTTTCCACTTCTCATTCTGCTTTCTTTTTCTTTCCTTTCTTCGCTCTCAAAATAATATATCATAATATAATACTCTTGCAGTCTTTTTTCCCTTTTTTGACAAATTATTTCAAGTTTTAACAATATTCATCTAAAACCAGATTTTTAATTACCATATAGCAGTCCATCTTAGGAATCATTTGCCTCACAGTTCCCTAATGTGCAGTATTTATTATATTTAATTTTGACACAGTTAACAAGAAGTCTATCGACGCAACTCCAACAGCCAGGGAAACAAAGGCAAAAGTAAACAAATGGCACTACATAGAACTAAAAAGCTTTTGTTTTGTGCACATATGGAGTATGAAATTGTAGTCTTGCAATTATAGAGTTATGTAAATGATTGACAATCAATAAAATTTGAAGGGGAAAAAAGAACAATTCCATAATGATGTTGTTGTGATCAGATGTTGAGTGAGTGGGGTCCTTGGGTTACCTCTAAGAAAATTTCAGCAGAGCTCCCCTTCAGCGGCATGTGGTGAGCTTACCCAGGAGAGGAAGATATTTGGTTATATCCAAAAAGGACACCTTTGGGGCCTCCCTGGTGGCAGAAGGGGTTAAGACACAACCTATGAAGCTGTCCACAGCCATTGCAGCACGAGTTCCCTTATTTCCAGTGAGCTACCCACATGGCGCAGCTACCCACATGGCGCAGCTACCCACATGGCGCAGCTACCCACATGGCGCCCGCTGCTCCCCTCAGCAGTGTATTTCAGTAGATCCACCTATTCTGCTCCCCACTCTGTCTCTGGTGAATCCTCTCACCCCCTACCTGTATCCCAGTTCTTGTATGCATAAATAAATCAATCTTTAAAAAAGAAAGGACAGTTTTATTAGGCGAATGGAAGGGAGAAGACACTTGCACAGGCACAGAGGGACAGAAACTAAACTGCATCTCGCCAGTTTAGAAATTGTTCTGGTATATTGTTCTTTTGGGGAGAGGTTCATGCCCTTGTGGAATTGCTATCTGTTATTAAATTAATCACTTTTAGGGTATGATTAGGTTGATTTGTAAGGAAAGGAGTTTCTTTATAATGGCCCTCAATGTACATATCCCCATCTCTTGTAAGCACTTATAGGTTTTTTTAGCAGTCCTTTGTAATGACTGACAATTCCCATATCCCATTTCCTGCCAGGCTTGAGGATTTTTCATTTCTATAGTTGGTTTAATGATGATGTTAATCATCTCTGCCTCCACCTCCAGTTTCTGGTCTTGCGATGCCTCCATCCCATTTTTTTTTTTTTTACTCTATCACTTAATATTAAAGAAAAAAGAAACATAAAGGAAAGTCCATTGGATTTATAAGATGGTCATTTAATGGTCTTCCAAAGTGCCAACTAGGATAAGGGAGACAAGAACCACATTAATGCTTGTTTTTGGTTTGGTATGATTTTCTTGGGGCTCTCTTAGTAAACCTTCTTTTTTTTTTTTTAAGATTTTTTATACAAGCACTGGAGTACAGGCTAGAGGCACGGGGCGGGTGAGAGAATTCACCAGAGACAGAGCAGGGAGCTGAACAGGCAGAAAGACCAAAGTACACTGCTGAGGGGAGAAGCGAGTGAGACAGGAGAGGTCTGCCTCGCCATGTGGGAATCTCTCTGGCCGGCCGGGAATCGAACAGGCGCTGCAGAGGCTGCGGACAGCTTCACAGGACAGCACTCAACCTGCTGTGCCACCAGGGAGGCCCACTTAGTAAACCTTTTGATGTTAGTACATTGGGTTTCTTTGCCCCTCTACACTGGGTTATATGCCACATTCCTTTCACTCCCTACAGCACCCTCTGCTCTCCTGCCACATAGCATTAATCACACGCTATATATAGCAATCCTATATTTACCCATCTTCCTGCCTCTAGAAGGGCATGTTTAGCTTTCAGTTGTATCTCCAGAACCTTGCACACAGTCTGCCACATTGTACAAGCTCAGAGAATCTTTGATGAATGAATAAGAGTAATGTAGAAAGAGAAGGAAAAGAAGACTTTTGTTGAGAGGTATGGCCAGGAAATAGGGAATTAGCAAAACCATTGTTAGGGAAAACATTAAAGTCAAATGAAAGGATTACCTTTCCTGAAACCTTCTACTCTGGAAACTAAGGATGTACCCAACATTAGACTTTGATTCTGTACTAATATAAAATCTGCATCAGACACCCTTGGGATGTTAAAAGAATTAAAAACCTTCATTTTAGGGCCCTCCCTGGTGGTGCAGGAGGTTGGGCACAGCACTGTGAAGCTGTCCACAGCCTCTGCAACATGGGTTCGATCCCCTGCCAAGGAGGTGACCCACATGGTGCAGCAGACCTCTCCTTTCCTTGCCCGCTGCTCCCCTCAGCAGTGTATTTCAATCTGCCTGTTCTGCTCCCCACTCTGTCTCTGGTGAATCCTCTCACCCCCCCGACACACACCTGTGGCCTGTACCCCAGCTCTTGTATGCATAAATAAATAAATATTTAAAAAAACCTTTATCATTTTGGTATCTTTATACTTGTGCAACACAATCATGTGATGATGTAGGTTACCCTCATATTTAGTCAACATAACACTTCTGATTTATTGATAATATTAGGATGTTTGTATTTAGATTCTACATATAATTTGGAAGTAGGCATCTAGTTTTAGATATCTCATAGCTTTACATATTGAAATTTTTTCAGATGGTTGAAGCATAAATATATATTGATCTTTGCAAAAGTTTCACACTAGTACAATTAATGATGGTGTGAAAACTGTTAATTTTATATCAAAAACAATAAGCACTTTCAAATAGTTAAGTAGAGACAGACATAGGCTAACAGTTTATACTCTATTAGGAATGTCCCTTGATAAGTTTAAGAACATTAATTCCTTTCAAAATCAACAAGTGCTTTATAAAAAATTTAAATACAGCAATGATACAAGGCCAAGAAATATAGATTTAACTTTATCTTTTTGAAGGAGTGTTTCAGTGCTATCATTCATAACATTTAACAAGATAACATGTAAGACTGTTTCTGAAATTTCGACAATGCATCTTCCTTAAGCAATGCACAGAGCCTCATTAGGAGGAAAATGTGTCAATTCAGGTGCATCACCATGACCCATGTTCAAGTCCAACAGATGAGGAAAAATTATCCTTAACCTTAATTAGTTACTAGTGAGAGAAAGGAACACTTTTTAATGAGACAGCAGTCCTACCTGTGTTGGGGGAACAGTATGTCTTGAATGATTGCCACCCACTGATGTTTTATGCACTCCACCTCTATGCCAAAGAGATTCCAGGAGCCGAGGACTACAACCCCCCATCATGCCATGAGTCAGCCATGACTGCTGACTTCCTGACAAGAGATTGCTAGGAACTAAGGGTGGAGTTAAGCAGTCACTCCTGGTATAAAACCAAACACATGTAGGCTTTTGTGCTCTTGGTTTTGCCTGCCTTCAGCGTGTACGATCCGCTCAGATCATGTTACAGGTAGGACATATTGAGAAATTAATCTCTCTCTCTCTGTGCTCTCCCTCTTCTCATTTCCCTTGTAAATAAACCTTTTATTAACTTGCCCCTCTGTGCCTGCCTTTGAGTCTTATCCTGAGTTCTTAAGCATGTGGGTGAGGACTCAGACCCAGGTCACCCGTTTCCCCTTGGGATTGCTCTGTAACATCTGCAACAGGATCCTATTGTATATTAGCAGAACAAGCCTCAAAATATCTTTCTTATCCAGCAGCCTGATTTGAAAGTGCTACTGGTATTGCAAATGTGCATTGTAGACATCACACAAGAAATCAAGCAACTGATAATACTTAAGAAAATATCTCTGAGCTATGATGTGAAGCTTGTGAAAGTTGAGTATTATATTTAATAATAAATATTTTGGTACACTTTCAGATTTATCCTTATGACCTAGAAATTCATTTTATAATAGTGATTTTCAGCTTTGGCTCTGTTTGCACCAAACATGGTTTTTAACACTTGGTCCTTTAGCATTTGGCCAAAATATGTATTCAGTTCACTGTAATAAAGACCATGGGTCCTGAGGGGAAATGGATAATCCCTGAAATGTTTGGAAGAGGTCTGTGAGTCCAAATTCCAATAAAGGGAAATCTTGAGAGAGTTTGGTGCCCCCACAAGAGGACTAGGAATGATGGGAAGATGAGCCTCCCCTTCTACTCTAGTTAAGGGAAGAAGAAAAGAGAAAGGTGAGGTCTTTCTAACAGAGGATGTGGTGCAGGGAATGGGTAAGGGGCACTATGACAGGGAAGCACATTTTGTATCTATGGTTGGCAAAACAGGCAGTGAGAAGAGACACAAAAGAGAACCTTCTGGTACTGCAGTAACAAAATTGAATCTCTTTCTTAGAGGGTTCCAGGCAGGACTTCCTCATTCCAGATTTCTCTCAGAATAAATGCTACCAGCATGAAGATTGGAGATACCTGGGTATCTGCTGCCAGATATAGGAAATGGTTAAGCATGGTAATAGTAGAGACACTGGGGAGGCAGCAGTGATCAGAATCCCTAGGTCACTAAGTTTGCTTGATATAGTTGACACTGAGCTCTGAAGCCATGCCAGTTTCTTGCTCAGCTGTCCAGACCCATAATTGCTTACCAGCTGCTTAATCCTACCCATTATTCACAGAGATATTGAGATATTTGAAGCAGAATAAAATGTACCGTCCAATTACATAGCAGGCTTAAATTGTTCCCCACAATTACGGGATTTATCTGGGAAGTTACTGAGCACCTAACAGGAAAAAAAAAAAAAAACTAATATCCAAGAGTCCTTGACATTATCAGAAAACATGGAATATGAAATATGGATTCCAGTAGAGTTTGAAATCCTGACTCTTTAAGCCCTTTGACATGGGGCAAATTACTTAATCTCCCTGAGTCCTACTTTTCCAGATCTGTAAAATAAGATTAAAACTCTGGCAGAGCAATGAACTCAATATAGCCATACTTTTCGGTGGATGTTCTCAAGTTTCCTCAACTTTGTGACTATTCATCTGACCACACCCATTTTGTTAAGGTCGTTGAGTTGTTCTCATGGTAGAAAAGATTCAAGTTTGGGGAGGCATGTCAACTGGGGCATAAACTCTGTTCAACCTGGATTTAGCATTAAGGCAAATCAGCAAGTCTGTGAGGTCTTTTCAAAGATTGGGCAAAGAGCTATCAGGAAATACCACCACCCAAGAGAAAGCAAAGTTTAAGCAATTTAACTGAAGATCAAGGGCTTCTAGATTTATAGAATCACCAAAATTCTAACCACAAATATTTTAGTTATACTTTAGCATATCTAATGTGGAAAATGTACACAATCGGTGCAGGGGAGCACGTCCCCGGCACCGGCATTTTGCAGCAGGGACCTTTCTTGCTGGAGACTGTGTGAACCCAGCAGAAGGCTCACCAAGGAGCCAGAGGTAAGCTGGGAGGCTTGCCCATGCCGGGCGACTTCTAGCCTGCAGTTCCAGTCCAGAGGGGAGCAGGACCCACCACTGGGGCAGACCGGGCGTGCAGGGGAGCACGTTCCCGCATCGCCATTTTGCAGCAGGGACCTTTCTTTGCTGGAGACTTGTGAACCCAGCAGAATTTCCCCAGAGGAGCCAGTGGTGAGCTGGGAAGGTCGCCCAAGATGCCGGCCAGTACCAGCAACACAGTGTCACAAGGAATACGGCAAATTAGAAAACAGGCAGTAGAGAGTAGAAAAACCACATGCAACCCAGCAACTCCTCAGCAAAAAAGCACACCGCAAAAAGAAAACCACCTACCAGATTGCAACGACAGTAACTTGGAAGAACTTCTGAGCCTTCCAGATAGAGAATTTAAAATTGCTATGATTAAAAAACTGACAGAAGTCATAAAGGAAAACAATGATAAGGGGAAAATAATTAATGACCAGAAGAATGAAATTGAGTCCCTAAAGAGGGAAGTAAAAGAAATGCAGGAGATCAAAGAATTAATGGAGATGCTAAAGAACTCTGGGAAAAGCAATGAAAGCAGAATAGATGAAATGGAAGAACGTACTCTTGAAGACACAGAAATAAAAAGAACTAAAACAGAAAAGGAAGGAGAAGTACGAAGGAAAAAGACCAAAGAAAGACTTCGGGAACTATCTGACTCCATGAGGAAAGGAAATATAAGAGTTATAGGAATCCCAGAAGGAGAGGAGAGAGATGTAGGAACAGAGAAAATATTCAAGGATATAATTGAAGAGAACTTCCCAAACGTGAAGAAGGAGCTGAAAATTGATATACAAGAAGCAAGAAGAACACCAAACTTCCACGACGAAAGGAAAAATACAGCAAGACACATAATAGTAAAGCTCCCAAGAATCCAAGACAAGGAAAATATAATGAAACTAACAAGAGGGAAGAAACAGATAACATTCAAAGGGAAACCAATCAGACTGACATCAGACTTCTCTGAAGAAACACTACGGGCAAGGAGAGAGTGGAGGGACATAGTCAACAGACTCCAAGAAAACAGATGCCAACCAAGAATACTCTATGCCGCAAAGCTCTCCTTCCTCTTTGAAGAATGAATAAGGACCTTCCTAGACAAACAGAAACTCGGGAATTTTATTACGACTAAACCCCCACTCCAAAAAATACTACAAGGAGTCCTAAAGCCAGAACCTCAGAGGGATGAATAACAACAAAAGAAGGCCAAAGAAAGTTATTAAAAGAATAAATAAATAAAATCAAAGGAAAGACAAACACAATGGCAAATACAGATGCTAACATATCAATACTAACTCTAAATGTAAATGGACTAAACTCTTCAATAAAAAGACACAGAGTTGCAGGCTGGATTAAGAAACAAAACCCAACCTTTTGCTGTCTCCAGGAAACACATTTAGCTGCAAAAGATAAAAATAGACTCAAAGTTAAAGGATGGAAAACAATTCTACAAGCAAATGGACCAAAAAAGAAGGCAGGAACAGCTATAATCATATCAGATAAAACAGATTGCAAACTTAAAAAGATAAAAAGACACCCCAGTGGTCATTACATAATGATCAAGGGGACAATACTTCAAGAAGAAATAACACTCATTAACATATATTCACCAAACGAAGGAGCACCAAAATATATCAGACAACTATTGGCATCTCTGAAAACAGACATCAGAGAAAACACATACATAGTGGGAGACTTCAACACACCACTATCAACAATGGATAGATCAACAAGACAAAAAATAAGTAAAGACACTAAAGCTCTAAATAAGGATCTAGAGTGCTTGGGCTTAACAGACATCTATAGAACACTAAACCCCAAAAAATCTGAGTATACATTTTTCTCAAATGCACACGGATCATTCTCTAGGATCGATCATATACTGGGGCACAAGACAAACATCAACAGATACACCAAGATTGAAATCATACCAACCATCTTTTCTGACCATGAAGGCATCAAACTAGAAATAAACCATAAAAAGAAGGCAAGGTACTCTCCTACCTCGTGGAGATTGAAACCCACACTACTGGAAGTCCACTGGACTAATGAGGAGATAAAAGAAGAAATTAAAAAATTCTTTGAATTGAATGACAAGGAGGACACCAATTTCCTAAATGTATGGGATGCAGCAAAAGCAGTAATAAGAGGAAAATACATAGCAATAGATGCTCAAATCAAGAAACAAGAAAGAACTCAAAGAAACAACCTAATCTCGAAGCTCAAAGATCTAGAAAAAGAACAACAAAAACCCCAAAACCAGTAGAAGAAAAGAAATAATAAAAACCAAAGCAGAAATAAATGAAATCGAAACTAAAAAAACAATCCAAAAGATCAATGAAACCAAGAGCTGGTTCTTCAAAAAAATAAATAAAATAGATAAACCCCTAGCCAGGCTCACAAGGGCAAAAAGGGAGAAAGCACAAATAAATAGGATAATAAATGAAAGAGGAGAAATCACAACGGACACAGCAGAAATCAAAAGAATAATTAATAACTACAATGAACAGTTATATGGAAACAAGTTCAACAATCTAGAGGAGATGGACAAATTCCTACAACTCTACAATCACCCAAAGCTAGATAAAGAAGAAATAGAACACCTAAACAGACAAATTACAATTAGTGAAATTGAAATGGTAATCAAAAACCTCCCCAAAAACAAAAGCCCAGGACCTGATGGATCTACAAATGAATTCTACCAAACATTCAGAGACGAATTAGTGCCTATCCTTCACAAACTCTTCCAAAAAATTGAGAAGGAAGGTATAATACCTAACACGTTCTATGAAGTCAACATTACACTAATACCAAAACCGAACAAGGACAACACAAAAAAAGAAAACTATAGGCCGATCTCCCTAATGAACACTGATGCAAAAATCCTCAATAAAATTTTAGCTATCAGAATCCAACAGTGTATCCATAAGGTAATTCACCACGACCAAGTAGGATTCATTCCAGGGACACAAGGATGGTTCAACATCCGAAAATCAATCAACGTTATCCAACACATCAACAAAAAGAAATATAAAAACCATATGATAATGTCAATAGATGCCAAGAAAGCTTTCGACAAAGTGCAACACCCATTCATGATAAAAGCCCTTGAAATTCTTGGGATACAAGGAACATACCTCAACATCATAAAGGCCATATACGACAAGCCAACAGCCAGTATCATTCTCAATGGTGAAAAGCTGAAAGCATTTCCATTAAGATCTGGAACAAGACAAGGATGTCCACTCTCACCACTGCTTTTCAATATAATACTGGAAGTCCTAGCCAGAGCAATAAGACAAGAGAAAGACATCCAAGGAATCCAAATAGGAAAAGAAGAAGTCAAACTATCACTATTTGCAGATGATATGATAATATACATAGAGAACCCCAAAAACTCCATAGAAAAACTAATTGAACTCATCAATCAGTTCAGCAAAGTGGCAGGATACAAAATCAACATGCAAAAGTCAGAAGCCTTCCTATACAATAACAATAAATCTGAAGAAGAAATGAAAAAAACAATCCCCTTTATTATCGAAACAAAAAAAATCAAATACTTGGGAATAAATCTAACAAAAGAGGTAAAGGACCTTTACAAAGAAAACTATAAAACACTGTTAAAAGAAATAGAAGAAGATACAAAGAAATGGAAAGACATCCCCTGCTCATGGATTGGAAGAATAAACATTATTAAAATGGCTATCCTACCAAAAGCAATATACCGATTCAATGCTATTCCAATAAAAATTTCAATGTTATTCTTCAAAGAAATAGAACAATTATTGATGAAATTCATATGGAATCACCAAAAACCCTGAATAGCCAAAGCTCTCCTGAAAAACAAAAGAAGGGAATGGAGGCATCACACTCCCAGATTTCAGGCTATACTACAAAGCCATAATCATCAAAACTGCATGGTATTGGAACAAGAACAGACACACAGACCCACAGATTTATGGTCAACTAATCTTTGACAAAGGAGCAAAGAATATGCATTGGAGCAAAGAAAGTCTGTTCAATAAATGGTGCTGGGAAAATTGGGCCGCTACATGCAAAAAGAATGAAGCTTGACTACTACCTCACACCATACACAAAAACCAACTCAAAATGGATTAAAGAACTAGACATAAGACCTGAAACCATAAAATACATAGAAGGAAATATAGGCGAAACACTACATGATTTGCACATCAAAGATATCTTTACAGACACATCATCCAAAGCAGTGATAGTGAAGGCAAAGATAAACAGCTGGGACTACATCAAATTAAAGAGCTTCTGCACAGCAAAAGAGACAATAACAAAAACAAAGAGAAACCCCACCAACTGGGAGAACATTTTTGCACACAACACTAGTGATAAAGGATTGATCACAAAAATCTGCAAAGAGCTGATGAGACTCAACAACAACAAAGAAAATAATCCAGTCAAAAAATGGGCAGAAGAGCTAAAAAGAAACTTCTCTGAAGAGGAAATGCAAATGGCCAACAGGCATATGAAAAAATGTTCAACATCAATTGTCATCAGGGAAATGCAAATCAAAACTACCATGTGATACCATCTTACACCAGTGAGAATGGCACATATTAAAAAAATAGCAACAACAAATGTTGGCGAGGGTGTGGAGAAAAAGGAACTCTTCTGCACTGTTGGTGGGAGTGCAAACTGGAGAGCTATGTGGAGATTTCTGGACCTATGGAGAGCTGTGTGGAGATTTCTGGACCTACTAAACATAGAGCTTCCATATGATCCAGCAATTCCACTCCTAGGTATTTACCCAAAGGACACAGAAACATCAATTCCAAAGAACACCTGCACCCCTATGTTTATAGCAGCACTGTTTACAATAGCTAAGCTTTGGAAACAGCCCAAATGCCCAAAAATAGATGACTGGATCACGAAGATGTGGTACATATATACCATGGAATATTACTCAGCATTCAAAAAAGATAAACACATGCAATTTGCAGCAACATGGATGGCGCTGGAAGGGATCATGCTCAGCGAAATAAGCCAGAAAGAAAAAGAAAAATACCAGATGGTCTCACTCATAGCAGGAATCTAGAAAACTTAAATAAGGGACCAGGAAAATGAATAACTATAAGAAAGTGAAAATCAAAATCAACAAAAAAGTATGAACCAGAGACACTTTTGGCGGGGTGGATGGAGGGAGGGGAGGGATTGGGGTCAAAATGGGGGGGTTGAAATTGTATGGGGAATATAAAAATAAAATTTATTATAAAAAATGTACACAATCATATTGCTTGCAAATTTGGAGATTTTTGAGGGTTTAGGAAGATATCCCTCTCAAATGTCAAAGGCTTAATATATTATCCCACAGATCTCTATTTTTCTAAGCAAAATTTAAAATGGGTCCCAAACTCTGGAATAACAGGTCACAAATAATGAATTACTTGCTTAGATTTTCTGGGCAAGGGATGTTTCCGTTCAGTTATATTAGAACAGCATCTACCTGAACAGGGAATGTTATGCATTTATTTATTTATTGAGAACTCCTCAATATATTTTTTAAAGATTTATTTATTTATTTGTTTGTTTGTTTGTTTGTTTGTTTGTTTATTTATACCAGCGCTGGGTACAGTCAGAAGCAAGGTTGGGTGAGAAAATTCACCAGAGCCAGAGCGGGGAACAGAACAGGCAGACTGACGAAATACACTGCTGAGGGGAGCAGCGGGCATGGCAGGAAAGGTCTGTGCGCCATGTGGACCCCTGCTGGTGGCTGGGGATCGAACCGGCGCTGCAGATACTGCGGTCAGCTTTGCAACCCAGTGCTCAACCACTGCGCCACCAGGGGAGGCCCTCCTCAATAAATTTATATTGTGGATATAAATTCATAAATTTATATTTATGAAGATAAATACTAAAAAAATGGTGTGTTTAGACAAGAGATCACAGAGACATCAAGACAAGAGTATTGCTTTTGGGTTATTTGTACTTTAGTTTTCTTAAAAATAGCAATACTAATTTATGTCTTGACATTTTACAATTTTCAAAGTTTTAGTACCTATTCTCATTTCATCCTCAAAGATTCTTATCAGACAAGTATAATAACCCCATTTTAAAGAGGAAAAAACTAGGGGTACAAAAAGTAAAGACATTTATTCTAAGGCCAGAAAGTTAATACAATATCACAATTCAATTCCATGTTTTCTAAGTTTAAATCTCTCATTTACCAAAGCTGAATCTTGGAAAAAACAAAACAAAACAAAACAACACTTGGTGCCTCTGCTAAATCAAGATGGAAGGGAAATAATAAAATGTTTTTGATTGATTTTTCCATCTGGCCCTGATAAAATCACCGTGGAGGAGTGAGTGGAAAAGAGGACTTGCTGCCTACTTTCCAAAGGCTTTCAAATTACAATAATTGGATGTTAAGAACCAAGTGAAAACAATAGTAATAAGAAGACTTGAACTAGAATCAATGGGTGCTAAAACCTTCACAGTGAGATGCCCATTGTCCTTACAGAGCTCGCAGTGTACGCTTTGTTCAGGTTTTTATGTCCCAGCACCTGCCACACAGTGTCTGCGATATGGTAGGTATAGACACCCAGTAAAAAATATTTTGCATAAGTAAAAGATCATGGAAATAAATAGATAACCATGAGATATACCTTAGTATATATTGTAACTTCAAAGGTAATAAAGAAGAAATCACAAAACAATAGGAATTAGATGTTTAACATAAGGGATTTGTAAAATTTATTTTTTGAAGAAAGTCAAGAGCCCTATTTTATAACATCATCTCATAATGTCAAGCAAATTCTAGATGAATCAAGAAGTCAAATGTTAAGAACAAGACCATTTTTTAAAAGGCAGAAACTATAAATTATTTTTTTAATTTCTGATGACAAAAGATTCCTAAAAATAATGCAGCATAAAAGATTATACTGCAAATAGCCTGATTACATAAAAAGATTTGTTTCTTAGCTTAAAATTGTTAAGCTTCTGTATATCCAAGGACTCCATGAATATCATTGAATGAGCTAGGAAATATATTAATAAATAGGAAATGGAATAATAATCATTTATATATTAAAAATATAAAGCATGTTAAAATCATCACTTAACATTTGAAAAGCTAATAACTAAATAAGAAAAGCATAAGCACATTAAGAAAAATGGCAAAGAACAATTCATAAAAGAAATAGAAATGGAAAATTGTTGAAAAATATTCAATTTCACTGTCAATCATTGAAAAACAAAAAAATCATTGAAATTTCTTTTATCTTTTACATTTGTAATAATTAAAATTTTACTGTTCAATACTGCCAAAAGCATGATAAAATAACCTTTCCATAAACTAATAGTGCAAACTAAAGTGGAACAAACTTTGGCAATGGTTATCAAAAATCTTTTCTATGCATAGTATTTGAATCAGTAATTCTGCTTCTATAAAATCATCCCAAGGAAATAATCAGAGATGCAAAAAGATATATACACAATGAAATTCCTTATAAGCTTCTGTTCCTTTCCTCAAATATTATTAATGTGTTAGTTATTTACATAACTATTTAATTTTGGAAGCACATATATGCACACACTTCACTCACCCTACACCAACGCCCCAGGGTTAATGTCCTATCCCCTTCCCTCCACTGTCCCCTGGTTCTTCTCCCTGCCATTTTTTCTGGTCACCAGTATATTTTTTGCAAAGTTTAACAATTATTTTTGCTGTGCTTTGCAGTTTGTTTTCTTTGGTTATTTATATGTGCAAATGAGTGAAACCATCTAGTTTAAATGTCTTTCAATTTCTGACTTATTTCACTTAGAATAATCACCTCAATATCCATCCATTGCTTTGGTCCCAAAAGATTATTTTATCTTTTTTAATAACTGAGTAATATTGCACTGAGTTTTATATTCTCCAATTTCTTTATCCAATCATCTGTTGTTGGGCATTTAGGCTGGTTCCATGCCACAGCTATTGTGAATAATACTGCTACGAAGACAGACTGTATTAATCTTTTCGTTAGTGTTTTCATATTCTTTAGGTAAGTACTTAGCTGTGGTATTGCTAAATCACCTGGTATTTCTATTTTATTTAATTTTTAAAAAAGATTTATTTTACTTATTTTTGCTTACAAGAACCAGAGAGATGTATTTGGTAATTCAACTCTAACAACAAGGGAAACAAAACAAAAAATAAACAAATGAGACCACATCAAACTAAATTTTTTTTTAAACATTCATTTATTTATGCACACAAGAACTGGGGTACAGGCCAGAAGTGTGGGGGATGAGAAGATTCACCCAAGATAGACTGGGGAGCAGAACAGGCGGATCTACTGAAATACACTGTTAAGAGGAGCAGCGGGTGAGACAGGAGAGGTCTGCTGCACCATGTGCGTCAGCCCCCTGGCCAGGGATCAAACTCAGCTGCAATAGTTTTGTATTGCTGAGACTTAACCTCTTGAGCCAACAGGGAGGCACCTCCATTTTTATTTTTTTAAATGAATCTCCATATCATTTTCCATAGAGGCTGCACCAGATTATATTCCCACCAACAGTGGATGAGTTTTTCTAATATAGGCCATTCTCACAGGGGTAAGATGATATCTCGTTATAGTTTTCATTTCCCTGATGATAAGTGATGATGAGCATTTGTTTGTGTGCCTTTAGGTCATCTGAATGTTTTCTTTGGAGAAATGTCTACTTAGGTCTCATCCATTTTTTTATCGTTTTTGTTGTTGTTGAGTTCTTTATGTATTTTGGAAATTTACCCCTTCTCAGGTATGCAAATATCTTCTCCCAGTCCATAGGTTGCCTTTCTGGTTTTGTGGCGTTATCTTTCACGGTACAAAATCTTTTTAGTTTGATGTGGTCTCTTTTGTTTATTTTTTGTTTTGTTTCCCTTGTTAGAGTTGAATCACCAAATACATCGCTGTGGTTGATACCAGGATTGTATTGCCTAGATTTTCCTGTACTCATTTTATTGTTTCACATCTTACACACAAGTGTTTAATCTATTGTGAATAAATTTTTGTGTATAGAGTAAAGTAAGGATCTAACTTCTTTCTTTTTTATTGCATATGACTGTCCAAGTTTTCCAGCACCATTTGTTAAAGAGGCCATCCTCTCTGCATTGTATGGTCAAGGCTCCTTTGTCAAAGAATAATTATCTGTATTTGTGTGGGCTTATATTTGGAATCTATATTTTTTCTATTGCTCTGTGTTTCCCTTTTTTAAAATTTTTATATACATTTTTCCCCCTAAGATTTATTTATTTATTTATACAAGCACTGGGTACAGTCAGAAGTGCGGGAGGGTGAGAGAATTCACCAGAGCCAGAGCAGGGAACAGAACAGGCAGACTGACGAAACACACTGCTGAGGGGAGCAGCGGGTGTGGCAGGAGAGATCTGTGCGCCATGTGGGACCCTCGCCCAGCAGCTGGGGATCGAACCAACACTGCAGAGGCTGCGGGCTGCTTTGCAGCCCAGCGCTCAACCGCTGCGCCACCAGGGAGGCCATATATATATATATATAAAATATATTTCTTACATCATTTTTCATTTTTGCACAATGTATGCATTTTTATCTTGGTTATATTCCCCATACAATTCCCACCCACTTATTTTGACCCTAACCCCTCCTCTCCTGCCCACCCCCCGTAGCTTGTCTGTGGTTTATAGTTGCTTGTTGGTTTTGATTTTTTCTTTATTATAGTTATTCTTTTTTAGTTCCAATGCCATACTATGATTCCTGCTGCTGTGTAGTAGAGTTTGAATTCAGGGAGTGTGATGTTGTCATTTTTTCTTATTTCATCTCAGGATTGCTTTGGCTATTTAAGGTCTTTTTGTGGTTCCATAAAATTTAATAATTGTTTGTTCTATTTCCTTGAAGAATGTCATTGGGATTTTGATACATAATGTGTTGGCTCTATAAATTGCTTTCGGTAATACGGCCATTTTAACAATAAATTCTTCCACTCTAGGAACACAGGATATCTTTCTACTTTGTTATTTTGGGGGGTTTTGGTATCTGATTGGACAGTTTTTAGTATATAGTTGCTTCTGCTCCTTTATAACTCTCTGGTAGTTTATCTTTTTTGGTGTAATTGTAAATGTGATTGCTTTCTCAACTTATTTTTTCTAACTTATTGCTTGCATATAGAAGATTTTTGCATCTGTGTTCTTTAGAGATGTTAGTCTATAATTTTCTTTTTTATGCTATCCTTATTTGGCTTTGTGATCAAGGTAATGTTGGCCTCATAAAATGTTATTGGGGTCTTTACCTTCTCTTCAATTCTTTGAAGTGTTTCAGAAAGACAGGTATTAGTTGTTCTTTGAAGGTTTGGTAGAATTCACTAGCAAAGCCATCTTTCGTCTTGGGCTTTGTTCTTAGGAAGAGTTGACTACTCTTTCAGTTTATGTGCTTGTGATTGGTCTGCTCAAGCTATTTCATCCCGATTCAATCTTGCAAGGCTGAATGATTCTAAATGGGTTTGTCCATTTCTTCCAGGTTGTCTGATTTGTTTTCATATAGACATTCATGGTAGTCTCATGATATTCTATATTTCTGTAGTACCTGTTGTAATTTTACCTCTTTCATTTCTGATTCTTTTTATTTGTGTTTTCTCTCTTCCTTAGTGAGCTTGTTAAGGGTTTATCAATTTTGTTTATCCTTTCAATGAACCAACTCTTGGTTTCGTTGATCAGTTTGACTTTTATTTGTCCTCTAACTTTTATTACTTCCTTTCTTCCATGCTTTTTTGGTAACATTTGTTCTTTTTTTCTTAGTTCCTTCAGATATAATGTTAGATTGTTTATTTGAAATTTTTCTTTTTTATTGATGTGAGCCTATATTGCTATATACTTCCTTCTTAATGCCACTTTCAGTGTATTCAGTAAGATCCAGTAGATTGTTTCCTCATTTTTGTTAAATTATCTTGATAATTTTTATTTCTTCTTTGACTTATTGACCCAGCAGTTATTCAAAAGCATTTTGTTTAGTCTCTACATGTTTGGACTTTTTCCAGGATTTATTTCTGGTTGATTTCTAGCTTTATAACACTGTGACCAGAAAAGTTGTTTGATCTAATCCCAATTTTCATACATTTTTGAGACACGTTTTGTGTCCCAGTTTATGATCTATCCTTGATTATGTTCCATGTACACTTGAGAAGAATGTGCATTCATTATTTTTTTTTTATGGAAGGCTCTCTAAATATTTATTATGTCTATCTGATCCATTATTTTATTTAATACCATTATTTCCTTGTTTAACTTTCTCTCTGGATAATCTATCCATTGCAGTAAATGCTGTGCTGAGATCCTTTAATATTATTGTCTTGCTTTAGGTCTATTAATAGGTGTTTTATATATTTGAGTGCACATGTGTTTCCACATAAATATCGGTAACTATTATATCTTCTTGAGGAATTATTCCCTTTATCATTATATAGTACCTGTTTTTGACACTGATTATCTTTTCTGGCTGAAAGATTAATTTATCAGATATGAGACCAGCAATTTCTGCTTTTTCCCTGTGTGTTATTGATTTGAAATACTTGGCTCCAGTCTTTCACTTTAAGTCTGTTTGTTTTTAGATCTGAAGTGAGACACTTGTATGCATAATATAGATGGGCTATGCTTTTTTTTTAAAGATTTATTTATTTATGCATGCAGAAGCTGGGGTGCAGGCCAGAGGTGTGGGGGCTTAGAGGATTCACCAGAGACAGAGTGGGGAGCAGAACAGGCAGACTACTGAAAAATACTGCTGAGGGGAGCAGGGGGTGAGACAGGAGAGGTCTGCCGTGCCATATGGGTAGCTCCCTGGCTATCCAGGGATAAAACTTGTGCTGCAGATGCTGTGGATAGCTTCACAGTGCTGTGCTTAACCCCTTGCACCACCAGGGAGGCCCTTGGTTATGCTTTTTTTATCCAACTTGTCATTCTGTGTCTTTTAGTTGGTAACTTCAGGCCACTCACGTTTAGAGTGATTGTAGACATACAAGGCTTGTTTACGGACATTATGTATTTTTTTGGTTGGTTAATATTTCTGTTGTTTCTTTTTCCATGTGTTTCTCCCTGCCTTTTTATTTGAATGGTTTTCCCTGGTGGTTCTCTCAGTTTCTCCATTTCTTCTATTCTAGATTTTTGTTTTGTGGTTACCATGTACTATGAATGTTGTATCAAACTTTCTATGTCTAAAACAGTCCTTTTAGCACTGGTATGGCTCATTGTCATTTGACTATACAGTTTCCATCATTTTCTTCCTCCCCTTCAATGATTTTTTATTGTCACATATTATTCTTTTTAATACTTCTGATTCTCTATTACTATTTATCACCTTGGTCAAGTTTTTGTGTTCCTCTTGTATTTTCTTTTCATTTAGAAGAACTTTCCATAGGGCATTTGATAATGATGGTAAACTCCATTAGCTTTTGTTTGCCATATTTGAAGAGTAGTTTTTGCTGGTTGTTTCTATCTTTTGAATTGTAAATGTCATTCCACTTTCTTCTAGCCTTGAGAGTATCTCCTGAGATATCTGATGAAGGTCTGACTATGGTGCCTTTGCATGTTGCGTTCTTTTCTCCCCTAACAGCTTTTACTATTTTTCTTATGTTCTTTTGGCAATTTAACAATGATGTATCTTGGTAAGGATCATTTTACATTTAGAACTTTTGTTCTATCAGTTTCCTGGACATCCATGCTTAATTGTTTCCTTAGGTTTGAGACGTTCTCTGCTATTATTTGTTTGACTAGGGTGTCTGCTCCTTTCCATTTCTTCACCTTCTGAAATACCCATTAGTCCTTACATTTCTTGGTCTAATAAAGTGTGATAATTTTCATAGAGTTTCTGCATTTTTTTCTAATTCTTTTTTCTAATTAGCACCATCAATTTCTGAAATTCTCTCTCCTGCCATATTAAGTCTATTTAATATGCTTTCTGTATTTGCTCTTACTTCACTCAGCATTTTTTTTTTTCGCTTTTTAAATATTTCAATCTCTTTAGTGAAGAACTGTTTTTGCTCCAGGATTTCTTTTCTAAGATTCTAAAATTGCCTTTCTGTGTTTGATTTTACTTCTAGAACTTTATGGATTTTTTTTGTTGTTGTTGTTTTTAAGATTGCTATTCTAAACTCATTGTTAGGTCTTCAAATTTTGTGTCATATATATAGGTCTCTAGACTTCTTTTCTAGCTTTGCTATCTTGTGTTCAGATCTTCCTTATTTCCTAGGCATGTGTTTTGGCTTATTTGTTGTTGTTGTTGTTTTTTTCCTAGTTCGGATACTGTGTATTTAGTTTCATTTGTTTATCTTCTTTGTTTAACTAGGCAGCAGGTGAGGGAGGGATGGGAAGTGGAGTCCAAAGACTTGGTCTCAGTCTTGGTGAGAAGGAAGTGCTATTCCAGGCAGAGTATTTTGCACTGCCTCTTTTTTACTTCTTCTGGACCAAACACTGTTTTCTGTTTTATGCAGCCAAAGTTCTAGTCGCCCTCCTTGTTACTCCTTCCCATACAGCCTAGCAGCTCTCTCTCGCCTATTTCACAGCAGGGAAAAGGGAAGGTGCTCTCCCAACTGTAGTGCTCGTAGCCAGGTTCTCCGTGACTGGAACAATAGTTCCAATACCTGTGGGCATGTAGTTCTACACCCCCCCCCACCTGCAAAGATTCACTGCACTTGGACATGCACTGCAAGGTCTGTGTCTGGCTACAGCTTGCTCAGCTGACTGATATGGCCACCACCCTGGGCCAAACTCCCTTTACTACTCTCTGTTCAGCCCCCACAACAAACCACCATCAATAAAACAAAATATACATAGGTCAGTCCCCTGTCATTGGCAATAACTGGTGACATTTCCTGTGAACAAAATTTTGGTTTTCCTAGTTGTACTTAGTGGGGAGGTTATCAAAACCTCCTATTCTACCATGTCATTGGTGGAATCTTTTCCTTTTCCTTTTTTTTTAATGGTATATGAGACTTTTAAGCATGCCCACTCTCCAGTCACTTTTCTGATATTATTCTGGCTATCACGACTTCATCTGCTCTTGTTTCCCTGTTTTTGTTGATACCTCTTCTTATGCTTCCTCTTTTGACCTCTCACGCCCCTTATTTCATTGAGGGGCCTTGGAATTTTTTGTCTTTCTAGGAGAGTACATTGATTCTCAAGCTTTCTATATCTATAGACTAAAAATTCCCTCATTAAAATTTCCTGCACCATGTCTCAAAATACATATGGACACAACCCCTTCTGTCTCTTCATTTCTACTTCATTTCTATCATGTTCTTTTGTAACAAAACCCACTACTAGGGAGAGAATGGGTACTTCAGAATTTGCTTTCATTTTCTAGCAATGATATAATAGCTATATTTGAAGTCATTTCAAATTGTAGAATATAGAATTTTTTTCTCTTGTTAGAGGAATTTTTTATCCCAGTAGACTGAAGGAGATCAGAATATGCCACCTCAATATATTCCTTTTTGGCATAAGGAGTATTTTGAGCTGAAGGCAATTGAGAAACAGCAGATGTAGGAAAAGTTATCCACTCCCCCCACTTTCTGCCTAAGGTCTGGGTATAAATTTCATTTTGTGACAGTGTCCCCCCCCCATCTTCATCTCATAAGAGTAAGAGGAAAATCACCACTTGATAAGAGACACTCTTATCACCACAGAGACTGTATGACATTGAATCTGCACAGCAAACCTTATTGAAATAACCCTTATCTTCCATTAGTTTGCTCTTGTATGGTTATCTTTCCACAGTTTACCACCTCTGGAAGCCCAAACCCTTTTTCTTTTCTTTGCCTTGTCACTTCTCAATATATTTATCACTTTTTGTTAAAATAGTGTTAAGCTCTCAGTCCTGACCACTTCTCTGAGTTTTCACCTCCTTTTTTTTTTTATGAGAACACTGTATGCACATAAAAACTTAAATATTAACATCAAATAAAATTTCTATGCCCTTTCTCCTGTTTATTTTTTTTTTGTCAATTTAATTTGCTTGGCCACAGATACTGAACCTAAAGTAGTAAAGTTTTTTCATCCCCTAAAGATGTATGGAGCAGTTTTTGCTTTTGTTTTTCTGATAACAGTTTCATGCATTTTCTGACTTCTTTAAAATCATGACTGAAGAAATAGATAGAAATAATTTTATGATATATTATTATAGATAAAAATGAAGGTTACAAAAGAGTATATGGACTAATTTTGTTTTTGTTGAAAATATATAGATAAATAGGATATATTGTGTATGTGTGTGTGTGTGTGTGTGTAAAATGTATGAGTGGTAATTATTTATAGCTTACCCCCCCAAAACTTAGTACTTTAAAGCAAGAAATATTAACAAGCTCATAGTTTCTGTGTGTCTGGAATTTGAGAACTGTTTGGATTAATGATTCCAGTTCAGAGTCACTGATGTCATGGAGTAAGAAAATTGCTGGGACTATAATCTTTGAAGAAGACCATAAGACTAGCTGGAAGATATGCTTACTCATAGGACTGTTAGCAGGAACCCTTAGTTTTTCACCATATGTGCCACTCCATTACACTGTCTAAATGTTTCCATATGGAAGCTAGATTCCCTAGAGAGTGATGAGAGAGAGAGAGAGAGAGAGAGAGAGAGAGAGAGAGAGAGAGAAAGAAAGAGAGAATGCTTTCTATAATCTAGTTTCAGAAATCACATACCGTCAAATCTTTCATATTATATTAGCTAGATTGTCATTAAGACTGACTCACTCTCAACTGGAAGGGAATTAGATTATCTTTTGAAGGGAAAAGCACCAAAGATTCTGCAGACATATTTTAAAACTGCCACAATTTGTGGGAAATAGCTGTAAAAATAAACATAATATTTTCAGCAGTGATTATATTTGGGTGGTGGGATTATGAGTTATTCATTTACTTGTATTTCTATTTTTTTAAATGGACATGAATGTATCAAAATAATATAAATTTTGAGTAAATAGACCACAAAAACATTATGTAATACTGATGTTGTATAATATCAACCAAATTTCTTGAAACATTCGCAATAGATTTATTTATTTAAGCTGGTTTCGCGAGAAATTGTTCCATGACACACAGCTTCTGAAATATATGTCATTGTATCCCTGGTTTGCAAGTCATACAGTGATGGCCTCAAGAGGTAAATTGAGGTTAACGACTGCCCCAAAGTCAGTGTAATTAAGTGGTATAGATAAGAATTGAACTCAGGCAGCCTGGTTCTACAACCCAATCTCATAAACAGATGAAACACCCATGGCATTATTGGATGGCATATAATGACACTGTAGGTCATACAAACTCAGCTAAGATAAATGAAAGGGTCAGTGTTGATCTAATCAGGGAATACTTCATAGAAGAAGTGAACAGTGAGCTGTACTTTGAAATAAGAGTGGGATTTGGGTAATTTAGGGATGACTTTCTAAATGAGAGGAGCATCCTGGCCAAGGTCCAGAAATGGCTTGAAGCCTGACCTTTCCAAAGATGTCCCAGTGAGGAAATTTGTTTTGGTAAAGTCATAAGTTTTGTGAGTGAAGGCAAAATGAAGTGAGATAGGAGTAGAAGTCAGATGCCAGTTTCAGGGGAGCCCTGGCTGCAGGTCTATCTCATTTTGTGTTCACACACAGACTTGGATATCTTGATAATTTTTCGCAAGGAAATAACTAAGTAACTTAGAGATTTTCTGACTCTCACTTTAAACATGGGGTACCGAGGTCCACAGATGAAAATAATTCACTCATTTTGCAAATTTATTTTGCTTACTTCTTTTATTGTGGCTGGAACTGGAATGTTAGGGAATATTTTTCAAGTGTCTTAATTGTTGTATTTTTATCATTAATTTTTTTTCTAGTACAAATAATAAGAAACCCCTTTTCTCAAATGGGTCACTATAAGCTATAGTTTATTCCATGCTAATTGTATGTATATTAAGTCTGGATGCTAGACTAGGTAATTACCATCAAAGAAGACCCATTTCCAAAATCACTCAGGACACTCACTTCCCATTGATGAGGAGAAATTTATTTATTTATTACAACATATTCTGGTTATAAAGGGACTTTCAAACCAGCAAGACAAACCTATCCTACCAAGTATTTAGCAATTTATGGCCCATGAAAACTTGGAAATCACCAAAGTAAAAGATATCCAACATTTTTTTTCTGCTTATAAAGTTTATGTTGAAATGAAACACTTAAAGAGCTATAATTATTTCTCCATGATACTTACTACCCATTTTATATCACAAGCTCTTAGATGATGTCATAATATTAATTACTTAGAAAGGCTAGAGAAATCAATTTTTTTGATGACTAATGATCACTGGTGGATTTATTTTTTAACCTCTTTCCCCACATTTCCCCAGCAAGGATCCAAGGATTTTTTTGCTACAAATGATACATGTTTTTAAATTCCTGGATCATTTTGCAACATGGTGGTCCCCAGGAAAGGGGGAGGTTCCCTGCCCCACCCAAGGGAGGGTGGAGCTGAGCAGGAAGAGAAGAAGCTGGAGAAGAGACTGAGGAAGGAAGCAGGATGGAGCCAGAAGGAGACCTGGAGGAGGCACATGGAGCCTAGAGACACGTGAAGAAACTGCGCTTGTCTTTTGGTCGTGGACTGGGTGACACAGATATGGATGAGACCCGTGGGGAGGTGACAATGGCAGCTTTTATCTTGATGTTGATTTTGCTCTTTTCCTTCTGGGCTTGTCTGATTGTTTCTGACCCTTTTCTGTGGGTCCCCACTGGAAGGTGCTTTAGACTTGTGGCAGGCTTTGGGGCCTTGTTCTGGGCCAATCCCATTTGGATGGACTTTTACCCACGAGGGGACGGGTAACTTTGGGTGCTTCATTTAGAAACTAGACTCTGCCTTACCTGTATTGTTAAGTTCCTTCCCCTTAAAGTCTCCTATGTTTTGTGTTGATGTGGCGAATGGCAGAACCCATTTAGAATAGGCAGGTTTGCGGGGTTTGGGCTGCCCCTCTCCCTGTCCTATAACAATTTTAGTTCCCCTCAAGACTAAGCATCAGGGTAAGTCAGAGGAGGCACACATGGCCCTGAGAGCTAAACAGGCCATCTTTACCTTGCTAGGCAATTCCCTAGACACCAACATGACCTGACACATTGACTCTGGTAATTAGCAACAATGAATTATAGCTTATTCTCTGCACAGCCTCTTTCCTTCCTCCCTATATCCCCTCCCTCTTTCCCAGCAACAAGGTAAGAAAAACAATATACAGTTATAGTGGGGGCTGGGGCACTTGAAAACCAATCAGGGAAAGGAACTGTATATGTGACATTATCAGAGGTCAGGCCATTAGTAGGGCAATTAACGTACTCAATGGAGCCTCTCATTGGGGGTCAATTCTCCTTTGTAGCTAATGTGAGCAAAATGATCTTCAAGCATCCATTAAAACTCTCAGATAAATATCCAAGGGAATGAATTCAATGACTACCTCTTCTTGGGAACACTATTTGCCTGTGACCTAAGGCTTCTTATTCAGCCATAGTGCTAACCTTCCTTAGGTGACTTCTCTGGCTCAGATCCACATCAAAGGCACTAAACAGCTTTCCACTTCCAGCCCTTTTGAGGACTTCTTATTCACATGGTTACCTGCCTATCTTTCTGAATTTCCTTTCCTGTTCCTTGAATCATTCAATCAGCCTAAATTTTTCCCATTTTGTGTTACCTCTTCTCAAGCTTTTTAACTGAGGCCATTTCCACTGCATTTTCCTGCCTCTTTGATTTTCCTTCAGTCATAATTTTTGTCCTTTAGAACTTTGCAATGACATTTTTAAAAAGAAAATTTTCCCTGCTAATGGAGATTAAATTGTGGCTACATAAGACACACAATGAGTAAAGGTTTCCCAAATATAGCATATATGATTTCCCTCTTCATATTTATTTGTGTTTTTTTTTTGAAATCTATGATTTTATTTTGGAGTGAAATTATGCTATATAACTTACATTAGGGGGAATAAAGCTTCAATTCAATACCTTTTTATTCAATTATAATTTCTGTCATGTATTAGATTTTGGCTGAGATAATGCTACATAAAAGCATTCTCCCAAATATCAGTAGTTTACAACAACAAGCATTTTTCTCACTCTTGGTACTGTAGGTTGGCTAAAGGAGCAGCAAATTGGTGCCTGTGATTGAAACACAGACAGGGGGAGGCTACCCACAGGAAACTGATGGAAGAAGATGAGGTTCCATGGGTAGGAAGTGGCAGATATAGAAGGACTTCATGTAACACGCAGACAATGAAGGTATCTCAGTGCTTTTAAAGAAGTGGTATGATTTTTTTTCTAGAAGATAACACTATATTGCGTGGAGGATGGTTTGGAGCTAGAGATCCCTGGAATTAGATATCCACCTGGAAGACTGTCATAGTGAGACACAGGGCAAGCTAGGGTTATTAGGCAGTTTCAGGGACAGTGCAGGAGGGGACCTCTGAAGAATTTAGGGAGGCTTTAGAGATAAGGACAACCAAGGGAATGTAACCAATTCCACTGGGAAAAACAAACATTCCAGGACCATTGTTAACAAAATGGGAAAAACAAACATTCCAGGACCACGGACAATATCCAGGATGGTCCTGGTTTTTTTTAGGTGATAAAGTGTGGAGATGCTCTCCCGGAAGACTAGGCCATAAAGATAAAGATGTAACAAATGGGGAAAGACAAACCTGTTAGATAAGGAATGTGAAGATCCCCCACTCAATAGCAAATTAAGTGAGACAGCGGAGAACTGACCAATCACAAAGAGAATGGTGGAGCTTTAGAATAATCAGGGAAAGAAAGTATATATTCCCTGAGACACGACTCCACTTTGGCTTCCTTGCCCCTCCCAGGCCTGGTTCCCTGGCCTGGGAGTCCCACTTTATTTCTGTTCTTTTTCCCCTCAATAAACTTTTTCTTTTTGTAAACAAACCTGCCTCTTCTCGCTTGCTTGCTTGAGAGTCTGAGAAGTTCCTGCTGCGGCTTCGTGAGACACCAACCCTTGGGGGTCTAGTGGCTGGGGCTCAGCATTGCCCCTGCAGCCTGGGATCCATTCCTGGCTGGGAGACTAGGCCTGACAATTCCGGTATCAATAGGAGTTGAAATAGGAGCTGATGAACTTGTGAAATAGGGTTTTGGCCATAAGGATGACTCCCAGAGCATAGATAGTAGATATCAGGTTCAGGAGACAGAAATTGGCTGTCTATTCGATGCAGGAAGTAAGGGAGAGAAGAGTCTAGATTGATGTCAAATGGCAGAAGTCATCTGGGAAGAGAATGGTGCACCTCTGGAGAAAGTAGCTGTATATAAAAGAAACAGAGAGCAAATGATATCCCTAGGACACTAACTTGTTTCCTTAGCCACAGAATTACCTCAGAATGTGGGAGAGGTAGTGTAGGGTAAAGAAAATATCAGGCTTTTCTGCCCTTCCGCCATCAGGATAGATGATGGATCCTTGTCCTGAATGCATGCCTGATGGCGGGCACCTGGAATAGGGTGTGGGCATAGGTAGATGGGATTCAGCTGAGCTAAGACTGTGCTTTTTAAGGGCGGCGTCACGGGGACGCCAGCAGCAGCACCAGTAGCAGCAGCAGAAGCCGAGAAGCAGCAGAACGAACGCTAGAGAGCCTAGATAGAGTGAAGACTTGCTGGGGGCCTGGGAGGCCTGCCAGCCTCCCAGGCCCCCAGCCAGCACCCCTGCCTGCCATATGCCTGGTGAACCCCAAATAAAAAACCTGCAAAACTACTGAGGACTCTGACTCCTCCTTTACCCGGTCTGCATGGGATCAGGAAATCTGCCTTGTGTCCGTTCCTGCCTCCTCCTTTACCCGGTCTGCATGGGATCAGGAAATCTGCCTTGTGTCCATTCCTGCTTACCATTGATGTTTGTAATTAGCTTAAGGCAGTCTCATTCCATGCATTATCTCACTTGAGCATCACAAAAATCCTATGTAATAGGTACTTTTGCTATCCTCATTTTACAGATGAGGAGCTGGTAAGTTGGTAAGTTTCCAAAGACACACACCTGGTGAGTGGTAGAGTAGAAATTTGACCCCAGCTATGCTTGTTTCCTCATTACCTTCACTTTGGTGAGATAGTAATTACCCCAAGGCTGGGCTGATATTCAGGTAGGGCTCAATGGTCTATGCCTACAAAGATGATTTCACACTATTCTGAAGTCCTCTTGAAATAGTCTGAATCATATGTCAGTGCTTTTATTTTACACAACCATTGACTAACTGCAGGGGCTTCAGGACAATCACCTTCCTAGCTAATAAAATTAACTCCTTACATGAGTTGCATTTCTCACTTGACAAAGATCTTCACATGCATCTTCTTATTTGTTCATTACAAAAATACTGCAGGCAATGTAGGAAAGATATAATCACCATGGGTCAGGAAACTTTTTCCTTAAAGAGCCAGATCTTATATTGTATAGGCTTTTTGAGTCACACAGTGACTCAACTACTCAGCTCTTCCCTTACAACTTGAAAACATCCATAGACAATACAAAAATGAATTAATATGGGCCTCCCTGGTGGCGCAAGGGGTTAAGCACCACACTGTGAAGCATTCCGCAGCCTCTGCAGCACAAGTTTGATCCCTGGCCTGCCAGGGAGAAACACACATGGCGAGGCAGACCTCTCCTGTCTCACCTGCTGCTCCCCTCAGTAGTGTATCTCAGTCAGTCTGCCTGTTCTGTTCCCCACTCTGTCTTTAGTGGATCCTCTCACATCCCCTACAACTCTGGCCTATGCCCCAGCTCTTGTATGCATAAATAAATAATTTTTTAAAAAATGAATTAATATGCTTGTGTTCCAATAAAACTTTATTCACAAAATTTGGCAACCAGCTATATTTGGTATGTAGGCCAACTTTGCCAACTCTTGTTTTAGATGAATATGCTTGCATTCAAATATGAATATGCTTGCATCCTCCCAATTTCACACAACTCATACAAGCAGGAATGAAACCTAAGATTCCTCTTTGATTTATTCTTTTAATAATCATTTGAGGGCCTCCCTTGTAGTGCAAGGGGTTAAAACACAACCTATGAAGCTGTCTGCAGTGTCTGCAGCACAAGTTTGATCCCCTGCTGGCCAGGGAGAAACCCACATCGCACAGCAGACCTCTCCTGACTCACCTGCTACTCAGCTCAGCAGTGTATTTCAGTCAGTCTGCCTGTTCTGTTCCCTACTCTGTCTCTGGTGAATCCTCCCACCCCCCACACACACACCTCTGGCCTGTACCCCAGCTCTTGTATGCATAAATAAATAAATCTTTTAAAAAATAAACATTTGAATCCTTACCACATGTCAAACACTCCTTAAAGTACCGGGGACAAAGAAAGTCTTGATTCTCATGTAGCTTACATATTTTGGATAGACAAATGATGAGCAAGTGAATGAGCAAAAGAGATGACTTCAGAAAGTTATAAGTGCCAGGAAGAAAATAAAGCCATGATAAAAAGAGGATGAATTTAGCTATGGGAATCAAAGAAAATCTCTCCAAAACAGAAAAATTCGAGGAAGAGGATAAATTGATTCTGCAGAGATTGGGGAAGATTATTCCAGGCAAATGGAATAGCTACTGAAAAAAAAAACCAGTATATGTAGACCAAAGAGGGTGTATTAGATTTGAGAAGTAGAGGGAAGATAAGAGTAGGAATTATAAGCCATTGCAAAGAATTTGAATTTTATTCTAAGTGAAGTGGAGCCCTGTTTGAAGGTCTTCAGATCAACAGTTGGCTCCATTCTCTGTTCCTTGGCCAACAAATTAAAAACCCTGCCACTTGAATTTTCATTTATTGTTCTTGAGTTTGTTGTAGTGTTGGATGGGGAAACAGAACTAAATCGGTCAGTAGTATTTGTATCTCCTCTGCTGCATAAGCACATGGAAGATGCTTTTAGAATATATTAGTTGATTGATGGGCTCTGTCACGTAGGTTCCTTCAAGGAATAAAAGACCCATCCACATGCTGGGACCATTGAAGACCCACATGAGGGACCATAGTTAATAGACCTCTTTCATTGGACATTTCCAAGAAGCCTATGCTGAAGACATTTGTCCAGAGACAGCATGGTGTCCCTTTGTTGTCCCCTGGAGTAGTGTTGGGTACAATCCAGACCATCTGCTATGGCCCAGGCTCCTGGCTACAGGCTCTGCCACCATTTGCCAAAACACTCCAAAAGCCAGAAGTGAGATATCTCTGACAACACAGCCACTTTGTCAGGTTGAGTCATCATGGTAGATCAAGAGTTTTGTGATGATCCAGTTCTAAGTATACAATTGACCAGCTGTGGATAAACTTTTCTGTCTCTGTTTTCTCATTTGTAAATACAAAGTGCTATTGGGCTGGACAAATGAAATTCTGGATGTTAAAAGTCCTGGGCCAGAGAGTGCTCAATGAAAGTCGTTATCATTCCTTCCCCAATGCTCTTATTTTTCGTGATTACTAACCAAGTCCCATTTAAAATATTAATTCATTTAGCATTTTCATTTTATTGGAATTTTAAAAATACTAAAAATTATGTCTTGAATTAATTGGAAATGTATTGTTGCAATTTGGGCATCTCTGAAATGACTGACTTTTCAGAGAAGATCCTTATGGTAGATTGTGTGGAGCTCTATTGCCTTGATCCCTCCTTTAATGGAAGTTGGGTTGCTGCTGCAGTGAGTCTTAAATGTAAGCACCTTCAGAGACCAACTCAGGTTGCAGATAGTGGCCTCACTAAGGCCGCTCACTCCCCCCGTAGTTCACTTCAAATTACTGATTGCTGAAGTCGCTTTAAGATCACATTATCGGGCCTCCCCAGTGGCACAGTGGTTGAGCGCTGGGTTGTGAAGCTGCCTGCAGCCTCTGCAGTGCCAGTTCGATCCCCGGCCACCAGGTGAGGGTCCCACATGGCACACAGACATCTCCTGCCGCCCACTGCTCCCCTCAGCAGTGTATTTCGTCAGTCTGCCTGTATGCTCCCTTCTCTGACTCTGGTGAATTCTCTCACTCTCCTGTGCTTCTAACTGTACCCAGTGCTTGTATAAATAAATAAATAAATCTTTAAAAAAAATCACATTATCTTGGCCCAGTGTGGGAGAAGTCTGACTCCTCAGGGATTTAGCAGAGGCTTTTGTTGATCTTGTGTGAAAGTAAACTCCCTCTACTCAACTCTGTTGCATTCTTATTTGCATAGGTGTTGACCCCAATATCACTCCCTAAAAAACATAGTGCATATTAACTCCTATGTTTATTGCAGCACTGCTTACAATAGCTAAGATATGGAAACAAATTAAATGCCCTAAACAGATGAGATGATCAAAAAGTTGTGGAATATATATACAATGGAATACTAGTCAGCATTCAAAAAAGATAAACTCATGCCATTTGCAGAAACATGGGCATAGCTGGAATGGGTTATGCTAAATGAAGTAAGTCAGAAGGAAAAAGAAAAATATTGCATGGTTTCACTTAGAGGTGGAATATAGGAAAACTCAACAAAAGGGGAGAAAAAAAGACAAATCTGCAAACTGACCATAGACTTGAGTCAAACAGCAAGGGGGGAGAAGGGAGGGGGTTGGTTCAAAAAAAAAAAAGGGAGGAGCACAAGGGACTATGGTGAGGGCCCCTGGGTGCTGTGGTGGTGGGACAACTATGAGGACTGCACCTGAGAGGAGAACAATGATGTAAGAAAATAAATATAAAAACAAAAACATTGTCCATATTAAAACCTATCTCAATCTGCTTTCCAGAAAATCCTACCTGTAAATATTGTGGATGTGTGTTGCTTTTTTAGCATTCCGGTGGCTATCTATTAGTGAATCTGGTATCCTGCGATTGTTAACATTTTATGACCTATAGCTGTCTGAAAAGTTATATACTACACACATAGATTATAAAAACCTATAAAATTTTAAAATCACAAGGAAAAGTAAAATACTCATATAAGTCCTTGGAACATATAATTTCTTCATCTAAAAGAATTTTTTTAATTTTATTTTATTTTATGTATTTTTTACATCACTTTTCATTTTTGCACAATGTATGCATTTTCATCTTGGTTATATTCCCCCATACACTTCCCACCCCCCTTGTTTTGAATTTTAATGACTCTTTGGTTACTAAAATGTTCACTAATTAGACACTATAACATGAGCTGTATCAATATATTAAGTGAAAGATTAGTTAATGAGGTTTGTAACATAACAAGTAAAGGAAGGAGAAGAAAATACTGGCATCTGAGATTCAGAAAGATGAACAAATTTTAAAAAAGCAAAAAAAAAAGTTACACTGTATTTGTTTGAATTCCAGACAGCCTATGAGCTTGCAAATGATTTTAAATACATGTACAAGGCAGTTTGTACCCTTAGCAGAGAGTGTCCTTGGGAAAATTAGCCTTAGAGAAGTTAAATGAGGGTTGCTGTGGTGATTAAATGAGAAAATGGATAGATGGTACATGGTAAGTGCTCAATAAAAGTTATCTACTACTGTTGTTGTTATTCAAAGTGGCATCTTGCTAAGAGTCCCCAGGGAAGCTCCTCTCAACATCTAAAGAAAAGCATTAATGAAGGTTTAGGGGGGGAAATAAAGCTAACAACTTGGAAAATAAAACAGATAATATAATACTAGATTATCAAAAATTTAACTAATTTCAGGACAGTAGGAGCTGGGTTAAGAGACAAAGACAATGTCATGAAAGAAAAATATTTTGTGCTTCAGTCACCAGAAATTCAGGATTTGAACCAGCCAGAGACTTGAGCATTTTTCATTCTTTTTTCCCTGGGTATGGGAAAGGAAAATATATACAAAGGCAATAAGATTATAGGGCATTATTTACTTGAGGCCATTATAGGAAGAAACCAGATAGCAGTGCATGCTGGGAATTGTAATTTTCCAGGTAACACATTGTTATAGGGCAAGGTGAGGGGTCCCCTGGGGCCCCCAAAATGGCCCACTCTAAATGGGTTCCGCCATCTGCTGCATAAAGACAAAATACATTCTAGTGCATAAGACCTTCAATAGAAAGTAACTTTAACACAATTCGTGTCAATAAAGAGACGTGAAGGGATAGAATAGATAAAATAGTTACCAATTAAACACCCAAAATTACCCATCCCATCATGGGTAAATGCCCAGCCAAACAGGGTTGGCCAAAGGCAGGACCACTAAGGCCTGAAAGCTTGCCACAAGTCTAAGGCACCTTCTAATGGGAACCCATAAGAAAGGGGCAGAAGGGGTCAGGAAAGTCTGGGAGGAAAGGAGAAAAATCACAATACAAAGTCAGATAAAAGCTGCCATTGTCAGCCTCTTGCACGGGTCTCTCACCCATGTCTCTGTCTCTTTCAAGTGTCTCCTTCCACATATTACAAGTTCCTGGGCAAGTCCCAAGGCCAAGAAGCAAGTTCAGCTTCTTCACATGTCTTTCTTCCATGTGCCTCCTCCAGGTCCTCTTCTTGATCTTCTTCCTTCTCCTTCTCTTCCCTAGCTTCTCCTCCCTGCCCAGCCCCACCCTTCCTTGGGTGGGGCAGGGATCCTGGAACCTCTCCTTTCTATGGGGATTACACTGTTATACATCAACCTGTCATTTTGTTATAAATAGGGATGGGGATTCTACCACTAGCAGGATAGGGTGCAGGACCAAGGACTAAGATGAAGAAAGAACAAAGCAATGATGGGTTGTATGAATAACATCATAAAACAAAGGGAAATAAATAGTATCTAGAAGAGTCAGAAAAATAACAAACGATTAATAATTATCTATCAGTGAATCCAAAGACAAACTTCAAAAAACTAGTTGGTATTTACAACAGAGCACAGGAAAATATAGTCTTCATGAAATAGCTTCAGAATAATAGAAGAACATTATATTATTTTAAAAAATCTGATTGTAAGATCAAGTAAAAAGTCAAAAAATATTCCCAAATGAGAGATACATGATTATTTTAAAAGATGGTATATCTAAAATTCTTCATTATGCTATTAATAAAAACTGAGAAGGTTGATGGGGCCAAGTAATAAGGGTCAGGGATGTATGATTGTATTATATTCTTAGTCTCAAACAGGGGAGACTCAAATTATATAATTTCAATCCTCATTCATACAAATTAGATAAGTAAGGTATAAAGTAATTATAAAAATAACCTCTAAATAGGAAAATCATAGCAGAAATAAAGTCAGTTATTTTCAAAGAACAGAAAATAAAGAAAATAAAGTAATTGAGAAGGGGAAAAATGAAGATATAGAATAAGGTGACAGAAGTCAAATTAGTGATTATGATAAATGCTAGTAGGTTTGGTCAGAGGATTTCAAATTTTTAAAATAGTGAATATTTTTTTAAATTAAATGCCATGTTTAACATCAAATTACAAGACTAATTTTTAAAGCAGATTGTTGACCTCATAGTCAATTAGTGAGATCAAAGATAGCAAGAAAATCGTCATCACTGGGTGCATGCCAATGTCTTGTACAGTCAGTTAACCTGAAAATTAATCTATAGATTAATGTAATTCTAATCAAAAATGCAATATAATCTTATTAGAATTTGACAAAATGAGTCCACAGAAGATTTGGAAAAAAAGAAGAGAAAACCAACATTAGCACTTAAAGAGATATTTAAGAGGGATATGAAGTTTCTGTATAAGGCATTTAAATGTAGTGAAAATCTAATAATGAAAAGCATGATACTAAGCCCAGAATAACAGCATTTAAAAAAATTGGATTGTGTGTACAGGTGTCCATAATTTTTTAATTTACAGATGTTCACAAATCAACTCAGTTGGGAAAGTTTAGCACATTCAATAAATGATTTTAAGGCACATAGCTAACTCATTTCAGAAAAATTAAGTGAACAAAATCAAATGTATTAAAGATAGAAGCTTTAAAATTAAGCTCAGAAAAAAAGAACGGAATAAAGAAAATAATATATCATTGTGATGAAGAAAAACTTAAAACACGACACCCATGGCTTAAACCAGAGGTGGATAACCTATTGCCTGCCCATGGCCTAATTAATTAACTAATTAATTTTTAAAGTCTAATTACAATTTCGTTTTAAAGATGGCCAAATTTAAAATGAACATACACCTATTTACTGAGGTATCCTCTATGGTTGTGTTTACAGAGAAAAGAGTTGTGACAGTTTAGGTAATTGGCAATACCTAAAATATTTATTCTCTTGCTCTTTACAGAAACATTTTGTTGACCTCTGCCATAAATCATAAAGTGAAATCTAAAAAGTTGAAACCCATGGAAACTTGGAGTAGAAAATTTAGGATGGAAACTTCACAAGGCCAAAAACTAGACGTGGGAGGAGAAATGTTTAACAGTCTTTACACAGGCTCTGGAAGAACTGTAGAACTGGGGTCATTACAAAGAAACACCAGTCCTTACAAATTAACCCAACCAGACCTTAGAAGTGATAGATTCCACCATAGATAAAATTCCACAAAGGTATGAACACTTCCTCCCACCCTCCCCGTGCCCAAAGACAAATATAAAGACACCCCTTGCTCTGATACAATGTAGATCTTCTCCCAAGACTTCCTGCCTGTGTCTATGCAGGCGTCTCTTTTAACAAACCTGTTCCTGTCAAATGCAGCCCCTATGCACCTGTGTCAATGCAGATGCCTTTTTTCTAATAAACCTGCCCTTTTCAAATGCAGCTTTTAGGGCCTCCCTGGTGGCGCAAGGGGTTAAGACGCAGCACTGTGAAGCAATCCCCAGCCACTGCAGCACAAGTTCGATCCGCAGCCAGGGAGGTGACCCACATGGCATAGCAGACCTCTCCCGTCTCACCCGCTGCTCCCCTCAGCAGTGCATTTTCGTCAATTCGCCTGTTCTGTTCCCCACTCTGTCTCTGGTGAGTGCTCTTACCCCCCACACTTCTGGCCTGTACCCCAGTTCTTGTATGCATAAATAAATAAATCTTTAAAAAATAAAAACAATGTAGCCTTTACCTGTTTGTGTCTATGTTGCTGTGTGCTGCTGAATGGGAAACTGCAAAAACCTTTCTCCCAAGGACCCTGCCTGGGTACCACTGCTAAAGTTAAAAACCAAGCCTCATTTTTTGCCCAGCAGGCAAATTTGAAAGCCTTGAATAGGTAAAGGGAATAGGTATGGTTGCTGTGGGAACCAACCAATCACCTTGACCTTGAAGGTAAAAGCAGAGTCTGGACACAGTCTGTGTCAAAGATCAATGCCCAAGACCAGATATTCCAATCAATAACTGGTGCCCCAAGTAAGAAAGCCAGAGAAAACAGTGTATTAAAGGGAGCTTCAAATCCTTCTCCCTGCACTGACGTATATCTCCCGACTTGTCCCCTCCTCCCTTGCAGGGTATTTCAATAAATCCACTTTTACAATTCCCCACTCTGTCTCTGGTGAATTCATTCATTCCTGTACCTCTGGCCTCACACCAATTTCTCCCCACCAAAGACCCCACTCACTGAACTCCACTCATCTGAACCCCATCAAAACTTTCGTGTGGAAAACAGCATCTAAACTAATGAACTGGAAGAGTATTTGCAAAATATCCGATAGATATCTAAAGAGCTTTTACATAACAGAAAAGGTGTACAGTGCAACAGTGTAATCCCCATTGCAAGGGGAGGTTCCAGGTTCCCTGCCACCTGGGGGTCTTGGGAGAGAAGGTTGGAGGAAGAGAAAACGTTTGAGGAGGCATGTGAAGCAGAGAGACATGTCAAGAAGAAGCCGAGCTTGCTTCTTGGCTGTGGTCTTGTCCAGGGATATGAGGAACATGGAAGGAGATACTGGAAAGAGATGAGAGACCTGTGGGGAGGCTGACAATAGCAGCCTTTATCTTGACTTGTATTTGGATTTTGCTTCTTTCCTTTTAGACATGCCCGGCCCCTTCTGTCCCTTTCCTGTGGGTCCCCACCAAAAGGTGCCCCAGACTTGTGGCAGGCTTTCAGGTCTCACTGGCCCTGCTTTGGGCCAACCCTGTTTGGCTGGACAGTTACTCACCAGGGGATGATAGCTTTGGGTATTTATACGGAAACTATTCTTTCTTTTAGTCTTTCTACTACCACTAATTCTATCAAACTTCTTTTCTCTTATAGGTCTGCTGCACTGACAGTATGTTTGTCTTCATGCAGCAGATAACCTATTTAAGGCGGGCAGGTTTTGGGGGTCCTGGGATGCCTTCATTCTACCTGCTAACAATGGACAAGAGACAAACAGTGCACAACACAGCACAGGTGTTATATATAGGCAATAAGCCAATGGGAAAATGTCAGCTCTCACTAATATTGAAAGAAATTCACTTAAAAAATTACACAGAGATTCTAGGCAGAGCAAAAGAAGAACTATTCTCAGCATATATGCAAAATGTAGGAAAGCAGAGTCTCCTGAGCTATAAGTGGATGTGTAAACTGAAGGGGGATAGGCAGCATATGGGGAAAGCTTAAAAATGCACATGCAGACCTTTTGATAAGGCACCTCCACTACTAGGATTCGCCCAAGGAAATAATTAAGGAAATGTACAAAAATTAGTTCTAAGGTGGTCCAGTGCAGGATTATGTATAATGGTAAAACATTGCAAGCGACTTTAAATATAAAAGGTTATTATGACATTGCTTGAGTAAATTATCATCAACTCATGGGATAAAATATTTTAAGCTATTACAAATTCTCCTGTTACACACGTTTTTTTTTAAAAAAAATAACAAGCACAAATGTTCAGAATATATTCCTGAGAATAAAAGATTAAAAACCCAGTGAATAGATTGCAATTGGATCTTTGAGAAGAAAGTCAAGTAAAACTCACTGGCAAATATTGGTGTATATAAGTTATAGCTGCCTTGTGGAATAACAGATGATTTTTATTTTGTTCTCCATGCTTATTCATAAGTAAGTGGTTTATTGAACTGTCTCATCTCTGTGGGATACAAAGAGGAAATGGTTTTATTTTTCCCTGTTTTCAGCCCTCACTCTTACAATTGTGCCTTATAACTAGCCCTCCCTGGCTGAATCTCAGCTCACTTCAGGACATCCTGGGAGGATACCTCCACTTTGTTTTTGTCTGTTTCATTTACCCTGCTGAGCTTTCTCTTTCCTTAGATCCTGCCAGGTTTGTGACTCAAGGGACTTAAATGAACCTGGTGTGTGGTGGGCTCTTCTGGAACGCTCTTCTCAGTCTCTCATGCTTCTTGTCACTCCTCTGTGGTGTTGCAGGGTGGAGTAGGGATTAGGGAAAAGAGCATATGATTTAGCTGGGCTCCCTCTAAACCTGCTCTTTCTGTTTGTTTTTTTTTTTAAGATTTATTTATTTATGCATACAAGAACTGGGGTATAGACCAGAGGTGTAAAGGGTGAGAGGAGTCACCAGAGACAGAGTGGGGAACAGAACAGGCAGACTGAATGAAATACACTGCTGAGGGGAGCAGCGGGTGGGACAGGAGAGGTCTGCTGTGCCATGTGTGTCTCTCCCTGGCCAGCCTGGGATCGAACTCGTGCTGCAGTGGCTGCTGATAGCCTGATAGTGCTGTCTTTAACCCTTGCTCTTTCATGTTGATGTTTCTCTGACAGGTACTGGATGCCCTTTGTGAATTGGGCTTTAAACAGCAGTGCTCACACAGGCAATGAGACGTTTACCATCGTTTGATCTCTTCCAAACGCCACTTCCTCTCCAGCCTGGCTCAAACACCAGCCAGCTGCCAACATTGTCCCTTCGGGAGGGTGCACTTGCAACTTGCTCAGGTCTGGCTTGCTTGGAAGCAGTTCAGCCATTCATGTGACCAGCGTGAAATTCAGGTTTTAAAGCCAAACCCACCAGTGGGGCGTGGAAATTGCTCCGTGGTCACCCCTGCTGTCTCCTCTGCTGCTCTTCTGCCTCTTCAGAAGGCTCAGGGGATATTCAGCAAATCCTCTCACTAATTAGATTTCAAGACAGGACACTGCACCAGGCTCCACTCTTTCCAGGTTTCCTTGAAACCTCTTTTCTGCCTTGATTTTTATTGATTTGTCCAAAGCTTGATTTGTCCAGCTTTGGTGGGGGGAAAACCTCTGCTCATTTTGCGGTGGAGTCTAGAGGGGAGGGCAGGGAATGAAAGCTACAGTTCTCCTCACTTCTCCAATGGCTTGGGACTCCAACAACTCCTTTTCTGTCTGGATCCTCTTATAAATTGGGGACAATATAAGTTTTAAAATCACAGTGGAATTTTTTCTTGGAATATTATAGAAAGTTCTTTGTGCAGAATGCGCTGATGACTAATGTTATAAAGCATGAAAATATGAGCAGTTAGAATGATTTGCTTTACTAGATCCTAAACATATTATAAAATTATAGCATCATTATGACCATGAGAGAACAGATAGCCTTCAAAGAGCCCAGTATATGGAAAAATGTAATATGTGCTAAAGGAAACCTCACAGACTAATGGGAAGAGATGACATACTCAATAAAAATGCTGAGAAAATTATTTGGGAAAATATTTTCTGTTACATTTTCATCTTATACACCAAAATAAATTTCAGATGGATTTTAAGTTAAAAGGGCAACCATGAAAACCCTAGATGGTAAAACAGGTAGTTTAGAACTGGTCTTGAATTGAGGACAATATTTCTCTGTGTAAGGGCATGGAAGAAACTAAAGGAAAAATGACTTATTGCTTTGTGCTAAATGAACAAATATACCAATATGTATGTACACTGAAATAGGTACTGAAAATTCCACAGAACAGAGGCAAGTGAGATATGTTGAATGAATTCTGTTGCAATAGGACAAAGTTTGAAATATTTTATTCATAATTAGACTGCCAATCAGCACCCAAAGCATCACTGTCTCCATAGAAAAATGAACTGAAACATAAACTGAAAAGAAATATGAATTCATGTCCCCAAATTATATCAGAAACATATTTGATGTCCCTAGTAGTTAAAAAACACAAACCCAAACAACAATATACCTTCTCACTTATAAAATAACAAGAAGTTTTAAAAATGTACAAAGATGTTGACAGTACAATGATTTTATCCTTTCTGTCCACGGCTAATCAAAGATTGAATTGGCTTAATCTTTCAGCAAAACAATTGGGCATAATATAAAAAGAGTCATAAGACTATTGGTTTTTTTCCACTCAGCTATTCCACCCCTAAAAATCTATCCCAAGGGACCACCTGGATGCACAAAACAATTTATGCAGAAGAATATCGATCATATAATCATTTAAAGATGGAAATAAAGCATCATCTTATTATTGGGTATCAGATAAATTATGGATGGTTTGAGTATTTGTGAGATATACCAAATATTCCATGTGTTGGAGAATTTTAACTGACATGGCAAAGTGCTTATGTGAAAAAACTAAAGACAAAACTATTTATAGCATGACTGAATTAAAAAAAAAAATCTCACAGAAATGCCTCTGATCACTTTAGTTCTTATGCCTGTTAGATTGTGCTTTTGCATACAGACAGAAAGAGACAAGCTTCCGAAGGTATGGCGTGTCAGCTCAAAAAGGAAACATAAGAAATTTAATCCTATTTTCCAGTTACAACAGTGCTTCCTACCATCTTCTCCTTCGTCGGTGCATCCTTTGCTAATGCATCCTTTGCTAAAGATTTTTTGTTGTTGCTAAATTATACTACATTAAAATATTCGATTCTATTTCCTTAATTATACTTCTAAATAATACATATTTCTTATATTGTTTACATTTTAAAAACTGCTTAATTGAAGTATAATTGACATACAAAAGACTGTATGTGTTGAAGTGTGCAATTTGATATATTTTGACATATGTATATGCCTATGAAGCCATCACCACAATCAAGATAATGAACATGGTATGATTGGAATTTGATTATGAAAGCATATGGTCTAGAAAGAACTACTCTACAATGCTCAGACTATTTATATTTGGAAATTTTAATTTTACTTTTTTTGAGTGTACTTCAATTTTTTTTTTTTTTGCAATGTGTGTGTGGTTACTTCTATGAGCAGAAAAGCCCTGAAGAAAGTTACTGACAGTGACTAAAGGTGGGTGAGAGAGTCGTAGGTCAGGAAATGGTGTCTTATGGAAATGAAAGAAAGAGATTTCTAAGTAAGGAAGAGTCAAGAATTTGAAATCCCATATATTGGATAATTAAGACTACCGAAATGTTTCCAGAGCTATTTCTATGATAAACCAACAGCAGAGGTAGAATTTAGTGAGTTAAGGACTAAACCCAGGTGACAAGATAAGCCTTGATCATGAGGAGGAACAACTCTTCCCTTGAGACTGGAAGGAATGAGGCTAGAATGAGAGGAGTTGTTAGACTAGACAAGATTTCATGTTGGGGAGTGGAGAATTGACACCTGCTCTTTTGTCTGTGGTAAAAGGGCCTAGGTTGTCTTAATGTGATTTATATTGTGACTTATATGGCACGAGGGAGGACACTTGTCAATGTTGTGACTGACAATTAAGAAATGGCAGGCGTGAGCAATGCATACCTGCACTGAAGAACTACCTGGCAGTGATAGACTATAGACCATTGTCTAAAATGGTCCCTATTTCTTCATTTAGATTAGGGGCAGAAGAGGCAAAATGAGTTGCAGGATGAATTCAGTGCTGGGGGTTCACAAAGAAAGGGGTCGAACGTAAACAAAGAGACAAAGATATAAATTAGGTAAGGGATGTTTTATTTTTTTAGGAAAGCAACCTTTAGCTGGAAAATAATTAGAAGTGTCTCCCATTTTAAAAAAAAGCAAAAATTATTATTTTTAAATATTAAAGTTATTATTTTTGGTACATGATTTATTTTGAACATATTTCGTATTCTCCTCCAGCTGATTCTTTACCCATTATCATTTACCTCTCAATCTTTCAGCACTTTAGGTGCAAGCTTATCCATTGTTAAAATGTAGCAGTTAAAATAGCTCCTGTGTTTCAAATCAAATGCCAGAAGTGTTGTCTACACACACTAAGTATTCTACAAATGTGGTGAATAAATGACCAAACATTCTTGTGTTTTTACAGTCAAACAGGGCATCATTGAATAATGACTTTGATGCTCTTTCAAACTGATATTAATGAGTAAAGACAGTGTTAACAGTATCTGTAATAGATACTTGAGAAAAAAGCTAATTTATAAGTATCCCAGTGTCTCTAAAATGAAGGAATATCCTACCTAACCAAATCAATGAACAATCTAATATTGCCGTCAGTTCTATGCATATCAGATGGTAACTGCAAATGGATCTTATCCAGTGAAAATTTCCCACCATATTATGCTTGCTAGCTTCGGGCATCTTCATATTGTATTAAAGTCACTAAATAAATTGCCATTTCCTTAGCTTGCTCTTGGAATATTCTGAAGTTTTTGAGAGTCACTCCTTTTCGGAAAGCACATGAAATTATACAACCTGAGGATTGACCTTTAGGGATAACATATATTTATTCCCACCAATCATGTAAGCTAAAGGAAATTGTCGAGGACTAATATTAAACAATCTGAATATATTTGTGCAACCTGGATCTAGCATTCATGGAAGATAGTTTTTAGCAGTTTTTGTGTGCTTTCCATCTTTGATGTCTTCTTTTAAGGTATCTTCATCATTGAAGAGTCACTGTCTTGAGTTTATATTCTCAGAGATGCCAATCTATTGTTGATGCATAGAGTATTTCTGTCCCTGAGTTACAGATCTAAATTTTATCTTTTTCTTCTTCTGGGAGGAACCTGGTTGACTGGGTGAGGTCATTTTCTTACTCTGTTGCTATAGTGATGTTTTCGTGAAGGCACTTGAAACTTTCCATGCCTCAGTTCTTTCTGGTAATAATATGTCTAGCTTTATCCTACAGAACTTTTAAGAGATCCAAAATGAATTTTTACAGAAGAGCACTTTGAAAAGAATCCAGGGAATAAATAAAGATTTTTCTTCTCCTTGGAAGAAAAACTCAACCCAATGCATATAACAAAGACCTCCCCCCACCCCCCTAGAATGCTGTTATTGGGATTTGGGCATCATTTCTCTCAATATTTGATGAAGACTTTTGATTGAACCACTCTTCCATTATTTTTAGACTCTACTATGCACTATCTATTTATAGCTTCTTATAGGTGGTGAATTCCATGCCCATATCCCCTACTGTCAACACTTGGGGCAAAATGACGCCCAAGACTCCAAGTGACATTTCAGACCTTTTTGAAAATTTGATAGTTGGAACTGGAGAATAGTTTTTATATTTACTTTGACTTTATTCCTGATAACTTAATTGTTAAACTGATTTGTTTATAATATTGAAATTACCCCTCAGCTCAGTCAGTAATGATTTATTTTGATATTACAAAAAGTCATTAAAGGTAAGATAATACCCTCCTATTACTTTGCTGTTTTCCTAAAGATAATTGCCTTAGGATTTATAGTGTTCCAATTCCTAAAATAAGAACATTTGCCCACACAAAGCTATTTGCTTAGCTCAAATAAAATATTATCTATATAGACTTTTTTTTTCTGGCAAAAGGAGTATACTTGAATGCTGAACACTTTCACCCTGGGTTTAATCTGTATTACAAACTACAAAGGTGTGAAGATAAGGAGTTGGTATGAAGGAATGAGTTGTTAGTATTTAGTGCTTTGGAATGGAATGACTAAATGTAGTTGGAATAGTTAGGATTTTCCATGAAGATTTTCATGCAATTTTCTTTTCTCTTGTAAAAGGTATTATAAGGGTAAATTCTGATTCCCAGTTCCAAAGTGGGTTGTAGTGGTTTTCCTACACATCCAAAGAATTCTCTGGATACCAAATGGATGTCCTATAACTTAATTCAGGCATCAGATCCCGCAGGTTAAGGGTTCAGTCTCACAGGACTGGCCCCCTCCCACTTGAGATGCCAATGACATGTTGAGGTTGTTACCTATGTTTCCAACTGACTGACTAAAGATTGGAGGTTCTCATGACCCCATCCTTGGATTCAATTAACTTGCTAGAGCAGTTTGCAGAATTCAGGAATTCACTTACTTACTAGAATACTAGTTTATTATAAAATAATATAACTCAAGAATAGTAAGATGGAAGATTTGCACAGGGCAAGGTGTGGGGAAAGGGCATGGTTCCACGCTCCCTCAGAGCATGCCACTCTCCCAAAATCTCCATCTGGTTACCAATGTGGAAGCTCTCCAAATCCCATCCTTTTGGGTTTTATAGAAGCTTTATTACAGATACACGCATGTGCAATTGATTAAATCATTGACCATTGGTGATTGCGTTAAATCTCAAATCCATTGCCCCTCCCCAGAGGTCTGTGAGGGTGGAACTGTAAATCCCAATTCTAAGGTTAGCTCCTTAGGCAACCCATCCTTAAGCACTTTCCAAAAGTCACCTCATTAACATTACAAAGGTATCTTTTTATAGCCTTCTACTTAAGAAATTCCAAAGGATTTAGGAGTTCTGTGCCACAAAAGGGGATGAAACCAAATATGTATTTCTTACTATAAATCACAATATCACAAAGGACTTCTAGCTAGATATATAGAGCTACCAAATTTCATTACCTGATTGGTTGAAGCAGCAGATGCTGTCAGGGTCCCACTTTTATTTCCTCGGTTTTAATGGTTTCATTGCATGCCAGCCCATCTTCAAATGCTAGAAATTGCATTTGAGTACTTGCTTTGGCCACTTGACTCAACTTTGCCCTTCCCATTACATGCCAGAAGTACCAGGAAATCCATACCATGTGGCATTAGCTTTCAGTCAACAGATGATGGGAGTGGTGGAATAAGTACCTCGCTTTATTGCCCCTTGGATGGTGTAACCCTCAGGTGTATGTGCTATGCTATTTCTCCTGGAAGAGTCCCCCTGTAAGATTGAATTCATTCGGTCCACCATGGTAACTTTTTGATATTGCCTTTTTTATTGGCTTCCTTTCTTTTCTTTTCTCATTTCCTCACTTCTTTTCAGGTATTTTCTGGGATCACCTCCAAAATCAATATTTTAACTCAAATCCTGACTCAAGGCTTGTGTCAGCAGGAATCCAAATTGGACAGTTGGGGATCTCGATTCTGTTCATACAAGTCTGTTTAAGGAGGGATGCTACTGCAGAAGTCAGGAAAAGGGTTAGGGAGTATGAGGAGTGACCACATGGATTTAGGCCATGCAACTCTTTATGAGGGCTGTGAAGGCATCAGAGAGAAGATTTTCTGCCTTTAAATAAAAGAGCAAGTAAACAGGCAAGTGAGTTGTTGGAGCTGGAGGAGATAGCACCTGAATTGCAGGACAAGAGCTTAAAGTTGGCAGTGACATAAGGAGGTATGGGAACAAGAGCATGCCCCCTACCTCATTGTACATTGCCATCACCCCATAGAAGGCAGGAATAGTTGGTTATTATATTTACTCATATCTCTTCCCAAGTATGTAATTTTAAAAATGTGGATAGACTGGTAGGTTGGGAATGAGAAACCTGTAGGTAGTTTATAATCCCAGTTAAGGGCCAGAGAGCAGCACTGTCAGAGAAGCAAGATGTTGTTTGACATTTAAAAATAGACCTAACTCTACCAATTAGTCTGTTCTGCCCATGGTAACCTTATTCAATGTTATGGTGGTAATCACTTCTGGAAAGCTTTGACATATTTTATAATTGAACTGCCAGGTTCATACTTAGCTATAATTCATTCACAGATAAGTGTGTCTTGTTAACCAAATTATGTTGACTCCCTTGGAAAGCCAGTGTGAGGACTTTCCTGTTTCCTGTCTTCACGTGGTTTTATACTCTCATGACAGACCATTAGCATGATGAAAGATTGATTATTGTCTTGGGTACCAAACTGTAATTTGGCCCCATTTTCATTTTTCTTTTTCATCAGCTGGAGAATCATATGCATTTATCAAAATGGGTGTCATCTGTTTTGAAATTCATGAAGTTAGATTGCATACTTGTCAAACATTTTCTTTTCTGGCATTGACAACAACATCAACATCAAGCTTCACTTAAACTGTTTAGAAACAGAGATGTCCAGGTGAAAGGATGGTGGAATCAAAATGAAAGACCAGAGATTGGGATGGCTCATTCATTCCACCAACATTTTTTTTTTAATTTATTCAGTGCACACAGCAAATTGCGAGATGTGGATTGTAGTCTGTGATCGGTTGGAGGGACATGAAGTTGACTCTTTCACTCAAAAATATTTAATGCCTACAGTGTACAACACCATATTACACACTGCTCTCTAGCAGTGACACCAGCAAAGTCCCTTCCCTCATAGTTCTTATATTTTAGAGACTTTATGTGAGATAGAAGAAAGGCACTATTTAGTCCTTATCCTCAAGGGATGCATACATTAAGTTAAAATTCTAAAGCGATGCAAAAACAGGGCATATGGAGAAAAAACAAATTTCAGATATTGGTGATTAAGGCAAACGCAATAAGAAAAAAAATCTAGCACTGTCTCTGCGAGAGACTGGAGAGAACACATCAAGGCAGTCATTTAACTGCCTGTGTCTGCTTCCCAGAACAGTGGTCCATGGGCAATTCTGCTGCTGATTAGAGTCTCTTACAATCCATCTTGAAGGTCATTCACAATGCATTACATGGAAGAAGGGCAATCTCAATGCAACTTTAAAAATCTACAGCAAATATCATACTAAATACAGCAAATATACTAAATAGTGATGCATGTGTTCCTGCAAAATTTAGTAGCAAGATAACATTGCCTGTTTTCACAGGATTTAACAGGGTATTAGATGCTGTAAGCAGTGCAACAGACAAGGAAGAGTAATTGGGTTTTTAAAATCAGAAGGAAGAATTTAAACTGTCATTGTTTTCAGACAATTTAATTGCTTAAATAGAAAATTCAAGAGACAAAACAAGCTATTAGAACTAATAAGAAATTTCAACAAGGTTAGTGGGTAAAAATAAAATTTAAAAATCAACGATGTTCCAATACATCAGCAACAACCAATTAGAAAATGTAATTTTAAGAATCCTAGTCACTAGAGCAACATACCCTTAAAAATCTGACAAAAAATATATACAACTAATTGTAGAAAAACAGATGGAGAGTGCTACATGTTTGTGGATGTTGTTTCAATAAAAATCCCAATACTTTCGTATGTGTGTGTGTGTTCTGTTAAGATGATCTTAAAATATAAGCAATTTTGAAAAATATAAAGCAAAGTAAAAGGACTTTCCCTGTTCTATCTATCTATTTATCTATTTATCTATCTATCTATCTATCTATCTATCTATCTACAAGAGCACATTAATACATTAATTAAGGGTATAGTGTTGATACAGGGGTGGAAAAGTAGACCATTTATCATAGGAATCTACAAACATTTCTGTATGATTCTAAGTGCGTGTGTGGTAGTGTGTGAGATGTTTGTCCTACTTTAAAGTAGACTGTCTCAGTTTTGTTGAAGCATGAAGACAATTAATTCTATAGTCCAAAGGCACCATCACAAACATTCAATGTCAAAATAAGAGAACTGTTTATGGATCCCTTCAATTTCATAGAGGATGTAGATAACAGTGGAGATTTGGAGGAGGATTAGTGAAGAAAATTTCTTTGGCAGGTGCTGGCTGTATCATTCCTAATCCCTTCCAAGGCAATGTTTTACAACAACAAAGGTTGATTTCCTACTTACACAACATGTTCACTGTGGGTCTATTATACTTCTGTTCTAGTCTTCTCTGTGGGACTCAGAATAGTAGAGCAGCCTCTATCTGGATTATTGCCAGTAGTAGTGGCAGATGGAAAGAGAATGTGGTGAGGAAGGAGCTGACCCTTAAAGGCCACATCCAGAGCTGACATTTCTGCTCATTCATTGATTAGGGCATATACGGGGTGAACAGAATGGAGAAAGCATAATCCTTTCATATGCACAAAAACAAAATATTGGTAAAGAATGGCAATTTACCAGTTACTCCAACTGAGCACTTATTTCCTTGAATTCTCCCCAAAACATGGAGAGATAATAAATATCTGACCATATGACTGACTATCCATTCACAGGAAAATATTTTATATAATCCTACCCATTTATCCTTTGAATTTCAACTCAGATGCTACTTCTACCATAGTCTTCCTGGATTCCAATTGCTGGGAAATAGACTCTTTTTTTTTTTAAAGATTTATTTATACAAGCACTGGGTACAGTCAGAAGCACGGGAGGGTGAGAGAATTCACCAGAGCCAGAGTGGGGAACAGAACAGGCAGACCGACGAAATACACTGCTGAGGGGAGCAGCGGGTGCAGCAGGAGAGGTCTGCGTGCCATGTGGGACCCTCGCCAGTGGCCAGGGATCGAACCGGCACTACAGAGGCTGTAGGCAGCTTCACAGCACAGCGCTCAACCATCTGCGCCACCAGGGGAGGCCCGGAAATAGACTCTTTCAATTGCAGTATGACAGTTTGCTTCTTAGTGCATGCATCATACTCTGCCATGTTTTATTTCATACATATTCTCTTCCTCAAAAGTACTTACCTTCAAATTTACAATCTATGGCTTATTCATTCTAGGAATCTCTAGCTACCTAGTTCAATGTCTTCTACATAATTGATTCAAATATTTGTAGAGAGTAATTGAAGAGCTGAGATGAGAAGTGAACAGTGTGTGTGGGTGGATGGGGTGGAGGAAGTGGGTGCTGTGTGGTGGAGAAATGTCTCCTCTTCAAGCCAAATGAATGTTTTTTGGAAGTCCTTGTGACACTCATGGGAGACACCCTAGAAACTGGAACGTCAGCTAAAACTCCTGAGAACCACACTCATAGTTTTCAGAAAAGACAGAGGCTATTAGAGAAAATGAAAACCATGCAAGAACAATATAACTTAGTTTATAATTAAAAATTACTACAATAAAAGAGAAACATTCTGACAGCAAAGATAGCATACTTGCACCGGGAGTGTTTGTCTACACCCTTTCCAGGATGTGTTAAGCCCTGGCAAACATACAAGTACCTTCAGCACTGATGGGGACAGCCAGAAACTAGGTTTACGCAGGCTATACCTGATTCATGAACACTGGGCATAACATGAGGTGTGGTATGGTTTCCATGGGGGTGCATTAACCATGGGTGCCCGTTTTTTTTCCTTACCAACAATTTCTAGTGCTAAATCAGTTTTGAGAAAGAACCAAGGAAGATCCATTCTTCCCTAGTGACTGGAAATACTCGGGGAATCAACTGTATATTTTTTAATTCAAATGTTATTTATTGACAGTCTATTATATGCCAGACACTGAAAGTTTGAGTCTATTTGATCCCTTAGATGATCTATTGAATAGAATCTTATTCTCAATATGTCTTTATCCACATTGTTCCCTCTGCCTGAAATATTCTAATCTCTATCCTGAGTAATCCCTACTAAACCTTTTGATTTTGGTTTAGACATCTCATCATTTCTAGACCTCCAAATAAAGCTTTTGTTTCCCATTCTATGTGCTCTCACTTCCTGCCTCTTACTATGAACTGTACTGTACTTTCTTGTTTAATTGTCTGTAACTTCTATTGGCCTATACACTCTGGAAGTGCAGGATTTGCTTCTTCTTCACTGTTGCATCCTCTGTGCCACTGTAATGACTGATGGAATTTGATTAATGTCATTATCTTTTCATGGCCTGATGTGATCATATTACTGCAATATATTACCATGTCAGTGCCCCATAATAGTACTAAGTGTCTGTGTGCCTTTGAGGGATTTGAGTATATGTAACTAGTTACAATTTTTAGAGAGTTATCTCCGGAACAGCTATAGACTGCTTTGTCAGAGAAGCTTGAGTAGAGTGCTCTGTTTTTCACTGAGATGAACAAAGCCAGGAATCCATGAGCCAGGTTTGGCTCTATGACTATATTGCTCTGTGCTCTTGGGAAAAAACTTCACCTCTCTGGACTGTCTTCCTCATCTGTCAAAAAAATGTGAAACAAGAGAGGCTGTATGACTAACATTTGTGACTATCATTGTGTGGTGATTGTAAATCAAAACCCAAATGTTCTTTGACTGTGCTATTGAATGGTGGAATCTATTTCCTCCTCTTCAATATGGACTTTGTGATTATTCAATAAAATATAGCAGAAGTGATGCTATGCCAGTTTCTAGGCTGACTTAGAAATTGAAGGCTTTTAATTCCTGCTTCTTGGGATGCTCATGCTTGATACCTAGCTGCCATGCCCGAAGGAAGCCCAAGCCCAAGCATTCCATGGAGAGGCCCACCTTGGAAAGGAACTGAGTTTTCCAGTCTCCAGGCCCTGTAACACTCCCAGCTGACAGCCACCACCAAGTTACCAGCTATGCAAGTGAACCATTTTGAAAGTGAATCCTCCATACTCCAGATGGGCTGCCCCAGCTAATGTCACATAGAGCAGAAAGGAACTATCCCTGCCCAATCCTTCTCAAACTGCAGAGTCTATAGCCAAATGGATGACTATTGTTGCTTTAAGGTTTTCAAGTGCTTTGTTACAAAGCAATACATAACTGATACACATCATTTGTTACTTCACAGTGTCTCAGAACTTTCTTTCCTCTACTGGAATATTCCTGTACATATAAAGTTAGCTCCAGACTTTTGACAAATCACTACTTACACCAAATTTACAACAGAAACAACAGCAGTAAGGTGAATACATCATTCAGTGATCAAAGGCTGGTTGAGTAGTTCTTCACCCGGGTCTCTCAGCAGAAGTCAATGGAAAGAGCTGTGACTAGATTAACTGATGTTGATGACAAATGAGCCAACCATGCTCCACTGAAACATGAGTTCTATGATCAATGATGACATGTGCAGGACTTTCTGGAGATGATTGTCAATTATAAGTGAGTTCCTAAATCACAACAAAATCTTTCTCTTTATTTACTTTGTGATGTTCTCCATAGCGGAATCTAGGTGTCCATTTACTACTGGGTCTCTTCAGTGACCTGAGGCTTGGAAACCAGGCTATTTCTTAAAATGGTATTTTGCTGTGTATATTAAATGTGATTTTTACCACCCAAATTAATAAATCTCTAGTTAGAACAGTCCAAGGTGTATAACGAAGAGAGGCTCTCTCTTCTTATTTGGTAGCAAAGTTAATGGACTTGGAAAATGAGGGTTACTCTGCCATTGGGACTTCTGGCACCAGTAGCTTCCAGACTAGGTGTCAGGACTGAACTTTTACAATGACCCTCTTCTATGTGAGGGCCATACTAGTTATCTGCAACAATAATGGAGCCAATAATCTGGTAAAAGCACAGCTCACTAGCTGCATGACCTTAGACAAATTACAGGCCTTTCTTTGTGCACCTCAATTTCTTCCTAATATTGATAATAGTAGGGACTTGGGTTGCTTTTAAGGTTAAATGAGTTAATGTATATGAAACACTTAACACAATGTCTGCAACATAGGAAAACTATGTGTCTGTTATTATTATTACTGTTGACATTGCCATTGGTTACTGTTATAGCTGAGAACACTACCTCGAGAAACCCTTTATGTCTGGACAAGCAACCTGCCATACCTAGGAGGCCTTTTATTAATTTTAACAGTCCTGAGTATACCATTTAATCCACTGGGGAATACCTTTGGGCCTCCTTCTTCCTCTTATTCCCAGGCCTCTGACCCTCATAGCATTTTTCTCCAGGAGCTGCTTGCTCCCATTCAACTCCCCCTAGTCACTTCACAAGATCATCTTGTCTATGTATTGGAGATAAGTTTTGGGTTTTGAGACCTAGTGGGTTTGGGTTTGTTTGTTTGTTTTCCCTAACACTGAGGTTTAAACTGACTGTGAGACAGAGTTGTGTGGGGGAGACCATTTACTGAGGAGTGTTTTAGGGAGATATGACCTTGAGAGAGTGAGGGGGCAGAACTGGACAGAAAAAGTAGACCCTCAGTGTGGTTGCTACAGAGGTCTCAGCTGATACGATGGGGAGTGCAAGAACTGAGAGGGACCCTAGAATCTTCCCAAGTTGGGGCTGAGGAAGCCAGGCCTTTGAATTGCCAAATCAGAATCTGTGGCTTAACTCCCTGGGGGGTCATAAACTTGGGCAAGGCTGTTTCCTGGAGCCCCAGGGCACAGCATAATAAAGGGTGCAACTGATAATGCTGATGAGCTCTGGCCTTGAGAGAGGCCCTGAGGGGGCACCAGAGCATCCACTACGTGCACACAACTTGGTTCAAGTATTTCTAGTGAAAAGAAACTTCAACATTTGCTAAGAAGAGGCAAGTGACTTGGGCAAATGACTTAATCTCTCTGAGCCCCATGTCTCCTATACATCAGAGATGAAGTCATTTATAAGGGCAAGCAACGTTCCACTTACGAGTCTTTCCCGTAGGAGATAGTCGACTCCATTTCCTATCCCATCTTGCTCAGTCCCACGAAATCAAGAATCTTAGGTCCAGAAATTCTAGCTCTGCATTTACAAATGACAGTGGGATCTGTAATTTTGTTTGAACTTAGGCCTAGCTTTGAGGGCAAAAATGAGGACTCCCTAAAGACCTGCAATGAGCCAAACTCTCTGCCAATGCATTTAACCCTCACCACAACACGGAGGGCTGGCATTAGTATCCTCATTTCACACTGGAGGAAAATAAGCAGAGAGAGGTGAAGTGACTTGCTCAAAGTCATATGGCAAATAAGGGAGAGAAAGAGTTCAAATCCAGGTGCGCATACTGCTTCAGGCACTGCTGCCCCAGCCTTAACTTTGGCAATTCAAAGGCATGAGCACCCTTTATTTTAAAGCTCAGGCTTCCAGAATGTAGCTGAGAAGAGGAAATTAAATTTTAAGGGGGATTAATATTTTAAAAATATTGATGTAATTTTCCATTCTGCCTTTCTGAACATGTGATTTTTACCCTAGTTGACCTGGGATACTCAAATGCCTACAAATTTTTTGAGAATTTGCATGTGTGTGCACATGTGTGTGTGTATGTGTACATGAGCGATGAAAATATTAAAGAAGGAATACTGGGAAACCATGATCGTGTTCACAAAATGATTGTGTAAGCAGGACCACTACTTTGTAAATTAGGTTAATATCTTCAAAGACAATTTGCTCCAATTTTGTTTATTTATTAAAGGTTTATTTATTCATGCATACAAGAGCTGGGGCATATGCCAGGAGTGTGGGGAGCCAGAGACAGAGCGGGGAGCAGAACACGCAGACTGACTGAAACACATTGATGAGGGGAGCAGCGGGCAAGACAGGAGAGGTCTGCTGCACCATGCGGGTCAGCTCCCTGGCAGGCCGGGGATCGAACTCGTGCTGCAGAGTTCCACCAGGAACTCTTGTGCCACCAGGGAGGCCACATGCTCCAATTTCAAAGCAAATCCCTCTCCCTCATTCCCTTGGCATATCCAATGTCAAGGTATAACCACCATCATGAGTCCTGCTCTCAGTACTAGGAGGAAAATATGACCCAGGGGAAATAAGAGACAGCTGAGCCTCTTTCCCTCCTGGGGAAAATGGGAAGGAGAAAGATGGGGAAAGAAAAGGGAGAACAAAAAAAAAAGAAAAGAAAAGGGAGAATAAACCAATTACGTGCGGGCCCCTGATTCTTTTTTCTCTGGGCTCAATTAGGAGACAGAGAGACATTAACACCAAGAGTGAACAGACACAGCAGGCCAGACAGAGGAAGGCCCTGGGTTTAACTCGGTGGTGCTGCCAGCTCTCCATCCCTATATGTGATAGACTGGAAGTTCAGTGCTTGTGGGCTTCTCACAGGGACCCCCTCGGGCAGGATGAGGAGCCTGTCAGCTGGGCCTTGGGTCACTGCTGGACCAGCAGACAGGATGGGGCACTGGGGAGAGACCCAGGGATAAATCAGTGACCAGGGGGGTTGAGGTGAGACTAATCACCACTGAGCTTTAAACCAGCCTCAAGGTTGACCGACTGGGGTGATACCATTCACAGCCATCAGTAAGGGCGGGCGGTGCATCTGAAAGGGGGAACTAAAGTGCCCCCCTTACTATCTTGGAGGCATAGGCCACTGTACCTGAGGACCTCAGCTTTGCCTGTCATCACAAGGATGCATCGTTCCTTTCCCTCATTGAGCTGAGATATATTCATGATTCTCACCCCCACCCCCACCCCAACACACAATCCATTTCCAACCTTTTCCACCTTGTTGGGCACATCCGGGACTGACTTTTACAGACTGCCTCAACAAGGCTCCTTGCCCTTGGGCTCCTGGTGCCTTCCATTACAGAAAGAAGGCTGGACTTCTAAGCAATTTTGCTCCTGCTCCTTCCCCATCTGGTGGTGGGTGACAGCGCCCCCTTCCTGCAGATCTGAGGGGCAATCCTCTCCCATAGCTATGGGTCTCAGCTGGCTCTGCAACCTCACCCTCGGTTGACCCTTTTCATCTTAGGGGTGGCAGCACCCTCCTCCTGCTGATGTGAGTCTTGGGCACTTCCTTATCCCTCCTTGGCTGCTCTTAGCCCCTCAACACACTTGAAAACAGTCCCTTAATTAAAGGAACCCCTTTATGTGTCGCTTTCTGCTGGACAGAATGGCTTGCTGTCCTGGCTTGTTGCCTGTAATCCGGCTCTATTCTATTTGTCCCTGGCTAGTGATTACAGCCTTTCCTGTCCTCTCTCAGAAGATCTTGGTTTGGATACTGTGCTCCTACTGGGACCCTGAGTGCTGCACCATCTAGGAAGGGTGGCAGGAGGAGGTGCAGCAAATATATTTCAACCAAATTGGGCCTGTGACTGATTGGCTCTCCTGCTCACTCATAGACCAGCATCGAATTAGTTATAGACACAATCAAAGAAGCTAAATTTCCTCTACCCTTGCAGGTTGCGGTGTGAATGATGTTTCAGGTCCCGTTGCTCTATTGCTACTCCTGGGACAGGACTCTACCTTATACATCTCTGCCAACTCTGCTATACCTAGTGCCCTGCCTGACCTGAGGTTCATAAACACTGTCTGAATGAATAAGGGGATGGTGTCGCCACGTTCAATCAGCGTGACAACTCATCCGCACATGGAGGTAACCATGGCACCAGTTCTCACAGGAACTGCAGATACTTCACAGAGGAAAGGACTTGGCAGAGTGATTGTGTGCATTTGTGCATGTGCATGCATACATGAATGTGTGCATGCATGCATGCATGCATGTGTTTGGCCATCAGATTACAATCTCAATATGAAGTCACAATGAGGAGACTTCTGTTATTAGGTTGAGTGTGCAATGTAAAGGAAGAGGATACATTTTATATTTTAAAATCCTGGGGGCCTCCCTGGTGGCACAAGGGGTTAAGCATCAGCACTATGAAGCTATCTGCAACTACTGGCAGCATGAGTTCGATCCCTGGCCAGGGAGCTGACCCCCATGGTGCGGCAGACCTCTCCTGACTTGCCTGCTGCTCCCTTTGGCAGTGTATTTCAGTAGATCTGCCTGTTCCACTCCCCACTCTGTCTCTTGTAAGTCCTCTCAGCCTCCACACCTCTGGCCTGTACCCCAGCTCTTGTATGCATAGATAAATAAATCTTTAAAAATAAAATAAAATCCTTCTGCTTTGCCCCATCTTGCTTCATACAATAGAGCTATGGGAGTAGCCACTGCATTTCCTGGGTTGAGGGGCCTCCCTCAGGTCCGAGTGCACACTGTACACCAGGCCTTGGACTAACAGGTGTCTCCTGAGAGGTTGGCCTGCAGATACTGTAGTTCCAGTCCTCTGAATTCCCGTGTGAATGACCAGTCACTCTCCTTGCATCTCATTTTAGAACTGTACCTCCAATCCTGGCTGACCTCATTCTCTCTTTAGATGAATAAATAGACAGATCTCAGTAGAACTCCAGTTTGTTCCTGTGGAGAAGCAGGGGTTCTTTGTACTCAACAACCCACTGCCTATGACAACTTCTCAGAAACTCAACCTGCTAAGAGCAGCCTCACTCCCTTCTGGGTGGTTTCACACTTTCTCTCAGGCAATGGCGCCCATCCATGAGGAGGGTCCTATGATGGGAAGCCGCCCATGTGCTCAGCACAGGTCTGCTCCCAGGAGGAGCTCTGAGCCAGGCCTGGGTGACAACACAGTTGTAGCTCTGAAAGCAGTACTCGTCCAAGTTCCTCAGAGGTGGCATTCCAGGCTCCCTTTGATTCTGACTGCTGCTGCTCTTCTGGGCGCTTTCTCCTTGCTGTGTGTGGCTTGCCCTCACGTGGAGCAGTCTTTATCTTCAGCTCCGAGTTCTGAGTGGGGGCACCATGTTGCTGTAGCGACTTATCCTGATCTTGCATGTTCTGGACCTTGAGCCTGGCACCTATGGCAACACTATCATCCCTGACAGAATTCCTGAATTGTGACTCTGGCCTCCGTAGCGTGTCCCATTTGCTCCCCACATCCTGAAAGGACAATGGGTTTCCTGACTAGATATATCAGAATCTTAACACACGGCCCCACACTCTTTGTTTTTTCTCTCTTCAAGAGATGGAATCTAAATACCCCTCCCCTTCAACATTGACTGCCCATAGTGATTTTCTTCTAACAAATAAAATGTGGGGAAAGGGATAATCTGTGGCTACTAAGGATACCTCAAAAATGGGGAGCAGCTTTGGTGTGACTGTCTGGCCCTCTTGGGAGTCTTGTTCTTCCAACCCAACTTGGGTCAGGCCACCTGTGGTTGTCTGACTGACAGTCTCAGCTGACATGCTTGCTGAGAGTCACATCGCTTCCCAGATGTTGGGGTCATGATCCCGGCACCAGCTGCTGTCTGACTGCAACCACACAGGATACCCCCGAGGGGAAACCAGTTAGTAGAGTCCAGTCCCCCCCAGGCCTATTAGAAATATTAGTAAATAGCTGTTGCTGGCTGAATGCTTTTATGTTTGGGGTGGTTTGTTAGGTACTTACAGACAACCATGAGAGGCGAGAAGAACTTGGAGAAAGTTTGCAGAGAGCCAGAGGGTGATTTAAAGGTTATATATAAAGCATGATAACATGCTGGGGAGTCTGGGCTTTTTAGTCAACCAAAGGAAAGATCAAGGGAAATTTAAAAATGTCTTTAAAAACACAACCAAGGAGATTAAAACTTCTCGGTTGTCAGGGAGGACAGCACAAGAGGAAATCAGCTTAAATTGCAGCGTGGGGAAGTTGGGATTGATGTAAGCAGTGATTTTTGAGTGGGGGTGAAAAGCCATGGGTGCCCACATTTTAATGAAGCATATATTGTCTTTACTGTCCTCTCATCTGCCTAGGTGTCTGCCCTCCCTTTATGTTCGCTGTGGTCTTTAAAAAACTGTTAATGTAAAATCTAATAAGTACATATTGAAGACAAAATGTGTTAATATCTTCTGACATACATTACTTTGAGTTTTGAAGAATTAAAATACAAAGAAATCATGCTCAAACCAGATTTCCTTAGAACGATATCAGCTCCCTAAATAGTATGATTAAAAAAAAAACACCTTTGGTATAATTGGTTTAGAGCTGTGGGGTATGACTTGCCAAAGACTCACACAGAAGTAGGTAAACTGGAAGGATATCACTTCTCAGTACTGTCCTCACACACAAGGCCATTTTGTGATTTTGTGACTTTGAACTTTCCCCAACCGGGAATCCCGCCCTGGCTCCATCTTGCCTCATCTGGCTATCGGTTACCTATGGCCAAGTAACAAGCATGCCCTACCCAGAATAAAATATTATCTAGCTTAACAACCATTTATACAGTTTATGATTCTACAGGTAGGCTGGATCCGATCACCTTCATCTCCTATGCTGTCTTAGATACTCTAGCCTGAGAGTTTAGTATAGACAGTTCTGGGATGTGTCAAACCACACAAAGTCTAAGGTGCTCTTAGCTTCCAGGAATATGGTTGTTCATGAAGAGAGACTCAGAAACCCTTTACTAGACCTTCACACCCACACAGTCTGGAAATATACTTTTGTTCCCTTTTTTCCACTCTTTCCACACTTATCCACCCACTGCCACTCTTTGGGTAGGACATTGATTTAGATTTACAGAAAGCATCCAGAAGCCTTTTGGAGGAATCAGAGCAGCCCTCCTTCTGTGTCTTGAGCATAATCACAAAAGCCAAACTCAGAACAATTTTTTCCTACTGCTTCTGCTGCAATTTTTGACGCTGGAGGGCGTTTACTCAGCTTTTATTATTTTCTTGTTAAAGAATATTTCATCTTACCAGTGGGTGGGTGTGGGTGGCGATCACATCAGAGGGAAGAGAAAGAAATCTAGGCATGTTTCTGAGGGAAAAAAATATGTACTAACCATTATATGGTGGTACACTCTTTATAGTTAATATGCACCTCAGGAAAGAACAGAATAAAACAGCTTACAAATGATGTGAAAAGCATAATCAACTCTGTGTAGACCATACCTTGTGTTAACAAACACAAAGCTGTATTCTCTAGGAGACCAGATTAATTCACTGGTGGATATTTTTATTTTCAAAGTTAACCTATTGTTTATGTAGGACCCTGAGGCTGGAAAGTAACATTGACTAAAGGATGGGTATAGGTCCTCTTGATCTAGCGTTGAAGACTCAACGCAGAAAGTGCAAGACAACTAAGCGCAGGCATTGGAATGCTCAGAATATAAGTAATGAAGCAGAATCTGGGCAAAAGCATTTAAATAACATTATGATGAACCAAACCGAGTTCCGTAAAATTCATCAAGCTACATCCATCATGTCTTTCACTTCAGTGGAACAACCTTTTTAGTTTGTCCCAGGAAACAATACTCGGTGATAAGCTACTTATTTGTATTCAGTTTCCAGATCTGTGAAATGGGAAATAATTACAATGGCCGACTTCATGAGGCTGTTGTGAGGGTTGCGTGAGGTTACAGGCAGAATTCATAGTCTGGTGTCTGGTGTAACACTAGCTAAAATCTAGAGTAATTTTTACTATTACTGCTGGAAGGCAGCATGAGTAGGGGAGAGTATGTGTTTTGAAAATTGACAGAATTGGATTTAAATGGTGTTTTTTAATGCAAGCAGCAATGTGTCCTTGGGCATATCAATATAAAATTGGGGTAATATTACTTATATGGTTGCTGTGAGGCTTAGCTGAAATGACTTACAAAGAATAATTGAATACAAGTTCTGGCAGTGGAAATTGATGGAAGAATGATAGCTACAATTACCCTATAGAAATTTTATAGTATCTAAAGAATTATCTTTGTCCTACACTACACCTGATACTATGCAAAAATGAACAGCTATACTTCAGGATTTGCAGTAACTTCGGCTGAGTCCACTGAGGGCCCCCTAGAAGATGTGATTACATGCAGAGGAGATTTATTGGGAGAAAACCCTGTGAAGGATTAAATGGGGAGAGCAGCAGTGGATAAGGGTACTGTGGTGCTGGTCTAACTCCTTAGAAAGGAGAAGGAAGGAAGGAGGAGGAAGAGGGAGACCCTTACACGTAACACACCTCTGGAAAAGTCTGAATCAGGTTGCTGGGGAGCCTCACTGCAGTGCTGCCCATAAAAGAAATCTCGTGTCAGGCATGTTGTCCCAGCTTGGGTGCCCTTATTAGTGGACAGATTGAGGGGTATCACAGGACCCCCAAACTTGCATGCTCTAAAGAGGTTCTGCCAGCTCTCACATACAAAGTGTACTCTTAGTGAGAAAGAACTTTAATAGACTAGTGTGCATAGAGAGAGAAGAGAATAAAGGATAATAGTTTTCAATTAAACACCCAAAGTTACCCATTCCCTGGTGGGTAAATGCTCAGCCAAGCAGGGTTGGCCCAAAGGAGGACCACTGAGATCCGAAAACTTGCCACATGTCTAAGGTACCTTCTGGTAGGCAACCACAGGAAAGGGGCAGAAGGGACCAGGCAAGTAAGGGACCGAAGGAGTTTTGCAGAATCATTGAGGGATTTAATCAAACAATGATTTTATAAAAAAAAAATCAACTTAACTGTTTCCATTTGGAAAAGAGCAATACAGGTGTCCATTTGTCCTGTTGATTCCTTAAAGAAAGCTAGGCCATAAGTCTCCTTTACATTTGTAGCTGAACAAAATGTTTATTTTTAAGTGACATGTATTAATGATGACAATTTCAATAATTCATTCTGGTTTCTCTTCCTGTCTAATTGCACTACTAAGATTTACTTAAATTTTCTGTTTTAGAAGCATGTCAGGAATATAACAGTAGAAGTAGATTGGTGGCTTATAGCAAATCCACTTTTAGCTTTTATTTCCTTTGCTACGAAACCACTGCTTTTTCCATCTTTCACCTTCATCTTTTCCTCCATTCGGATATTGGGAAGGAAAGACATTTCCTCTTAGGTTTAGGGTTTGGGGACTACAAATTAAAGTGACAAAGACAGATTAGCAAGAGGAAAGACAGATTTTAATCATGTGTGTAGGGGAGTTCACAAAGAAATGTGACTCAAGATGTGATTACAACTTGGGGCTTATATACCATTTTCATAAAAAAAAAAAAAAAAGGAGAGAGGATGAAGAGCACTGATAGGGAACCAAATGGCTTTTTGGAAAGATGAGCCCTTAGGAGACTAGATGGAATCAGGTAGTTTTGTGACAATGTCTATTTAGGTCTGGTATGGAGACTTCTCATTTCTGGTGATAAGTCAGTCTTATTTGATGGCTCCCTGGAGGGGGTTATGACAAATAAATTCTTTTGAGTTCTTTGGGAGGCTCTGCTTTTAGGCAGATAAAGAATTTCAGGAATGCAAATGCCTGCTGCTCAAAATAATTTTTATGCCCCTGTGATGTTTTCTGGCCCTTTTCAGTGATGTGGAGGCTAAAACATTGATTTGTCACACAATTTGAGGACCCAGATCAAATGTAGTGTGTAAGACCCAGTAATATTATTGGCACTGTCTCATTAGTTCAGTGTTTATTCACTAGTAACAATTTGATGGCAGTGGAAAACAGCAACTAAGTGGCATTCACTGGTGGCAGAGGTCATGGAAACAACTCTTTGGAAAGAAAAAATTGCAACCCTTTCAATCAGAGCACTACCATGATAAAGGAGAGCCATTAGAAGTGAGGGCAGAGTGGAATAGAAGGAAAAAGGATGGAAAATACCAGATCGAAGATTCAGGGTCAAACAATAACTGCTTTGTGGCTGAATCCACTCACTGTTTAAGAAAGGCGACAGGTGTTAAATATGTGCAACCAATAAAAGCATCAAACAGCCAGGGAATTGACAGTGCTAGTAAATCAGCAGTGGGCCTGGAAAAAATTAAACATTGCCAGTACAGATAGAAGCCATTGTCAGCAGGCAGAGTGAGAGTCACCCCAGGACCCCCAAACTTGCCTGCTCTAAATGGATCCTGCTATTTGCCACATAAAAACAAAACACACTGTCAGTGCGTAAAACTTTCAATAGAAGAGAACTTTAATATTATTGGTGTGCAATAGATAGCAGAGAAGAGAAAGAACATAGTTAAAATAGTTTCCAATTACACACCCAAAGTTACCTGTGGAACCAGGCATAAGTATTCTTAGCCATTGCTTTGTCATTTTGTGTATAACTGCCATTTTAGAATTTTGGGTTTTGCTGTCCCGGGAATGACGACTGCATTCCAGAGAGAGTTTCGACAGTTTCGACCCTCACTCCACTCTCGCCCTCTGGTCACTGATGATGGCGACCTTGCCATAATTGCAGCTGCATCTCGGCCAGACCAATCAGCTTAGAATTATAGCCGCGCAAAGTTGAGGAACGCATCCTTGTAGCAAATGAGTAACTGCCAGCATGATTTAATTTTTTTAAATCTGCTTGTAACCCTATAAAAAAACCCTGCTTCCTTTGTTCGGGGCTCTCGATATCTGCTGCTGCGTTGGTAGGTGCTGTGAGCCTGGACTCGAGTCTGTAATAAACTCCCTTTTGTGTTTGCATCGGCTGTCTTAGGGTTCTTGGAGGCTATGCTCCCCGAGTCCGCCGATCTTGGGCACAACATTACCCATTCCCACGTGGGTAAATGCCTAAATAGGTTGCCCAAAGTGAGGCCACTGAAGCCTGAAAGCCTGCCACAAGTCTACGGCACCTTTTGGTGGGGACCCATAGGAGAGGGGGCAGAAGGGGTCAGGCAAGTATGGAAGGAAAAGACCAAAATCAAATTATGAGTCAAGGTAAAGGCTGCTGTTGTCAGCCTCCCCACATGTCTCTCACCCACATCACTTGTCTCTTTCAAGCGTCTCCTTCCATGTCCCCCAAGTCCATGGTACAAGCCCAAGGAAAGCAGCATGTGCGGCTTCTTCACATGTCTCGGTTCTATGTACCTCCTACAGGTCTTCTTCTTCCCAGTCTTTTTTTCCACAAAATAATTCTCCTCCCTGCTCTCCCAGCTTCTCCTTGCTGCTCAGCTCCACTCTCCCTTGGGTGGGACAGGAAACCTTCAAGCTCCCCTTTCTATGGATATCACTCTGTTAAGCCTTGACCACAGTTGCTGTATCCCTTGTCAATTTCCTACCAAAGTTGAAAAGGAAATGAGAGTGAAAACAAAGATTGGTGCTTATGCTACTGGTGTCCTGTGTAATCATTTTAATGTTTTTGATTAAAAGCAATATGGGGTTGAATGTTATCTCATAAACAATAAAATAAAACAATACAAACAATATGGGATGTAGCTGTTGTTTTAAAGTTGGTCCTCTCTGAGAGGCAAGGGCACAAAGTTATCACTGAGTTTGCTGGTATGGCTTTGCCATTGGCCAGAGTTTATTTATAATTATATTAAAAAAGAGTTGTATTTGAAGTTCTACCAGAGGTGGGTAGCTTCTTGATGCCTTTGACTGAAGAACTCTCCTATACTATCTAGGAATTGATCCACCTATTAAAAACACAGGTCTGTGTTGGTGGATTATGGCTTTTTTGGTGGTGGGTGCCCTATGGCAACAATGACTGAAAAGGTAGGGGGAGAATGCTACACTTCTATAATAAAGACAACAATGTAAACCAATATTAGTTCAATAATTTTTTAAAAAATTATTTATCTATCTATCTATCTATCTATCTATCTATCTATTTATTTATTTTGGTGGGACCCTCGCTGGCCGCCGGGGAATGACCTGGCACTGCAGAGGCTGTGGACAGCCTTGCAGCCCAGCAGCACTCAACCGCTGCACCACCAGGGGAGGCCCAATTTTTTTTAATTTTAAAAAAGAAATGAGCTTGCATTCATTATTACTTGCTATATTATTTTTTGTAGTGACAAAATACCCCTGTAAACAAACTGAAGTTATTGAATGAATATAATATACACATGCTAGGCAGTTATTAAATATGAAAAAGATCAATACGCCTGTTGACCTTGAGAGATATCCATGAAGAAAAATTACCATTATTCTAAAATGTATTCAAAAATCATACTTGAAAGATTTTTTTCAAAATCTTTTGCTGGTTGAAATAAGTCATAAGGGAAAAGGTAAATATCTGATGGTTTTACTTATATGTGGACTATAGAGAAACCAAATGAAAGGTCAAGAAAAAGACAAAACTTGCAAGCTGACCATAAATCTGAGGCATACGGCAAAGGAGCGGGGAGATGGGGGTCAAAACAGGAGAGGGAAGAACACAGGAACTGTGGTGAATGTGCATGGGTGGGAATATAATGGAGCCTACACCTGAGGGAAAAATAAAATACTGTACAAAAATTAACAATGATGTAAGAAATTGATAAAATAAATTTATCAATAAATATATGTTTTGTTTGTGAAATGAACTATATATGAATCCATCTGGTTAATAATGAATACTAAATCCACGAAATTATAGATCTTTCAATTTAACTGGTAGGTAGGTGAATGCCCTACATGGAACATGGCCCATATTTTTGTGCCTTGGATTAGCTAAAATAATGCTGAGAAAATGATGATTATAATATTAGAAGTACTGTAACAGGGTGGTCCCCAGGAAAAGGGGTGGTTCCAGGTTCCCTGCTCCAACCTAAGGAATGGTGGAGCTGAGCAGGGAAGCAGAGTGAGAGAAGACTGAGGGAGAAGGAAGGAAGGAAGCAAGAAGAAGGAGACCTGGGGAAGGCACATGGAGCAGAAAGACATGTGAAGAAGTGGCGTTTGCTTCTTGGCCTTGGACTTGTACCAGGTACTTGGGGAACATGGAAGGAAATACTCAAAACAGTCATGCCTGAGAGACCTGTGGGGAGGTTAACAATGTCAACCCTTATGTGGAGTTTGATTTTGCTCTTTTCCTTTCACACTTGTCTGGCCCCTTCTACCCTTTTCCTGTGGGTCCCCACCAGAAGGTGCCTTAGACTTGTGGCGAGTTTCTGGCCTCAGAGTTCCTGCTTTGGGCCAACCCTGTTTGTCTGGGTTTTTACTCATGAGGGGATGGGTAACTGTGGGTGTTTCACGTGAAAACTGTTTTATCTATTCTTTCTCTTTATTGCACACTAATTATATTACAGATCCTTTCCATAGAGTATGTTTGTCTCAATGCAGTAGATGGCAGAACCTATTTTCAGTGGGCAGGTATGGGGTCCTGAGGTACTCCTCAGCCTTCCCTGTAACAGTAGCACTATTTAAAAGTTGATATTTCAAGAGGACTTGGGGAAGTAAAGGGTTGAGGAATAAATGGTTAAGGGTAGGGACTTAAGAAAATGTGTTTTTTTTTTTTTTGACAGAAGGAAAGACTATGGGCTACATACTCCTGTTTGAGTAGAGAGAAGTAAAAGCGGCCAATGCCAAGGCCTAGAATTGCACGTGTAACCTCATTTCTGTATGAGTATTACAGTTTCAAAGACATTTTCACATCCAGTTCCTCACTTGTCAGAGAGCTGGATATATGCCTGCCATTTCACAGAAAAAATAAAAATAGAACTAGATTAGTTCTGCCTAAGTTCTGTCTCTTAGTGCTAGCTAAATTGGATAATTGATAAAATGTGTATGTGGAGTCAGTCAAGAGAAAATTAAGGTTTTCTTCACTGGAGTTTAGAACTGAGATAGTCTCCACTGTAAATAAATGTGTGAACTGTGCTGTGGCTGATGCTTTCAGCATTCCCGTATCTTGCACAGGCTCTGGCAGATTGGAAGCAGAATGAGAATAGAGTAGAAGGGACACCATCTGGGTAGTGATGCAGCTAAGTGAGAAGAGCAGGGAACCTGCAGCAATGAGGTCACAGATGAACGGAGGTGATGATTGGGATGGTCCTGGGTACAGAACTTCCTTTTCTGGTAAAACTGATCAGTTAATTAACAATTAAGACAGCCCTCCTGCTCAAGACATCTAAGAAAAGCTGGAATACATATATATCTCATATATATGATATATAATATACATATAAACACACATACGTATGTATATATACACATGCAACCTATATATACACTTGCATATATGTATACACACACATATATATATCTTTTGAGGATATATATATGTGTGTGTATATATATATATAAATATATATATCATATTTTATATACCCTTATCCATGTACTTTTTTTGAGGTATGTCTGTGTATGTATATATGAGCATGTGTGTACATACACACACACACATATGCACATATGCACACCCCCCGTCCAGTATATTAAAAAAATACTCTGCAAAATGCCAAATCAAAGAGGTAGAAATGGAGGGTAGAGTTACCGGGCTAGGGAACAAAGGAAGGAAGATAAATTCGGAGGAAGTGAGTTGAATTTCAGGGCTGCTTTACCCTGGGGATATTTGCCAATCCCTTAGCAAAGGTTCCTGATGGTTTGTGGGTAGTAATACAAAGGTAGCAATATAGGATTTGACCTGGGGGCCATAGAGGGTTATATCCTAGGCATGAGGGTGCACACTCACAGATACTGCAGCACAATTTCTTTCAATCCTTGAGTAAACTGCAGTGATCCTGAATTACCTGAATCCCATGCCATAGCAGAAACAAATGATAACCCATTATTTAAAAAGATTTATTTATTTATGCATACAAGAACTGGGGTGCAGGCCAGAGGTGTGGGGGGTGAGAGGATTCAACAGAGACGGAGTGAGGAACAGAACAGGCAGACTGACTGAAATACACTGCTGAGGGGAGCAGCGGGTGAGACAGGAGAGGTCTGCTCCGCCATGTGGGTCACATCCATGGCCGGGTATCCAACTCATGCTGCAGTTGTGGATAGCTTCACAGTGCTGCATCTTAACCCCTTGTGCCACTAGGGAGGCCCAGATGATAACACATTTTTGAGGATGCTAACATTATTCTATGCCTTACATTATTTCTATTAATATTTTATTAATACAATATCCAGCAAGCAAAAATTAACCAGATGCATAAGGAAACAAGTCCAAATTCCTTGAAATGGTGTCTTTAAATTGTTGAAAGTAAACAACTACCATATCTAATTCAATACTACATGATAATTTCCTTTAGTAACAAAGGTGACACAAATTTTTACTTGTCTATATTGCTGCATAACCACATCAATACAAAATTAAAAACTTTGAGTAACATGTTTATGATGATGTGGTTCTGGAAACCATACATGGGTTAAGTGAGTCTCCTGCAAGTTTACAATGAAGGTGCCGACCAAAACTGGGTTCTCATTTGAGGCTCTACTGGGGAATAATCTGTGTCCAAGCCCACGTGTTTGTTAGCATTCCTTTCCTTTCAGGTTTTCAGACTGAGGTACTCATGGTCTTGCTGGCCTTCAGTGGAGGCTTTAATTCACATAACATAAGAGAGAGAGAGTATAAATCAATGAGCTAAGCATTCATCTCAAATCAGGAAAAGAAGGTCAAATTAAACTTGGAGAAAGTACAAAGAAGAAAATAATAAAATAGAAATGAATGAAATTGAATAATCAAAAAAGAGACTCAATAAAGACAAAAGTTGCTACTTTGAATCAACAAATAAAATGGATAAAAATTCACAAAACATCACTTTACATCCTTTAGCCATAAAATATATTAAGAAACCATTATATACAACTTTATGCTAATGCATTTTTTAAAAGATTCATTTTATTTATTTATGCATACAAGAGCTTGGGTGTGGGCCAAAGGTGTGGAGGGTCACAGGATTCATAAGAGACAGAGTGGGGAGCAGAATAGGCAGACTGACTGAAATACACTACTGAGAGGAGCAGCGGGCTAGAAAGGAGAGGTCTGTTGCACCATGTGGGTTAGCTCCCTGGCTAGGGATAGAACTTGTGCTGCAGTGGCTATGAAGCTGATAGCTTCATATTGCTGAGGCTTAACCCCTTGCACCACGAGGGAGGCCCTGCTAATGCATTTTTTAAAATTAGATGACCTAGACAAATTTGTAAAAGGATGCAACTTTACAAATCTGACATAAGAATAAATAGAAAATGTGAAGAATACATTTTTTAAACTGAAATTTATAAGTTTTTATACAAAGAAAATTCCCAAATAACTTCATTGTAAATTCTCCCAGTCATTCAAGGAAAATAGACTGCCAATCTGTCAAGAACTCACCTAAAATACAGAAAAAAAATGGAACATTTTGTACTACTTTTATGAGTCTACCATAAATATGAATAGTACAAAGGTAGGAAGGATATGGCAAGAAATCACGTTAGATTACCACCATTCAGGAACACACATTCTTTAACCAAACAGCCATTCAAATCTTTAGCAACATATAAAAAAACTTGATATGAATCAAGTTGGGTTTATACCAAAAATTCAAGAATGATTGAATAATAGAAAATTAAGCAGTATAATTTACCACATTAACAGAATTAAAGACAAAAATTATATAATCATCACCATAGATGCTAAAATTTTTTGGGTAACATTCTATATCCATCTTTGGAAGTAAAGACTCCACTAAACAAGGTAGTAATAAAAGGGAACTTACTTAAACTGATGAAATTATCTACAGATCAAGAAATACAACAAAAAATATACAGGAAGCCCTCCATTAACATTGTCATGATAGGTTCTTAGAAATAGCAACTTTAAACAAAACACTATTTAATGAAACCCAATTTCCAAAGGTTAATTACTATAAATAAGAATTAAGTTCCTACAGCATATTTCTAGTCACATAAACATCACCAAACTTCTAAATAAAGGCCCAAAAATACTTCTAACATTAAACAATCATTTATATCCTTTCATTCATTCATTCATTCATTCATTCATTCATTCATTCATTTTCCAACCTGCTTATTCCAGTTCAGGGTTGCAGGTGGCCAGAGTCTGTAGCTCTTTCTTGCTCACTCTCTCTCTAGCTGGGATGATTTAGACACGCCAATGAATCCCATGTGCACATCTTTGGGAGGTGGGAAGAAACTGGAGCACCTGGAGAAAATCCACACAGACATGGGAAAACATGCAAACTTCACACTGACAGTGACTCCCGACTGGCAACCAATTTTTTCCCGTCTCAGCAACATTATAACTAAATTACCTTGAATGAAATCATGTTATTCAAGGTCCTGCTTCATTAATAATGAGATGCTGAAAACTTGTACTTTGTGACTGAGACAAGACTGTCCACCATCATCCCTTCTATTATTGCAATGGAGTTCTTGATGTGCAATAAGGGAAGAAAGAAACTTAGAATTGACACTGAGGAAAATGAAAATAGTGGAACTCTGCAAGTTTGCATGACTCTGATTTATATTGGAAAGGTGTTGCTAGGACCATTTTGTTCTCATTTGGTATTTCTCTCTATTACCTCTTACGTCTCTGCAAGCTAGCTCTATGCAAATAAAATGAAGCATCTAGGGGAAAATAGAAAAATATGATTAATGGTCATTTGAATTGACTTCTGAGGGAAGGAAATATTGTGGATCAGCCTCTATCAGATGGGACACTCTGAGACCTAGTGAAAACCCATACGTGTACCCTCTCCAGGTCAACGCTGCCAGGATGTCTTATTTTGGCCTTACTGTCGTTGAGAATAAGGCAAAGTACTATTTGGGAAGACTTTTTTCTGGGGATATTTTTAAGTTAGAATGAAATAACCAGGTTGCTGACCTGTGTTTGAGTATGGAGATTGGAGACTGATCAGTATTGTGATCCACATACGCTGATGCTAATGGATGAGTAAGCTTAAGTTTCAACAACTGGGATGATAATAAAACAATTTATTTTAAAATTTGCAATTACTAGACAAGTTCGAGAAGCAGAGATGATGATGCTAGAATCAATGAAAGGCTGTGCATGATAGACTGACAAGCTGTGCAGATATGAAGGAAGTAGTAGATGTAATCTATGCAGACGCCAACACAACTTTGATAGTATTAAAATGATATTCTCCTCCCCAAAACAGGAAGATGCTTAGATATGCTTAGATATCTACTGGGAAGTAAAGGGTCATTGCCGTAATCAGTGCATATGTGAAAAGTATAAACAAATTAATCAAAGTCAGCCTGTCTCTGTTCGAGAATATGTTTATGGGTACCTAAGTGATTTGGGATGTTTCCATAGATGGCATTAGTGGTGTTGTCTCCTTTCTAGTCTGACTTAAGTGGTCACAACTAATCATGATAACATCTTTTCACTGTTTCAGCTGTTGTTATACTTTATTTATGCAAAGTCAAAAGCAGAGAGCCTTTTAAGTTTAGCCAAAGTGAGTGATTGACTTACATCACTAGTTAGAAATAGATATCTAAGGGGTTTTCATATATTGATGTGCTAATATTTGAATTCATCTTACTTTTCATAGACACATAAAGTGTGATGGAGTACATTTCTCCTTGATAGGCCCTGAAAGATCAGCAACACACCACTGAAAAGACATGAGCATCGCTATATGTTGAGCATTACTAGCAATTAGGGGATACACAAATAACAGAATTAAGGACAAAAATTATATCACCATCACCATAGATGCTAAAATATTTTGGTAACATTCTATATCCATCTATGGAAGTAAAGTGAAATATTATATATTGAAATAGGACAGGTATTGGGCCTCCCTGGTGGCCTAGGGGTTAAGTCTCAGCATTGTCATTACTTCAGCCTGAGTTCAATCTCTGGCCAGGGACGTGACCCACATGGCGCAGCAGACCTCTCCTGTCTTGTCCACTGCACCCCTCAGCATGTATTTCAGTAGATCTGCCTGTTCTGTTCCCCACTCAGTCTCTGGTGAATCCTCTCACCCACCGCACCTATGGCCTACACCCCAGTTCTTCAATGCAAAAAAAAAAAATAAATAAAACCTTTTAAAAAAAATAGGACAGGTATTCCTGCATTGAGGTTATTGTTTTTAGATGTTTAGCTCCTTGGAGGCAATCAACTGAACCCACTCTTCTTGAGATTTGGAACTTCAATGTGATTCCATGATTCCATAATGGGAACTGCACCTCATTGCACTTTCTTGGCCCTAGTCTCTGTATAAAGTTGTTCAGATTGTACGCTCTGCAAGGTTACCTCATTGAAGGGGGCGCCATTCATATTGTGGACATATATGGAGCTGACTTATATGAGAACACTGAAGGTGAGGGTAGACATTCCTGGTCTCTTGAAGCAGCAAGGGCTAGCCCTGTACCCTGTAAGCCTCCTCTTTCCCACCTGGCCACGCACAACTCAGCAGATCCTACACTTTCACATTTCATTGGACACATACGTGTGCAAATAGCCATGTCTCCTTCAAACCGTACTTTGAGACTCTGGGTTCCAGTCTTCCCCCTTACTCTGAACATGTGACAGTCACTCATTTGTGGTTGGAGTTTGTGTACCCCCTCAGGCTTATGTATTCAGGAACATAGAACACGCGTGTGCCTATGTAAAAGCAACTGCTGCCCTCAGGTTCTGGAGAAATCTTTGGACTCAAATGTTGAGCGGACTTTGTCCATTCTCCAGTTTCTAGTGGAAAGCATGTGTTCTAGCTAACAACTTACAAAAAGTTTAACTTATAAACCTGGATACTATGGTTTTAGCCCTAGAAAACATATTCTCCAGCTTCCTCATCTGTGTCTTGCCCCTCCCGGTTCTTTATGCATAGGCCACTCTAGAGTCACTATGGTAGCCAAAAAAAGAAAAAAAAATGATCCTCCCAAGATACATTCATTTTATAATCCTAACAGCCTGTGAATATTACTTTATATGGAAAAATACATGATTAGGGATTTTGAGGCATAGAGCTTACCATGGATCATCCTGGTGGGCCCTAAATGCAATCACAGATATAAGAGAGAGGCAGAGGGAGTTTTGAGCAGATACAGTCACTTAATGTGACTGGAATGGTCAATAACAGATTACTGTGTATGATTACTGAGATGGCACATGATTATATGTCTTCAATTTCTACTATTTCATAACAAATTACTAAAAACTTAGTGGCTCTCAATAACACACATCTTTAATCTCATACTTTCTATGGCTCAGGAGTCTGCTCATGGTTTAACTGTATCCTCTGCTAAGCTACAACCCAGGTGTAGACTAGAACTCGATTTTCACCTGGAGGCTCACCTGACAATCACTCAATCATCAAGCTCTTGTGGTCACTGGCAGGATTCATTTCCTTATGTCTGTAAGACTGGGGGCCCCAGCTTCATGCTGGTGATTGTTTGGAGGTCACTCAACTGCCATAGACTTCCCACATTCCTTGCCATGTGGCCCTCTCCAAAAGCCTCCTCCCACAGGGCAGCTTGCTTCTTCAAAGCCAACAAGGGAGAAAGACCACGGATTTGTTCATAAGACAAAGTCTTAGATAATGTAATTGCATTAAATCCCATTACCTTTGCCATATTCTATTGGCTGGAAGCAAATCACAGGCCCTACCCACACTCAAGCAGAGGGAACCATAAGAGGGCATGAACTCTACAAGGTGAGATCATGGGGCCATCTTAATGTTTGTCTCTTCATACACTCATATATCAAGCAATCATTGAGGAAGGAGGATCTTTAATTCACACAAAGGTTTTGCATACTTTAGCAGAACCTTTTTTGCATATCAACCCTTTTTACTTTTCTGGCCAAAGTAGCACTGAAATGATAAGCCAAGGGACGGATATGTATTTATCAACTCACAGAAAGTGACTAAAATATGAGAGAATAGGATCATGAGATAGTTTTACAGGAGTGCCTTCCATTTTGCTAACACTTATTACAATGTGCCTGATTTGGCAAAGAGAAATGTCAATAAATAAACCACCGCAACTGAAAACATTTCCTCCTGGAGATGTTTTCTCAAATTCTTCTTTTTATCAGACAAAATATCTCCCACACAGGTTCTGTAAATATACATTTGTTATTCAGTTTTGCGTTCATCTTAGTGAATTTAGAAAGCATTCAGTTCCTAATGATGTTACTCATTAAAGTTGATTCAGTTACTTTAGAAAATATTAATTAGAAGGTATTATGAGCCATAATGTGTGGGATGGGCAATGCTTGCAATAATTTGACCCTTTTCCGGAACCTTCTCCATTTCCATTGGCCCAGGAGGGATTAGGCTTGAGATCATTCACCTTTACTGTTAGCATAGACTCATGCCTTCTTAATCCAGTTTAGGTCTCTCTAATTTACATTTCCCCTTAGCTCAGACAGTTTGTAGCATTTCATTCCCTTCATTAAATTCTGAGTCCCGTCGTCCTCCAAGGCTCTCATGGGGTCCCTGCTGACCCATCCATCCTCACAGTCTGTTACTCCACACTCTCCCCCAATAATCACGGTAGCATATTCATGAGGTAAACATGTTCTTCTATGCTACAGGCCTTTGCATGTTCTGTGCCTTCCATCAACTCATAAACTCCAACTTGTTTCTTTTGTGTTTTGTTTCACTTTGGTTATGTATTTATTAATTTACAGTATGAAACATTTCAACCATAAAGAAAAATAAAGAGAAGAACATAATAAACAAGTGTATCCCTAGCATATGTTTGTTTTTTTAAGATTTCTTTATTTATGCATACAAGAATTGGGGTGTGGGCCAGAAGTGCGGGGTGGTGAGAGGATTCACCAGAGACAGAGTGGGGAACAGAACAGGCAGATTGACTGAAATACACTGCTGAGGGGAGCAGCAGGTGAGTCAGGAGAGGTCTGCTGCGCCATGTGGTTCAGCTCCCTGGTGGGGGATCTACAATGGCTGGCAATAGCTTGATAGTGCTGAGACTTAACCCCTTGCACCACCAGGAAGGCCCTTTATCAATTTTTGTGACACTTTTCAAACAGAAAGTTGGAAGAATAGTGCAATGAACACCCATATATCTGGTGTTGTTTCAACAATTATTAGTATTTTGCTATATTATCTCCTCTCTCTCATTTCTGCCATTGCCACCTCTGTCCCTACACACACACACACACACACACACACACACACCCCTCTGAAACATTTAAACCTAATTAAGTTGCAGAAATCATCATGCAACTTTACCCAAAATACTTCTACATACTTCTAAGAATAAAGCATTCTCCTACATAACCTCCAAGTCATTACTGCACCTAGGAAAATGAACAACTCTCTTACCACTGTCTATATAAAAATGGTAATTTCCCCCTAGCTATCTTTTTATAACTCTTTCTTTTGTACATAGAATCCAATCAAGTTGCACTCATTACATTTGGTATGGTTTCCTTAAGCTCTTTTATTCTAGAACAGTCATCTCTACAATTTGTTCTTAGGCTATTGAATTTTTAAGTGATCAGGCATATCTCATAATCTGGATTTCCCAGAATTTTCACTCATGCTTTCATTTAATATCTACTTCTATTAACATTGTCTCCTGAAAACCGAGTTTTCCTCTTTCCCATCATCTTTTTGCATGTTTTTGAGGTACCCTGATGCCTGAATCTATCATATCATTTATGGTTGTAGAAAGATAATTTTCTAATTCAGTCAATTATTTTACATTTATTAGCTGCCATTCTGCGGCAAAGAACAGCACTCTCTGATGAACTGGGAGCAAACTTCAGTTCCTCATTTATGGAGATTACTTCATTCTTTCCTTTTAATCAGCAATTTTCAAAGTAAATTGATTCCATGGATGGCAAATGAGTTCATTTTCCCCCCTTTTTTCTTATTTTGGGCATTGTTATAGTCTATTTTAGGATGGGTTTTACCAGAAACAGACTCAAGAGCTAGGACTTGAGCTGGGAATCAATTGCAGGTAGTTATTTAAGAGTTGATTCCAAAATAATTGGTGGGGAAGTAGGGAAGTGAGCTAGTGTCCATAGCCTCACCAGTGGAGCTTGTTTTTATTGATGTACCACCTTTTTCAGCTAAATTCATATATTATGTACAGAGTATCACATTTTTCCTTCCAAATTCTGTTGCCTCCAAAAGTTTGTTTTTTGTCTAATTATATTGGCTCATACTTCCAATATGATGTTAAAAGTAATGGGAATAGGGCCTCTCTGGTGGCACAGGGATTAAAGACAGCACTATCAAGCTATTGCCAGCCACAGCAGCGAGAGTTCAATCCCCGGCCTTGCCAGGGAGCAACCCATATGGCGCAGCAGACCTCTCCCATCTCACCCACTGCTCCCCTCAGCAGTGTATTTCAGTACATCTGACTCTTCTGCTCCCCACTCTCTCTGGTGAATCCTCTCACCCCCCGCACCTCTGGCTTACACCCCAGTTCTTGTATGCATAAATAAATAATTCTTTCAAAAAAAGTAGTGGGGATTGTGGGTTTCTCAGATTGTTTCAAACTTTATTGGGGAGGCTCCTAATGATTTCCTATTAAGATGCTTGCTTTACTTTATCATGGTAAGGAAGCATCAGTTCCTTTAAAATAATTGTCTTAATAAGAACAGGTTTTGAGTATTGTCAAATTCTTAACATATGTGGCACAATATAATTTTAGAGATATATTAAATCAGAGCATTATATTACTGGATCTTAAAAAAATATTTCAACTTTCTTATGTTCCTGGAAAAACTATAAAACTATATTGGTATATTTTTATATATATACATACACACATATATGTAATACATTATATATGTGAAGTTTATTGTCATTATAGACATGTTGTGATTCAGATTTATGTTTCTCATCTGACCCTATAGTTGCTTAAGAGAGGGTTTGGTTTTGTATTCTACAAGGAAGAGTGTTTGTTTATTTTATTTTATTTTTAAATTTCTGGTGACAGTGTAGTGAGAGCATTCTATTTGTATTATCTATACTTCAAGAAATTTTCTAAGGAATTCTGCTTCTGGCATGTGAGTGTAAGTAGTTTTATGGACCTGCTTTCAAGCAAAACTGGTGAAAATTACTTTAAAATATACACACACAAGACAAAAATTTATAGTCTCTGGTAATGCCCTTGAGGGCACAATTCAGTTGAACAAATATTTATTCAAGAAAGCTGACCACAATATCAAAATATGGAGCATAAAAATCCATAAAGCAATTATTAATAGAACTAAAGAGCAACATTGACAACATCATAGTCGGAGATTTTAATATCCTACTTAAAACTGTAGACAGATCAAAAAGACAAAGACTAAATATGGAAACAATAGCTTAAATGATAATATAGATCAGATGATCCTAATAGACATTCCACCCCAAAGCAGTAGAATTTACTTTTTTCTCAAATGTACATGGAACATTCTCAAAGCTAAAACATGTTGGGACACAAATCAAGTGTCAATAAATTTATGAAAATTAAAATCATAACAAGCATTTTTTTTCTGACCATAACTTTAAAAAACCGGAAATCAATCACAAAAAGAAAGCTGGAGGGCCTCCCTGTTGTACAAAGGGTTAAATCTTAGCACTATGAAGCTATCCCCAGCCACTGCAGCATGAGTTCGATCCCTGGCCAGGGAACTAACCCACATATGGCCCAGCAGACCTCTCCTGTCTCTCCCACTGCTCCCCTCAGCAGTGTATTTCAGTCAATCCATCTTTTCTGCTCCCCACTCTGTCTCTGGTGAATCCTCTCATGCCCCCGCCCCCTGCACCTCTCGCCTGTACCTCAGTTCTTCTATGCACAAATAAATAAATCTTAAAAAAAAAATCAAAGAGAAATCTGGAAAAAACTCAAACACATGGAGATTAAACAACATGTTCCTCAATAATCACTGGGACAATGAAATTAAAGGAGAAATTTAAAAAATACTTGATGACAAATGAAAATGAAGATATAAATTATTAGAACCTATGGAATGCTACAAAAGTAGTTTTTTTCTTCATGTAGTGGGCTGGTCTCTGAGAGCACACGTTTAATTAATTAATAATTATATCTAGCTTTATATCTGCATACTCAACGCTAGCGAAGTGTGGAGAGGAGCATTTTTCCAATTGTGGTCTGAGGATCACTGAAATAAAAATCACCTGCAGAAAGGAGACCAGACGCTATTAAAATTTAGAGTGCTGGGCCCCACCCCATATGTACTGAATGAGGCTTTCTAAGGGTAAGACGTAGAATTCTATCTTTTAAATAAAATAACCAATGTATTCTTACACAGTTTGAAATTTCCTGGCCTAGAATTTAGATCAGGCAATAAACACTTTTTGAATTAAATGGACCTGCCTAAAGGACAAATGTAGGAAATGAAGCATATTGAAAATGCTGGATTACTGCAAACTTGATAAGACTTTTAAAATTATTACAGAGTTCTGGAAACATCCTACCCTCCTCCTGACTGTTGGAAATTTGAATAGGTAACTTCTATAAAACAAATCAAATTAAAATTATGGAAGGAGATTCTGGTCAATTATCTGTAGACAGATGATGCACTTAAATGTTTGGATCAACAGTCATTAGTTAATACTCTGCTTCAGATAACTTGGCCTTAGTATTTCATTTCACCCTTAATTCTTGAAATTAGTTGGTATCTCTTATCTGCTGGTGTTAGAGAAATTCAGTCATAGCAAGCCCCAGCCTGAGCTCACCAAAATTGATAAGGGATCTCTAATGTTTTTTAGTGTAGGTTGAAGAGGCAGCCTGTTTCCATGGAAACAGATGCCAGCTTGCTGGAAACAGAGGAAAGCACTTTAGCATTAATTACTATTTCAATTTGAATTCAATTGATTTCAGAGTAAATCTGGAAACAATTTGCAGTATTATTGTGAGTGTGCTATAGGCATGTCCCACATTATATTAAAACAGCTAAACAACTATAACAAGGTGCTGGGGTTATAATAAGGAAGTGGAGCTCAACTACTGAAATAAGCACAAGGAAAGCATATAACAAAGTCTTGAAAGTCAATTTCTGAACTTCAGATGAGTGACTTGCTTTTAATGAATCTGAAATTTCCTTCCCAAAGCCAAGTCATTATAGGATTGTTTTTATGTCCCTTCTATAACACTAAGGAAGGAAAGACAAAAAGTGGCAAAGAAAAAACTAAAGCGGGAGAGCAATATTTGACTCTGCAGTTTAAGAGTGAACATGTTGGGATTCCTTAGATTTTTTTTCTTATGCTCAGCCATTGTGTCACTGAATTTCATGTCTTAGCTTTCTCAGTGTGTGTGTGTGTGTGTGTGTGTGTGTGTGTGTGTTTGTGTGTATACTGAAATATTAGAAACAGTTTATCAATTCTGATGAGATCAGGCTTGAACTTGCTAAGACTGGATTTCTCTAACACTAGCAGATATCAGATTCTAGTTAATTTCTAGAACATTTGCAGCATCTACATACATATACATATATATTCAAGATATATTACTATATTTGAAAGTAAATGTCCTTGGTAGGGGTTATGTATGGTTATATATTAGAACATTATTCAACCTGGAAAGTAATAGGTTGGGATTAGTCAGAGGTTGGCTCAGAGCTAGAAGTGGATATAAACTAAATAATTGGTGATAAGTCAGGATGAGAGGCCTAAAGGAAAGAAAAAAGGAAGACCAAAATTTGTCAAAAGCAAGTTTTCTCTATTGAACTATTTCACTGAGACTATTTCAACTCAGACTGTAAAATGATATATATTAAGAGACCAAAAATCTAGAAATCCAAGATGGAGACAGAATGTTTGCTGTCAGCATTCTAGCAGCTGGATGTTTAAGAAAGTCAAATTTCTCTCTAGAGAGGTATGTGAAAGGTGTGTATTTCTTGGTCATGGTTGCAAAGCAGAGGCTCTTGACAAGGTCAAAAGCTGAAAATCAAAGAATTGGAAGAACTTTAGTGAGAATTATAGAGTGGGACTCACCCGAAGCAGGACACTATATAGGGTCCCACCTAGAATCTCGAAGCCCATCCCCCAGCTTCAACAGACAACTGTAACCTACTTCCCAGTCTACCTTTTCGGTAAACTGGAGCTGTTTCTGTTTCCTTTGCATAAAGAGCCAGAAATGCCTGAAAGTTAGCCTGCAGTGCCAACGCCCTCCTGTTGTGCGACCATGAAAGTCTGATGACCACTTTTCTTTGGGTAAGACAAACTTTGTGATGTAATTCACATTCCAAAGTTCACTGAAGGATCAGGTTGAGGCTGGGACTTTGCCTGAAATTTTATTCTTGCTTGGCTCTGTGTCCTGTATTGTAGGCAGCCTCCCAAATGGTACCCAATTACCCTCATATCCTGATATCCATTCCCTTGTGTAGTACTCTCCCACGTGGGCCTGTGTAACCAATAGGAAAATGTGGAAATGATGGCATGTGACTTCCAAGCTTAGATCCCAGAAAAGTTATGTGGTTTCCACCTTCCTCTCTCTTAGGTCCGCTCTAGGGGTGTCATTTGTCATGTGAGGGAGACACTGAAATAACTATGAAGAAGAGGGCCTTGTGGGAAGGAACTGATCCTCCGGTCAGTACTGGCACAAACTCGCCACTCATGGGGGTGAACCATCTTAGAAGTGGGTCCTCAAACCCCAGGCAAACCCTGAGTTGTCTGCAGCCCTGGCTGTCAACTCGACTGCAAACTCATGAGAGACCCTGAGAAAAGCTACTCAGGTAAGCCACTCCTGTCCCTCAGGTGTGAGATAATAAATGCTTGTTGTTATTTTACACCATTGAGTTCTGAGGTGCTTTTTATGTAGCCATAAAAAAAATTGACAAACTGAGGCCTCGCTGGTGGCCTATGGGTTAAGTCTCAGCACTACCATCATGATGACCCTCCATGGCTGCCTGGGCTCAAGCACCGACAAGAGAAATAACCCACATGGTGCAGCAGACCTCTCCTGTCTCGCCCACTGCTTCCCTCAGCAGTGTATTTCAGTAGATCTGCCTCTCCTGCTTCCCATTCTGTCTCTGGTGAATCCTCTCACCCTGTACATCTGGCCTATACCCCAGTTCTTCTATGCAAAAATAAATAAATAATATCTTTTAAAAAGACACAAAATTCCTGACACATATTACTCCCCCAGTTTCTTACTGGTTTCTTCTGGCACTGTATGTTTAATAACTTACACCTAAATTTCATGCCAGGCTCAGCTTCTGGTGAACTTGACTAAAGACAGTTGTATTCAAATTCTTGCTCTGCCGTCTATTAACTATGTGACCTTGGATAAGTCACTAATCTCTCTATTGTGCCTCAATAAAATATGGATGTCGAAAGTACTGACCTCTTAGAGTTGTCTGAAGATTAGCAATCAGTGCTTGTGAGGTGTATAGTCAAGTGCCTAACATGTTGGTGGAGCTCAATAAATGTTAATAATTATTATGAGAGTAGTATGTGGTGACCATTTGTCAGCTTTGAGGTCTAATCAAATGAAATTTTTTCCTAGCCTCTGTGGCCAAAGTCATCCATCCTGCTGACTGACTTTTATCCATAAGAAGTAGTGAACAGGAAGCAGTAGACGCTTCAGCCCATTTTGGGAAAAACAATTCAAGGCACATGCACTCCTTGCGGAAGGTCAATAGTGTCATCTTTATAAATGAAACTCAGACCATTGCATTATTGTGATAAGATCTGCCATTTTACCTTAGGTAAACAAACCTTACTGCCTAATACATCACTGTTCCCACCACAAAGAAAGTGTGAAGCTGAAACCCCTATTTCAATAGCTAACTGACAATGTTTTTCTGTTGGAAGCTATACACTGCCTTCCTTCCATAGATTTTTAAATCCAGGAAAAAGTGTATCAGGCAATACTCCCAATTAAGAATCTTTATAAAGGGAGATTCTTTTCTTCTAGTAGGGCTGACTCAAAAAAATTCTTCATGTAATTTTAACATAAACATCTGAATAGATTGTAGGCAATCATAATAGACTTAGAGAAAAAGATTATTATGTTCTGACAAAGAAGATATAATGAAGAAAAATGAGAATTCTGCATGTTTAACAGGGAGTGTAAGATGAGGAGATTCTGGATTTCAGTCTTCAGTTAAGTAGAGAATGAGAAAGAATTCTGCATTAATGAGGGGAAGAACCTCTAAAGCTGCCAGATGAAATGGCCACAGAGAGACTCTGAGAGAGCTTTCTCAGTGCATTCATTTTTCAGCTATGGCTGAGAAAAACACCTTCAGCAGTCCCAGTAAGATCTCAGAGAATATTTCCTCCTGGATTTTGTTTTAGCTTCCACAGTTGAATTCATAATGACCAGCTATAAAGATGTGATGATTATTTATTTTAAGACTAAGCACTAGGAAAAACTGTAGGTGAGAGATAGAAGTAGGCAGAATGGGAGAAGAAAGACCAGTCCCACACAGTTTTGAGATGCTTTGGTTTGTGGGGCCATCACAGTTAGCTCTATTTCCAGGATTCTCTGAAGAATACTCCCCAAAACAGACACTGCTGGTTATGCTTCTTATTCAGAGCCTTTCTTGAGATTCTTGTGGAATTCGTGATTAAGCCAACACATGAAATCAGCCACTGATGCCAAGAGAGATGTTCCTTTTGGCTCAGTAATAGTTCTGCTTAACACATGTTGACTGAGCTTGCCAATAGTCATGAGAATGGAACACTGGAGTTTAATGAAGGAATCTTTAATGGGGAGCAAAAGTCACATAGGGAGCTTTTCTTAAGGTCTTGGTCAGCTCAAGAATTTTCCTTTAATGGCACAGGGGAGGAAAATTATGTAGGTTTCCTCCTGAATTGTTTTGACCTTTCATAAATTGACCCTCATCTTGTACATCATTGACTTTCAAACCATTTGTTCAGCTCTTATTTGTGCAGTACTCCCTCCTCCCTGTGCACAAAGTGGTTTAAGTGGACATGCTCACATACTGTTGGTAGGAGGAAAAAGAGACTATATCCTTTTGGTTGGCAATTTAGGAATAGTATCAGAATCTTAAATGCATGGTATCAGCTATGGTCCTGACACAGAACAGATGGCACTTTCAAATTGGGTATTGCAAGCAAACAATAAGAGTTTAGGGAAACCAACAAAGGATGGCACTGTGACTGAGCCTGGCCAGAGTGGTGGAATATTCTCACTCTAGCACAGCGAGGGCAAGGAGAAGGGTTTGGTTAAGCAAACCTTGAGCTGTACAGAAGGATACCCTGACCAGAGCTATGGCCTTTGGTAGGAGGATGTTCTTGCTGGCAAGGAGGGTGTTAGGAAAAATAAATACCTCGAATTCACTCTCCTCCCATCTTCCAATCTCATGTCAGCACTAACTGTTAGCAAAACTCAGTAATACGTCAGAGGCAAAGGAGGCCATGGATGCAATCCCTCTGCTTCATCCTCCTCAGGCAGGAACATGGTGCTGAAGTTTGGAGAGTGTGGCTGCAGGGAGAAACAAAAAGTTTGACTCAGCAATCCTGTTTCTACAATGCTTTCAAAATCAATATTCCAACAGGCTTTCAAAGATAATCCGTACAGCATTTTTTCATAATTAAAAAAAAAACTGGAAAGTTCCTAAATTTCCATTGAGAAGGGAAAGATTAAATAAAGGCATGCTCATAGTATGGGATACTACGTAGCTATTAGGAAAAATAAAATAGAATCTATATGGGTTGATAAGAAAACATATCCAAGGTGTAGTCATGTGAAAACATTGCAAAACTAGCAAACAACAACAAAAAAAAAACAAGTTACAAATCAATATATAGAATATGACATTATTTTTTAGGGCAAAAACTCTAAGCACTGACATGTACATCGAATATTACATACAAACTTCATTGGGGATGAGAAGGCAGAGAGAAATTTTAGTAGTACCTTCCCTGGATAGACTTTTATTGTTTGAAATGTTTACAACATATTTATACATTAATTGTGTAATTGGATAAGCCTGTAAAACAGTGCATAGAAAACCTTGGGCTAGGCACAACTTGTAAATTCCTGGTGAACACAAGCTGATATCCTTCTTAGTCCTTTTTTTTTTTAAAAAAAAGTTTTATTTATTTTTATACAAGAACCAGGGTACAGGCCAGATGCGCAGGATGGTGAGAGGATCCACCAGAGACAGAGCAGGGAACAGAACAGGCAGACTGATGAAAGACACTGCTGAGGGGAGCAGCGGGCGAGACACGAGAGGTATGCTGTGCCATGTGGGATTCTCACCGACTGGCCGGGATGGAGCCTGTGCTGCAGAGGCTGTGGACAGCTTCACAGTGCGGCGCTCAAGCACCTGTGCCACCAGGGAGGCCCTCCTCCTTAGTCCTTTTCCTTCCTTGTCTGTTTCTACTCCGCTTGCTAGGCACTGAAGGTCTTGATGTTCAGTCTCAGTCCTGCCCCTTGCTAGGGCAATGCTTGGCAAACCTGGAGAATGACGCTGCTTCATTCTTCAGCCTGTTGGACATCGGGTGTGCTCACGGAGCTTTCCCCTTGCCCTTTGACTCTTGTTATATTAGCTAGTTTCTAGAGCCAACTCCATTATATTGAGGCTTAGACAGGATGCAGGAAATGCACACTCACCCTTACCCATATGGTAGCTGGAATCTTTGACTTTCCATCTGAGTCACACATCTTCTCTGTTCCACATTCTCCTTTTACTTCATCTCTTTCCTAGTTCCTGATTACTTAAGTCCTCCCATTTGGCATCCACAATGTGTTGGTGCTCGAGCTTACCACTGTCACTTTCTGTTGTTTCATTCTGGCATGTTTAAATTGCACTCTGCCAAGCTGCTGCTTTAGCGAGATGGAGGAGCCACTGCTGTGCCTAACCTTAACTGACAGCCCTGCTTGCCATGGCCACCTTTCCTCCCTGATCTGTGAATCTGACCCCAGAAGGCCAAGTCCAGAGAAGTTCCTGTCTTGTTTTTCTAATGCACTAAGATCTGTAGTCCTGCTCTGGATCCAGCTTGCTTGTTTGGGCCCTACCCATCTTGCCTGGCTCTTCCCAACATTCTTTCACCGAAGTATCTCACCTTGCTTCATATAGATTCAAGTTCTTCTGTTTTGCTATAAATCAACCTAGAATTGTGACAGGGAAACCCCAAAAGGAAATGGGATACCCTAGGTTTATGTCCTCACCCGTGCACTTAAAAAGACTCAAGACAATACCCGAAGGCAGGCACACAGAGAAAGGTTAGTAAAAGGTTTAAGAAGATGTGGTATACATACACAATGGGATATTACTCAGCAATCAAAACAGATAAACTCATGCCGTTCACAGCAACGTGGATAGAGCTGGAAGGGATTATATTCAGTGAAATAAGCCAAAAAGAAAAAGAAAAAATATCAGATGATTCCACTAATAGGAGGAATGTAGAGGAACAGAATAAGGGATCAGGAAAAAAAAGTAATTATAATAAATTTAAAAATAAAAATCAACAGGCAACTATAAATCAGAGACATTTTGCAGGGGAGGAGGAGGGAGTAGCATCAAAACAGGGGAAGGAAGAGCACAAAGGACTATGGTGATGGTGCACGGGTGTCTTGGTGGTGGGAAATTCACAGGGATTGCACCTGAGAGGAGAAAGCATACATTGTACAAAAATGAAGAATGATATAAAAATATATAAAATAAAAATAATAAAATAAAAGATTTATTTATTTATAAGGGAAATAGGGAAATGAGAAGAGAGTGGAGAGAGAGAGAGAGAGAGAGAGAGAGAGAGAGAGAGAGAGAGAGAGAGAGAGAGAGAGAGAGAGGTTAATTGTTCAATACATCCTGCCGGTAATGCAAGGAAGTGTGGGTCCACACTGAAGGCAGGCAAAGCCAAGAGCCCCAGGCCCACATGTGTTCAGTTTTATAGCAAGGATGGCTACTTAACTCCACCCTTAGTTCCCAGCAACCCCGGTTCAATAAGTCAACAGTCACAGCAGATTCATGGCATGATGGGAGTTGTGATCCTTGGCAACTGGAATCTCTTTGACATGGAGTTCGGGGCAGAGGCCATAAAACATTAGTGGGTGGAGTTCATTCAGGAAATATTGTTCCCCCAACAGAATTACAGTAAATTCTTAAGTCTCACTGTTACTGAGTGGTTCTCAAAGTGTGGTCCCTTGACTAGCATCATCAGTATTAGCTGGATACTTGTGAGAAATGCAGATTTGAGGCCTTACCCATCCCACCAGATTAGAAGGTCTGGGGTTGAGGCCCAGCAATCTATGCTTTAATAAGCCTTCCAGGTGATTCTGATGCTTAGTGAAGTTTGAGAAACACCGGTCTAGATAGTCTTGCTGTCCAACAACATCTTTTCTTTTCTTTTTTTTTAAATATTTATTTATTTATACAAGTACTGGGTACAGTCAGAAGCGCGGGAGGGTGAGAGAATTCACCAGAGCCAGAGGGGAGAGCAGAGCAGGCAGACTGGCGAAGTACACTGCTGAGGGGAACAGTGCGGGCAGCAGGAGAGGTCTGTGCTCCATGTGGGACCCTCGCAGGCCGCGGGGGATTGAACCTCGGGGCAGAGTCTGCGGGCAGCTTCGCAACCCAGCGCTCAACCGCTGCGCCACCGCGGAGGCCCCAACATCTTTTAAATTGAAGCTCCCAAGCTTTACTGTATGTAGGAATCACTTCTGGAACTTGTTATAAATACAGATTCCAGAGTTCTACCCCTTAGACAAGCTGTTTTTATAGTGCAAGATTCAGAAATCTTCACTGAACAAACAAGTAAAATCCCGGAGAAGATACACTGAAAAGCTTTGCCTGAGCTTCTGATGGACCCCAAGGTCTCTGGTGTGCAGGGAGTTGTTCCACTAATCAATGACCCAGGAGCCTCCCTGATAGCAAAATTAGCCTCATTCCACACTCAAGTGGATTCCCCCCCTTCACCACCTTCCCCATTTACGTACTTCCTGTTGCTGAGAGCCTAGCATGTGTCATACTGGGTCCAATACAAAAATGACAATGATTCAGAAGGGTCGAATGACTATCCAGTAAAAAGATATTCAATTCAAATGGACTAGTATTTCCTCTCTATGATAGTAGGGGAGATGTACTGTGAGATGGATTTTTTTTAACTTTGATTCCTTCTCCACTTTAGTCAGGAAAGCTCTCCAGCTCACAGACAAACTGCTCACCACATGCTTGCATTAACTCAAATACTGCACTCACCCAAGAAGTACAGAGAGGCTGATCTAGTGATTATTATCTAGTGATTATAAATGAGTGATTACATAATAATTATATAAATACTGCCTGGTAAGTCTTTCTCTCCCTTATCATTACAGTTGAGCATGCATTTTGAGGGCATAGTCGTTAGTGTGTAGCTTCCACCTATTGGTGTGCTTAATAACCTGTATCAAGCACATGTGTCTGTTGTTTTCCTTTTTTGCTGCTAAAAGTAAATCTATCATCTTTCTTCTTTGTTAGTAGCCTCCTGTTATTTTCCAAATTTCCCCCCATTTGCAACCTCTCAAACCATGTTCGTTCCAGCCAAGTCCTTGGAATCTCTGGAGCTTCTTGAGTTGATTGGATTCACTCAACTCAATGAGTGTTTAGATCCTGTCTGGCCCTCACCTAGCAACTCAGCCTAGAGGATTTGGATCTTCCTGGGCCTGGTCCAGTCTGACTCACCACTCAAAGCTGGGTTCCCATGACATTTGCTTCATCAAGCTGATGCAGCAGCAAAGCATAGGTCTCTTCTGTCCCACCAGTTAAGTGCTCCCATTTCACTTCTTAACCCTCTAGGCAGAACGAACTTTGTTTTCTTACATCCCAAGGGAAAAGGTGATAGGGAAAGCAAACTGGCACCAACCAAAACCTCCAGATGTTTGTGTTGCAAGGATGGACATACTGAACCTTGCCCACTCAACCCTTCTACTCCTTTGTAACTCTGGACAAATAACCCTGCCTCTGCCTGAGAGCAGGATGGTGGTCTTTCAGACACGAGTCTGCTACCCTCCTCAATTTGCTGATGAATTAAAATACTTTTCTTCTCCTCAAACTCTGTTTCTTTTTATTGGCCAAGGGAACCAAGATTGGCATTCTGATAACAAAGCCTTCCTGGACGGGTTCCCTCCCTCACTACCTGTGTGCGTCGTATAGCTCTTTATGCTACTCATAGTTCTTTTGTACAAGGGACTGGAAAAAGACCATTTGTAATTAAACAGTGTGCTGTATCCCACCTGGGTCTCAGCACTATCACCACCACAGCCTAAGTTCGATCCCCGGCCAGGGAGCTGACCCACATGGCACAGCAGACCTCACCTGGCTCCCTCACTGCTCCCCTCAGCAGTGTATCTCAGTAGATCCACCTGTTCTGCTCCCCACTCTGTCTCTGATGAATCCTCTCACCCCCTGTACTTCTGCCCTACACCTTAGTTCGTCTACGCTAGAAAAAAACAAAAACAAAAACATACAATCTTCTCAGCAAAACAGCTTAATTCCAAAGGGAGAAATTCCACCAGGAACAATGAGAAATTCCACTTAAGAGCAAAGCATAAAGTTACTCTCTAGTTCTGGCAAAATGCAGACCTGGCTCTAAGCCTGCCCACCCGCACCTATGCAGGTGTCTCTTTCTTAATAATCCTGCTCCTTTCAAAAGGCAGCTTCTTGCTCTTTAATAACTGCCCATTTGTGCCTATGCCAATGTCCCTTTTTCCTTTCTCCTTCCTTAACAAACCTGAGCTTTTGACTTGCAATAAAACTTCATTTCTAACTCACTCATACTGGCTTCCAAAGACATTCTTTCGGTCCAGGGTCACTCAGCACCCTTGGGCCCCATCAGGAAGACTCAAGTTCAGTTCTTTTTACTCCCTACCTGACCGCATAATTTGAAGCAGATGGTATTCTTTGTCTGTCTACTCCTAAGATTGCAGTGTGTGTGTATGTGTGTGTGTGTGCAGGTATACCATAAATTCCAAAATTCTACACATGCTCCCTCTTGGGGCCTAGAAGTTCCTGCGTGCCTGAGCGCCTCACAGCTTCCCGAGGTGTGCATGCAATTTAGGCCCAAACCCTGACACCAGAGGACACTAAATTTTTATTTGGATTTGAGTACCTCTTAAAAATAAATGCACATAACATCTAGAACCACCCCCAAAGGACTCATTTTTACTATCTCTTTATGAAAATAACAAATAGGTGTTAGAGCTGAATATTATAAGCAACTATTTCAAGGAAGTTTTCTTGAGTTCAGTTTTCCTTTCTCAAGGACATTGTTGTGCTCTCTGCATAATTGGCAAATTAGATATTATGAAAGGGGAGAAGCAAAAAGAGCAATGAAGACTGTGAAATGCCAAGAGGGCAGCAGCAGAAGCAAGTAATGACCGGGGCTGTTTCCTGAGCTAGCACCGGGCAGGTGCAGTTCCCTTTCTAGGGAGAGCCAATAAATAGTGCTGCAGAAAGACAAAACAAGCAGGTGAGGGCTTTGGGGTGCTGGGGTGCTGGTGACTGCTTTGCAAATATTTTAAGTGCTGCATTTTTTTTTACTCTTTTTCTTTCCAGGGATATTACCTTCCAGGGATATCACTTATGTGACATGGCCTGGCCACTCTCTGATGCCTTGTTAGACTGGCTCTTCTGGTAGAAATGAACCAGGAGCAGAAATTCGGGCTTCCATGAGAACTTTAAGCCAGAGACAAGCAAGATCATCTGGGGACTGGAATCAGAACAAGATCCACTGTGGCCTCAGCCAGTACTGAATATTTCCTGTAGCAGTCACAGCAGCATTTGTGTTTCTAAAGTCTAGGCTTCGGGCCTCCCTGGCGGCGCATGAGGTTGAACACAGCACTATGAAGCTGTCTGCAGCCTCTGCAGTGCCAGTTCGATCCCCGCCAGCCTCGGAGCAACCCACATGGTGAGCAGACCTCTCCTGTCCAGCCCGCTACTCCCCTCAGCAGTGTATTTCTTCAGTCTGCCTGTTCTGTTCCCCGCTCTGTCTCTGGTGAATCCTCTCACCCTCCTGCACATCTGGCCTGTACCCTGGTTCTTGTATAAATAAAATAAATCTTAAAAAAAATAAATAGACTAGGCTTCTACACAACCAATGTAGTGCCTTTCAAGAAAATTGCAACCATTTTTTGGCAAAGAAAAAAAAAAAGTCGCTAGAGAGTGACCCTCAGATTCCTGAGGGGAAACTTCGGCACATCAGACAATGAGCAAGATGGCTGCAACATGGGAAGATAAGGAGGCGTCCAAGTCAATTTGGGTCTCAAAAGGGCTCATGATGTCATAGTTTCTGAGCCCCTTTCCAAGGTCTTGAATTCTTGCTCAGAAATCGTAATTTGTAAAGAATAAATCCCAAGTTTAGTTTGGATTTATTTTGATGATGAGGAGGTCCTAGGGTGCTGAAGGACCCTGGAGATTCTTGACTTCTGGGCAGGAAAGAATTCTTGCAAGAGTCAGAAAAGGTGAGTTAGAAATGAAGATTTATTGTGAATGATTGTAATGGGGTTCAGATGTTGGGGTTTGGTGAGTGGAGCTCTTGGGTCCCTCTACAAAATGATTTTAGCAGAGTCACTTGTTCAGCAGCACACAGAAAATTTATTAAGAAACGGGAAGGGGGGCAGGGAAGCAACATCTGCATGGACACAGGTGGGAAAAGAGCTGCATTTTAAAGTGGTGGGTTTTGTTGTTGTTTTTTTTTTTTTTTTTTTTAGGAAACGGAGATACCTGCATAGACACAGGTGGGCAGACTTAGGGCAAGGTCTGTGTTTGGCCAGAGCAAGGGGTATCTTTACATATATTTGTAACAGTGTAATCCCATAAAAAGGGGAGGTTCCTTGTTCCCTGCCCTGCCTAATGAAAGAAGGAGCTGAGCAGGGAGGAGCACTGAAGAGGAAAGAGGAAAAGACTTAGAGCAGAGATTTGGAAGATGTACATGGAGCAGAGACAGACAAGTGAAGAAGTTCCACTTGCTTCTCAGCTTTGGACTGATGCCAGGGACTTGGGGGACATGGATGGACACATATGAAGTTAGTGTTAGGGGGAAAGGATGTCCTGAGCTAATCCCATACAGGCTTTGTGGACCCACCCCCACTCCAGACTAAAGCCATCAAGACATTGGGAAAGACAAATCCCGTCACCACCAAAGGGAGGGTGGCTGGGACCTGAGGGTGGAGTTGGGCAGCCAGGTTGGATATAAAAACCAAACACGTGGGCCTTGGGGGGCTTGCTGTCGCTCGCCTCCTGGCTTCATGGCTCCTGGCTTGCAGCCAGCTCTCAGAGCGCCATTTGGGATTCCTGATCAGCGGATTGGGTAGGACGCATTTAAAACTTTGTCTCCCGCTTTTCTCCCAGAGCTGTACATTTCCTCATTTCCCCTTCCCTTGTAAATAAACCTTTTATTAACCTTTCACGTGTGCCTGCAGTAGAGCATTGATAAGTCCTTTTAAGCGCACGGGTGAGGACCCACAGTCAGGCACCCCGTTTTGTATCGGGGTTGCTCTACTACATTAGGACGTACAGAGACACTTGGCTGAGAGACATGGGGAGGCTGACGATGGCAATGGTCACCTTGATATGTACATTGCTTTTGCTCCTTCCCTCCCAGACTTGCCTGACCCCTTCTGCCCCTGTCCTGTGGGTCCCCACCAGAAGGTGCCTTAGATTTTTCATGAGCTTTCAGACCTCAGTGGCCCCGATTTGGGGCCAACCCTGTTTGACTGGGCATTTACCCACCAGGGGATGGGTAACTTTGGGTGTTTCATTGGGAAATTATTATCCTTTGTTCTCTCTCTATGCACACTAAAGAACTTGTTTTGTCTTTATGTGGGGGACAGCAGAACCCATTTAGAGAATGCAAGTTTGGGGCTTCCAGGGTACCCCTGAGTTTGCACTCTTAACATTTTTAAATGGAATTTTTGTATTGTTCTTGGTGGAATTGCTCATTTTAGAGTTGTTGGTTTGCTGAAAAGATTTTTTAACTTTTCTTACCCTCACCTACCTCAGGTTCCTGGATTTGCCTGCATATCTTCCATAGCTGTTTAAGTGTTTAAGGACTATGTTAATCACCCCATCTCTGCCTCAGGCGGTGAGTAGTCTTGGGACAGGAGTCAAGGTACTCTGTTCAGGGGAGCAGCAAGCAAGACAGGAGAGGTCTGCTGAGTCATAAGTGGGTCAGCTACATGGTCCCATGGTTGGGGATCCAACTCAGGCCTTACCAGTCATTTTGATACCGGAATTGTAGTTTTTCAGGCCTAGTCTCCTAGCCAGGAACGGACCTCAGGCTGCAGGGTTAGCTCTGAGTCCCAGCCACTAGACCACCATGGCTTGGTGTTGCACGAAGCTGCAGCTGGAACTTCACAGACACTCAGGCAAGCAAATGAGAAGAGGCAGATTTGTTTAGAGAAGGAAAAATATATTGAGGAGAGAAGGAACAGAAATAAAGTGGGACTCCAAGGCCATGGAACCAGGCCAGGGAGGGGCAAGGAAGCCCAAGTGAAGTCGTGTCTCTGGGAATATAACCTTCTTTCCCTAATTATTCTAAAGCTACAACAGTCTCTTTGTGATTGGTTAGTTCTCGGTGGTCTCACTCACTGCCTAAATGTCTCTGTGCCCAGAACTAAGTCTCTGTGTCCCAACCCTTATCTTTTTTTCTTCATTGTCCTCTATTTGGAATGTCCTGTTGACCCTAAGGTCATAAAGTAAGTCCCTAATGTCATAAGTCTTGGGTTGTTTGATTAGTTCCCTTTGGAATTTGTTGCCCTTATCTCTGGAGCCTTCCTTAACTCTCTGGAAGTCCCTGCACTGTCCTTGAGGCTGCCTAATTATCCCTAACTTGCCCTAGGATTCAAAAGTGCTGCGATTTAAACCTTAGGCCACCAGGGAGGCCTATCATAAGTCTTATACATTAAGAGTGTGTTTTGTCTTTATGCAGCAGGTGGCAGAACCCATTTAGAGAAGGCAAGTTTGGGGGTCCCGGGGTGCCCCTCATTCTGCCCACTAACAGTTGGAAAAAGATTTAGAGTGGAAGAATTCTACAGAGGGCAAATTTTATTTCTCCGCAATAAATCTAAGTTCTCTTTGGCAAGTTTAACAGCTTCAGATTTACTGTAGACTCATAGTATATTGACAGAGCTTGTCAATATCTGGAAGTAAAGCTGTTAAACATACTATTTGTTTATTCTTTGTTGTTTCTTTTCTCATGTGTACTTGAAATGGCTATGTAAGGGAAAAATTAATAAATTAATAATAGGGAATAATCTGGTGAAGAGAGAAATAAATTAATTTATATGTTGAGATAAGATGCTTAAAATTCTTTGAAGGAAACAGTTTCTTTTTTTCCCCTTAGGGAGAAATTCCTCTGATGGGGCTTTGTGTCGGAGTAGTTAAGTGATAAAACAGCTCATGTAGAAGTAGTTACAAGGTTATAATGGAGGCTGAGTAGAGAATTTGGGATGAAGGTGTCACAGGATCAGAAACTTCAAGTGGGGGTAGAAGTGATGAACATAGTTATTAAACCAGCTATAGAAATGAAAAATCCTTAGCCACCAGCTGCAATAGCAAATATCAGACTGCTATGAAGCTATGAAAGTATCAGGAGGTGCAGAACATAGGTGAGGATGGAGATGGAGGCCATTGTAGACAATCACCACTCCTTACAAATCAATCTTGTCACACCCTAGCAGTGACTGATCTAACAATAGGTAACAATGCCTCAAAGGAAAGGACTCCTCCTCAAAAGAAGAATGCTATCACTACAATTTCCTTTTTTTTTTTAAGATTTATTTAGCTTTTATACAAGAACCGGGGTACAGGCCAGGTGCACGGGAGGGAGAGAGGATTCGCCAGAGACAGAGTGGGGAAAAGAACAGGCAGACTGACGAAATGCACTGCTGAGGGGAGCAGCGGGCGAGACAGGAGAGGTCTGCTTCGCCATGTGGAATTCTCGCAGGCCAGCCAGGATCGAACCTGCACTGCAGAGGCTGCGGACAGCTTCACAGTGCTGGGCTCAACCGCCCGTGCCAGCAGGGAGTCCCATATCACTACAATTTCTGTGCTTACAAAATTTCTGCCCGATTTTGATTCTGCAGGTGTTTCATTTCACAAACTTTTTCCTTTTGCAAAGCAGCAGCGACGGCTCTCCTCCCAAGACTGCCCATCTGTGACTATACAGGTGTCTCTTATTTTTCTTTCTCCTTTTCCTAATAAACCTGTCCTTTTAAAATGTGCCCTTCGCCTACTTGTGTCTGTGCAGACGTCTTCATCTCCTGGGTAAGCTCTCCACGTGCTGCTGAAAGGGGAGATCTGCAGAAACTTTTCTCAGAGGTCACCCAGGTACCCTGCTTACTGAACCCAACATCTCATCACAACATCAGGTTAGCCATTTTGTTAATAGTTACCCTTGCTAAAAGTTGTAGTGATAATTTAAAAAAATAATAATAATTCAGTGAAAATTACTCACCAAAAAACTGGATATTGTGTTGTAAAATGAGGGCCAGCCCTGGCTAGCAGCTAATGTCCCCAGTACTGAACTTGAACTTGTCCTGCAGTGGAAGTGCAGTTCTGCCACTCACCTGCAAGGAGACTTGATGAAAATTAACCTGCAAAAGGCTATGTTTGCATGGGCAAAGCAAGTTTAATCATATATTTGGTAGGGAAGCTGTAATAAGTGAGGCAATATGCGAGAAGTTCTTGATGTACTTCCAGGCTATATCACTTCTCAAAAAGATGTCAACTCTTAGGGCCTCCCCGGTGCGCAGCGGGTTGAGCACAGTGCTGTGAAGCGGTCCACAGTCTCTGCAGCGTGGGTTCAATTCCTGGATGGCCGGGGAGATTCCCACGTGGTGCAGCAGACCTCTCCTGCCGCCCGCTGCTCCCCTCAGCAGTGCTTTCAGTCTGTCTGCCTGTTCTGCTCCCCGCTCTGTCTCTGGTGAATCTCTCACCCTCCGGCGCCTCTGGCCTGTACCCCAGCTATTGTATAAATTAAAAAAAATAAATCTTAAAAAAAAAAAAAAGATATCGGCCTTCCCCGGTGGTGCAGCGGTTGAACGTGGGGCTACGAAGCTGCCCGCAGCCTTTGCAGTGCCGGTTCGATCCCTGGCCACTGTTAAAGCACACAGGTGCCAAGTCCAAGAACAACTGAGACCCAAGTTTGATGCAAAAGCAAAAGTAGCCTTTATTAGCTAGCTTGAGCTAGGGTCCGAACCCCCGGAGTGGAACCGACACAGTGACAGCGCTCAGACAGCGGTATGCCTTTAAATAGGCATACAGAATGGGTCCCTTAGGGTAATCTGACAGCTTTAGATGTGGATTCTAGGAATCTGACTGTTAGGGTAATCTAATGGTTACAGACGCCGGTTCTTAGAATCTAGGATTCCAGGAATTGCAACCTCACTGTCAGTTAAGCTCTTAAAATGGCTGCTGTACTTTAAAATGGCTGCTGTTATGCTCTATTCTTACAGCCACCAGCGAGGGTCCCACATGGCACGACAGATCTCTCCTGCCACACCTGCTGCTCCCCTCAGCAGTGTAGTTCATCAGTCTGCCTGTTCTGTTCCCCACTCTGGCTCTGGTGAATTTCTCACCCTCCCATGCTTCTGACTGTACACAGTGCTTGTATAAATAAATAAATAAATCTTTTAAAAAAAAATATATCAACTCTTAATAGTCTCGTAGTGGTCTCAGTTATCTTGGCTAATATTTAGAATACTCAATATGAAGGAAAAGTAATCTATCCCAGAAATACTACATTTGTCAAGTTTTCTTCTAATATACAATAGGATCCTATTATAATTTATCATTAAAATCTACATAGTTCACATTACATATCGTGTAGAACTATGTTTTCCAAGCAGAAAATATGCCTAGGTGGGCAAGGATACTGAAAACAATTTACAAAAAATACTTAAAAGTTTAATTCATACGAATCAACATGATACTGGGGGAAGGGTTGAAACTTTTTTTTTTAATCAATAAGTAGCCCTAGAGTAACAAGTGTTTTCGCATAAAACCGGCAAAATCTCTCTAAGGCTTTATTGTGTCTAGAAGTGTGCCAGCAATGACAAAAACAAGTGCAATATTCTATGAACATCTTATTGTTGTTCATGCAAACATAGCCAACAAGTTAAACCTTATTGACTCCAATTTTCTTGAAAAGTTTTATTTCATTTTCAAAAAAAATCAACCTCAAATGAATGCGAAACATGTTTGCTCTGAGTTGCATGTCATTTTTGTTAAATTGGGTTTATATTAAGGTTTTCTGGTAGCATTGTAATGTGCCCTTGTGTCTATTTGTTGTGTGGCTTGGTGCTTCGTGTAGGTTATCATGTTGTATTTCATTGAATCTACAATGCTTTGATTGTATGATTCACCATTATTTAATGGAACAGGAAAATACTGCCACTTAAATTATGGCACAAATCTTTCTTATCATCTGGAATTTCTATTGGTACTATCTGAAAGAGCTTTTTTGTACTTATGCGAATATAGATTTTTATCATATATCATACTTGTGCATACATAAGAGGAACGTGAATGAAATAAATTGATTGATGATTCCTAAAACATTTTACATTTAGAGAAAGTGATTTTTTTGAGTACTTCTGGGCTCAAAGTTATTGATGTGCATGTTTTTTTGCTTCACATAGTAATATCTTCTGTGCCAGCTAGCGTATGTTGATAAATGCAAAAGTTTGTTGTTGTTTTTTTTTTTTTAAATGTGCTCCTCTATTGTCTTCAGAATTTTGTTACAAAGCATTGTGCAAATTTTGGAAGCTTTGATTTGACAATGCAATGTCCATCGAAGATTTTTCAGATGACAATCAGTACTGGTATTGCTTTATCAAATGGTCCTTAAGTGGTCTATTGTTTGAGCTTTCAAAGGGTTGGAGATGTCCAGTCATGTCATTAAGAAAACAATCAAGTTTTCCCACGTGCAGATTAATGACAGCTACATCATTAATGACAGCGCTGCCTATCTGATAGCAATTGTAAGATGCCATTTATTTTAGGCTATATCCTGATTTCAGAGATGCTCAAATATGAAACATTGTCTTACTATTAACAAGACATAATAATATATGACATATCAAAATAATGTACTTTTAAACAGTCTATTGGACTGAATGTTTGTGTCCTCCTCCTTCCTTCCCATTTCTCCTAAATTCATATGTTAAAATCCAACCCCCAAAGTGACGGTATTAATAGGTGGGGCCTTTGGACAGTGATTGAGTCACAAGGGCAGAGTCCTCCTGAATGGAATTATAAAGAAACTTGACAGAGCTTCCTTCCCCCTGGTCTGCCAATACCAAGCGTGGATACAAAAAGAACTTGGGGTCTGCCACGCAGAAGAGGGTCCTCACCAGAACTCTACCATGTTGACACCCTGATCTTGATCTTCTAGCCTCCAGAACTGTGAGCAATAAATTTCTGCTGTTTATAAACCATCCAGTCTGTGATATTTTGTTATAGCAAACTATCATAAGAAAGGTGACTGCTTTTAGTTTAAGTAGTCCAAACTAAATGACTCACACAGAAACGTTAAGATTTTGGCTTGAACGCATTCGCCTGATCTTATAGTCAGGCATGAGGAATTTATGCCAAATACAACCAACTGGAAACAAAATTCTTGGTTTGTTTTCAGAGGCCTCAGTTCCTGTACAACACATCCATCATTATCTCCTCCTTCACCACTTCCTCCTTTTCTTTATCTTCTCCTACATTGTTGTTTTCCTTTCTATGCCTTTCAGGCAGTGTCAGTATTATGACATAGTAAAATAGAAATGATTGGCGGTATGCTCTGTCAAAGGAGAAACCCATATTTAGCAAGGTCAAATCATATTCATGCCATATCACATTTTTTGCACTACCCTCAATTAATTATGTTGATACTTTGTTTAGCATTTTTGGCACAGGAGAGGCAAATGTGCTATAATAATTCCAGAGGAACCCAGATGAGAACAATTTCATAAGCTTATGTAAGCCAATTTAAAAGAACTCTGGGTTCATTTGTTGAGTATTCATTATTTAATAGTTACTCGTATATGCCAGATACACTTTTCTAAAGTCCCAGTTGTGAGTAAATATAGATATAGACCTACCCATTGTGGGTCTTACAATCTGGTGAGTTCAAGTTCTATCCCTAATATGATGATGCTCCAGTTAATTTGAATTCCAAATTTGTATGTCTAACTATCTACTCAGTATTTATACATGAATATAGCCTCAGTGTCACAATGTCCAAGACTGGATTTCTGGTCACTTCCCACAAACTTCCAGCAAAGAAAAGTAAATGTAACTATCTTGTTGGCACCTTACCTCGTGGCATCAGGATACTTCCCCCTTCCGTGATTGGCTGTGCTCCTTTCGGCCCAGTGCGCATGACGACCTCGGGCGCACCAAATAAGGGCATGTGCCCTTCCGGGATTAGCTTCTTTTGACCCAGTGCGCATGACGGCCTCTGGCGCACCAAATAAGGTTATGTGTTTAATCATTGGCTAGGCGCTGCTGGCCTGCTTCTTCCGCTTCCGGTCCCCAGCTATAAAGCCCCGCTGAAACCGAAAGTAAAAGAGACCTGCGATAGCTGAACGAAGAGTGCACATGTCTCCCTCCGTGGTGTACCCCTGTTCTTCAGGTCGCTGCTCTCCCCTCGAGAACCTCGTTGATCAGTCCGCGGGCTCGGGCACTATCTCTTCAGATTTTCCTACTTTAGTATATGTTACCTTTGTTAATACAGTATCTCAAGGAAGAAACATAGAGGTTTCTATGTTTCAATCCCCCTTTCAATCCAGTTTTTTCTCTATCACCAGGTCCTGTTAATTGTACCTCTTAGCACCTCATAGCTCAGTTAACTTCTCTCCATTTCACCATCACCTCCTATGCCAAACTACTGTTGTGTTTCATGTAAACTGCTGTAAAATCTAACAGATTAATCTCCAGACATCAATCTTGACCCTTTCTCCAATCCATCTTTCATCCAGCAGCCACGACTGACATAAATGTGAGCATGTGTTTTTTAATTGATTGCTTTCTCCTCAGCATTTAGAAGATTATTTGGCAATTGGAAGCTCTATAAATATTTGCTGACTACATAAATGAACATTTGCTCTTTCCTTAAGATGTCAAAGATATTAATCTTTACAGTGTTCTATCACATCACCCTACAGTACCCAACTGCCTGTCCCTGCCTAGTGGTCCAGTGTCATCTCTCCTCAGTACCCCACCCAGAAGCTTCTTAACTTTTGCTGCTCCAGCCAAACTGGGCTTCTTTAAGCTTCTCAAACAAATCCTTCTCCCTCTTGTCAGAGGATCTTCACATGTACTGTCTCCTTGACCTGGGCTGGCGGTCCTCCTTCCTTTAATAAGTGAAGTTCGCTTGCTGCCCCTCAAGAAAGCCCAACTTGCCTGCACACAGTTTTCTTTATAATTTGCCTTAGCGGTCCACACCCTTTCCTTTCAAACACTTTTCTCCATTTGAATTTACATATTCATCATTGTAATCAACGGGTTAATGTGTGTCTCCTCATCTAAATGGAAAGCTCCATGAAAGTAGAGAATGTCTTTCACTCATTAGCATGTACTTCTAACACCTTGCCTGACCTCTAGCTGGAACAATATAAACATCTATGAGATGAGGCAAATAGTTTCTTGAGAAACCCGTTGATGATTAATGTATAATCATTTTACAAAAACCTCTAAAAGTCATTTCAAATGACACCATTTGGGCACAATTACGGTATCATCTACTTTTTTTTTAAAGATTTATTTATTTATTTATACAAGAACTGGGGTACGGGCCAGATGCGCGGAAGGGTGAGAGGATTCACCAGAGACAGAGCAGGGAGCAGAACAGGCAGACTGACGAAATACCCTGCTGAGGGGAGCAGCAGGTGAGACAGGAGAGGTCTGCGGTGCCATGTGGGACCCTCACAGGCTGGCCGGGATCGAACCGGCGCTGCCGAGGCTGTGGACACCTTCACAGCATGGCGCTCGACCACCTGCACCACCAGGGGATCCCCATGGTATCATCTGCTTTTGCCATTCTTTCTTCCTTGCATGGGTGTGATGACTACCATAGACGATGTTGTGTGAGTGTTTTAATTGAGTTGGTTATCACCTTAAGGGAAGATAGTAGTGAAAGTACTCATAGAATACAAACTATAAACAGATAGACTCTTGAGTTCTTCTAGGTCTCTAGAGTTAAAACTTAAGTAGGTTATCATCTATAACTGTCATCAGGTAGCAAAACACTTTTAATTCACATTTCAGGACCCAAGAGAAAATGAAATAGGTAAAAGCAAATAGAATCAGTCATGAAGTTGAAGGTCTTGCTTTTTCACTTTGCCAAGTATCTGAGGGGAAATTATTTAATTCAGCCACTGAGTCAACGAGTCAGTCTAATTCTCTAAATCTGGTTATTTTGTAAAATGTATTTGTTCTCTCTATCACCAAAGATTATTTGCAGAAAATGTTTACTATAAAATTCTCTTTGCCACAGTTACTGAAAAAGAATATACAGATCCCATAATAATCAGACAATTGACATTTTTAAAGTAAGATTATGGTTCTCAAAGCCATTCTTTGTCAACCGAGATAAGTAAATTCTCCTTGTCCAGAAGAAAACTGAATTAAAAACTTGTAAAATTTTTCTAACATAATTTTTGAAAATTTATGACACTTTAGTCATTCAGTGACATGTTCTTACTGGAAATATTTGCAATTATTAAATAGTATTTTACCATATTTCAGAATTGAAAGCCCCAGCTGTTCTTCCAACTCTGTGTATATCAAATTCAGAAGATTTTTTTAAATCAAGGTAAAAAACTGCATTTTTCTTGGTAGGCATCCAAAGTGATCAATATGCTATGTAACAAGTATTTCCATATCACTTTATAGTTCACCACATGCATTGTCTAATCTGATTCTGAGAATAATGCTATAAAGATAAAATTCTTATTCTCTCCTGTTAATTGCCAAATGGCTATACTGAGGGTTACCCATTATTATCACATATTAAATGACAGAGATGGTATTTCATTCATGTCCTCATATTTCAAGTGCCATGTTTTTTTGCTTTATACCATTCTAAAAATAATTATCGGTGTTTCATTTATTGGGAGAATAAGTCAAAATAAATTGTTAAAAGTTTCAGTATTTCTAAGCATCAGTAAGGGAAATCTGAGGGGAAGAGAGTAATTACAAAGTGGCCTCAGATTTTTTGTTCTTTTTAATTCAGAATGATAAGAAATAGATTCAGCTAAAGATTAAAGTCAACATCTGTTCATTTATTAAGCTCCTAGTATATACCAGGCACTGTCCCAGATGGTGGGAATGCAAAGATGGCCCCGTACCCAGGACTTCACAGTCTTTAAGAGAAGATGAACATATAGAGCTAAGTCAACATGGTGAATAAAGTGAATAAAATGAGATAAATAGAAGGGTTTTGAGAACACAGAGAAAATTATCTACTAAGTCTTAAATATGTTAGAGAGGTGTTTTGACTGAAGATAGCCCCAAAGACTAACTGGACACACTATTGATGTTCTGTGAGGATAGAGGGTATTCTTACTTTATTTTTTTTCATATATTTTTACTTATTTATTCTATCCCCAGCACCTAGTACATGGCTATTTCCAATATATCAGTTTGTTTAACCAAATTGGACTGCCAGGTCAGAGATTCTAAGAAGAATCTTACAATGTTAGTCTCCTCTCTTGCAAACAAATATGACTGTAAAACCACATGATAAATGTCTTTTCAGTTCTTTAGCTGAATTTTTTTGCCATGAAAGAATTTCAAAAATTGATATCTTAAGGAAACCTGTGAAATATCCTTCTATTAAGATTTTGGACCACAGATTCTGTCTTTTTAAAAAAATGGTCTTACCTGAAATGAAGGTTATTAAGGTTTCCTCCAACCCAATGATCTTTTGACTTTTACCCCTGATTTCCTTTACTTACTATAAAAGTAATTTCATGTGCTGATCAGTGCAGCTTGTATTGAATGGCTTCACATATTATCATTGCAGTGAATACAATAAATTAAATGACCTCATTTAATCAGTTGCCAACTCTGTAAATTCTACCTCAAAATTGACTCTTGAATCTCTTCTCTGTTATTTTTTTTTTTTAATCGCTACTACCTAATCAGCTCTTGCCTAGATTTTGGCATTAAAATTTTAATTCCATACACCACAGAGCTTCCAATGTGATCCTGAGATTCTAGTTTTTAAAAACCTTTGATGGCACTCTATTGCTAATTGGATGCATTCAATACCCTTTGGCATAGTTTCCCAGGCCTTTATCCCTGAAAAGCGATTGCGTTAGAATGAATTATGGTGTGTTATTTGTAAACAAAGCAGTTGCAGACCATGATCAGTTAATTATTTCTATAAATTGAAGTTGCTTTTTAAAAATAGCTGTCTTGAATATCCTAATTTCTTAGCCCACCAAATATAGAGTTACAAAACAGAGTTACAAAACTGCTCTGTTTAAATCTTGAAAATACTATCTAAAAAAGAAACATTGCTCTCTTGGAGAAAGTGAAAGCTATGAAAATAACAACTTTCTCTACTGATAGAAGGCCCCTGTTGCATTCTATGATGGTGATTTGGAAATATTTATTTTAACAGGATTTGGATTATAACCATTTTTCATGCATCAACAGAGGTTCAGGAGTCAGTCTCTTAAATTCTATTGTCAATTCTACTGTCAACTGAGCCTGCCTTTAGACTCTCCAGGGTCTGCTAAAACTTTAACTGCTGAAAACTTTAAAGATATTGCCTCATTCAAAAATGCTATAGAGAGCTTGCCGTGTTGACTTAACTCCTGTATGAATGTGTAAGTTCTGTCCTTCACACTTTACTAGCCTACAACTGCCTTCCATGGTAATGGAGCCATTTTTTAATTGTTGCCTAAGCAATCAGGTACGTTGTACCGAATCATTAACCTTCTCCTGCCCTATCAAGAAGTCTTGCTTACTTGTATATACTAAAGAGAATATTTTAAGAAGAAGAAAAAATCCTAGTGAGTCAGAGAAAATAAATTGATTAAATTCAGCCTTCTCATTTTGTCTGTCTGGCACAACAGCTGGGGCTTAATTCAGAAAAGATAATGCAGTAGTTTGGGTCTTGAAATGTAAATTATTAAAGTTCTCTTTTGAAAAATATCTGCCACTTCCTTTCATTTTTATGCCTTGACTCTTGTTTCTTTACTGTTCCAAGGTAATAAGAAAAATGAGTAAAAGTCACTTAATATAGCTCTGGGGTATATAGAAAGAGTGAGCTCTCTTCCTATCTGCTATGCTGGGAGCATTCCAGCAAGCACTCTGGCAGGATAACCATTCTGGACTTGAGTCCTGATACCTCCATGATTGGGTATGAAGTTGATTCACCCATCAGAAGAGATTGTCCTGGTTGATATCATGGGAGAGAGTGTCTTTGTCTTTATCATTCTTTACTCTCATTGGTTCCCATAATCCTACTAAGGATCTCTTTATGGGAAATGAAGGGTGTTCCTGACTCATTAGCCACCTGCACACGTATGCAGAACTGAGGAGAAAAAAATTAAAGAAAAGGAAATATGAAAATGCAACCTGAACCCTTAAAACCTACCCCCAATTCTCTCATTCTTGTCTCTCTGGGCTTCTCCAATCAAGTTCCCTCCAGGACTGAGTTTAAGGTCCAGCTATGACCTTATACATCCAAGGGATGCAATAGACAACCTTAGTAGAGAAGGACAGGTGGAAGGGTGGGCGTAGTGGTCATAAGAGGTGGCAGAAGTTCTTCAGATTGTAGCTTTGCTTGAAGGAAGAACACTTGCTTGGTGCTAAAGGTAAAGCAGAGTTTGATGTGGTCAAGAATGGAAAACATCCTTAAGCTGACAATAATAATTATCAGAAACTGCATCTATCTCAATAAGATGTATTGGGAACAAATCTAGATGCTTTACATGTGTTAACTGATTGAGCCTTCAATAACACTGTAAGTTGAGTATTGCCAATCACATAGCATATACAATGAAACTCAAGTCAATAGAGACTTGCATCTCTTGCATAAGGTCTTATAACTAATAAGAAGTAGGAAAAGAGTAGGAAGAGAATACAAACTCTGTGATGACACTATTCTTTTTTATTAGGTATTATTTATTCATGTATTTTATTTATTCGTTTATTTTTCTTTGTATATTTTTTGGAGTTAACATTGGGTTACATTATTGTTTCCATTGTAGAAGTATAGGATGCCCCCTTTCAGGCAATGTTGCCATAGTGTACTCACCACCATAGACCCTGGTGTTCCATCCCTTCTTTGTTCTCATATGACATTGCTTTACCTTTTTAAAATATTTATTTATTCATGCATACAAGAACTGGGATACAGGCCAGATGTGTGGGACGGTGAGAGGATTCACCAGAGACAGAGTGGGGAACAGAACAGGCAGACTGACTGAAATACACTGCTGAGTGGAGCAGCGGGCGAGACAGGGGAGGTCTGCTGCACCATGTGGGTATCTCCCTGGCTGGCCGAAGATCGTACTTGTGCTGCAGATGCTGCAGACAGCTTCACAGCTCTGCTCTCAGTCACCTGCACCACCAGGGGAGGCCCTCATATGACAGTTTTTCATGTGTCATAATTTTTTTTTTTAAATTTATTTTTTACATCATTGTTCATTTTCTATTAATTATGTTTTTTTTTTATTTTTTACATCACTGTTCATTTTTAAACAATATTTGCTTCCCCCACCCCCTCAGGTGTAGTCCCCATAGTTTCCTTCACCAATGCACCCGTGCACCGTCACCTCAGTCCCCTGTGCTCCTCCTTCCTTCCCTCTTATCCCTCTCCCTCCTCCTCCCCTGCAGGATGTCTCTGGTTTATAATTGTCTGTTTTTGCTTTGTTGTGTTTTGTATTGTTATTATTTTTTACACTGTTTTTAACCATAATACTTTATACTGATCTTACATGGCCGTGATCTGATGTTTTTACTTTATTCAAAATTGTGATGACAACAGATATGGCTTAAAGCAACTGGGGCTTGTATATCTTTTCTAGTTAGTATTTTTGTATTCTTCAGATAAGTACCCAGAAGTGGAACAGCTGAACATATGGTATTTCAATTCTAAATTTGTACCTCTGTGTTCATTCTATGTTCATTGCAGCGTTCTTTTCCATAGTCAAGATGTGGAAACAGCATAATTGCCCATCAATAGATAAATACATAAAGAAGATGTAGTGTGTGTGTGTGTATATATATATATATATATATATACATATATAGTATATATATTATATAGCGTGTGTGTGTATATACATATATATAGTAGAATACTACTCAGCTATAAAGAAAAATAAAATTTCACCAGTGCAACAATATGGTAAATCTTGAGGGTATTATGCCAAGTGAAATGAGTCAGTCAAGAAAGACAAATGCTGTGTGATTTCACTCATGCGTAGAAGATAAAGAAATAAAACAAATAAATAAAATTGAAACCAAAGCTTAGAGTATAAGAAAAAATGACAGTTACCAGAAGGGAAGAGGAAAGAGGAGTGTGTCAATTAGGTGAGGGGTCAATTGTATGGTGGCGTAGGGAAACTAGACTTTAGGTGCCCTGTATGATGTAGTATATACAGATGCTGAATTAAAATGTTATTTACCTGACATTTAAATAATATTATAAATCAATGTTATAAAAAATTGAAACAAACAGACAAAAATGGGGCTTGGAAAAAATGCATCTGAAATTTTTTTTGCTACTTTATATATGTATATATAATGTATACATATGGAATATATACATATATATATATAAAGACAGAGTCTGAAAGGCATGCCTATAAACACAGATAGGCGCAGAGACTGTGAAAGTCCCCAGGAATGAGTTGTCAGGGTCCACTCACCCGATGGCATTAGACTCTGATTACTCTGACCCAACCAGAGACTCCTAGTTCTTTCCATTACTCATTTCTCACTTATTTATGCATTTTTTCACTCAACAAATATTTATTGAGAGCCTGCTAGGTGCCAGACATTATTCCAGGTGTTGGGGATACATGAGTAAACAAAAATAGTCAAATATCCCTTCATCCATGAGGCTCCAATTCTAGTACAGGAAGACAGTAATAAAGTCAGTAAAATAAGGGATATATTTGAAAACAACAGGTGCTATTGAGAAAAAAATAGGAAAAGATTAAGCAAGGATATTGACATTTTATTTTATTTTTTAATATTTTATTTTATATAATTCTTACATCATTTTTCATTTTTGCACAATGTGTGCATTTTCATTTTGGTTATATTCCCCATACAATTGCACACCCCCCTTATTTTGCCATTTTAAATAGAATAGTTAGGTAAGGCATAGCTAAGAAAGTGATAAGGGAACAAAACCTGAAATGTGAGATCCATTTCACAGAAGACAATTTCAGACAGAAAGAACAGATAGTGTGAATATCCTGTACATATACAGTGCACATAATATACACAGTGTCTGTATATTCAGTGTCTGCATATACGGTGTCTGTACATTCAGGGAGCATGAGGGGACAAGGTATGTACAGACTAGGGAAAGCAAAGTTGAGAGCAGTAGCAGTAAGGATCAGAATGATAAGAGACTAGATTGTGACTTAAAGGTCATTGCAGTGTCTTTGGCTTTTATTCTGAGAAGCCACAGACAATTTTTAGCAGAGAAGTGACATGTTATTTGACATGTTTTATCTATTTATCTATCTATTTATTTATTTATTTTTGAAGATTTTTAAAAAAAGATTTATTTATTTATTTATACAAGCACTGAGTACAGTCAGAAGCACGGGAGGGTGAGAGAATTCACCAGAGCCAGAGCGGGGAACAGAACAGGCAGACTGACGAAACACACTGCTGAGGGGAGCAGTGAGCGCAGCAGGAGAGATCTGTGCACCATGTGGGACCCTCGCCAGTGGCCAGGGATTGAACTGGCACTGCAGAGGCTGCGGGCAGCTTCACAGCCCAGCGCTCAACCACTGCACCACCAGGGAAGGCCCTGAAGATTTATTTATTTATGCATACAAGAGCTTGGGTGTGGGCCAGAGGTGTGGAGGGTGACAGGATTCACTAGAGACAGAGTGGGAAGCAGGACAGGCAGATTGAAATACACTGCTGAGGGGATCAGCGGGCGAGACAGGAGAGGTCTGCTGTGCCATGTAGGTAGCTCCCTGGCTGGGAATTGAACTCATCCTGCAATGGCAACGGACAGCATCATATTGCTAAGACTCAATCCCTTGTGCCACCAGGGAGGCCCAATTTGACATGTTATAAAAAGACCATTCTGACTTCTATGTTGAGCTTATACTGGAGGGGATTAAGGATAAAAACAGGTAGTTAAATTAAAAGGCTTTTGCAATAATACCAGCAAGCGACAATACCTGTATTAGATTTTTACTGCTGTTATAACAAATTATCGAAGAGTTAGTTGCCAAAAAAAAATTAACTTACAAGTTTGTAGGTCAATAGTCAGATACATATACCTGAGACAAAAATCAAAATGTGAGCCTCCCTGGTGGTGTAGGGGTTAATGACACAGCGCTATCCTGCTACTTAACTGAACTGGTTGATTATTTTGAGTAGTTTTTCTGTGGAGTTTTTAGAGTTCTCTATGTATATTATCATATCTTCTGCAAATAGTGATAGTTTTACTTCTTCTTTCCCTATCTGGATTCCTTGTATGTCTTTCCCTTGTCTTATTGCCCTGGCAAGGACCTCCACTGTTATATTGAAGAGCAGTGGTGAGAGAGGACATCCATGTCTTGTTCCTAATCTTAAAGAAATGGCCTTCAGCTTTTCGCCATTGAGAATAATGTCGGTGGTCGGTTTGTCATATATGGCTTTTATCATGTTAAGGTATGTTCCTTCTATCCCGAGAATTTCAAGGGCCTTCATCATAAATGATGTTGGACTTTGTTGAATGCTTTCTCAGCATCTACTGTCATGAACATATGGTTTTTATTTTTCTTTTTGTTGATGTGTTGGATTACACTGATCGATTTTCTTATGCTGAGCCATCCTTGTGCCCCTGGGATGACTCCCACTTGATCATGGTGTATTATCCCTTTGATGCATTGTTGGATTCTGTTGGCAAGGATTTTGTTGAGGACTTTTGTATCAGTGTTCATTATGGAGATTGGCCTGTGATTTTCTTTTTTTGTGCTGTCTTTGTTTGGTTTCGGTATTAGGTGAAAAAGGAACTCTCCTACACTGCTGGTGGGAGTGCAAACTGGTCCAACCACTATGGAAAGATGTATGGAGGTTCCTCAGTCTACTAAAAATGGAACTACCATACAACCCGGCAATTCCACTCCTAGGGGTCTACCCAAAGGACACAAAAACATTGATTCAGGAAAACACCTGTACCCCTATGTTTATTGCAGCACTATTTACAAGAGGTAAAACCTGGAAACAACCCAAATGCCCAAAAATAGATGACTGGATCAAGAAGATGTGGTACATATACACAATGGAATATTATTCAACAATCAAAAAGATAAACTCGTGCCATTTGCAGCAATGTGGATGGAACTACAAGAAATTATGCTCAGTGAAATAAGCCAGAAGGAAAAAGAAAAATATCAGATGGTTTCACTTATAGCAGGAATATAGGGGAACCAAATAAGATATCAGTGTAAAAAAAAACAAAAACAGTACAAAACACAACAAAGCAAAAACAGACAATTATAAACCAGAAACATACTGCAGGGGAGGAGGAGGGAGAGGGATCAGAGGGAGGGAAGGAGGAGCACAGGGGACTGAGGTGATGGTGCACGGGTGCATTGGGGAAGGAAACTCTATGGGGACTACACCTGAGGGGGTGGGGGGAAGCCAATATTGTTTAAAAATGAACAATGATGTAAAAAATAAAAAAAAAGAAAAAGAAAAAAAAGACACACTATTTTCAAGCTATCGCAACCACTGCAGCATGAGTTCGATTCCCAGCCAGGGAGCCAACACACATGGTGCAGCAGACCTCTCCTGTCTCACCTGCTGCTCCCCTCAGCAGTGTATTTCAGTAGATCTGCCTGTTCTGCTCCCCACTCTATCTCTGGTGAATCCTCTCATCCCCACACCTCTGGCCTATACCCCAGTCCTTGTATGCATAAATAAATAAATCTTGAAAAAAAATCAAAATGTTTGTAAGCTATGTTCCTTTCTGGGTGCTCTAGGTAGGAGAAGGACATTTATTTTATGCTCATTTGTATTGTTGGGAGAATTCATTTCCTTGTGGTTGTAGGAGGTTGCCATTTCCTTGCTGACTGTAAGTTTTAGAAAGCCTTTCTGCAGCCTTCGCACATAGTGCCCTGTAAATCAGAACTAGCCAGAGTATTAAATTTTTTTCATGCTGCTATCTCTTATATCTTTCATGTCACATCTTTCTCTGACCTATCTGGGAAAGATTCTCTGCATTTTGAGGTTGATGTAATTAAATTGTGTCTACCCACATACTCCAGGTAATCTCCCCTCCTCAAGAGGGGGAGATTTGCACCCTTAATCACAGCTGCAAAATCCCCTTTGCCATGTAATGTGACATATGCATAGTTCCAAGGGGTTAGGGTGTGGAGATCATTGAGGGGGTACCGTTCAGCCTATCACAGCGCCAGTTTCGATGAAGATATAGCAATGGAGATGGTGAAAAGTAGTAGATTTATTCTGGGTATATTTTAAAATTCAACACAATGGGATTTGCCCATTTTGTCAAGCATATGAATGAAAGATAAAAATCAGGATTGAGGGCCTCCCTGGTGGCACAAGGGGTTGGGACGCAACCTAAGAGGCTGTCCACAGCCACTGCAGCAGGAGTTTGATCCCCAGCCAGGGAGCTACCTACATGGCACAGCAGACCTCTCCTGCCTCGCCCGCTGCTCCCCTCAGCAGTGTATTTCAGTCAATCTGCCTGTTCTGTTCCCCACTCTGTCTCTGGTGAATCATTTCATCCCCCAGACCTCTGGCCTGTACCCCAGTTCTTGTATGCATGAATAAATAAATATTTTTAAAAAATCAGGAATGACTCTTAAGTCCTTTGCCCAGAATAATGAGAATGATTGAAATTTTGTTCATTGAGTTGGGGAATTCTGCCTGAGCAGGTTTGGAGGGTCTACCTGTTAAGTCGGGTAAGACTCCTGCAGTAACAAGTGATCTGTAAAACCTTGTGGTTTTCACAGAGGACACGATGGACACACTTTGTATTTGTTCTTTGTCTCAAAGTTGAGTTTTAAAGGGCTTCATGGTTTAAAGGTTTCCACAATTTTTTATTGGATAGTTGGCAAAACCCACTTGCATCTTCCAACCCTGCAAATCTCTGAATTTTGATCTCTTTCTATTCTCTCTCTTTTTCAGGTACATTGTTAAAATCAGGCAAGAGTAACTGAGACATTCTACTAACATTCTGTTTTCCAACATTTTCAATCATAAAGCAACAAATTCACTGAGGACATCATTTACCTATGTCATAGGCCAGTATCTCTTCCATACTCTGATAATATAATTTTCTTCTTATTACTTAGCCCCAAAGCACATTTTTTTTTTCTGTTACCGCAGCACCCCATTTGGGGCCAATTTTACTATCAATTAGGATAGACCAGGTCAAGTGTCAGCATCAAATAACCACAAAATGTCAGTGGCTTGCAAGGTTTATTTTCTTCATCATATCACACATTCATATCTTCATTCTGGAACCCATGCTGATAACACAATTTGATGTCATTGAAATGGGAAAGTGTAATTTTCTCCTAGAGTAGATAAGCTAATCCTTGTGAGCACTAAACTAGCCTAGTACAGTAGAGTACATCAAAAGTTTGGTTTTGGATATATTAAGTTTGAATGTCTCTTAGTCACCTAATGGAGATATAAAGTAAACATTTTTATTTGAGTCTAGAGTTTGAGAGGAAAATTTAGGAATATAAATAGATAATATATAAGTTATTTAAAGCTTGGAGAGTTGAGTGGTTGTGGTGACTAAGGAAGTGGGGGCTTCTAGAGAAGTGATCCACCATTTAGAAGTGGAGCAGAATGGAGAAACTAAAAAAAAAAAAATCAATAAGGAAGATACAGTCAGTGAGTTAGAGGAAGAAATTGGGGTACATTATGTCCTTCACACAATCAAAGAAATTATTTCAGTGAGTGGGTGATCATCTTTTATATGCTGCAGATAGGTCAAATAAAATAAAGGCTGAGAATTGATCATTGTCTTGATTAGTGTGGAAATCACTGATGATCTTGTAAATAGTTTTCTGTGGGGCAGTAGATAGGAAACCCTATTACAGTATATTTAAGAAAGAGTGAGAGGAAAGGAATTAATGACTGTAAAATGGGAGCATAGGTGGAGGGGTAAGTAGGATCAAGAAAGGATTTAAAAAAAATATGTTGAAGATATCCACATGTTTGTATGTTATGGAAAAGATTTGTAAAGTTTTAGAGTAAGTGATAACAGCAGAGGGAGGGCCTTAGAGAGCATATGTGACTCAGTTCCAAATTTGAGGCTTTGGTCTTAGTTAGAATCACGGGCAATCCATCCTTAACAGCAGTGGGAAGTATTGAACATATGGTATAAATGCTAATAGGCTGGTAAATGTGTTCGTGGCAGTTTATCGAAGTTCTCTATTGATTTCTTCTATTTAATTGGTGAAGCAAACATCAAGGTGAGCTGAGACCAAGGAAAAGCAAGTGTTAGGGGATTGAAGTGTAGAAAATATGTGAAACAATCCTATGAGAAAGTGGTAGAGAGAAGATACTAAGGAAGTATATTCTGGTTACCAGGTTAGCATTAAAGATCCTTTTAAGGTCAGTAACAAGAGGTTTAAAAGAAGTGTCAGGGCCTCCCCGGTGGCGCAGCGATTGAGCGCTGGGTTGTGAAGCTGCCCGCAGCCTCTGCAGCACCGGTTCGATACCCGGCCACTGGGCGAGGGTCCCACATGGCACGCAGACCTCTCCTGCCGCCCGCTGCTCCCCTCAGCAGTGTACTTCGTCACTCTGTCTGTTCTACTCTCCGCTCTCGCTCTGGTGAATTCTCTCACCCTCCCACACCTCTGACTGTACCCAGTGCTTGTATAAATAAATAAATAAAATAAATAAATCTTAAAAAAATAAAAATTAAAAAAAAAAGTTAGTTCTCCTTAAAAAAAAAATAAATAAAAGAAGTGTCAGCCTGGATGGAGGCTGTTCTGTAGCTACACTCAGATACAGAAGTAGAGTCATAGAATAGGTCAGGAGCTGGATTTAGCGATGGTTGAGCTTTTGCCATTTAAGAATAATTCTTTGAGAGAGGAGAAAAGTTTTTGTTTTCTGTTTGGTGGTGATTATAATTCCCCATGACTTTTCTAACTGGATTATAAGGGAAGTGGTGATACTAACTGGATTATAAGGGAAGTGGTGAATTAGGGGAAGTGGTGATACAATCTCAGTGAGACTGAAAAATTATGAGACTCAAAATACTCAAGAACTGGGCCATCCCTTGTGGCACAAGAGGTTAAGATACAATCTATGAAACTATCAGCAGCCACTGCAGCATGAGTTCGATCCCCAGCTGGGGAGATACCCACATGGCACAGCAGACCTCTCCTGTCTCACCTGCTGCTCTCCTCAGCAGTGTATTTCAGTCAGTCTGCCTGTTCTGTTCCCCATTCTGTCTCTGGTGAATCCTCTCACCCCACACAACTCTGGTCTGTACCCCAGTTCTTGTATGCATAAATAAATAAATCTTTAAAAAGAAGATACTCAAGAACTAAAATGAACTAAAAGGGCAGGGAGTGGCTGGATGGTGGGATGCATGAATTTGGGATTAGAATAGGGTTGCAGTCAGATGGATACATAGATCTATGTATCATATGTTTTGTTCCTCTACTTTTGCTAGAAAAGGCATTGCCATTTCCTCTAATCAAGGAGAAATGTGTGTTTATAGAACAGGGACCCTTGGAAATACATTAATTGAAACTTACATGTGATCTTAAACTATCTGGTTTTTATTTATGTCATCTCCAAATTAGGTTGGATTTTCCATGGATTGATGCATGGATTAGAAATAATGTCTGTTCAGTGTCTAACAGTGTATACTATCATTGTTGTTATTCTCCATATTCAAACAAAACATTCCTTGGCATTTGGAGAGTTGAGTGGTTGTGGTGACTAAGGAAGTGAGTGCTTCTAGAGAAGTGATCCACCATTATTTGGAAGTGGAGCAGAAAGGGAGAAACTAAAAATATCAATAAAGAAGATACAGTCAACAAAAAACCTAATTAAACTAATCAATCAGTTTAGTAAAGTGGCAAGATGCAAAATCCATGCACAAAAATCAGTAGCCTTCCTATACACAAACAATAAATCTGAAGAAGAAGAAATCAAGAAAACCATTCCTTTTATTATTGAAACAAAAAAAATCAAATACTTGGTAATAAACCTAACAAAAGAAGTAAAGGACCTATACAAAGAAAACTATAAAACACTGTTAAAAGAAATAGAAGTAGACACAAAGAAATGGAAAGACATCCCCTGCTCATGGATCAGAAGAATTAACATTATCGAAATGGTCATCCTACCAAAAGCAATCTATAGATTCAATGCTATTCCAATTAAAATTTCAATGTCATTCCTCAAAGAAATAGAAAAAATATTGATGAAATTCATATGGAGCCACAAAAAACCCCAAATAGCCAAAACCCTCCTGAAAAAAAAAAGGGAATGGAGGCATCACTCTCCCAGATTTCACACTATACTACAAAGCCATAATAATCAAAACTGCATGCTATTGGAACCAGAAGAGACACACGGACCAATGGAACCAAATAGAAAACCCAGAAATAAACCCACAGATTCATGGTCAACTAATCTTTGACAAAGGAGCAAAGACTATGTACTGGAGCAAAGAAAGTTTGTTCAATAAATGGTGCTGGGAAAACTGGGTTACTACATGCAAAAGAATGAAACTTGACTACTACCTTACACCATGCAAAAAACCCAACTCAAAATGGATTAAAGAACGAGACATAAGACCTGAAACCATAAAATATATAGAAGGAAATATAGGCAAAACACTACATGACATGCACCTCAAAGACATCTTTACAGACACATCACCCAAAGCAGTGATAGTGAAGGCAAAGATCAACAGCTGGGACTACATCTAATTAAAGAGCTTCTGCACAGCAAAAGAGACAATAACCAAAACAAAGAAAAACCCCACCGAATGGGAGAACATTTTTGCACTCAACACTAATGATAAAGGACTGATCACAAAAATCTACAAAGAGCTGATGAGACTCAACAACAACAAAGAAAATAATCCAGTCAAAAAATGGGCAGAAAGGCTAAAAAGAAACTTCTCCAAAAAGGAAATACAAATGGCCAACAGGCATATGAGAAAAATTTTCAACATCACTTGCAATCAGGGAAATGAAAATCAAAACTACAATGAGATACCATCTTACACCAGTGAGAATGGCACATATTAAAAAAACTTGCAACAACAAATGTTGGCGAGGATGTGGAGAAAAAGGAACTCTCCTGCACTGTTGGTGGGAGTGCAAACTGGTCCAACCACTATGGAAAGCTATGTAGAGATTCCTCAACCTACTAAAGATAGAGCTCCCATATGATCCAGCAGTTCCACTCCTAGGATCCAGCAATTCCACTCAAAGGACACAGAAACATCAATTCCAAAGAGCACCTGCACCCCTATGTGTATAGCAGGACTATTTACAAAAGCTAAGCTTTGGAAACAACCCAAATGCCCAAAAATAGATGACTGGATCAAGAAGATGTTGTCCATATACACCATGGAATATTACTCAGCATTCAAAAAAGATAAACACATGCAATTTGCCGCAACATGGATGGAGCTGGAAGGGATCATGCTCACCGAAATAAGCCAGAAAGAAAAAAGAAAAATACCTGATGGTCTCACTCATAGCAGGAATCTAGAAAACCTAAATAAGGGACCAGGAAAAAGAATAACTATAAGAAAGAAAAAATTGAAATCAACAAACAACTATGAACCAGAGACACTCTATGGGGGTTGGGGGGCTGGGGAAAGAGGGATTGGGGTCAAAATAAGGGGGTTGCAATTGTATGGGGAATATAAAAATAAAATTAAAAAAAGATAGAGTCAGTGAGTTAGAGGAAGAAATTGGGGTACATGATGTCCTTCACAGAAGCAAAGAAATTGTTTCAGTGAGTGGGTGATCATCTTTTATATGCTGCAGATAGGTCAGACGTAAAGTCTGCTTTCAAAAATTTTGGAGCAGGGGGAGAGATGAGACTACTGGGAATCAGAAATGGCTGTGAGGTGATGAAGGGAAATGGCATTTTCCCCCAGACTTCATGGACTCATTCACCTCTTCATCTCCCCCGTACTCATGATGCTACATGGACATGATAGGAAGTGAGAAGGTACAGAAACACAATGTTGTCTAAGAACTGATCTCTTGAGAATGTTCAAACCCAAATTGTTTGACACTGAGACAAATCTAAAACTCAGCCTTTACCAGGATCCTTCCTCCCAGAGAGTTTGCTATATTCCTTACGAATTATCCTACTCTTATTCCTAAGAGATACTAATAAAGAGGACTAAGAGCCTGAAGAAGTGGAGAAAGCCTGCTCCAGGCTCAACTCCAGTTACCCAGTCACCATGAGACCTCCTGCTTTCCCTCCATTACAACATTCCCATGGATGGGGCAGCCTGGTCTTCCAGCATAATATCCTACCGCCTCCTGTGCCCTAACCGGTGTCAGGCCTCTTGTGCGTTCTTGGAGTGCTCAGTGACAGGTTAGGGAAGGGACATCAAATATGGGCTTTTAATACCAGCCAACTATAACTGCATAATATCCCTAGTTGGACCTTAGTTTGGGGCAGGCGGTGGACTATGTATGAAGGATCTTTTAATTCAGAAATTTTATGCTCTTATAAGAAACCAGGAGCTGAGTGGAGGAGATATGTAACATAATCACATGAAAAACAAGTTTTAAAACAAGCATTGAGAAACTAATGTGATAACGAATGTTCATTTTAGTGAATTCCTCCAAAAGCATGGATGGAATGCAAAACGCTGACTTTACCTGGCTTCCCTCAGTCCCAACTTTCTCAATTTAATCAAAATAGTGCCACTTTTCAGGAGAAAGACTATAAAGATTTATATTTAAATTGCACAAAATTTTTAAACAATGTTTGCTTTATTTTCTCAGGTGTAGTCCCCATAGAATTTCCTCCACCAGTTTATCCGTCCACCCTGTGTTCCTCACTCTCTCCCTCTGATTCCTCTCCCTCCCACTCCCCTGCAGGATGTCTCTGTTTTATAATTGTCTGTTTGTTTTTGTTTTTTGTTGTCTTGTTTTGTTTTGTTATTATTTTTTTCCCTGACCCCTAATTTGGTTCCCCTATATTCCTCTTATAAGTGAAACCATCTGATATTTTTCTTTCTCCTTCTGACTTATTTCACTGAGCATAATTTCTTCTAGCTGAACAATGATGTAAAATATATATAAATAAATAAATTTAAAATTTAAAAATGCACAAAATATTAAATAATTTAAAAATTACATCTTTATGATGTTCCTAGGGGAACATATTTGCATCCCAATTGAAAACCACTACTCTTAAGTGATCATATTCCTTCACCCTTATGATCTGAGGTTATTTAATTATTTTTCAGTCAATGTTGCTCTACTCCTGAACTGTTTTAAAGGATGAAGTGCGTGGGTGAAGATTTCTAAAAATGCCAAATAGGCAATTTTGTGTGATCAAGATATTAAGAAACTTTTATTATAATTAGTTATTTTTCTGATACCTTATTTAGGTTTTCTAAATTCCTGCTATGAATGAGACCATTCGATATTTTTCTTTTTCTTTCTGGCTTATTTCCCTGAGCATGATTCCTTCCAGCTCCATTCATGTTGCTGCAAATGGCATGAGTTTATCTTTTTGATTGCTAAGTAATATTCCATCGTGTATATGTACCACATCTTCTTGATCCAGTCATTTATTTTTGGGCATTTGGGAAAGTAAAAATCAAAATCAACAGACAACTATAAACCAGAGACACAATACAGGGGCAGGGAGAGAAGGAAGTAGGATCAAAACAAGGGGGGGTGGGAATTTTACGGAGATGATAACCAAAATGAAAATGTATACATTGTACAAAAATGAAAAATGATGTAAAAATATATAAAATAAATTTAAAAATGCATTTTTTGAGAACAATGAAAAAAGATATTAAGAAACCACACTAATGTGTGATGAAAATCTCAATTTAAGAGCAATTGAGCACTTGCACATATCGGCTGTGGTCTGTGTCAAATGGCTACGCCCACAAGAGGAACATGAGAGATCTGGCTGGAGATCTGGGCCCTGTGGTGTCTGTTCTCAGTTTCCCTTCCTGAACAAGACTGCACGTAGTGGAACAACTTTTATGTGCCTCTTAGATCCTTTCAGCTGAGTCTATTTTCAGGGTCTTTTATTCTGCCCGCGTCACTCTGGTGATGGACACCATGAGCATCTCTGACTCCTCACTCACATCACTTTTATATTTAAGTTTGATGTCACATAGCGATGATGGGATCTGGTGCCTCCCACTGCTGTTGACACAGACATGTGATGCTACCCAGAAATAAGTGGGTGTTAATTCTATGGTGCGAACTTTAATAAATATGGTTAGAAGAAAGAAGGAAACTGAAGGATGAATTCCCAGTCTGGAAACCTTCTCAGTTGGAATATTTATTTATGTATTTTAAAGATTTATTTTATTTATTTATGCATACAAGAACTGGGGTACAGGACAGAGGTGTGGGGGAGGGGTGTGTGTGAGAGGATTCACCAGAGTCAGAGTGGGGAACAGAACAGGCAGATGTACTGAAATACACTGCTGCGGGGAGCATTGGGGGAGACAGGAGAGGTCTGCTGCGCCATGTGGATAGCTCCTTGGCCGGTGACCGAACTCCTGCTGCAGTGGCTGCTGATGGCTTGATGGTGCTAAGACTTAACCCCTTGTGCTACCAGAGAGGCCCTCAGTTGGACTATTTAGAGAGACAGTAACTTCTTAAAATCTCTCTGAAGATAGCCAGCAAGACCAAGCAATTGGCTGCACTTTTTACAAAGCTGTGGCAACTTGGAAATTAATTCCTTTACATTTGCTCTCCTGCCTTCCTTGCTTTACTCCCTTTTCATTGCAGTTGATCCTCTTGGATTGCACATCTCCCCTTAAGTTTTAGCATGTACATGCTTGCCTCAGAGTCTGTTTTCTGGGTAATCCAACCTAAGACACATGAATGTTGGTGTGATTGTTAACACCGTGAATTGGAAGATTTGAATACTGGGTTTAGAAATTTGAATTTGGGTTTTATCTCACTAGCTGTGAGACCGAGGAAAACATTAGACAGGATTTGTGATTGAAAGCATCAGAAACCAGCCCTAACTTGAATAAAAAAGGAAATCTATTAGAGGTGTATCAGGGAATCCCTTAGGATTACAAGTGGAGCTTGAGATGGACTTGGGCAGGACAGGAGTGAAGAAAGTGCTGGAAACTTAATGGTGGAATTCCAGAACTTTATCTTCATAAGGCTACAATCAAAAGATTCCCTGCCAATTACATGTGAATCAAATGTGGACCATTCTCAATGTCAGAGTTAAATAGAGGAGAGCTAGAATCTAAGAAGAAGGAAAGATTGAAGATGTTGGGAAAAAGAGGAAATCATGAAGAAGCTCTTCCTCGAGCAATTGGGAGAGGTGGGGAATGAGACTGAATTCTCTAAAAGGAAGAATTTCTTTTCTACCAAAACAGAACAGAATGAAGTTCATAATTATATACTCAAAGATCCTCTGAGTTGGTAGCCAGTGAGAAGTGAGGAAATGCAGGCTGGATAGACCTTCCAAGAAGATGGACTCATCTTTGTTCATCTTTGTCCACTACACTTCTGTGACTCAGTTTATTCATTTTTTAAAAGAAAATTTTAGGCTGGTGAGTCCCTTGCTGCCTAAGTAAGCTGCAATTCTTTATCTCCCTTGCTGATGGGAAGAATAAGAAGTAGGTTTTAGGAACTATGGTCAATTCTTGGGTAGATGGAGCTTTTTAGTTTTTCCCATTTTTGCCAATATTCCCCAGACATTTTCCTCTAGAATTGTGTCTTCTCTGACAATATCTTTGCTCTTAAAGATGGATGAACTAGTCTGTTATTATTCCACAACACGGGTAAAATGGCACTTGACTGCTACTCATTTTACCCCACATTTTGTCTCTCCCTTTGTTAAGATGCTCTCCTGGTACCTGGACGTGGCATCTTAATGAGGATGAAATCTCTGAATCATGGCATAGCAAACTGGGAGCTATAGGAGCAGAATACTCATTTTGTTGTCAGACTTAGCCATAGGACTTACCTTGATGAATAAATTGCTAGTAAATAAATTTTGAATTTTTTACATTTTCCATTTTTGTGCAGTATTTGGTTTCTCCCCTTAGGTGTAGTCCCTGTAAATATCCCATAGCCACATCACCTGGGAATAATCACCATGGTCCCTTATAATCTCTCCCCCTGTTTCCATCCCTTTTCCTCTCTCTTCCCTACTTTAAGCCTCAGATCTACAGTTGCTTACAAGTTTTGTCTTTCTTTTTTTGATCCTTTGTTCAGTTCCCTTATATTCCTCCTATAAGTGATATCATCTGATATTTTTCTTTTTCCTTCTGGCTTATTTCACTAAGCATAATCCCTTCCATTCCAACCATGTTGCTGCGATTGGCATGAGTTTATCTTTTTTGAATGCTGAGTAATATTCCATTGTCTATATATACCACATCTTCTTGATCCAATCCTCTGTTTTGGGGCATTTAGTTTGTTTCCTTTCTTAGCGATTAGTAGCTCAATTGATACTGTGATGTATCTTAGCTTATCTTGATTGACTCAAAGCTTCAATACTCTTTTATTTAGTGTAGGATTGAGTAATCCACCAAAGAGATGTTTGTGATGACACCCCTTTTTGCTTCTTTCATTTCAACATAGGGTGATATTATTTACAGAGACTATTTTGCATTTAGTTTCTTTTTCCTAATTCTTTCCCGCCCCCATCCACTGTTCTTTTTCTATCTTGCTACTATGCTTCTTTATTGTGTTAGAGGTGCTAAGAATCTTTTCTTCTGTAAGAAGAGTCACCCATGCTTGGCCCAAGTATCTGCAAGATCACATATCATCTCTTTCATTACAGGCATCAAGATATTTTTTAAACACATATTATTCAACAAATGATGTTCTCAGTTACACTGCATAATAAAAAATAGAAAGCCCAATGCATTTTCTGCCTATGCCCGTAGAAAGAGACAACCCTCTGATTTATTTTACCATAATAAAAAAAGTATTTATGCCGTGATTCATGTCTCTAATGCAGTGTCATTATTCTGTAGCTGTGCTAACTGTAGAAGAAGAGTTGTTTATAGTCATAGACAGAGCGTCAGACTGAGACCCATGAGTTATTCCAAGAACGGTGACAAGAACAGTGTGTGTTAGAAGAAACTACCCAGCTGGAAAGAGGATGGTGTGAAGTAGAAGTCACCTAAACATTCTATTATCTTCAGAGCTTCTCTTCCCATAGGAGAATTTCTTTTGTCTGGTCTGTATTGGAGCACCTATTGATAGTTCCTTCACATTCTACTCTTCAGTGGCAACTGTCTTTAATTTTTACATTTTTTAAAAGATTTGTTTATTTATGTATACAAGAACTGGGGTACAGGCAAGAGGTGGGGGTGTGTGAGAGGATTCAGCACAGAGTGGGGAGCAGAACAGGCAGACTGATGAAATATACTGCTGAGGGGAGCAGCGGGCAAGTCAGGAGAGGTCTGCTGCGCCATGTGGGTAGCTCCCTAGCCAGGGATCAAACTCATGCTGCAGTGGCTGAAGATTGCCTCATAGTGCTTCTTCTTAATCCCTTGTGCCACCAGGGAGGCCCAGTATTTAAATTTGTGATGGAATTGCTCTGCAAAGTCTCTTGGGGATTTCTACTGGAGAAGGTATACACATGGCTGACTTAAGAGCACATACCACAGTATGGACAAGTTGAACCTCTCACAGAGCATGATCATCTGGCGTAAAATCTGCCTTACTTTTCTTCCTCTGAGACAGATAGAACTAACTACATTTCTGGAATAAGGCAGGCTAGGGGACTTGATATTCTTTCAGAAACTCATATTTTTCAAAAGAATAATATATCATGTCCCAGATTTTAAAGCTGTCAAGAATTTTTGTATGTCTTTCTAGCAATTAGTGTGTGTTTAAAAAAAACATAAAAGTGGCACGTACATCTTTTATTTTTAGAAAGAAATAGTAAGATGTAAAACTGCCCTTAGAACATATTCCCAGTGCATTGCTTTCCCCTTTCCCAAAAACAGCCAATATGATAATTTTGAATTTGATAGTCATCTTTCAAAATACTTTTACATATACCAATAGAAATTCAGAAACAAAGGGTGATGTTTCTATGTGTTTGGAAGAAAAAATAAGGGAATCATTCCATACATTTCATTCCACAGCCAGCTTTTAAAAATTTAATATTAAGCATTTTAGACGTTTTCTCATTGATTCATATAGCTCTGGTCCCTTTCTTTTATCTAGATAAGAATACATTCTATGGGGATATTGTGTTTTATTCATTCTTTTATTAATGGGCATTTGGACTGCTGCTAATTTCTTTGCTATTTCTGATTATGTTGTAATAAATACCCATTTGTGTTCCTTTTGTGTGCATATGCAAATGTTTCTCTAGGGTGTCTATTCAGAAGCAGCAATGCTAGGTTCTGGGGCTAGCGCCTTCTCATCTTACTAGCTACTGTTACTCTGCTCTCCCAAGTGACTGTTCCAGTTTACATACCCAGGAGCATGGTGTGAGATGATCTGTTTACTCTTCCTCCTCCTCTACCCTGGTAATTGTCACACTTGTTAATTATGCTAAGTCTGATGAGTTAAAGAGACTCTCATTGTAGTTTTAATTTATGTTTCCCTGATTACTGGTAAGATTGAATGTCTTTTCACATGTTTATTGGCCATTTGTGTTTCCTCTGGATTCATTATATTCCTAAATTATCTCTACTGATTATTTCTTGCACACAAAAAGTAGACACAAAATCTGGAAGACGAGGGAAAAATTGTCAGCCTTGTTTACTAGAGCAGTTATCCTGAATCTACCTGAAAAGAGGGATTTCATTGTGCAATTTCATTCTAGGAGAGGAGACGATGGCCTTACATTCACTTACTACATTGATATGTATTCTAGTCAGAAGGTACCTTCAAAAAAAGGAAACATATTTACTGCTTTAAACATGACTACGTAGGGACTTGGAGTGGAGTTGATGCCACAGGGAGATTGGTCTCCTCTGGACCCAGGGAGGAGGCACCATCTGCAATTTGATCTGGGGTCCTCCTTGGGACAGAGAGGAGGGGCCTCTCTGTTTCTTCTTTGATTTGGAAAACAAAGGCTTTCACCCTTGCAGATAGATGTTGGCTTTTGCAAGTGGAAATTATCAGGCTTTAGTCTTAATATGGCTGAAGCCTGGAAGATGAGGTGGTGGGGGATACTTCAGGTACAACCAGAGGATGTGGGTGGTTCTCCTTCAGGCTAACAGAGACCCTGATGCTGTAGTTGATGAAGCTCAGCTTGAACAAGAGGCACAGTTCACCTGACTGGTTCTTTTTCAAGGGTATATAAAACTTCCAGAGCTCTTGTATTTGGAAAGCTGGAAGAAACAGCTCAGACTTTGAAGTTGTGTCTTGTTTTCACTATTATTAGTATTATCATTATCATTATTATTATTATTATTAATTTTTAAAGATTTATTTATTTATACAAGAACTGGGGTATAGGCCAGAGTCACGGGAGGGTGAGAGGATTCACCAGAGACAGAGTGGGGAGCAGAACAGGCAGATGGACTGAAAGTACTCCTGAAGGGAGCAGCGGGAGAGATAGGAGAGGTCTGCCACACCATATGGGTATCTCTCTGGCCAGCCGGGAATTGAACCTGTGCTGCAGAGGCTGCAGACAGCTTCACAGCGCTGCGCTTAACCCGCTGCGCCACCAGGGAGGCCCTATTATTTTTTAACTAAAGCCATACAACATTCTGGATTAAACAGAATACATTTTTAAATTTAAAAATGAACAAAAAAGTCACTACAGAATGGTCTAACCTGGGGCTATGGAGTCAGAAGGCGTGGACTTCCTGTTTCAGCCACATCAATTCCTTCCTGGAGGAAATATGGGAAGACCACTTAGTATCGTTGAGCCTCCAGGAGATTTTCCTAATTTTCTTGGTCTTTTCAGCACCTGGCTCAGCGGTCCCTCTGCTCTATCTTGTTCCTTTTCATTTCTGGTGATGTGGCCATCTATTTTCATGAAAATTGTGCAGCCTGGCTTCACACTCTCAAGCCTCCCCATTCAGGCACCTACTGTCTCCCTGCTGACACTTCAGTATAGACTCACTTGAAATCATGTTTTTCCTCATGAAACACTTCCATGACTCCAACTCTAAGTGTTTTTCTATCCAAAACAGCCTGCTCCTTCATTTTTGATCCATCTTTTTCCCTTTCATAGTGCCTTCCATCCTCCTGGTACCCTATGCTGCACGCCCCATCTCTTCTCCAGCAATGCAGTTTCTCCAGAGCTCCCCTGGTCTCTCTACCATGACCACCGTGTTGGTCTTCAGTTACTGAACACACCCTTGCAGTTTTCCTATTCTCCCATCACCAGCTAGTCAGCACCGGGACAATCAGATAAACCACAGCAGTGCTTTTCCTACTGTGCATCCCAGACCAGTAGCATCCGCAAAACCGCAGAACTTGTTGGAAATGCAAATTCCCAGGCCCCATCTTACTGAATTAGAAACTGAAGAGGGACTCAGCAATCTGTGTTCAACACACCCTCCAACTGATATTGGTGAGTACTCATGTTTGGGAACCACTTCTCTATAGACTTCTGACCTCAGTGGAACCCTCTTGACAATTCTTTGATCTATTCTTCATCTAAATGCCTATTTGTCAAAATTTTCAAACTGATACCCAGATTCCCCAGTGTCAACTATTATGACTCAAGGCATGTTAGCCACACTCAGGAATGCCTTTCTTTCTTTTTCTTTCACATATATTTTAAATTTTTCAAATTTTATTCATTAATGTGAAATAGCATTGTTTTACATCCTTGTTAATATTTTGACAACATAGGATTTCTCCCCTCAAGTGTGGTCACCGTTGCACTCCCACCACCAGAGCACCCAGAGTCTTCCACAGTGGTCCATGAGCTTTTCCCGCTTTCCTATCCCTCCCCTCCCCTCTTGGATGCCTCCGACCTGTGAGTGGTTTGCAGGGATACTGTCCTTGTGTGCACTCATGCAGACCTTCATGCAGGGCCGCATACATTTTGAGATATAGACTACACTTTAGAAACACTGAAAAAAGTCCTCATGCTGACTTTCTCATGTCTTTAACTGCAACCACATTTCTCTCTCTCTAAAAAGCACATGGCACCTCTTTGACTGAACTCAGGAAGATGAAAGCTTAATCCTACCCTCTTCTGCCTCCCCAATAACTACCCCCATCACTTCTTATCTATCTTCCCCGACCTACTGAATTCTCCTGTATGCTTAAAAATATTTCCATAACATTGCTACCTACTTGAATTCTCATTCTCTTTATTCCTTTTCTTTGGTAATAAGGTTCTTGAAAAGACTGCTCACATTTCCTCGCTCACTCATTCCTGCACCCTCCACACTTCACTGAATTATCCACGTGATGTTTGTGAGGTGAGACCTCATAATTATCAAATGAAATACCCATTTGTTTTACCTCCTCTGCTCCCACTGTAGAGTTTTATCCTGATGACCATCCTCTCCTTATTCAAACTTGCTCCATTCTTGGCTTCTTGTAACAATTTTACTTTGTTTACCTTCTAACATATATTTTCCCTTTTTATTTTTTTGGTTTGAATTCCTCCAACTCTTTCAGTGAAGGTTTTGTTCTGCTCTTCTCTCTCTTATTTTAAAATGTTTTAAAGTTTATTTTTGCATAGAAGAACTGGAGTACAGGCCAGAGGCGTGTGTGTGGGGGTGTGAGAGGATTCACCAGAGACAGAGTGGGGAGCAGAACTGGCAGTTCTACTGAAATACACTGCTAAGGGGAGCAGCAAGACAGGAGAAGTCTGCTGTGTAGTGTGGGATAGCTCCCTTGCCAGGGATCGAACTCGGCCTATAGTAGTGAACTCAGGCCCTAATGGTGATAGCACTGAGACTTAAACCCTGGGCCACAAGGGAAGCCTCTGTTCTGCTCTTCTCTTTTCTGAATATATGCTTTCACTTGTTGAGGCCTTGTGTCAATCTAATGTATACATTTATATTCATTTTTTAATAGAAATATAATTTATGTATGAAATAATTCACCATTTTGAAACCTGTGATTTAGTACTTTTTGGTGTAATCACAGAGTTGTGTTCCTACCACAACTATCTACTTTTAAAATAATTTCATCATAACCTCCCCACAAAAAAACTCCATCCTGTGCCCATTAACATTCTCTCCCCATTTGTTTCTCCTTCCCTACAGCCTTTGTCAACTATTAATCTACTTTCTGTCTATATGCATTTGCATGTTCTGTTTATTTCATATAAATGGGATGATGAAATATGTGGCCTTTTTGTGTCTGGATTCGCTTAATGCTTTCTATTTATATCCATGTTGCAAGATGTATAAGAATTCTTTCTATGACCAAATAATATTCTATTGAATAGTTTTACTATATTTTGTTTATTCATTTATAAGTTGATGGAAGTTTGAGTTATTTTCATCTTTTGGCTATTATGAGCAATGCTGTTATGAAAATTCATGTACTGATAGTTGTGTGGATAGTTACTTTCAATTTTTTGATATATATATTTTATATATATCTTATGTATGTATATGTATGTAAGAGTTGAATTTCTGAGTCATACACTAACTCAATATTTAGCTTTTTGGGGTGAAGACAAACCATTTTCCAAAGCAGCTGAACCATTTTATATTCCTACCAGGATTCTGATTTCTCCACATCATCGACACTTGTCCTTTTTTTTTTTTAAGATTTATTTATTTATGCATATAGAACTGCGGTACAGGCCAGAGTTGTGTGGGGTGAGAAGATTCACCAGAGACAGAGTGGGGAACAAAAGAGGCAGACTGACTGAAATACACTGCTGAGGGGAGCAGTGGTTGAGTCAGGAGAGGTCTGCTGCGCAATGTGGGTACCTCCCTGGCTGGGGATCGAACTCGTGCTGCAGTGGCTGTGGATATCTTCATAGGTTGTGTCTTAACCCCTTGCACCACCAAGGAGGCCAGACACTTGTCCTTTTAGATTAAAGTCACTGTAGTGAATGTGAAATTGTATCTCTTTGTAGTTTTGACTTGCATATCCCTAATGACCAATGATGTTGATCATATTTTCATGTGCTTATTAGTCATTTGTATAATCTTCTTTAGAAGAATATCTACTTAAATCTTTAGTCCATTTGTAAATTCTAAATCTTTAGCCCATTTCTATTTTTCTTTCTGTTGTTGAATTGTAAAAATTATTTGATATTCTGGATGCAGCTTCCTTATCAGATGTGTGATTTGCAAATATATTCTCCCATTCTATAGATTTGTTTTTACTTTCTAGATTAGTGTCTTTGAGCATAAATGCTCTTAATTTTGGTGAATTCCAACTTATCTTTTTTCCCTTGTAACGCTTGCATTTTGGGTGTCATTTCTAGATTCCATCACTAAATTTGACATCACTCAGATATACCTTTCTATTTTCTTCTGAGGATTTTAAAAGAATTTTAGCTTACAGTTAGGTCTTTGCTCCATTTTGAGTTAATTTTGTATATGGTTTGAAGTAAAGGCCTAACTTCTTCCTTCTGCTTGTGGTTGTCCAGTGGTCCCAGTATTGAATTGTCTTGGCACCTTCCTTGAAAATCAATTGATAAAAATGTAACAGTTTATTGCTAGATTTTCAATTCTATTCCATTATGCATATGTCTATTCTTATAACAGTACCATGGTCTTGATTGGAGTAGTTTTCTATTTGATTTTCTTTCCCATCACCACCACCAATATATTTACTGAAAATACTTTAAAAAGATTTTTGTATGGGCCTCCCTGGTGGTGCAAGGGGTTAAGGTGCAACCTATGGAGCTATCTGCAGGCACTGCAGTGCAAGTTTGATCCCTGACCAGGGAGTTACTCACATGGTGCAGCAGACCTCTCCTGGCTTGCCCACTGCTCCCCTCAGTGGTTGGTATATTTCAGTCAGTCTGCCTGTTCTGCTCCCCACTCTGTCTCTGGTGAATCCTCTCACCCCACACACCTGGCCTATACCCAGTTCTTGTATGCATAAATAAATAAATCTTTCAAAAAAAGAATTTTGTATGTGCTTTTCCCAGTTTCCTCCCATCTACCATTATTTTTTATAAAGTCTATCTGATTTTTGTGTTAGAATGAGTCCTCAAATTTCTTCTTTTTCTACTTTAAGTTTCCATCAAAGAGACTGAAATTTCCTTAAATGCCTAGAACCAATAATGCTCCTAGGCTTTGCAGAGAACTCCACAATATCAGCTGAAAGTGAGTCCTTGCAGCCTTCCCATGTCTTTCCTGGACTTGAGCACAGCCTGGGGCTTGTCCGCAGTCTATGCATGTGCACGTCTTAGATGCTCAAGAAGGTATTGAAGCTTTTCAAAGTCCCCTATAGAATTGCATTCTATAACTTCTCTTTTTTCATTCTTTTTGGTGTAGTTTTCTGTTTGCTCCAGTTGTCATCACTACCTCCAACAGCTGCACTGTTCAACAATTGCTGCTGATTATTTTCACAAATACCTCTAAAGAAGACCTGTCTGCACTTAGTGAAGTTTGACTCTGGTCAAATAAAGACAAGCTATGAGAATGGGGTTTCCTTGTATCTGCCAGACAGATCACAAATGACAATTTCTTGACAATGGCGCTTTAAGTAGCTCGTAATACATTCTGTCCCCTTCCAGTGCTTGCTAGGCTGTTGATTTTCATTATGATTGTGGGACTGTTGGAATGGGAATAGTGATAGTTAAAATGCCAAAAACTCACTGTCCTTTATGAGATTTCATCATTTTTCTTGAATTGTTAAAAATCTTTGGCAAATTTCCAGAGTTCTGAAAATGTTGCTTTTGCCCTTTTTGCCAGCATTCTCATGCTTTTATGGGGGGCTGGCTTTGTAGAGGCCCTTCCCTGCTTTCCTGCTGATGTACCACTGTTAATCTACTCTCGATTGCGATCTGTGTTCCCATTTCACTTGACCTTTCCCTGATACTTGATACCCCAAATTCAATATGTTTTAAATAGAACTAATAGTCACTTACCACAAATTTTCTCCTCCTCACGTCCCTGCTAAAAACTTCACTTCAAGGCCTGAGAAAATTAAGCTGGCAAAGCAGATGGAGAAGTCATTAGAATGATAGTAGAATCTAATTATAATTATCTATGTTAATCTGGTACTGCTGGGTGTGAAAGGAGTAAAAAGATTAAGAGTTGAAAATTTAGGAATTTGACTCACAATAAGAATAACATCAGACTCCTTTGCCTTTTAGTATCTGAGTGAATATAATAATTCCATCATCTATCCAATTAATTGCTTGCTCCAGAGACCAAGGGACTTGTGACCTATCATACTGAATTTCCTGCACATAGTAGGTGTTCAATAAATTTCTTTTTAATATCATGCAACTTAATTAAGTAAATAACATAAATAGATTTCTTTTATTCTCTTTCTCTCTTCTCCCTCCCACCCCAGAAATCTAATCTCCTTCCCAGCTGGAAATGGAGATGTTTCCCAAAAGTCATGAATATAATTACCTTTTTCAATATTTCATTGACATGTCAACTTAAATTATATACCAAAGAGAGTCAAAATTAGAGTTTGGTATGGGATATAAGTTTCAATATGATTTCATGTTACCTTGCGGGAATTCAATAAATATTAATTGTGCTGGGAGTCAAACTAGCAAGTTTGTTATTGTCCAATTTTTACATTTTATAGAACTTGACACAAACCACTGGAAATCAAGGATAGGCATCTATCACAATAAGACAAACAACAAAATTATTAAATAGGAAATTAAGCCATGAATATGACCTAAAATGTTAAGTCCCTCACTTAGGTCTTTAAGAAAGTTTCCATTGAAAGTCTCAAGACAGATTCATATGACACACACATATATATAAACTGCTTTTGATGGTGAAATTTTTTCACATTTCTTTACTATTTCTGTGTGTGTGTGTGTGTGTGTGTGTGTGTGTGAGAGAGAGAGAGAGAGTAGTCATGTTTGAATATGTCTATCTTCTCTGTTTACTCCTCAAGCTAAAAACTATAGACTATGCCAATGGAATATAAAAGAATAAATGAAAATTCATTAACAGACACCAAGTATAAAATACTTAAAAGATTTAAACTCTACTTGTAGTTGCTTGTTTTGTTTTCAGAGCAGGGAAGAAGTAAATATACTTCTCTGAAGAAATGAATTAATTGGAAAATAAATGTTCATTGTTTCATGAATGATTTTTTTGGTTAAAAAGTAAGTGAAAATAGGATACAATGTGTTATATTTAAGTATATAATGTTTGTGTCTTTTTAAAAGATTTATTTTTTTTTATGCATAGAAGAACTGGGGTGTAGGCCAGCAGTGTGGGGGCTGAGAGGATTCACCAGAGACAGAGTGGGGAGCAGAACAGGCAGATCCACTGAAAAACACTGCTGAGGGGAGCAGCGGGAGAGACAGGAGAGGTCTGCTGCGCCATAGGTGGGTTAACTCCCTGGCCAGGAATGGAACGCCAGGCTGTTGCGGTGATAGTGCTGAGACTTAACCCTTAGGCTCCAGGGAGGTCCCTAATGTTTGTGTCTTTTGCAAAAACATAATTGAGCACACTGTGTAATGTGTTACTTAATGTCCCCTATTAAAAGAAAGATTTTTTTCTATCCACGCCTTGTTATAACTAAAGACATTCATTGGTAGGTGTCATGTGATATATACAGTTGCTGAGATAACAAACTGTACACCTGAAACTTATACAGTGTTGTAAAGTAAACTTAACTTCAATAGAAAAAAATATATGCAAGAATTAAAAAAAAATAGTCAATTAGATCCTTAGGGGGAAAAAGTCCTGAGGCTACAGTATTACAAATTTACTGGTTAAAGACATGTCTTGCCAAGGTTCAAGCACAGTACTTTTTCATTTTTCTTTTTAACAAGGTACAATTTTTAAAAAGTAAAGTGCAGAGATCTTAAGTGTACACAACTTGATGAATTTGTGCCCACACCAAGACACAGAACACTGGCAGCATCTACTAGATTCCTTCAAGTCCTTTCTCTATCAATACCTCATGCAACATAGATTAATCTTGCCTGGTTTTGAATTTCATGTGACTGGACTCATACCATGTCTACTGTTTTGTATGTGGATCCTTACACTCCACGTTATCTATCTGTTTGCACGTGGTGATAAATTATTTTTTCAGTTTTGGCCTATATGCCCTCATGTGAACATAGCCTAAGCCATGTACCCATTCTGCTACTGATGGCCATTTGCCTGGGTTTCCAGTTTTGGACTATTTTGAATACTGCTCCACAAACATTCTTGGACATATATTTTGTGGACATAATCACACATTTCTGTTAGGAATAGAACTGCTGTGTCCCAGGCATATGTATATTTAGCTTTAGTAGATACTAAAAACAGTTTTCTGAAGTAATTGTACCAATTTTCATTTCCACTAGGAAAATTAAGGAGAGTTCCAGTCTCTCTACATCATGTACCTTGTTTTTTAATGATCTCATTCAGGAACACAGGGCCACTTTATTCATTTGAATTTTATTAGAAGCCAGTTTTTAAAAATCACATTTCAATTAATTCTGAACCAATTTCAGTCAGTGGTCCGAGGTGATCCCAAGTATATGATCCTTTACAACTGAGACACCCAGCTTTTTTTTTCCCAATGGAGATGGTGATACAGACTCTTATAACAAATTCTTTTGCCCCATAGTTCTGCCATAAAGAAAACCCCAATTAAAATATTTTTGTAAATACCCAATCTATTTAAAGAAAATACACACATTGAAGGAAATTGGTTAGTATGCAGGAAATGAAAGAACAGACCAATTGCATCTTTGTGATACCCAAATAATCAATTTGGAAAGTAAAAACTTAAGTACAATGCTCTTTAGAATAGGCCAAGAGCTCTTTGGTGGGTCTAGGTCTTTCATTTTGCTTTTTATTTAATTTTTGAGACAAACCTTTCTCAGGGTCACTACAGTGCATGCAGAATTTACACTTTGCAAACTCTTCACCTGATCTCAAATCTCATGGGAGTGGTTGAAGAAGAAAATCAAGCACAGACTATTATCCTGCAATCTTCACTGAGGGTCACGGTAATTTCATAATGCAAAATGCTGAGTTTAATATGAAACTTTTAGGCCATTATCACCAATCAGGCTCCTTATAGTCTAGCTCCAACTGTTAATAAGTACTAGTTTAGCATAATCATTATTTTTGCTTGCTTTAAACAACATATACCACAAACTGGAGAATGTCCACTTAATGTATCAGCATAATTAGATGGCATTTAAGTATACTTACTTCTGAAGAAAGCTGTGGCTTTGCATAGTAGTGACAAGATAAAACTGTTGAACAGATAAAATTGTTATCCATGGTTCATTGGAAACTTTGGAAAACAATCCTAATCTGCTCCCATCCAGCCAATTGAAGGTTCAACAAGGAACCCTCATACAGGCTTTCCACTGAGATTAAGAACTGACTCTTGGGGCCTCCCTGGTGGCGCAAGGGGTTAAGACACAACCTATGAAGCAATATGCAGCCACTGCAGCACAAGTTTGATCCCCGGCTGGCCAGAGAGCAACCCACATGGCGCAGCAGGCCTCTCCTGACTTGTTCACTGCTCCCCTCAGCAGTGTATTTCAGTTAGTCTGCCTGTTCTGTTCCCTACTCTGTCTCTGGTGAATCCTCTCAATCCAGCCGTGGGACTTTGCCTCCTTTTGAGGGCCATATTTGGACAGGAGCCAGTTCTCTCTCTCTTTTTTTTTTTTTAAAGATTTATTTATTTATGCATACAAGAAGGAGGCAGAGTGCCATGGCTGGATTGAGGGACTCAACAGGTCTCTCTGTCAGCTCCAACTTCCAGAAACTTCTGGAGGATGGGATTGTACACACTCAGGCATAAGTTGAAGCCCAGCTCAGTGCCCAAGATCCATAGCTTTGTGCAGAATTTGCACCAGCTAGAAAAATTCTCCAGCTTCATCAAGGCTATGGTTAGCTATAGCATGATCTCCAGAGAGTGGGAACATGACGCAGGTGCAGGTGTCTCTTGCCCTCAAAGGGAAGGCCAAGACAAAGGGGCTACAGAGTGGCATTGGTGTCAAATATTCAGAGAAGCAGGAGCAGAATTTTGATGACATCACCATGAAGGTGAGCCAGTATGTCTTCAGGCTCCAGATGAGCACTGACAAGTGTGCCAGCCAGTCAGGCATGACAGTTTTATGGTATGGGAAAACATCTGTATGAGCCCAAGAACCATATCCTAACACCCATGAAGCACTCAATCATCACTCTTCACAAGGGGATCAACAAGCATGCTATCCAAGTAGGTACGATGGCACCTGGGACCCGGAAGGCCATCTATGACAAAAAAGTGGGGACAGACAAGTGTGACAACTCCTCTATGTCCCTCCAGATGGGCTTCACACAGGTCATCAACCAGAGTAGCCTTGTCTTTGGCCTGGGCTGGCAGATACATGATCACAAATACTTCCCATAGGCTCATTGGCTGATGGGGCTGCAATAGTTGAGTGTCCAAGCCTAAGAGAGGCCCCGGAGCATCCTTCCTACTAGCAGAAGGAGGTGCCCAGTGGCCGGGGATCGAACTGGCGCTGCAGAGGCTGCGGGCAGCTTCGCAAGTCAGCGCTCAACTGCTGCGCCACCGGGGAGGCCCAACTGAGGCATTCTTGTGGGTGAAGTGTTGTTTGTCCCCCCACATCATCACCCCAACTGAGTTTTCAGGTTTTTCTAGGTTTTCTTCTTCTTCTTCTTTTTTTTTTTTTTCTATATGTCCCATTGCTGCCAGTCAGGGGTCTGTGTGGGAGGGGTTAAGGTGCTGCAGGGAAGCAAATTTCCCAACAGGCTCTGGGCAGAGGTGTAGAAGTATGAGTAAGAAACCTGGGTCTCAAATACTGTCCTATTGCTTTTCCCACTCCTCCCTTTTCTCCGCTCATCAGTTTGTGGTTTCTGTATCCCTCAAAGTTTCAGGCAGTTTTAAGGAAAGAAAAAAAAAAATTAATGAGGAGAATGCAGTGGGATGGTGGAGGGAGGTACTAAGAGGGAAGTAAGTTGTCTGGGACAAGGCCATAGTCCTGAAATATCTTAGGTGTCTTGAGAATGAATTTCCCCAACATCCTCAGACCACCAACCCTGGCCCTTCCTAGGGACCCAGTGGCCCAGACAGGACTATGGCATTCTGAGTAGTTGAGGCAAAGCTAGATCCCCTGTCTCCTTTACCTTCTACTGTTACCATTTCCCTTTCAAGAACTACACAGCAACCCCCACCTCGAGGCACTCCAGGAGACCAGCCCATTACCACATCATGAGATAATATGGTGGCACAGGGGTTGAAGTTTCAGCACTATCAAGCTATCATCAGCCACTGTGGCACGAGTTCAATCCCTGGCCAGGGAGCTAACCCACATGGCATAGCAGACCTCTCTTGTCTCACCCACTGCTCCCCTCAGCAGTGTATTTCAGTAGATCCACCTGTTGTGCTCCCCACTCTGTCTCTGTTGAATTGTCTCACCCCCTGCAGCTCTGGCCTATACCCCAGTTCTTATATGCATAAATAAATAAAAATAAATCTTTAAAAAATTGCAAAAATAAAGAAAAGGAAAAACAATCCTGATTTTGGAATTATTTCTTAGACATTTTTATTGCTCATCTAATCACACTGATTATAAATAATATGCATATGCCTTAATTTATGCATTTCCTCTTAATATATAAGGAAGACAATGGTGTGAAATTGTATCTTGTGTCATGTTTCACTCTATCACTTAACATTTGTTCATTTACCAAATGTCATTTGGTTGTGTCTTCTGTGGATATAATACTGATGACCCAATCATTGTAATGGGGAATGCCTGAGATGAATTCTCTTTCCTCATGAGTTTTTTTTTTTTTTTAAGATTTATTTATTTACACAAGCACTGGATATAGTCAGAAGCGCGGGGCGGGGGGGGGGGTGAGAGGACTCACCAGAGTCAGAGCAGGGAACAGAACAGGCAGACTGATGAAGTACACTGCTGAGGGGAGCAGCGGGTGTGGCAGGAGAGGTCTGCGCACCATGTGGGACCCTCACTGGTGGCCGGAGATCGGCTGTGGGCAGCCTCGCAGCCCAGCGCTCAACCGCTGTGCCACCAAGGGAGGCCACTCATGAGTTTGGTTTTTAAATTGAAGTTCTTTCTTCCCAGGTTCCACCAGAGTCACATAATATCCAGCAGTACTGAAGGAAGGAAGGACTTAAAGTATATATCATCTTTAATACCTCTACGCACTAAATTCTGCCTTTGGAAATAGAAACACCTCCAAAAGATACACACAATTTGGGCTTCAAAATGCTCAGCTTGTGTCTGTCCCATAAAGATCCCTTTAGCAGTTTATCTCATTAACAGCCCTTTGTGCTCATCAGTTCAGGCTGTGTTTTCCCACTGGGATATCACTTACAGTGCCCTAAACATATTTTTGTAATATTCACCTGACAACATCAGCTGAGAGAAAAATCTTCAGACTGTAGAAGAACATCAGGAGGCCATGAATTCTTAAACAACATACCAAATTACAAAAATGTGTATCTCTTTGAAAATATCCTTAACAATAATTAACCAGAAAAAGAAACAGTAACTAGCTCAAGGAATTTGACTCACTACCCCCTCCTCTGTTAAGGGATATTGGGGAACATTCCTGTGATGGTCAGGCTTCATGATTACTGTTTACCTTGGGGAGAATAGTTTTCATCTTTTGAGGTTCACATTGAAGCAGAAATAAGCTAATCAAGTATCATCTTGTAGAAGGTCTCATTTAATGAACAAATAAAAATGATTTATAATTAGTACACATGCGTGCTCTTTTAATGAGACTGCACCAAAAAACAATCTATTCCCTTAATAGGTAAATGAATAATTTCTCTTCTAATTTCCTTTAACACATTCATTTCTTCAACAAGTTCCTCTTCCATTGCTTTATAAAACAAGCCTATGTTTTTGCTAGAACTTCTGTATAATACTTTATACAGAGTGCATTTTATTCTACTGAGATCATGGAGATGCCTTTTGTGATAACATGGAGCACACATTAAATCTATAGGAGACCCCTAAAATGATGTTGGTACACAGGCTGGCCTTCTCTAGATAGCATTTCATTGATGTCTAGGTCTTTGCTACTCAAACTGACTCAAATTATGGTCTTCAGACCATCAACTCTAATATCACTTAGGAACTTCTTTGAAATTCTAGAGCCCTTAACCACATCTTCTGAATCGCAATCTTGTGGTGAGGTGGAGGACAAGTAATCTCTGTTTTAACAAATATTCTAGGAGAATCTTGTTGTCATTGCTGGGCACACTTCTAGTGTCAGGACATATATATCTGTGTGCTGATACACTTATTAGCACTTACTAGGTTCTTGGCAAAATTGCATAGAAAATTCTAATTTGGGGCCTCCCTGGTGGCACAGTGGGTTGAGCACAGAGCTGTGAAGCTGTCTGCAGCCTCTGCAGCACGGATTCAATTCCCCGCTGGCCAGGGAGATTCCCACATAGCACAGCAGAACTCTCCTGTCTCGCCCAATACTCTCCTTAGCAGTGCATTTCAGTCAGTCTGCCTGTTCTGTTCCCCACTCTGTCTCTGGTGAATCCCCTCACCCCGTCCACTTCTGGCCTGTACCCCAGCTCTTGTATAAATAAAATAAATATCATCATATGGAATGACCTGCCCATGCTCAGAGAGCTCAGGAGACAAGGATCGAGAACAGACCATTGTATAAGGAAACCCAGGGGGAAAAGTAAGGGAGATGATGCAGATAATGAGGTGGACCCTCCCAGATAGAGATGTCAGAGAAAGCTGTGATCTATTTTATCCAAGAGGTCTGGTTATTTCTATGGTAATGAGCATTGTTCAGTATGTGGATGTATTGGTCCAATCTGATTTTCTTGGGCCTGTCTATAATATCAAAGAACACAGCAAAAGAATAAAATACACATAAAACACAGTTACTGTCCTTCAGCATGAGTCAGCAGACAATGCAAAGACACTAACGAATAGCAAGAACGTCCAAAATAATAGTCAGCAACCTATAAAATCACTTCAGGAGGAGTAGCAAATAGACTTGACTTAAAAGCCACAAAGCTACAGTAGCCCCTTGGATTTTAAAATTAATGCAAAGTGCATTAAGAATCCATCTGAAAACATTTTTGAAATGAAGATTAAATCTACATAAATTGAGTCAGTCGATGCTTTTGTAAGAGACATGTCAACTTTAGGGCATCAAATAGTCAAATATTTACTGAATGTCTACTGAAGCAAATGATTTTATGTCTCAAGGATCATAGAAAGATATAATTTTACTTGAGATTATATAAAGTGTGCATGTGCGTGTGCGTGTGCGTGTGTGTGTGTGTGTGTGTGTGTATGTGAGAGAGAGAGAGAGAGAGAGAGAGAGAGAGAGAGAGAGAGAGAGAGAAGGGACAAGTTCTCAAACTTACTCTGTCCAAAATATTCTTTCCTTCTTCCATAGACCTCTGTTCTGACAATCTTAAACTTGCTTACATATCGTTAGTCCATTTATTTATTCATTTATTCTGTGTATCCAACACTAAGTATAGATCAGATACTATAAAATAATAAAAGGCTTTTAAGAGACACAGAAGAAATATTAAACAAAATAATATATGTAAATGGGCATAAATACAGACAGGCCAGGGGATAGGAGGGTGGAAGGATGAAGGAGAAGAAGGAAAAGGGTGAGCATCTTTGGAGAAGCCCAACAGGAATGGGCTTTGAAGCCTGGAAAGAAGATGCCCAGGCAGACAGCACATGTGAGTAACCCAGTGGCCATCTGAAAGCTCTGACATTCCCTGCACTTGGGGATTTGCTCTCTTTGCTCCCAATATTCTTTTCTACTTAGTATAGAATTTTATGCATGACAAACATTCAGTAAAT